>NC_056429.1:69173614-69884171 GCF_018296145.1 Oncorhynchus tshawytscha | reverse complement strand
GGAAGCCCATCAATGCCTGGTGCCCTTCCATGTTCCATGCCTTTTAATGCAGTGTATAAATCCTGCAAAGACAATGGTTGCTCAAGCTCAACCTGAGCTTCTGCAGCCACCTTTGGGAGCCCATCAAAGAACTGCTGTGTCACTGTTTTGTCCTCTTTGTACTCACACTTGTAGAGCTCAGCATAGAACTCTACTGCCCTCTTTCTAATTTCACTAGGGCTAGTGAGCTCTTGTCCAACAGCTGATTTGAGACAATGAATAATTTTTCTTTGTCCATTCTTTTTCTCTAAACCAAAGAAAAATTTGGATGAGGCATCCATTTCAGATATTCCCTGAAACTTACTTCTCACCAGTGCCCCCTGTGCTCTGATACCCAGCAGGTCTGCCAATGCAGCTTTTCTCCTCTTGAGGGCCTTAGTATGGCCTCGATCTCCTGTGGTCTTAACCAACGTCATGAGTTCCACTATTTCAATCTCTAGGGCTTTCATTGATCCGGTGATATCCTTGGTGACATTCCTCGTGTATTGATTACAAAATTGTTGAATCTGGATTTTCCCTATATCCCACCATTGTTGAAGGGATACAAAACTGGCCTTTTGAGACCTCCACCTCTCCCAAAAAAAACTGAAACAGTTCCTGAAGTGAGCATCACTCAATAAAGTTATATTAAAATGCCAGGCTTTTGGGTTTTACATCGTTAATGAACACCACCTCTGTTATTAAACAATGATCAGAAAATCCCACTGGAGTTATCACACTTGATTTACAGACCTGAGATTGATGCTCAAAAACATAAAACCTATCTAACCTGGCCATAGAGATGATGTTCTCTCTCACATGCGCCCAGGTGTACTGCCTTGTTCCTCCATGTTGACTCCGCCAAATATCACACAGTTCATTTGTTACAATAAGGCGTTTTAAAAACGTCCTTGAGGCTATATGAGGTTCTTGGTGATTTCTATCTAAATCGCTAACTGTGCAGTTAAAATCCCCAGCAATAAACAAATAATCTTCTTTGTTACATTTCTCAATGGTATTTGATAATGTCTCTAAAAAACATACCCTCTCAACTGTCACCACTGGGGCATATACATTTATCAGACACATAGTGATGTTTTCATACCTTGCTCTAACTTTTAATAACCTCCCCTCAACTACCTCTTCAACCTCATATGACAACGGCAAAAACCCTTTTGAGAACAAGATAACCACACCCCCACTTTTTGAGTTTTTATGACTACACACCACTGTCCCCCCACTCCTGTTGCCACATAACTTCATTTTCCAAATTACTATGCGTTTCTTGTAGAAAAATTATGTCACTTCCCTTTCCCCTAATTAACTCATACACCATGGCTCTTTTTTTAACATCTCTTGCCCCATTTACGTTTAAAGAAGAGATCTTAAAACTGCTCATGGATTTAAAAAAAATACAGAGGAAGATACAGCCACCACATCTCTTTACAGAGTTAAAACTGCAACTGAACTCTTTCATTTTCTTTAGAATTTACATCACTATCACTCTCGTGACCACTTTCTTGAGTCTAGCAATTTCAGGGCTTTTCAAACTTCCCCCTGTAATTTTTGACATCAGAAACTTTGCTGATTCAATAAACAATTCACGTTCAGGGATAAAATCAGTTACATTGTAATCCTGCATATATTTCTTCCCTTTTGTCAACTTCAGAAATTGACGTATCCTCTCGATCCCATACCTCCCTTCCACCCCATTTATCTCACTATATTGTTGTGACGCGTCAGATGACTCACTCTCACTATCCTCCCCAGAAGAATACTCCACCATCTCTACAACTTGTTAATCTTCAACTGATTTATCACTCTCTACCTTTCTCTTAGAATTAGACCCTTCACCACCCCTTAAATTCTTCCTTTTACTCCTCGGTATTTTGAAAACATCCGCTTCCTTTTCCGTTATTTCAATCTCCTCTTGACTTCCAATTCCATTTTCCAGCACCACCTCAGCGACGGCAGTCGCAATCTCACCTACTGTTTCCCCTCCCTCTTTGTTCTGATCTACCACAATTGCCCCCGTATTCACACTGCCTTCCTCTCCTACTTTTCCAACCACATCTGCCCACCTTCTCTCTTCCCCTGCACCCGTAGTATTTTCATCCCTTCGCGGTGTTGCGTTAATTGCACCCGCACTAAAGCTACTACCAGGCTCAGCGCGCTCATTCTCGGGACAACTACGCACCAAATGCCCCTCTCTTCCACATCCAAAACATTTCATTGATTCAGTAGATGCATAGAAGACATAATCAAATCCATCAATCTTAAAGCTAAACGCTAAATTCAGTTCATCTCCTTCCTTTTTTTAAATCATATGCACTTGTCTCCTATGAGACACGACATGTTTCAACAACGGAGATTTGCATCCAAAAAGAACCTTCTTTATTGTAGATACAATTTGACCATGGCGAGATAACTCTCGCTCTAACACTTCATCTCTAACAAATGGTGGCACGTTAGAAAGCATAACTTTCTTCGCCGGATTCATAAGCGGAAATACCGGCCTAATACTGTGTCTCCCGCAACACAACACCTCTCTCAACTATCTTATTCACCTTTTCAATTGAATCTAAAAATATCACTACAGCGCTATTCATCCTTGAGGCTGATTTGATGCTATCATACCCAATGATAGCACCCACAGCCAAGCTACATTCTTCCACTGAACACCCAGCCGCAGCAGGAATCTTTACTCCATGCCTCCGACTAAGTTTTTCAAACTCTTCATTTCCGCGAGTGGCCATAGCAACCAGCCCCACCCGCTGGTTGTGCCCTCGCGAAAAACCAACCTCAAAGATCCCACCACCCCTATACGTGCTTAGTGATAGTTTAAACAAGATACCCTTCAAACAACTAAACTAATCAATATATATATATACATACCAAAACCCAATAGAGTGAAAAGAAATTCCATTCGCACTCACAATCACTCCTGCTTGACGACTCACTCCCAGCATGCACTCCCAGCATGCACTCCGACGAGAGAGAGAGAGAGAGAGAGAGAGAGAGAGAGAGAGAGAAAGATGTGTTACAGCAGGAGTAGGTAACTAGATTCAGCAGCGTAGGGAGGGAGGGGGCCAGAGGTTTGAGAGAGAGAGAGAGAGAGAGAGAGAGAGAGAGAGAGAGTGAGAGAGAGAGAGAGAGAGAGAGAGAGAGAGAGAGAAATATGTGTTACAGCAGGAGATTAGGTAACTAGATTCAGCAGCGATTAGCAGGAGGGAGGGGGCCAGAGGTTTGGAGAGAGGGAGGGGAGAGGTTTGGAGAGAGAGAGAGAGAGGTTTGGAGAGAGGGAGAGAGGGAGAGAGAGAGAGAGAAGAGGGGGGTGGAGAGAGGAGGAAGGGAGGGAGAGAGAGACAGAGGGAGGAGAGAGAGAGAGAGAGAGAGAGAGAGAGAGAGAGAGAGAGAGAGAGAGAGAGAAAGATGTGTTACAGCAGGAGTAGGTAACTAGATTCAGCAGCGTAGGGAGGGAGGGGCCAGAGGTTTGGAGAGATGAGAGAGGGGGTGAGAGAGAGAGAGGGGGAGAGAGAGAGTGAGTGAGAGAGAGAGAGAGTGAGAGAGTGAGAAAGATGTGTTACAGCAGGAGTAGGTAACTAGATTCAGCAGCGTAGGGAGGAGGGGGCCAGAGGTTTGGAGAGAGAGAGAGAGAGAGAGAGAGAGAGAGTGAGGGAGGGAGGGAGAGAGAGAGAGAGAGTGAGAGAGAGAGAGAGAGAGAGAGAGAGAGAGAGAGAGAGAGAGAGAGAAAGATGTGTTACAGCAGGAGTAGGTAACTAGATTCAGCAGCGTAGGGAGGGAGGGGGCCAGAGGTTTGGAGAGAGGAGAGAGAGAGAGAGAGAGGGAGGTGGGGCCAGCGTAGGGAGGGAGGGGGCCAGAGGTTTGGAGAGAGAGAGAGAGGGGGAGAGAGAGAGGAGAGAGAGAGAGAGAGAGTGTGAGTTACAGCAGGAGTAGGTAACTAGATTCAGCAGCGTAGGGAGGGAGGGGGCCAGAGGTTTGGAGAGAGTGAGTGAGAGAGAGAGAGAGAGAGTGAGAGAGAGAGAGAGTGAGAGAGAGAGAGAGAGAGAGAGAGAGAGAGAGAGAGAGAGAGAGAGAGAGAGAGAGAGAGAGAGAGAGAGAAAGATGTGTTACAGCAGGAGTAGGTAACTAGATTCAGCAGCGTAGGGAGTGAGGGGGCCAGAGGTTTGGAGAGAGAGAGAGAGAGAGAGGAGTGAGTGAGTGAGAGAGAGAGAGAGAGGAGAGGAGAGAGAGAGGGATGTGTTACAGGAGGGGAGGGAGGGGAGAGAGGTTTGAGAGAGAGAGAGAGAGAGAGAGAGAGAGAGAGAGAGAGAGAGAGAGAGAGAGAGAAAGATGTGTTACAGCAGGAGTAGGTAACTAGATTCAGCAGCATAGGGAGGGAGGGGGCCAGAGGTTTGGAGAGAGGGAGAGAGAGAGAGAGAGAGAGAGAGAGAGAGAGAGAGAGAGAGAGAGAGAGAGAGAGAGAGAGAGAGAGAGAGAGAGAGAGAGAGAGAAAGATGTGTTACAGCAGGAGTAGGTAACTAGATTCAGCAGCGTAGGGAGGGAGGGGGCCAGAGGTTTGGAGAGGGAGAGAGAGAGAGCAGGGAGAGAGAGAGAGGTGGGGGGGTGGAGGGAGGGAGGGAGGGAGGGAGAGAAATATGTGTTACAGCAGGAGTAGGTAACTAGATTCAGCAGCATAGGGAGGGAGGGGGCCAGAGGTTTGGAGAGAGGGAAGAGGAAGTGAGAAAGAGAGCATAGAGGCAATAGAACCCTGTGTGGTTTGTATTAGATAATAGCAGGATTTTTCTCCAAACATCGGTCCAATATCCATACCTAGTCTCCAAGACATTGTCTTTTTCATATTCTTCATTTTGGATTTGAATTCACACAGTTTAGTAGAACAAGTCACAGTAGGCCCATATCCTTTCACTACAAAGTCATGTCAGCTTATAGTGATGTCATCATAGGCCTATGGGTTCAGGGGGGTGACAACTAGGTCATGGTATGACGTAACATCTTCCTCTCACAACTTAACAAGTTGTATAATGTAGTGATAGAACATCCTTCCAGCCTCACAGAGCACATGTAGAATGCTGTAGAACACTGCACTGTTCCCCTAGGACTTTCTTCAGCAGCGGTGGCAAAGGTAGTGGGTGTGTGGGGGAGATAGTGTTTTGTAGAACTGTGAGAATGTCACTTCTGGTGCCTTTTTAAAAGGACATTCTACTCCAAAATGCATAAAAATGTGATGTTGACACCATCTGAAATATAACTGATGCATGTCACAGCACCTTAGGGAGAATGTTTAAAGGAAGTTGAATGTAGTTTTCCGAGCTATTGCTAACTAGCGTTAGCATAACAACTGGACATCTATGGGAACAGCTATAATGCTAGCTGTTCCCATACACTTCCTGTCATTGGGCTAATGCTAGTTGACATACAGATACATAAAAAGGATATCCAAGAGTTGATCTGACTCTGGGTAAGTAGAAAACAGGCTTAATTGATAACATCTCGCACTATTCCTTTAAAAGCTTGTCTCGGTAGAAATATTCGTTGTGCACAACATATTAGTTTTCATTACTGTTAGTGAGTATTTTATCCTTAGCCAAGTAAATCCATCCATCTGACAGGTGTGGCATATCAAGAAGCTAATTAAATAGCATGATCATTACACAGGTGCCTTGTACTGGGGACAATAAAAGGCCACTCTAAAATGTCTTGTTTTGTCGAACAACAATGCCGCCGATGAGGGAGCTTGCAATTGGCATGCTGACTGCAGGAATGTCCACCAGAGCTGTTAAATGCTAACTTCTTTACCATAAGCTGCCTCCCATGTCGTTTTAGAGAATTTAGCAGTACGTCGAACCAGCCTCAAAACTACAGACCACGTATATGGCGTCGTGTGAACAGAGTGCCCCATGGTGGTTGTGGGGTTATGGTATGAATCAAATCAAATCAAATTTAATTTGTCACATACACATGGTTAGCAGATGTTAATGCGAGTGTAGCGAAATGCTTGTGCTTCTAGTTCCGACAATGCAGTAATAACGAACAAGTAATCTAACTAACAATTCCAAAAAACGACTGTCTTATACACAGTGTAAGGGGATAAAGAATATGTACATAAGGATATATGAATGAGTGATGGTACAGAGCAGCATAGGCAAGATACAGTAGCTGATATCGAGTACAGTATATACATATGAGATGAGTATGTAAACAAAGTGGCATAGTTAAAGTGGCTAGTGATACATGTATTACATAAGGATGCAGTCGATGATATAGAGTACAGTATCTACATATGCATATGAGATGAATAATGTAGGGTAAGTAACATTATATAAGGTAGCATTGTTTAAAGTGGCTAGTGATATATTTACATCATTTCCCATCAATTCCCATTATTAAAGTGGCTGGAGTAGAGTCAGTGTCATTGACAGTGTGTTGGCAGTAGCCACTCAATGTTAGTGGTGGCTGTTTAACAGTCTGATGGCCTTGAGATAGAAGCTGTTTTTCAGTCTCTCGGTCCCAGCTTTGATGCACCTGTACTGACCTCACCTTCTGGATGACAGCGGGGTGAACAGGCAGTGGCTCGGGTGGTTGATGTCCTTGATGATCTTTATGGCCTTCCTGTAGCATCGGGTGGTGTAGGTGTCCTGGAGGGCAGGTAGTTTGCCCCCGGTGATGCGTTGTGCAGACCTCACTACCCTCTGGAGAGCCTTACGGTTGAGGGCGGTGCAGTTGCCATACCAGGCGGTGATACAGCCCGCCAGGATGCTCTCGATTGTGCATCTGTAGAAGTTTGTGAGTGCTTTTGGTGACAAGCCAAATTTCTTCAGCCTCCTGAGGTTGAAGAGGCGCTGCTGCGCCTTCCTCACGATGCTGTCTGTGTGAGTGGACCAATTCAGTTTGTCTGTGATGTGTATGCCGAGGAACTTAAAACTTGCTACCCTCTCCACTACTGTTCCATCGATGTGGATGGGGGGTGTTCCCTCTGCTGTTTCCTGAAGTCCACAATCATCTCCTTAGTTTTGTTGACGTTGAGTGTGAGGTTATTTTCCTGACACCACACTCCGAGGGCCCTCACCTCCTCCCTGTAGGCCGTCTCGTCGTTGTTGGTAATCAAGCCTACCACTGTTGTGTCGTCCGCAAACTTGATGATTGAGTTGGAGGCGTGCGTGGCCACGCAGTCGTGGGTGAACAGGGAGTACAGGAGAGGGCTCAGAACGCACCCTTGTGGGGCCCCAGTGTTGAGGATCAGCGGGGAGGAGATGTTGTTGCCTACCCTCACCACCTGGGGGCGGCCCGTCAGGAAGTCCAGTACCCAGTTGCACAGGGCGGGGTCGAGACCCAGGGTCTCGAGCTTGATGACGAGCTTGGAGGGTACTATGGTGTTGAATGCCGAGCTGTAGTCGATGAACAGCATTCTCACATAGGTATTCCTCTTGTCCAGATGGGTTAGGGCAGTGTGCAGTGTGGTTGAGATTGCATCGTCTGTGGACCTATTTGGGCGGTAAGCAAATTGGAGTGGGTCTAGGGTGTCAGGTAGGGTGGAGGTGATATGGTCCTTGAATAGTCTCTCAAAGCACTTCATGATGACGGATGTGAGTGCTACGGGGCGGTAGTCGTTTAGCTCAGTTACCTTAGCTTTCTTGGGAACAGGAAGACTTTGTCTTAGCTAGGTCTTTTTATTTTGTCTAAATTTGCACTAAGAATGGCATAATCAAGTTACTTGAAGCATGTGGGAACAGCAGACTGGAACAGCAGAGTTTCTTGAAGCATGTGGGAACAGCAGACTGGTATAGGGATTGATTGAATATGTCCGTAAACACACCGGCCAGCTGGTCTGCGCATGCTCTGAGGGCGCGGCTGGGGATGCCGTCTGGGCCTGCAGCCTTGCGAGGGTTAACACGTTTAAATGTCTTACTCACTTCGGCTGCAGTGAAGGAGAGACCGCATGTTTTCGTTGCAGGCCGTGTCAGTGGCACTGTATTGTCCTCAAAGCGGGCAAAAAGTTATTTAGTCTGCCTGGGAGCAAGACATCCTGGTCCGTGACTGGGCTGGGTTTCTTCCTGTAGTCCGTGATTGACTGTAGACCCTGCCACATGCCTCTTGTGTCTGAGCCGTTGAATTGAGATTCTACTTTGTCTCTGTACTGGCGCTTAGCTTGTTTGATAGCCTTGCGGAGGGAATAGCTGCACTGTTTGTATTCAGTCATGTTACCAGACACCTTGCCCTGATTAAAAGCAGTGGTTCGCGCTTTCAGTTTCACGCGAATGCTGCCATCAATCCATGGTTTCTGGTTAGGGAATGTTTTAATCGTTGCTATGGGAACGACATCTTCAACGCACGTTCTAATGAACTCGCACACCGAATCAGCGTATTCGTCAATGTTGTTGTCTGACGCAATACGAAACATCTCCCAGTCCACGTAATGGAAGCAGTCTTGGAGTGTGGAATCAGCTTGGTCGGACCAGCGTTGGACAGACCTCAGCGCGGGAGCTTCTTGTTTTAGTTTCTGTCTGTAGGCAGGGATCAACAAAATGGAGTCGTGGTCAGCTTTTCCGAAAGGGGGGCGGGGCAGGGCCTTATATGCGTCGCGGAAGTTAGAGTAACAATGATCCAGGGTCTTTCCACCCCTGGTTGCGCAATCGATATGCTGATAAAATTTAGGGAGTCTTGTTTTCAGATTAGCCTTGTTAAAATCCCCAGCTACAATGAATGCAGCCTCCGGATAAATCGTTTCCAGTTTGCAGAGAGTTAAATAAAGTTCGTTCAGAGCCATCGATGTTTCTGCTTGGGGGATATATACGGCTGTGATTATAATCGAAGAGAATTCTCTTGGTAGATAATGCGGTCTACATTTGATTGTGAGGAATTCTAAATCAGGTGAACAGAAGGATTTGAGTTTCTGTATGTTTCATCACACCATTCACATCACACCATGTCACGTCTTACCAGAAAGCATGCGCCGGAAACCCGCTGGCTGCAAGTCCAGTTAGCCAGAAGCAGAGAACGTTACAGTCTCTGATGTCCCTCTGGAATGCTACCCTTGCTCGGATTTCATCAACCTTGTTGTCAAGAGACATTGGCAATGAAATGCTAGGGAGTGGTGCCCGTCTCCGGAGTCTGACCAGAAGACCGCTTCGTTTCCCTCTTTTTCTGAGCATGTAATCCACTCCGTTGTCCTGGTTGTTTTACTGATGGTGAGTTGACGCTGATCTTATATTCAGTAGTTCTTCTCGGCTGTATGTAATGAAACCTAAGATGACCTGGGGTACTAGTGTAAGAAATGCACTAGGAACGCGAAGCGAGGCGGCCAAGTATGAGCAGGCATAAGCTATGGACAATGAACATGTCTGCATTTTATCGACAGCAATTTGAATGCACAAAAATACCGCGACGAGATCCAGAGGCCCATTTTATTTTTACCAACAGATCTGTATTTCCAGTCAGGTTAAATCCATAGATTAGGGCCTAATGAACTTGTTTCAATTGACTGATTTCCTCATATGAACTGTAACTCAGGAGAATGAATTCAATTGTTGCATGTTGCATTTATATTTTTGTACAGTATACTGTACATCATTGTTATCAATGCTAAATTAATATAGGGGAACATTGACACAACAACGGCTTTGCTGTTAGAATGTCCATTGAAAATGCTCTTGGTTTTCTGTCCTAATTCTCCCCTCCCTCCACTACCATCTATGAGCGGACCGTCACAGCAGCTGAGTGTTATTGTATTGTACGGCTCAACCAGCTGCACAGGCATTCAAGTTGTCACAGTAACATCGTAGCTAACTACCTGGATACCAGTGAGAATCCCTCCACCAAATACACCTCTGACAAACCTAATGGTGAATACAGCTTGATATCCCTCCACCAAATACACCTCTGACAAACCTAATGGTGAATACAGCTTGATATCCCTCCACCAAATACACCTCTGACAAACCTAATGGTGAATACAGCTTGATATCCCTCCACCAAATACACCTCTGACAAACCTAATGGCGAATACAGCTTGATATCCCTCCACCAAATACACCTCTGACAAACCTAATGGTGAATACAGCTTGATATCCCTCCACAAAATACACCTCTGACAAACCTAATGGTGAATACTGCTTGATATCCCTCCACCAAATACACCTCTGACAAACCTAATGGTGAATACAGCTTGATATCCCTCCACCAAATACACCTCTGACAAACCTAATGGTGAATACAGCTTGATATCCCTCCACCAAATACACCTCTGACAAACCTAATGGTGAATACAGCTTGATATCCCTCCACCAAATACACCTCTGACAAACCTAATGGTGAATACAGCTTGATATCCCTCCACCAAATACACCTCTGACAAACCTAATGGTGAATACAGCTTGATATCCCTCTGCCAACATACACATATCAGCCCCTAATGGTATTAACAAAGTGAAGAATAGGCCTTTAATCATCTCATGATTTAACCACACTTGACAAGATCTCATGAAATGGAGTCATTATGATCTAATCCTCTCTTATATATCATTGGAGGGCTTGTAAAAAGTCTAGACTGACTGCATAGCTTAAAGGCCTAGTGCAGTCAAACATGTGCTTTTCCTGTTTTATATGTACAGTGTTTCCATGCTATGCGGTTGGAACGATACTGTGAAAGTGTGAAAATGATGACAATGCTCTTTTAGTGTGGGAGCTGTTTGAAAAAAAACACCTGAAATTTCAAGTCTGTTTTTAAGATATGTAACTTTCAAAATACCGAAATCTGATGCAGATATGTAACTGCAAAATGCACCCTACAGGGATCATTTCAGTCATTTGAAAGTTACATATCTTGACAACTTGAGTGCTGACAACCAAAACGTTTTGGAATTATGTCAACAATGGACCAATGAATCAAATACCACAAGATAGTTCTTGGGTGGAGTTTTCCTTTAATTCCTTTAACAGCTAGTTTTCCATTTTTCCCTCCTCACTCAGACCAATCCCAAATCTTTGCTTTAGATATTGCTGTTGCTAAGAATCCTTTTTTTATTGATTTTTTATTTAAAACAATCACAGTAAGTAACTTAATTGTTACCCAGAAATGATTTAATATTGAGATAAAAATGGCTGCATTGGGCCTTTAATGATGGGTGTACTGTACACTCATCCAACATGGCATTTTGAATGTTTTTAAGTTGTCATATTTGGTTAAGTTTTCAATTCTATTTGATAGTTACTTCCAAATGCATTCCTGTGGATTTGAAGAGCCATAAAATATGAGTAATAAATGTATGCCATTAGGATTTCTGCACTGTTGGCAATGTGGTGCAGTTGTCCACTGTAGAATCCACTCCTCCTTTATTTAGACAGGAAGTCCCATTAAGACCAGGGTCTCTTTTCCAAGAAGCCCTGCAGATTTACCACACACATAGCTGAGATGCACTTTCCTTGTTCTTCACTGACCTCTGATCAGTTTGAGGGTGGCAGGGCTGAGGCTGACACTAGTAGGCAGTGTGTTCCACACTGGTTAGAGGTCAGTGAGGAGGACATTTGTTACCCACTGACACGACCGAGCTGCTCCACGCTGAGTGAGACCTCTACAGAGATCCTTCCACTGTGACAGAGATGCATCCACGTTTACCAGGATGAAGAAAAAACTACAAATGAAGGCAACTCATTGATGGATTCAATCCTTCTACTAACAATAAGAAATAGTTTCCCTCAAAGCCTTAATGACACCACACCATAAATAGCAGCCTCCAGCGGGAGCTGGAGAACAGCACACTATGTTGTTGTTTTTTCAAGTCAAGCAGCCAGGTCTTCCTCGAATAGTGGTCAAAGGTATATGCATGGATGATTGCATAGCTTTATTGGTTCTATGTGTTATGGCCCTTCGTTGTGTGGCAGGTCTGGATCATTTCTGTCACCTTAAACCCACCATGAACCCATTGACGTTAACCTGCCCCGCCCCCCCCTGCTGTTATCCCTCCCTGCTACCTCATCACCTCAGCAATCATCTTCAGCCTCTTCCTCTTCTCTCCCTCCATCCTACCCTACTCCCAGCATCACTCTAACCCAGTGGAATGAGCCCATCTATCAGGGAGAGAGTGCAGGGCCCATTCCCATAGTATTCTCATTTGCCTTGCTGTGAACTTGGAAGCACAACTCGGCTGCCTCTCTCTGTGATGAATATGATGGCTTGGAGGTGGTGGGTGATGGGGGAGTGGAGGGTCGGCGCTAAACAGCTTTTACTTTCATCTGTACAATGACCTATTCATCTTCTGGGGGGTGGGAGCTGTAAGGGTTACAATCATGTTGTTTTTCTTGAAACAACCATTTAGTCTGTCTGTCAAAGAGAATTTTTCTCACCATAGCTTACTTGGCTAGATAAGGGTTATGTAAGTAAATATATGAGGAAAAACAAGAAAGCATATTTTACACCGCATTATAAACTGGGTGGTTCCAGCATAGAATGCTGATTGGCTGAAAGCTGTGGTATATAAGACTGTATACTATCGGTAACCAGTTTATAATAGCAATAAGGCACCTCGGGGGTTTGTGATATATGGCCAATATACCACGGCTAATGGCTTTATCCAGGCACTCCTCGTTGCATCGTGCGTAAGAACAGCCCTTATCCGTGGTATACTGGCCATATACCACACCCCCGCCTGCCTTACTGCTTAAATGTACCACTTTCATGTCGATGGCTTCCACAATATTACTACACAACATGTCAGTTGTCATGGGCGTCAGTCACAATCCACCGTCTTATGTCTCTCAGCTACAGAGGTGGCTGAGAAGGAGGTGGAAGAGGTGGTGCCGCTAACAGGAGTGGATGATGAGGAGCAACGCATCGCTGATATGGGTCGACCCACGCTTGGGGATCACGTCAAACTTGAAATCATCATCGAGGAATCCTATGAGTTTAAGGTGTGTGCTCGTGTGTTTACACATATTCTATTTCCTTTCTCTCACGTAATGCACTCCTCAGAGACTCCTCAGATAGACATACACGCATATGTAGTAATCATGGAGTGATATAACTGTGTATGTGCATGCTCTCCTCTTTCACTCACACTCACTCTTCAGACAAACACAGATGTGATTATCATGAATATTAAGGTCTGTGTGTGTGTGTGTGTGTGTGTGTGTGTGTGTGTGTGTGTGTGTGTGTGTGTGTGTGTGTGTGTGTGTGTGTGTGTGTGTGTGTGTGTGTGTGTGTGTGTGTGTGTGTGTGTGTGTGTGTGTGTGTGTGTGTGTGTGTGTGTGTCCGCACACGCAAATGCTTTTTTCTCCCACACACACTCTTCAGACTGATGGGTGGATGCTTGTGAGCACTTGACGGATCGTCTCCTGTTCTTACTGGAGTGGCTCTCACTGTGAGGTTGGGTGGGAGGCTATGGGAGGGAGGGGGCCTATGGATCCTATAGCTGGCTGAAGGACTCTGTATCCTGGGGGGGCTGGAGAGTTTAATTGTGTCTAACCTCAGAGTCATAGCGAGTGGCTGCTTCAAAAGAGCTTCAACTTTCAGACGGTAGTCTGCAACTTTTCCGCTTTAAGATTAACGTCAACCAAGACCCAGAATCCCTTGCCTGGGGCTAATAGATAGGACTGAGGAAGTAGGTGATTTGCCGACAGTAGATTTCTCTCTCTTCCTCTTCTTTGCACAACTTCAATCCAACACACCTTGCTAGAAATTGGACAGTAGATGAAGCTGTCTGTCTATTTCTCCAAATATCAATGTTATATCTGAGACCTTAGCAGAGCTGGAGAGAATAGTGTAGTTGTCCATTCCTGTATAAACCTGAGTTTAAACCATCCCACCATTTACAGTCCATTCCTGAACTTTACCTTTTACAAGGCTTCAAACATAAAGATATAAAACTGTATTTTTTTGAAGAAAACAACAATGGGACACAATCCGACATTTATTGGATATTTCAAACTTTTTAACAAATCAAAAACTGAAAAAGCAAAATTATTCAGCCCCTTTTACTTTCAGTGCAGCAAACTCTCTCCAGAAGTTCAGTGAGGATTCTGAATGATCCAATGTTGACCTAAATGACTAATGATGATTCAATCCACCTGTGTGTAATCAAGTCTCCGTATAAATGCACCTGCACTGTGATAGTCTCAGAGGTCCGTTAGCGCAGAGAGCATCATGAAGAACAAGGAACACACCAGGCAGGTCCGAGATACTGCTGTGAAGAAGTTTAAAGCCGGATTTGGATACAAAAAGATTTAAACATCCCAAGGAGCACTGTGCAAGCGATAATATTGAAATGGAAGGAGTATCAGACCACTGCAAATCTACCAAGACCTGGCCGTCCCTCTAAACTTTCAGCTCATACATTGAGAAGACTGATCAGAGATGCAGCCAAGAGGCCCATGATCACTCTGGATGAACTGCAGAGATCTACAGCTGAGGTGGGAGACTCTGTCCATAGGACAACAATCAGTCGTATATTGCACAAATCTGGCCTTTATGGAAGAGTGGCAAGAAGAAAGCCATTTCTTAAAGATATCCATAAAAAGTGTTGTTTAAAGTTTGCCACAAGCCACCTGGGAGACACACCAAACATGTGGAAGAAGGTGCTCTGGTCAGATGAAACCAAAATTGAACTTTTTGGCAACAATGCAAAACGTTATGTTTGGCTTAAAAGCAACACAGCTCATCATCCTGAACACACCATCCCCACTGTCAAACATGGTGGTGGCAGCATCATGGTTTGGGCCTGCTTTTTTTCAGTAGGGACAGGGAAGATGGTTAAAATTGATGGGAAGATGGATGGAGCCAAATACAGGACCATTCTGGAAGAAAACCTGATGGAGTCTGCAAAAGACCTGAGACTGGGACGGAGATTTGTCTTCCAACAAGACAATGATCCAAAACATAAAGCAAAATATACAATGGAATGGTTCAAAAATAAACATATCCAGGTGTTAGAATGGCCAAGTCAAAGTCCAGACCTGAATCCAATCGAGAATCTGTGGAAAGAACTGAAAACTGCTGTTCACAAATGCTCTCCATCCAACCTCACTGAGCTCGAACTGTTTTGCAAGGAGGAATGGGAAAAAAATTCAGTCTCTCGATGTGCAAAAATGATAGAGACATACCCCAAGCGACTTACAGCTGTAATCGCAGCAAAAGGTGGCACTACAAAGTATTAACTTAAAGGGGCTGAATAATTTTGCACGCCCAATTTTTCAGTTTTTGATTTGTTCAAAAAGTTTGAAATATCCAATAAATGTCGTTCCAGTTCATGATAGTGTCCCACTTGTTGATGATTCTTCACAAAAAAATACAGTTTTATATCTTTATGTTTGAAGCCTGAAATGTGGCAAAAGGTCGCAAAGTTCAAGGGGGCCGAATACTTTCGCAAGGCACTGTACATTCCAAAGCTAAAGTCAACTCAATTACCATTGTAGTTTCCTTCCAGAGAAGGGAATATCGGATTTTCCTTCCGATGGTGAGGGAAGACAGAAGGGGATGGACAGAGGAGAAGGAGGGTACTCTCCAGCTGTCATCCCAGGAGTGGAGGAAGGGTGGTGGAAGGGATGGATCGAGCAGGAGTTGTTTCCTTCTTTAGGGAGAGAAATCCATTTTTTCCTGTTTTGGAATCTATACAGGCTCTGATGAGGATTGATTTCCTGAGTGTACTCTAGGAGCACCTGCACCTGTCCTCTGGGAAGCAGCCTTTATCAAAGAGAGGATTGCAGCTAAAGGCCCAGTAACAGACCTAACCTCCGCTCTCTATACTTCTGGCCTATGTTATTATCATAGTATGTGGACAGCATCGTCAACTAGCTCCCGAGGACTGGCTCTTGGCTACTATAGCAGTTGCATTACATGGCCGAGGCAGTACTTACAACACCCAAGCTCTCTACCCAACCTTTACCCTCATTGTTTATTCTAAATACATGCTTACTACAGACAAGTACATATGTTTTAAAGACAGAAATAGTCATGTGTCCTATATGAATTTGTGGACTAGATGCCCTTGCTTTCCTATATGCATTTCCCCAATATGTTCTTCCTGAACTCCATGTGTTTGGTGTTCCCTGTGCAGAACACTGTGGACAAGCTGATTAAGAAGACTAATCTGGCCCTGCTGGTGGGGACTAACAGCTGGAGAGACCAGTTCATCGAGGCCATCACTGTCAGCGCCGGTGAGTTGAATGCTTTGACCGCCGCGCGAGTATGTGTGCGTGCTGTAGCAAGATCAAGGGTGTGGGGTTTCCACGTCACCAAGTTCAATAACAAAACAGGCACCAGTAGCACAAAAAGAATGCAAAGGGGATGCAAAGTTTATTTGGGATTTTCGTACACAGGGAAAGAAGAAGGAGGAATCCACCAATCACCTCAGTCCACAAGCCGTTCTCTTTGTCCGTTCCGTTATCCAGGGGTAATCCTCACACTCGGGTCCTCAGCCAATCCGGTCCGGTACACAAGGGTGTTAGTCCAACAGTCCAGGTCACAACATGTAATCTCACAGATAGTAATCTCACAGATAGTAATCTCACAGATAGTAATCTCTCTTCTCCCACTCTTCATAATGCTCTTGGTTCTCTCCTACTCTGCCTTGCTGTGCAGGCTGCTTCCCCCTTTTATCCCCAAACACCCCCTGGCTTAACGAGTTACAGTCTTGCCTCGGGCAGGAAGTCCATATAAGGCCCGGGGGTGGGGCCAATGGACTGCCAGATTTCTCCCCTCAATCACCACTCCCCTCACCTCTCCCTGCCGGCTGCCACAGTGCGTGCGTGTGTACAATCCTTTCTTACAACGGACGAGCATGCTGCAGCATCTCCTCAGAAGATAGATTTTCAATGTAAACACCAACTGGTGGAAATCTGGAGCACTGCAGTCCCACTCCAAGGCTTCCCAAGGCCTCTGTTGATTAGAGATGCCATCTTGTCAGAGCATAGCATTGTTGCCTTATTACCTTATGTGTGCTTGTCAGTGTCTACGTGTGTACAGTTTGATTTCTAAAGAGGACATGGCAACTAGCCTTGAAAACTCTGTGAGTGTGTGGCCACTGAAGCACTTTGGATTTTCGTCGAGGTGTGAATGTGTTTTTTTTTTTTTGTATTTTTTGTATCTGTGTGTGTGTATGAGTGTGTTGAAAGTTACAGCATGTGTATCACTGTGTGTGTGTGTGTTTGTGCGCTAGTTATCTACTGTGTCGTCAATTGTTCCCGCTCTGGCTCAATTAATGACAAGCCCTGTCCCTGCCCTCTTATCTGGGATTAGACTGTGTTGACGTTTTGACAGCGGGAGTGTGTTTGCTTGTGTGCGTGCTTTGGTGTGTGTGTGTTTGTGTGCGTGCGTTGGTGTGTGTGTGTGTGCCTCCTGGATCGACTAGACACTAACCCGTCACACACCCCAGGTATTTAAGCTCCTTTTGTTGCCTCTCTCTCTGTCTGTCTCTCTGTCTAGCTCTTTCTCTATCTCTGCCTCTGGACTTGCTGCTGTGTTTAAAATGCACATACAGTCATGAAATATTGATCTTCCCTTACCTCCCCTCTCTCTTTATCTTTCTTTCTTTTTTTCTTTCTTTCACCCTGCAGCCCCTCTGATTATATTTGCTCTGAAGCCAGTAGAGAGGGAGAGTGTGTCAGGCAGCGTAGCATTTGCAGCGCTAGCCTCCTCACAAGTTAGTTTAAGAGAAATCATTGGCTTCCCACCGTGACTTGGTCCAGGGTGTTGACGGAGATTGGGTGTGAAATTCTCGCTAGTGGGTGGGTTGGTGGCTTCTCCAAACCTGTGGGACAGCAATGCTGTGTGGAATCCCACATTTAAAAAATACTGTTTACTACAGAATACTACAGTACTTAATATATAATTTTGAACTGTAGAATACTATACTACATACTGTAGTATACCTCGATCATGAGTAGTACGTACTATAGGATGTTGTAGTATACTGTGGAATACTACAGTAAATAATAGAGTATACTACAGACAGCAAAAACACTACAGTAAATAATACAGTAATGTCTGCAAAAACATTCAGTGAATGTCATAGTATTTAACCATCATATACAGTGCCTTGCGAAAGTATTCGGCCCCCTTGAACTTTGCGACCTTTTGCCACATTTCAGGCTTAAAACATTAAGATATAAAACTGTATTTTTTTGTGAAGAATCAACAACAAGTGGGACACAATCATGAAGTGGAACAACATTTATTGGATATTTCAAACTTTTTTAACAAATCAAAAACTGAAAAATTGGGCGTGCAAAATTATTCAGCCCCCTTAAGTTAATACTTTGTAGCGCCACCTTTTGCTGCGATTACAGCTGTAAGTCGCTTGTGGTATGTCTCTATCAGTTTTGCACATCGAGAGACGGAAATTTTTTCCCAATCCTCCTTGCAAAACAGCTCGAGCTCAGTGAGGTTGGATGGAGAGCATTTGTGAACAGCAGTTTTCAGTTCTTTCCACAGATTCTCGATTGGATTCAGGTCTGGACTTTGACTTGGCCATTCTAACACCTGGATATGTTTATTTTTGAACCATTCCATTGTATATTTTGCTTTATGTTTTGGATCATTGTCTTGTTGGAAGACAAATCTCCGTCCCAGTCTCAGGTCTTTTGCAGACTCCATCAGGTTTTCTTCCAGAATGGTCCTGTATTTGGCTCCATCCATCTTCCCATCAATTTTAACCATCTTCCCTGTCCCTGCTGAAGAAAAGCAGGCCCAAACCATGATGCTGCCACCACCATGTTTGACAGTGGGGATGGTGTGTTCAGGGTGATGAGCTGTGTTGCTTTTACGCCAAACATAACGTTTTGCATTGTTGCCAAAAAGTTCAATTTTGGTTTCATCTGACCAGAGCACCTTCTTCCACATGTTTGGTGTGTCTCCCAGGTGGCTTGTGGCAAACTTTAAACAACACTTTTTATGGATATCTTTAAGAAATGGCTTTCTTCTTGCCACTCTTCCATAAAGGCCAGATTTGTGCAATATACGACTGATTGTTGTCCTATGGACAGAGTCTCCCACCTCAGCTGTAGATCTCTGCAGTTCATCCAGAGTGATCATGGGCCTCTTGGCTGCATCTCTGATCAGTCTTCTCCTTGTATGAGCTGAAAGTTTAGAGGGACGGCCAGGTCTTGGTAGATTTGCAGTGGTCTGATACTCCTTCCATTTCAATATTATCGCTTGCACAGTGCTCCTTGGGATGTTTAAAGCTTGGGAAATATTGTTGTATCCAAATCCGGCTTTAAACTTCTTCACAACAGTATCTCGGACCTGCCTGGTGTGTTCCTTGTTCTTCATGATGCTCTCTGCGCTTTTAACGGACCTCTGAGACTATCACAGTGCAGGTGTATTTATACGGAGACTTGATTACACACAGGTGGATTGTATTTATCATCATTAGTCATTTAGGTCAACATTGGATCATTCAGAGATCCTCACTGAACTTCTGGAGAGAGTTTGCTGCACTGAAAGTAAAAGGGGCTGAATAATTTTGCACGCCCAATTTTTCAGTTTTTGATTTGTTAAAAAAGTTTGAAATATCCAATAAATGTCGTTCCACTTCATGATTGTGTCCCACTTGTTGTTGATTCTTCACAAAAAAATACAGTTTTATATCTTTATGTTTGAAGCCTGAAATGTGGCAAAAGGTCGCAAAGTTCAAGGGGGCCGAATACTTTCGCAAGGCACTGTATATACTATAGTATTTTTTCATGTGGGATGTGCGTGTGTGTATGTGTGGCCGTTGTCCACAGTATTCACTTCTTCCCCCATATCAGTCTCAGATAAATGTCCTGACAGTCAGTTAATTGAGCTTACTTGAGACGCAGACGTCCCACCTAGAGCTCTAGAAATGCACATGCGCGACGCTACATGCTAATAGTATTAGTTAAAACGCAAACGTTCATTAAAATACACATGTTTGGTATTAAAATAAAGCTACAGTCATTGTGAATCTAGCCACCGTGTCAGATTTTTAAAATGCTTTTCGGCGAAAGCATGAGAAGCTATTATCTGATAGCATGCAACACCCCAAAAGACCCGTAGGGGATGTAAACAAAAGAATTAGCATAGTCGGCGCTACACAAACCGCACAATAAAATATAAAACATTAATTACCTTTGACCATCTTCTTTCTTTGCACACCTTGATGTCCCATAATCAATACTGGGTCTTTTTTTGGATTAAATCGGTCCATATATAGCCTAGATATCGATCTATGAAGACTGTGTGGAAAACGGAAAAAAAAGCGTTTCATAACGTAACGTCATTTTTTAAAAGTTAAAAATTCGACGATAAACTTTCACAAAACACTTCGAAATACCTTTCTAATGCAACTTTAGGTATAACTACACGTTAATAAGCTATAAAAATCATCAGGAGGCGATGTAAATTCGATAGCCTGCCGTGTGGAAAAATGTCCGGAAAAACACAGAGACAATGCCTCGGGTCGGTGGTCGGAGAGAATCGGTTCCCTTTGGGCGGATCTACCAAGAATCAATTCAGATTCAAATGAGGAGACTTTATAGATCCTGTGGTAGCTGTAGGTACTGCAAGCTCGGCCTCATATATTACGGTTCACCTTTAACAATTCATGGGAGTGGCGCATGGATATTTTTTTCCATCTCCAGTGATCAGATTTTCCTGCGCTTTTCGATGAAACAGACGTTCTGTTATAGTCACAGCCGTGATTTAAACAGTTTTGGAAACGTCTGAGTGTTTTCTATCCACACATACTAATCATATGCATATACTATATTCCTGGCCTGAGTAGCAGGACGCCAAAATGTTGCGCGATTTTTAACAGAATTTCCGAAAAAGTAGGGGGGAAGCTTAACAGGTTTTAATAACTCCCCTGACAACTCTGTTTTTTCCTTTCATGAATCTGTCCGTCTCTTTGGGGACTTTGGATGATGGGTGTGAGTGTGTGCTTCTGTGGCTGTGCAGATGGGTGTGTCATAAGTGTGTGTGTCTCTGTGTCTGTACTCTCTGTGACCTGTGAGTGACAGCACCACCACGGAGCTAATACAGTGCTAGATGATTCATTTATTTGGCCATCACCACTAAAGAGAAGAGAGACTGCTGAGTTGTGACAAGAATACCGAGACTGTGACTGACTGCAGAGAACCTCCCCAGGCCTATCTCAATGACACGGCAGCATATGTACTCTTTGCTGCCAGTCAGAGAGAAATTATTACCTGGAATTACTTTAACGACCATTCTCTATCAACACTGAGCAGCTGTAATAGAGATGTGACTCATTGATGAAGTCGAGGATGAGGAGTTGGCGGAGATACACAGATATGCCTTCAGTAGGCAGAGAAAGAGGGGGAGGAGTAGAGTAAGGAAGATAGGGGAAATAGATGAAAGGAAGCCTCAGAGAATAGATCACAATTTTCTTATTGAGAGAGAGAGAGAGAGAGAGAGAGAGAGAGAGAGAGAGAGAGAGAGAGAGAGAGAGAGAGAGAGAGAGAGAGAGAGAGAGAGAGAGAGAGAGAGAGTGAGAGTTACAGCAAGAGTAGGTAACTAGATTCAGCAGCGGACCAATTGTTGTAGGAGCAGCTGGTCGGGGGCCATAACATAATTATGATCATTTTAAGCACTTCAAATTGACTACAACTGAGCCCAAAACAGAGAGTGTATTTGAAAATAACAATCATTTCATACTTTGATTACGTTGAGACTGGATCACACCTTTTTTTTGTGGGAATGCTTCAACCAGACATGAAATATATATATATTTATTTATTAACAAAATAAATCACTTGTGGGCCAGTTGTGGCCCGTGGCCCACCTGTTGCTGACCCCTAGGATACAGTATGTGATTGTCTGCGTCTGTGTGTGTGTGTTGCAGATGTGTGATGGGTTATCCTACAGGATTCATCCCATTAACTGTGACTGCATGGGGAGAGATTGGCTCAGTCTTATCTCTTTACCATAGCTAACTGGTTAATTGGCTCAGTTAGCCTATAGCTCCGTAGCTAATAGCTTAGTTTATAGCTTAGCATGTAGGCTGGTTCTAATGCTGAGGATTTGACAGACTTCAACCAGCGTTGGAGTCTCAGCGTAGAGTTTAATATTAGTGTTCCTCAGCTAGGATGTGAACCCACTGACCCTCTAGTTATCTCTCTCTCTCTCTCTCTCTCTCTCTCTCTCTCTCTCTCTCTCTCTCTCTCTCTCTCTCTCTCTCTCTCTCTCTCTCTCTCTCTCTCTCTCTCTCTCTCTCTCTCTCTCTCTCTCTCTCTCTCTCTCCATATATATCTCTAATTTCTTCCCTAACCTCTGCTGGCTAAACTCAATCATTTAACATCCGGGACAGTGAAGTGTTTAGTTGGATTTTACAGTGCTTTCGGAAAAGTTTTCAGACCCCTTGACTTTTTCCAAATTTTGTTACATTACAGCCTTATTCTAAAATGGATTAAATAAAAACAAAATCCTCAGCAATCTACACACAATACCCCATGATGACAAAGCGAAAACAGGTTTTTAGACATTTTTGTAAATGTATTACAACTAACAAACAGAAATACCTTATTTACATAACCCTTTGCTATGAGACTCGAAACCATGCCATTAGGTTGAAGGAATTGTCTGTAGAGCTCCGAGACAGGATTATGTCAAGGCACAGATCTGGGGAAGGGTACAAAATCATTTCTGCAGCATTGAAGGTACCCAAGAACACAGTGGCTTCCATCATTCTTAAATGGAAGAAGTTTGGAACCACCAAGACTCATCATAGAGCTGTCCGCCCAGACAACAATCGGGGGAGAAGGGGGAGAAGGGCCTTGGTCAGGGAGGTGACAGGGAGGAAGGGGACCAAGAACCCAATGGTCACTCTGACAGAGCTCCAGAGTTCCTCTGGGGAGATGAGAGAACCTTCCAGAAGGACAACCATTGCTGCAGCACTCCGCCAATCAGGTCTTTATGGTAGAGTGGCCAAATGGAAGCCACTTCTCAGTAAAAGGCACATGACAGCCGACTTAGAGTTTTCCAAAAGGCACCTAAAGACTCTCAGACCATGAGAAACAATAATCTCTGGTCTGATGAAACCAAGATTGAACTCTTTGGCATGAATGCATCACATCTGGAAGAAACCTGGCACCATCCCTACAGTGAAGCATGGTGGTGGCAGCATCATGTTTTAGGGATGGTTTTCAGCGGCAGGGACTGAAAGAATAGTCAGGATCGAGGGAAAGATGAATGGAGCAAATTACTCAGGACTTCAGACTGGGATGAAGGTTCACCTTCCAACAGGACAACGACCCTAAGCACACAGCCAAGACAACGCAGGTGTGGCTTCGGGACAAGACTCTGAATGTTCTCGAGTGGCCCAGCCAGAGCCCCGACTTGAACCCGATCGAACATCTCTGGACAGACCTGAGAATTTCTGTGCAGCAACGCTCCCCATCCAACGTGACAGAGCTTGAGAGGATTTGAAGAGAAGAATGGGAGAAACTCCCAAAATACAGCTGTTTCAAGCTTTGTCACTATGGGGTATTGCATGTAGATTGATGAGAAAAAAACAACATTTTAATCAATTCTAGAATAAGGCTGTAACCTAACAAAATGTGGGAAAAGCCAAGGGGTCTGAATACTTTCCAAAGGCAGTGTAAAGTTGAATATGAATGTAGTGCTCTGGTCCTGTGTGCTCAGTTTAATGTCGCCTCCGCTGGGTTGGGAGCTGGCTGCCTCTTCCTATAGGGCATGATGGGAAGATGAACACCTCCTTAATGACCTCTCACTGTCACCTACAACCTGCTATTACCTGCAGACACACTGGACACTCTCTCTTCCTCCTTTCTACAGCATCTCTTTCTCTCGCTCTCTTTCTCTCTCTCTTTCCCTATTCATGGTTTTACTTCTGTCTGTGCACCACAGTGTGTGTTGGCGTCTGTAATGTGTGTTCGAGTTGATGTGTATAATTTATATTGCTGAGCGATTAGTGACTTTTGAGGTCGGTTCGGTTTTGGTTCGGTTATAAAAAAAATGATATAATCACAGTTTTCGGTTTCATTATTATTTATTTTCTTTACGTTAAATGCATTATGAAATAATGACATTACAATGATTTTAGAGCTTTTTAATGGAAATTCTAATGGAAATTCTAGTTCTTGACCTGATTTCTCTCTTGAATTATTTTATTTCTCTCTAGAGAAACATTGCATTGGGCTCACAAAAATAAATTAATGGAATTCAAATCATTTAACTGACGTCGGTCAATTAGTTGTTTAATAACTTAAAAATTAATAACTTTTTTTTTTAATAACTTAAAAATGTAATGTTGGTTAATCGCTCAGCACTAGTAATTTGTGTGAATGTGTATGTGTCCTGTAGCGTATGCTGTGTGTGCAGAAGGTGTGATCATCACAGCAATGTTCATTATTCACACTACCTAAACACACACACTACTACAGTATTTGGCGATACAGAGGACATTGCCTGACCTTATCTGACCTTTGTTGACATGTGCCACACAGGGGTCAGTTTAATTGGCAAGGTACAGACCTAGGGGACTCAGAGCACAGCTACCTGCTGAGACAGACAGATGGCAGCCTGGGACAAACATTAGCTTGGATGTTGTTGGTCTGGAGTTGAACCCTAAGTCCAAACAGAAAGCGCTGATCTAGTCAAAGGAATAGAATGGTTTATTATCCTCCTCCTGTGAGGAAATTCAAGAAAGAGAGAGAGAGAATCAGTCTATTAGCGACAGCCACGGCTCAACTCAAGAGAATTGATTCCAGTGGATACAGTTTAACTATACCAGGGAATATGTTAGTCCGAATCAGAAATCCACACAAAATCCATACTGTAGCGAAAGTATATGATGTGTATGTTAATGTTAACCTTTATGTGTGTGAGATTACCTGGGACAGAAGAAGCGTTTCAACAGCATTTCAAATGATTTAATGAATGTACTTGTTGACCTTGAAATCATCTAAAAAACGAGCACTTAACCACCATTAACCGTTAAAAGCATTTAGACATATAAGCAGGCGCTAGCTGGCTGTGTGCAGGCAGGGGTTAAGGTGGCCGTGGCTAATGGACAATTCTCCTCAGACAAGGTGTGTTGTGGTGCCGCAGGAGATAAAGCCAGCCTGTTTACTGATGCATTAAGTGGATGTGTGTGTGACAAGACTGTAAAGTGGGAGTTTTGAAAGGGCGTAACCACCATCCATTTTTTCTGTATGCTTTTCTCTCTCTCTCTATCTCTCTCTCTCTCCCTCTCCCCTCTCCCCTCTCCCTCTCCCTCTCCCTCTCCCTCTCTCTCTCTCTCTCTCTCTCTCTCTCTCTCCCTCTCCCCTCACCCCTCTCCCTCTCCCCTCTCCCCTCCCTCTCTCTCTCTCTCTCTCTCTCTCTCTCTCTCTCTCTATGTGTGTGTGTAAAACTGGCACACACTGTGCTGCACATATGTATATAATTTTGTATTATATCTGCAGTAGAACACAGAGTACATTTATCTCCCTCAACCTCTCTCTCATATCTGTGTGTTTAATGATGAGTAACCACAGGCAGGGATGTGAGCCGCAGAGCCCGCTCAGGCTATAAAGTAATGTCCCTCAATTTGGCTTACTTTATTACTCCAGTCACTTCCCTGCTGAATATTCCTTCTAGAATAGCCTCTCTCTCGCTCTCTCTCTCTCCTTCCTACTGCAATCTCTATTTTTCCCTCCTACTTCCTCCTCTCTACCTCTCCATGGGAAGGAACGTCTGATTAATACAGTATGAGCGGTAAGAAACCAGGGGAGGGAAGGAGGAAAGAAATTGATGTAGAGAGAGGAAGGAGAGGGGTTGATGGCAGAGAGCATAGATCGAAATGAATGGTCGATAGACAGATTAAAGAAAATGATAAGGCAGGAAAGTAGAGAGGAGGTGTCAGGGGTGTGAAGGAGTGGTAGATGGACTAATGAGAGGAAAGGAGGGAGGAGGTGTAACAGAGTGATGGATAAACAGATGAGAGGAGTGGGAAGGGGAGATGATGTATAAAGGACAGATGAGAGGAGGTTTCAGGGGTAAAGATTATCATTAGAGACACACGCCCCCTCCAGACTGGCTCTGATGTCACCACCTCCTCTACACTCCTCTCTGTATGTGGCGTGTGTGTTTGTATGTGCGTACCTGTAAAATTAAGGACAGGTAAACTGAGCTGAGAGAGAGAGAGAGACAGAGAGAGAGAGAGAGAGAGAGAGAGAGAGAGAGAGAGAGAGAGAGAGAGAGAGAGAGAAAAGCATACAGAAAAAATGACACCTGTTTTGGCATGGGCAGCGCCATTGAGGACATGACCATTTTGAAGTAGTCAACTGGGTGGGACTTAAGGAAGGACCACATAATTTCATCCAGGTCACCAGGATATATCAGCCAATGAATTATACTTGTGAGGAAACATTCCATAACTGCAGGTGGCAGTAAATCTCTCTCTCGCTTCTCTCAGTTCCATGTATGTAGTGAGTATTTTCACCCCCTATGTTTAACTTAATGATTGATGGTGATGAGTGGAACTCCTTACAGTAGGAGATACATTCAGGAACTAAGAGTGAGTCACTTCATGTCCCAGTTCTTCACAGGGCAGGCTATTTGAGGCCATAGCTTTGGGTTCTCAGATAAACCCTGACACGAATTATGTAAAGCATTCCTCACCTACACTGGATGAGTGCATTCTTTATCATCCTAATGCAAATTTTTTTCAACAGGCACTTCTCTAGCTTTCTCGGGAGATGGGTTGTATTTATACGGCTAGGGAGATGGGTTGTATTTATACGGCTAGGGAGATGGTTTGTATTTATACGGCTAGGGAGATGGGTTGTATTTATACGGCTAGGGAGATGGGTTGTATTTATACGGCTAGGGAGATGGGTTGTATTTATACGGCTAGGGAGATGGGTTGTATTTATACAGCTACGGAGATGGGTTGTATTTATACGGCTAGGGAGATGGGTTGTATTTATACGGCTAGGGAGATGGTTTGTATTTATACAGCTAGGGAGATGGGTTGTATTTATACAGCTAGGGAGATGGGTTGTATTTATACAGCTAGGGAGATGGGTTGTATTTATACAGCTACAGAGATGGGTTGTATTTATACGGCTAGGGAGATGGGTTGTATTTATACGGCTAGGGAGATGGGTTGTATTTATACGGCTAGGGAGATGGGTTGTATTTATATGACTAGGGAGATGGTTTGTATTTATACAGCTAGGGAGATGGGTTATATTTATACAGCTAGGGAGATGGGTTGTATTTATACATCTAGGGAGATGGGTTGTATTTATACAGCTAGTGAGATGGGTTGTATTTATACCGCTAGGGAGATGGGTTATATTTATACAGCTAGGGAGATGGGTTGTATTTATACATCTAGGGAGATGGGTTGTATTTATACAGCTAGTGAGATGGGTTGTATTTATACAGCTAGGGAGATTGGTTGTATTTATACGGCTAGGGAGATGGGTTGTATTTATACGGCTAGGGAGATGGTTTGTATTTATATGGCTAGGGAGATGGGTTGTATTTATACGGCTAGGGAGATGGGTTGTATATATATAGCTAGGGAGATTGGTTGTATTTATATGGGTAGGGTGATGGGTTTTATTTGTAATGGTAGGAAGATGGATTGTATTTATATGGGTAGGGTGATGGGTTGTATTTGTATGGGTAGGGTGATGGGTTGTATTTATATGGGTAGGGTGATGGGTTTTATTTATATGGGTAGGGTAATGGGTTGTATTTATATGGGTAGGGTGATGGGTTGTATTTATATGGGTAGGGTGATGGGTTGTATTTATATGGGTAGGGTGATGGGTTGTATTTAAATGTTTAGGGTGATGGGTTTTATTTATATGGGTAGGGTGATGGGTTGTATTTATATGGGTAGGGTGATGGGTTGTATTTATATGGGTAGGGTGATGGGTTGTATTTATATGGGTAGGGTGATGGGTTGTATTTATATGGGTAGGGTGATGGGTTTTATTTATAATGGTAGGAAGATGGGTTGTATTTATATGGGTAGGAAGATGGGTTGTATTTATATGACTAGGGAGATGGGTTGTATTTATATGACTAGGGAGATGGGTTGTATTTATATGGGTAGGGTGATGGGTTGTATTTATATGGGTAGGGTGATGGGTTGTATTTATATGGGTAGGGTGATGGGTTGTATTTATATGGGTAGGGTGATGGGTTTTATTTATAATGGTAGGAAGATGGGTTGTATTTATATGGGTAGGAAGATGGGTTGTATTTATATGACTAGGGAGATGGGTTGTATTTATATGACTAGGGAGATGGGTTGTATTTATATGACTAGGGAGATGGGTTGTATTTATACAGCTAGGGAGTTGGGTTGTATTTATACGGCTAGGGAGATGGGTTGTATTTATCCGGCTAGGGAGATGGGTGGTATTTATATGACTAGGGAGATGGGTTGTATTTATATGACTAGGGAGATGGGTTGTATTTATATGACTAGGGAGATGGGTTGTATTTATACGGCTAGGGAGATGGGTTGCATTTATACGGCTAGGGAGATGGGTTGTATTTATACAGCTAGGGAGATGGTTTGTATTTATACAGCTAGGGAGATGGGTTGTATTTATACAGCTAGGGAGATGGGTTGTATTTATACAGCTAGGGAGATGGGTTGTATTTATACAGCTAGGGAGATGGGTTGTATTTATACAGCTAGGGAGATGGGTTGTATTTATACAGCTAGGGAGATGGGTTGTATTTATACAGCTAGGGAGATGGGTTGTATTTATACAGCTGGGGAGATGGGTTGTATTTATACAGCTAGGGAGATGGGTTGTATTTATACAGCTAGGGAGATGGGTTGTATTTATACAGCTAGGGAGATGGGTTGTATTTATACAGCTAGGGGATGGGTTGTATTTATACAGCTAGGGAGATGGGTTGTATTTATACAGCTAGGGAGATGGGTTGTATTTATACAGCTAGGCAGATGGGTTGTATTTATACAGCTAGGCAGATGGGTTGTATTTATACAGCTAGGGAGATGGGTTGTATTTATACAGCTAGGGAGATGGGTTGTATTTATACAGCTAGGGAGATGGGTTGTATTTATACGGCTAGGGAGATGGGTTGTATTTATACAGCTAGGGAGATGGGTTGTATTTATACGGCTAGGGAGATGGGTTGTATTTATACAGCTAGTGAGATGGGTTGTATTTATACAGCTAGGCAGATGGGTTGTATTTATACAGCTAGGGAGATGGGTTGTATTTATACAGCTAGGGAGATGGGTTGTATTTATACGGCTAGGGAGAGGGGTTGTATTTATACAGCTAGGCAGATGGGTTGTATTTATACAGCTAGGCAGATGGGTTGTATTTATACGGCTAGGGAGATGGGTTAGAGTCTATACACCTGTCAGCGGCGGGTGTGGCTGAAATAGTCGAATCCACAAATTTGAAAAGGTTTCCACATACCTTTGTATATATACAGTAGTTTATTACTCCATTGAATAATGCAACCAAACCATATTACACTCTTGAATAATGTAACAAGTCACAAGCATGTGCAGACAACTAAATGGTTTATTTTCTCGTCTGAAGGCGACACTCGTTACATTTTAGCTTCAAAAGCACAGAGTTGCTAACATCACGTCTTCAATAAGTAACGTTAGCCTAACAAAATTGAACGATTAGTACTCTCATACAAATATAAAAGTACAATATGTCTACCTTACATTACAACAAACCTGGCTTCTTTTATCCATATAATGCATATCATTACATCTGGTATAAGCTCATTTCAACGAGATGTTCTATATGGAAGTCCATTTACATGAAATGCCTATCAGGTAGGAAGGTAAGACCCAGATGCAGACAACATCAAATGAACAATGGTTTAATAATCCAACAGGGGCAGGCAACAGACAGGTCAAGGTAGGCAGAGGTCAGTAAACCAGAGGTGGGGCAACACCTGGAGGGTGGTGGAGACAATCACAAAGACAGGTGAAATAGATCAAGGTGTGACAATGCCTCATGACTTGTCAACATGCACAATTAGTCTGTGCTTCAGTCTGACCAACTGTAGCCTACTGATAACAACCATAGCTGCAGGTAGCCTAGAGTCTGCTATGCGCTCTGATCCCATCTGGGCCTGGCCAGGGGAGATGTAACTTCATGCTTTTATAGCCTAAACTATGTAGCCTAAAATAGGCCCATTTATGTGTGTTCTGAGAAAATGTGAATGTGATCAAATTTGGTTTATAGTCAAACTTCAGGAGGCTAGGCTACCTAGGCCTTTTTAATCCAAAATGATTGACTGGAATCAATCAACACAATAGTGATGACATACTGTATGAGTATATTGTTTTAAAACGATATATATAAATCATATGACCTGATTTGAAAAATAATCTGGTCCCATCATAGCCCACATAAAACCTTTTTTTTACAACAATTTCTTTTACCATGTCATATTCTACAACTAGGGTCCGGAGTTGGTTTGGTTAGCCTACTACCAGATCAAGAAAAAGGCCCCAGAAAAACTATTTCCCCCCCTCCACTCTGGGACCTGTGGTGCCACCTCTGAAATCACCACACAATGTTACAAATTAAAAAACATCCGATTCGTATGATCTGCATTTTTGTTGGTGGCTGATGAGCTTCCATCGTTTTATGTGGCTTAGTGCAGCCGGCATCTACTGTGACAATTTCAGAATATAACATGCTGTTACTGCAATTTCAGGTAAAAACTCAATAAAACAAGACTCAAAAAAACATTGCTGTTTAAAGGTCTTACTCACATCAGGTACGGAGAGAGTGATCACGCAGTCGTCCGGAACAGCTGGTGCTCTCATGCAAGTTTCAGTGTTACTTGACTCAAAGCGAGCATAGAAGTAATTTAGCTCGTGTCACTGGGCAGCTCATGGCTATGCTTCCCTTTGTAGTTTGTAATAGTTTGCAGAGGGGTTGAGACATAAATGACCAGAGAGGTGGAGAGAGTGGGAACACCCTATTGCTTGTGTGTGTGTGTGTGTGTGTGTGTGTGTGTGTGTGTGTGTGTGTGTGTGTGTGTGTGTGTGTGTGTGTGTGTGTGTGTGTGTGAAAAAGAGATACATCACTTTTATTTCTCACACAGGCCCACTGCTGAGCTCTCTCTCACTCTTTTTTGATTTCTCTCTCGCTCTCTCTCACTCACTCTCTCACTCTCTCTCTCTGAGAAAGAAAGCAGGCTGAGAACATTCTACAGCCACACACTTGTATGTGTGTGTGTGTGTGTATGTGTTAGAATTTTCTGTGTTTTGAATTTGCCTTGTTAAAAACGTGATGGAAAAGCTTTTGACATTTCTCAGATAAAAGGCATTGTGCAATTTGTCTGCCCTTTTACAGTGCATCACAATGTGAACATGTTCAAATGGCTCTTTTGGTCCCTTGAGATTGTGGTTCAGGCCATTAGTGATGCGATCATTATGATGGTCAAATACCAGATTGATATTGTATGTCTAGAAAGATGTGTGTCCGTGTGTATACACACACACAAATACAAAGATGATGTGTACCTGTTAGAGAGGATTGGCTCCAGTCCGAGCCTCAGGCTATGATTACACTCTGACAAATTAGCTCCAATGTTAAGAGCAGCAAACCATCATCATAACAAATCATAACTTTGGCTCTCTTATTTCACAAAATATAGTCTGGTGTTCAGTAAACTTTTGAGGAATATAATTTGTCTCAATACATCAACTAAACAATCGCACCCTTTCAGATCCCTTAACATCATGCTCTTACTCCTCATCCCCCTCTCCTCTCTCTTTCTCCTCATCCCCCTCTCCTCTCTCCTTCTCCTCATCCCCCTCTCCTCTCTCTTTCTCCTCATCCCCTCTCCTCTCTCTTTCTCCTCATCCCCCTCTCCTCTCTCTTTCTCCTCATCCCCCTCTCCTCTCTCTTTCTCCTCATCCCCTCTCCTCTCTCTTTCTCCTCATCCCTCTCTCCTCTCTCTTTCTCCTCATCCCCCTCTCTTCTCTCTTTCTCCTCATCCCCCTCTCCTCTCTTGTTCTCCTCATCCCCCTCTCCTCTCTCGTTCTCCTCATCCCCCTCTCTTCTCTCTTTCTCCTCATCCCCCTCTCTTCTCTCTTTCTCCTCATCCCCCTCTCCTCTCTCTTTCTCCTCATCCCCTCTCCTCTCTCGTTCTCCTCATCCCCCTCTCTTCCCTCTTTCTCCTCATCCCCCTCTCTTCTCTCTTTCTCCTCATCCTCCTCTCCTCTCTCTTTCTCTCGGCCAGGTGAGGATGACGAGGATGAAGAGTGCGGCGAGGAGAAGCTGCCGTCCTGTTTCGACTACGTCATGCACTTCCTCACCGTCTTCTGGAAGGTTCTGTTTGCGTTCGTGCCCCCGACAGACTACTGGAACGGCTGGGCCTGCTTCGTGGTGTCCATCTGTATGATCGGCCTGCTCACAGCCTTCATCGGGGACCTGGCCTCCCACTTCGGCTGCACCGTGGGCCTCAAGGACTCTGTCACCGCCGTGGTGTTCGTGGCCCTGGGGACCTCCGTGCCAGGTAATATTATAAACTAACCCTGGTGTTTATGCTAGATGTACTTGCTTTGTAATGTTGACAGTAGCACTCCTTTTACAGTAGCATTTAACCTAGATGTACTACTATGTAATGATTGCGGTAACGTTTTTCCTACAAAAGTCCTCTAGAATTAGGGCATGATTCAAACCATATCGCGTAAATTCATCACTACAGCATGATTGAAATGTAAAGGCGATGTTCTCGCGTTGGCAGAGACTGCAATCACGGTAAACGCTGTGTATGTCGGCTCAGTCTGAAATTACCTTTACATTTCAATCGCGCCATAGCGCTGAACTTCCGCGATACGGATTGAATCGAGCCCTTAATCGCTCCGAACACTCCCAGTGTCCAGTGTTCACCTCCCACCATTCATTTACACTGCTTACACCCCAGCTAGATACATGTATACATGACATGTTAGTCAGTGGCCGATGCTCTGTTCCTGAGCAGCTTAACATCACCGTATACAAGTGAGTGGGTTGAACAAGAGCCTAAATAAATACACATGGAACATCAGTTCAACCCCTCAAAGCTACCATGGCATAAACCTCACACTCCTATGATGAATATTATTGCACAACCATAAGTGTATGGAATGGAAAAGGTTGAAACAGAGTAATTGCTAGTAGGAGAGATGTCAGGCGTGGCTTAGTCCAGAAGATGGCTGATGTCTTTAGAGGCAGAAGATGGGCAGTGACTCAGATGTGAAGCCAAACACACACACACACACACACACACACACACACACACACACACACACAGCTTAATAGCTTTCAACTGGGACTGATACAGTGCTTAGCTAATTAGCTAATTAGCTCTCAGTTCATGTATTGTACACTGAGCTGCATCACAGACCTGCTGACCAGCCAGCCACTGTAGTTCACTCAGGACTCACCGCTCTGACACTTCTAGACATTACTCCTGAAACACTGTTCCCCTCACTTCACCAATACTGTAAACCCCATTTCACAAGCACAAAGGACAAAGATGTGCAAAGAAACAGTACAAGCAGTCAATATTCTTTGTGTCTGTCATTCTGTTTGTTTGCACAAGGCATGTTGTGTGTGCATGGGTAACTTTCCAACAGAGTACACACGTAGTGGCTTCCTAATTTGAACCCTGCCTCCCTGCCTCACCATGCTCACACAGACACACACCGCTGCACTGCTTCGCCACCCATGTTCATTAGTATTGAGTCATTTCTCATGGGGATCAGGTGTTGTGCGGTGTCCTGCCCTTTAGAATATGATGCATTACTCTACACAGGAGCGATAACAATAACCGAGGGGGTTAAGCTAGCATTAGCCGCCATAGCGCTGTGCTGCTGTGCTGCTGTGCTGCTGTGTAAATGGACCCTGCTGGAGCCCTCACACCACACCTCTCACCCCACTGTAATTATAGTCAATACAAAGGCACAAAGGCCACAGCCACACGTCTCAATGAGCCTCGTTTGTCATGGTTAGTGAGCCAGAGAAGAACATCAGCAACCCATATAAAAGTAACATAGAGGGAGGTCAGATTGTGTGTGTGTGTGTGTGTGTGTGTGTGTGTGTGTGTGTGTGTGTGTGTGTGTGTGTGTGTGTGTGTGTGTGTGTGTGTGTGTGTGTGTGTGTGTGTGTGTGTTTCAAAATAAATTAAGTATGATAAAGAGCACACTGAGGAGAATATGTAAAACTCTGCATTTAATCATGCAATGTCATTGTTTCTAGTGCTATGGACTACTCCTCCTATAGGGGCCTTACTATGCAAACAGCCAATGGCAGCCAATGGCTGATAGATCAATCCAAGACGCCGTCTGTAGGCGTGAGCATGATATTCATCATGGAGGTGTGGATAGCTTACGGGGTGCACTGTCACAGACATTCCTAACATACAGTATCTAGAGAAATGAGAAGCTCGCTACTGTCCTTCCTGACTCACTAGAACCATGATTGGATAGCGGGAGTGTGGGAGCATCAAGTCATGTGAGAACACTCCCAGCACACAGGAAGTGACATCATCACCATCACTTCCTCCTGGCCTTGCCAGGAAGGGAGAGCAGCGACGGACAAGGCCATGGAGGCCCAATTGCCATAGTAACCGATATAGCCATTAACGGCAGCTGCAGCAGAGAGAGGATGCTGCTGCATGTTAATAGGCCCGGAGGGAGCAGCAGATGTGTAGTAGGCAGTTAAATGGCTGGTGATTGTAGGGCTTGTCAAAGATAACAGTCTCCACTGTGACTGTGTGATGTCACAGCCAGGAAGTGATTAGCAGGCAAGCTCTTATCATAGAGATGGAACTGGGAGGTGTAAAACAGTCTCAGGAGCTTATGCCTTCTTCTATCTGCTTTAGAAAAGCCATTATCTTGGAGGTAGAGAGGAGCCAGGTTTTGCTGTATACGGTCTTGATTGGGCAGAGGAGATTGAGTATATGGTGTAGGATAGAGAGGAGCAAGAAGAAGGACAACACAGTCACACAGAGATGCTCTCTCTGCCCACACACACTATCCTTACACAATCACAGCCGCCAATTGGACTACAGTGCGTGTGTGTGTGGCAGTGCTGGAAATCACTGCCTGGGGTTGGAAACTGCGCACACACAAGCACACAGCCCACAGCCCACACACACGCACGAGCACACACACACACCATGCAGGGACAAACAATCTCTCTATTTCATCTGACAGTACATACTGTGCAATTCTATGTCCGACAGTCCTCGCTACACAAATGTCCCTCCCGTATCAAAGGGTAGCTGCAGTAGTCCCCACCCTGTTGTGTGTGTGCTTGCGTGCATGTCCCTTTCTATAGATGCTCTGGTTTGTGTTGTCGAGAACTGTGAGGCTGCGGCGTTCCCAGTGTCCCCTCCCCTCCCTCCATTCCCTCCATCCCTCCTTCCATTCTCAGTGAAGCTGCACAGTATGATGATTAGTGCAGACACTTACGAGGCAACCCCTGTCTGTTCTGCATCAGCCTTTCGCCACTCCACAGCTCTCTCCCGTGTCTTTCTGTCCGTCCTGCTTTTGTCCTCACCCTGGATTCTGCTCAGGGGATCCGACCACACTGTTATCATAGAGAGAGAGAGCCTTTTGTCCAGTCTGCCGCACAAAGACTGCTGCACTGCCAACGCCTGGCTCAGTCTACTGTACTGCAGCTCTCCCTCTCTCTCTCTCGCTCTCTCCCACAGACATCTAAATACACCACACTATCCAGCTAGCTAGAGCATTCTCTGTAGAGAGAAGATTGAAGACGTTGCGAGTTTTAATGTCACATGCACGAGTACAGTGAAAATGTCTTTCTTGCTAGCTCTAAACCCAACAATGCAGTAATCAATAACAATGTAATACTACAAATAACAAGGTAGAACAAAAACACACAAGAAATAATAAGAACTGTCATTGAACAATACATGGGCCAGAAGAAGATTTAACCAATCAATTTACTCATAGAGACAGAAAGAGATAAAAAGACAAATATCTCAGTTAAACTGTTGTGTGGATGGCTGCTTCATGACTCTGTACATAGCTCCAGTACTTAAAATAACAATTCACCCATTTTGAATGTTATAACATTTTTGAGCATCTCTGAGTGATGTTCTATCGAATCCCAGGGTCATTTCATGTTTTCATGTGCATTACAGCCGGTACGCGAGTTTTGCATCGTATGATAGAACATTGCTCAGAGATGCACAAAAATTATGTAACATAAAAAATGGGTTATACATTTACTTTATGTTTTTCAATCGTATTTCTTCCTGGGTCTTGGTCCAGTGGTTTTCCAGCCCAGTGCAAGGCCCGAGTGGCCAGTCGGCAGGCATGGGATCAAGGGACAAGTCCCTGTGAGTACTATCCAGTCACTGGACATGAGATGGATTATTTTTAAGTGATGAATCTTCCTCAGTTACACGTTACAGCTCTCAGACCAGTCATTACTCAGCATCTGTTCTAAATCAATCACAGATACTTTATTCACTAGTGTGGTCCAGTAATGACCACACTTCCATGTCGGTGCCCGTCTTGTGCCATGTTGAAGTTAGCAGAGCTAGATTCCCAGTGAATAGTGCCACTCGAGGCCAATGACCATGGTATCATGTCCAGCTGGCTAGAGCCTGATGCCAGCTCAGTGAATGGAGTCACCCTGGAGAGTAATTTGTCTCAACCTGGCCTTTCTCGCTAAATCTCGGGCACCAGGAAAATAAAAGGGAAGGGTGCACAGAGGAAGTGAGGAGGGACCGAGGGACAGAAATGGGAATAAAACAGAGTGCTCTGTCACTTGCCAATGAAAGACATCTCAAACATTAGACTGGGTTCCTTGACTCTCTATGAAAGCACTTTCTCCTGGCAAGGTAACTGCAACTTAGCATAAACAGCTGGCTCCACTCCAGAAATTGAATGGTGTCTTCCTGCTGGGCTGCTGTTGTTCCTACAGCAAACTGTTTAAATCCAGACACATAGCCGGCCATTTATGGAGAAGATTGTGTGCTTGCCTCGGGTATTGATCTGGGTCTGGGGGAAAGAGACCCAGACAGATGACTTCTGCTGAGACGGAACTCCTGTCCCTGCAACGGTGACAATTTTGCTCCCTGATTATAGTCTGCAGACATTACATTGAATTATGTCTTATGAAACAATGCTGTTCAGTGTTTTTTAGACTTTTAATTAATATGGAGCTTTTTTGTTTTGCCTCTCACCCTTTACCCACACCCTCTGCCCCATACCCCATCACCATTAATTCCCCCAATCCAATAACATTTTCCCAATCCGTATTGAATCACACACACAACACCCTCCTCCCCTCCATCCTCTCTTCCCTTTCTTCCAGACACCTTTGCCAGTAAGGTGGCAGCCATCCAGGACCAGTATGCTGATGCATCCATCGGCAACGTGACGGGCAGCAACGCGGTCAACGTGTTCCTGGGCATCGGCGTGGCCTGGTCCATCGCCGCCATCTACCACAACTCCAAGGGCAACGACTTCAAGGTAGACCCGGGGAGCCTGGCCTTCTCCGTCACCCTCTTCACCATCTTTGCGTTCATCTGCGTGGGAGTGCTGATGTACCGGCGGCGACCTTCGATCGGCGGCGAGCTGGGGGGTCCGCGGACTCCCAAGATACTGACCACCATGCTGTTTGTCAGCCTGTGGCTGCTTTACATTCTGTTCTCCTCACTGGAGGCCTACTGCCACTTCAGGGCCTTCTAAACAGCTACAAACTTAAGGAGGCCCTAGAAGAGCTAACCGGAGACAAGAAGGAGGAAACAGCAGCAGTGAAAAACGTTTTTCTCTTGTCGTTAATAACCCCGACCCAACTCACCCAACCCTGACCCACCTCCCCCTTTTAAGAAGTGAAAGATCCCTCCCCTAGTGCTTAATAAGGGATGAGACTGGTTGTTCAGGCGAGGAGAGGCCTGTCAGCGCTGGGACAGAGAAACCTGTAGAATGACAGTTGTGTGTGTGTGCGTGTGTGTGTGTGTGTGTGTGTGTGTGCGTGTGTGTGTGTGTGTGTGTGTGTAGCTGTTTGTTATGTCTCTCACTACCCAGCAACCCTATAGAAACAGCATCGTCGACGCCTGGCGCTCATTTCAAACTAAACACTAGACATTTGAGTGAAATCCTTTAATAATTCCCATACCACCATTATTGATATGTATATGCATGAACATCAAAAGAAACAAAGATACGGCTGTTCACAAGCATAGTGGGTGGGGAGTAACAGGTACTTTTGAAGAAAGTCTCTTGTCTGTGTGTTAGTCTTAATAAATCTCAGTTAGGGCCTGGCTGCAAGAGCTGCTCACCACCTTCTGACCCTCGGTTTGATCCCCAGTAGAACATCTGATTAGGTGTCCTCTGTTCTTTTATCTTGCTGTAGATGTAGTTGTGTTAAAAGAGTTTAGCATACTTTTACCTTTAAGGCCGTATCGTGATTGAATGGCCAGCGTTACCATTTTAACTATCAGATAACTCGTTGTCAACTTACATTATCATTTTCAAAACTATCCCAAGATTGCATTTCCAGTTTAGTCAATAGGGGTTTCACCACCACCATGCTTGATTCAAATTGCAATAGAATGCAGAGAGACCGCACTGGATCGCCCTCTGCATTAGCTTCATCCATTGGCTACACATCTTTCAGCAGCCTCTCACTATTGGCTCTTTCTCTCTATCTTTGTGTCTAAGCTCCTACCAGACTGGTCTTTTTATCAGTCTCAGTCCTCAAGGGCTCTACAGTCATTTCTTAACCACTAACCCTAACCAGAAACCCTTTACCCCTCACCCCTATCATAAACCCACCCTCAACACCCCTATCATAAACCCACCCTCAACACTCCTATCATAAACCCCTCAACACTCCTATCATAAACCCCTCAACACTAAACCCTCTTTCTCTCTCCACTGAGCTGCACATCTTCATTTTTTAAAACATTAAATGGAATATTTCAATAAACAATATCTTAAACATAAAATACATCAATTGTAATGGTGGATAGATGTGTAGATTAAAAGGTTCCTATAATGCAGTAGCTACAGGGACATTTTACAGACGTTCAAAGTGAAGCTGGTGAGAAATACATTGACTGACTATTTTCTATTTTCTGAGGTAAAGGCTTTTGCCTTAATGATGCAATCTTTTGAATCCATCTAACTGCCAGTCCCCAGATATAAGGGTTTACATCCAAGACTGTTACTCCGCGTCCAGTTCAGACACATCAGGCAGGTCAGTGTGTGGAAGAGGAAGACGGTCCACATTATTTGATGAATACCCCGAGTTTCCTACTGAGTTGGTTTAATACACAATACTTGATGTGTAACGTAACAATGAAGTAAAAGTAATCGTAGTTTGGTTTAGAAAATTAAGACTTTGTCTCGTTCTTGTCATTTCTCACCACAGAAGTTGCAGCCCCTGAGAAGGTTCCATCTAGGTTAAAGTACTTATATGGAAGCCAAGTGGAGTTTACTCCTATTTTGCCAAAGGGAACTATTTCTAATGGAAACTCCAGTAACAGCTTAGCCAGAATATGAGTGTGTTTTCTAACACACTGACGTTTCTTAACACCACCAAAAAGATCCCTGTGTGGTACTTAAAGCCTTGGTATTGTTTGACCGAAACAGAACATTTCTAATTCCAAATTTGGATGAAAACATTCACATTTCGTGGAGATGGGTTGATGTTTCGAATTGAAGGAAAAACATTGCACTGGTTCCCGTGTTTCTAATGAAAAGGATGACATTGTTTATATGCTGACGATGACTCTGCTGTTACATGATTATACATTATGACCTTTCTCTGATCTGAAAAGGTTACTATGACATTGAAATACTAAAAAAGACCTTTCCTCCAACCCTAATACTCAACTAACCAACTACAAATGACAAGAAGAGGAGGAAGAGAAAGAAAGAACATGTGAAGTACAGCCATACATTGTGTACTGGTGCAGTGAAGCACAAGGACTTCTCCTGCCCAGCATGTGTTGCTATAGTGTACGTCTGCACTGTGACTGTGCAGCATCTCTCTGTGTCCTCTACCCTGCCCACATGCCATGTCCATATTTTGGAATGTTAATTGTTAATTAATGTGCTACTTGTTCACACTGTGCATGAATGATAACATGTCTGTATATACTAAGCAGTATCCCATTCGTTGATGTTGACGGAGGTTTGAATGTTGTATAGGTTTTGACTTTTTTTTTTTTATGTACTATAACCTAATGTTTTATTTTAAGTTGAATGATGTATTTGGTAACTTGCACATTAAATTTAAAAAAGGCAATATCTGCTGTTGTTGAATGAGGGTGAGAACTTAACGAGTTACGTATCTTAAGGGAGTTGCATGGGTATTTGTACAAAAGACAATGCTTGCTTATAATGACATGGCTGGTTGTATTATTTGACAGTGTAAAGGCTATTTTGTCATTGAAGAGATAATATGTGTATATACTGTACATTGTTACCAGAGAGAGGTCTGATACCTCCACATATCTTAGTGAATTCTACATATTTATTTTAAAACCCTCACTAAACTCAAGAATGACAAATATTGCCTTTTTGGAGAAGTATTTTGCTTTAAATGCTTGTTTTGCTCTCGCTCTCTTTTCCTTCCGTGCTGAACAGTGTTTCGTCGTAGATATCTGAAAAGTGTGTCAGTTCGTCATGCGGGGTGGATTCCTTCTTCAACTCAAGATCTGTCTGTCTGTCAACCTGGTATGTGCCCAGCCATCTGTCTCTCTGGCTGGCCGGTACTGTACCTGCCTATATGTCTCTGTCCCTGTTCAGTGTCTGTCTGTCTGTCTGTTGGTACCTGAGGTGCGTCATCTGATTTACACCACCACCGCCCACTGCTCAGATGGACCGTCGTTTTTCAGGGTTCTAATATATTTCACTTTCTCATTCTTTTCCCTCCTTGCATTCGCACTTTCTCACTGTTTAGCTCTCTCTCTCTCTTCTTTAACTTTCTCTCAACCTTCACCTCTCGATCTGTCCTTTCCTTGCTGTCTCTCTTTAACAGGGTTTAGTTGGCTATTTGTTTTGTCTTTTTGTTTGATTCTAATTGATAGAATATCATGAATTTGTCTTATTTTGTTGGTGTTGTCTGTGTTTTTTCTTTGTGTCGCACAAACGAATAGGAAGACATTACACTAACTGTGATTACTCTACATGGTACACTTCTAACACAGAAAATAAAGTTTGGAATACCCTGTTTCAAAGACCCTTGAGTGGAGTTGTTTTGTGGGTCTGCATGTGGAGCGAAGTGTGCTGTGATGTCAGTGTTCTTAAAACTGTTGAAATACATCAGAAAAATTAGTCGCCTTTATGCTTCCAAATTGTAGTTCAGCCAGTGTCCATCCACACGTTGATGTCATTCTTCGCTCTAGCCTCCAAACACAAGAGCACCTGGAATTAAGTGCTCTCTATGTCACATTGCAGGTTGTGAAATCTTCAAAAGTGTGTGTGTGCGTGTTTAGGAGACGTTTCCCTCAGCTGGATGAAGTGTGTTTAAAAGGTAGAGAGTTCACTAGTGGGAAGTCTGGGACAGTGCCACTCAACAGCGAAACTGTTAATCAACCTGAGTGTGAAATCGGGCACCACACTTTGCCTCTCCCAGAATAGTGTTGATTACTGTAGCAGAGAGATAACCTTATCTCTCTCTCTCTCTATCTCTCTCTCTCTCTCTCTCTCTCTCTCTCTCTCTCTCTCTCTCTCTCTCTCTCTCTCTCTCTCTCTCTCGTCTCTCAATCTCTTGTCTCTCCCCTTTCAATCTCTTGTCTCTCCCCTTTCAATCTCTTGTCTCTCCCCTGTCAATCTCTTGTCTCTCCCAAGCGGAATTTAAAAATATATTTTAATATATTACAAGTATATGAATGTATACTTAAATATACAAAAAAATGTAATAATATACTTCAAATATTATGTATTGTTCTAGTACATCTTAAGTATACTATAAATATATTATCATCAACCTTCAATACACTTATTAAAAGTGTACTTTAAATTCATTGTTTTTCAGTCTTTAAGTATACTATATTTTCACTATCATTGAACTTAAACACACACTTAACATTTCAAACACTTACATTGTAATTTAGTATATTCATTCAAAATACACTTGTTTTTAAATTGAAGCATAGATAAAACATTTTATGAAACTGCATGTGAGTGATCAACTAAACTATAAGTATACAGTACCTTGGAAAACTATTCATACCCTTGGATTTATTCAAATTTTATTGTGGTAAAAAGTGGGATTCAAATTGATTGAATTGTAATTTGTTGTCAACAATGAACTCGAATACTAATGTAATGTCAAAGTTGGAAAGAAATTCAAAAGGAAAGGAAAATTAATAAAAAATGGATAACTAAAATATAGTCATTATAAAAGTATTTAGCCTCTTTGTTTAGGCAAGCCTAAATAAGTTCAAGAGTAACATTTGACTTAACAAATCACAGAATATGTTATATGGACTATAATAGGGGTTGACACGATTGAATGACAAACCCTTCCTCTGTCCCCCGTACATACAACATCTGTAAGGTCCCTCAGTCTAGTATTGAATTTCAACTACCAGGGACCCTTTCAAGACCAGGGACCCTTTCGAAAGCCTCATAAAAGGGCAGTGATTTGGTAGATCGATAACAATATCAAATCAGACATTGAATATCTCTTTAAGCATGGTTAAGTTAATAATTATGCTGTGGGTTATTTATTAATCAATCCATTTGTATTTATAAAGCCCTTTTTACATCTGCCGATGTCACAAAGTACTATACAGAAACCCAGACTAAAACCCCAAACAGCAAGCAATGCAGATGTAGAAGCACAGTGGCTAGGAAAAACTCCCTAGAAAGGCAGGAACCTAGGAATAAACCTAGAGAGGAACCAGGCTCTGAGGGGTGCCCAGTCTTCTTCTGGCTGTGACGGGTGGAGATTGTAACAGTACATGGCCAAGATGTTCAAACATTAGATGACCAGCAAGGTCAAATAATAATAATCACAGTGGATGTAGAGGGTGCAACAGGTCAGCACCTCAGGAGTAAATGTCAGTTGGCTTTTCAAAGCTGATCATTCAGAGTTAGAGACAGCAGGTGTGGTAGAGAGAGAGAGTCGAAAACAGCAGGACAAGGTAGCACGTCCGATGAACAGGTCCACCCAGACACATCAAAGACACAGTACATTCGTCCTTCTGAACAGAGCTGCAGGACAGGAATGAAACTGCTCAGGGATGATTGTAAAACAGTTCAGTGGCTGTGATAGGAGAAAACTGAGGATGGATCAACAACATTGTAGTGAATCCACAATAATGATTTAAATGACAGAGTAAAAATAATAATACAAACATACAGAATAAAAAATATTCCAAAGCATACATCTTGTATGCAACAAGGCACTAAAGTAATACTGCAAAAATATGTTTTTGCCTAAATTCAAAGCCTTATGTTTGGGGCAAATCCAACACAACACATTACTGAGCAACTGCTGCCTTATTTTCAAGCATGGTGTTGGTTGCATCATGGTATGGGTATGCTGGACATCGGCAAATATGGAGAGTGTTTCGTGTTAAAAAGAAATGGGGTGGAGCTAAGCACTTTACAACAGACACTGGGAGAGGAATTCATCTTTCAGCTGGGTAATAACCTACAACATGAGGCCAAATCTACACCGGAGTTGCTTACCAAGGGGACAGTGAATGTTCCTGAGTGGCCAAGTTACAGTTTTTTACTTAAATCTGCTTGAAAATCTGTCAAGATTTGAAAATTGCTGTGTAGCCATGAGCACCAACATGTTGACAGAGCTTGAAGAATTATGAACAGAATAAAGGTATAATATTGAACAATCCCTATTACCAGCCTGTTCAACCTCTCTTTCATATCGTCTGAGATCCCCAAGGATTGGAAAGCTGCCGCAGTCATCCCCCTCTTCAAAGGGGGAGACACCCTGGACCCAAACTGTTACAGACCTATATCCATCCTGCCCTGCCTATCTAAGGTCTTCGAAAGCCAAGTCAACAAACAGGTCACTGACCATCTCGAATCCCACCATACCTTCTCCGCTGTGCAATCGGGTTTCCGAGCCGGTCACGGGTGCACCTCAGCCACGCTCAAGGTACTAAACGATATCATAACCGCCATCGATAAAAGACAGTACTGTGCAGTCGTCTTCATCGACCTTGCCAAGGCATTCGACTCTATCAATCACCATATTCTTATCGGCAGACTCAGTAGCCTCGGTTTTTCGGATGACTGCCTTGCCTGGTTCACCAATTACTTTGCAGACAGAGTTCAGTGTGTCAAATCGGAGGGCATGTTGTCCGGTCCTCTGGCAGTCTCTATGGGGTGCCACAGGGTTCAATCCTCGGGCCGACTCTTTTCTCTGTATATATCAATGATGTTGCTCTTGCTGCGGGCGATTCCCTGATCCACCTCTATGCAGACGACACCATTCTATATACTTCCGGCCCGTCCTTGGACACTGTGCTATCTAACCTCCAAACAAGCTTCAATGCCATACAACACTCCTTCCGTGGTCTCCAACTGCTCTTAAACGCTAGTAAAACCAAATGCATGCTTTTCAACCGTCCGCTGCCTGCACCCGCACGCCTGACCAGCATCACCACCCTGGATGGTTCCGACCTTGAATATGTGGACATCTATAAGTACCTAGGTGTCTGGCTAGACTGTAAACTCTCCTTCCAGACTCATATCAAACATCTCCAATCGAAAATCAAATCAAGAATCGGCTTTCTATTCCGCAACAAAGCCTCCTTCACTCACGCCGCCAAACTTACCCTAGTAAAACTGACTATCCTACCGATCCTCGACTTCGGCGATGTCATCTACAAAATTGCTACCAACACTCTACTCAGCAAACTGGATGCAGTTTATCACAGTGCCATCCGTTTTGTCACTAAAGCACCTTATACCACCCACCACTGCGACTTGTATGCTCTAGTCGGCTGGCCCTCGCTACATATTCGTCGCCAGACCCACTGGCTCCAGGTCATCTACAAGTCCATGCTAGGTAAAGCTCCGCCTTATCTCAGTTCACTGGTCACGATGGCAACACCCATCCGTAGCACGCGCTCCAGCAGGTGTATCTCACTGATCATCCCTAAAGCCAACACCTCATTTGGCCGCCTTTCGTTCCAGTTCTCTGCTGCCTGTGACTGGAACGAATTGCAAAAATCGCTGAAGTTGGAGACTTTTATCTCCCTCACCAACTTCAAACATCTGCTGTCTGAGCAGTTAACCGATCGCTGCAGCTGTACATAGTCTATCGGTAAATAGCCCACCCATTTTTACCTACCTCATCCCCATACTGTTTTTATTTATTTACTTTTCTGCTCTTTTGCACACCAATATCTCTACCTGTACATGACCATCTGATCATTTATCACTCCAGTGTTATTAATCTGCAAAATTGTAATCATTCGCCTACCTCCTCATGCCTTTTGCACACAATGTATATAGACTCCCCTTTTTTTCTACTGTGCTATTGACTTGTTAATTGTTTACTCCATGTGTAACTCTGTGTTGTCTGTTCACACTGCTATGCTTTATCTTGGCCAGGTCGCAGTTGCAAATGAGAACTTGTTCTCAACTAGCCTACCTGGTTAAATAAAGGTGAAATAAAAAATTAAAAAATAAAAATAAAAATGTGTGTAAAGCTCTTCTTACCCAAGAAGACTCATCACTGTAATTGCTGCCAATGGTGTTTCTAGCATGATTTGACTCAGGTGTAACGTCTGCTTCCAACTCACACCCTCAAACACCTAGATCCCCTGAACGCAGCTCACTTTCCAGCTCACACCCTCAAACACCTAGATCCCCTGAACGCAGCTCACTTTCCAGCTCACACTCTCAAAACACCTAAATCCCCTGAACGCAGCTCACTTTCCAGCTCACACTCACAAACACCTAGATCCCCTTAACGCTCTCCATTTCCCAATCACCTGAATTCTAATCAACTGTTCACACACCTGTATGTCATTACCACACACTATTTACTTCAGTTCTTTGCATCCTATCATTAAGAGGTATTGTTTGTTTTGTGACACACATCTTTAGGAACGCTGGGTTTCCTGATCTCCCGGACTATGTTGCTAGCCTTTTCCCTGCCTGTACTGTTGCCCTTTTGGTCACCCTGTGTATGACCTTCTGCCTGCCCCTGGATCCAGCTACCTGCCTCCTCCTGTGGTACTTTGCAATAAACACCTGCTGCGCCCTGCGCTTGAAACCAGCTCTCTGTCTCCCCTCGTGTTCATTACACAGGGAGCTGAATACTTCTGCAATAACTTAGTTATTTAACTTCTATCAATCTTTACAAAAAAATAGCACTCTTCCAGTTCGAAATTAGAGTATTTTGTGTACGTAGACAGTTGACAAAACATTACAATTAAATACATTTTAATCCCACTTTGTTACAACAAAATGTTAATTAATCCAAGGGTGTTACACCAGCTCCCGTTCTCCCTCTCTGGCGCTCGAGGGTGCCAGGCTGCCCTTTATTACACACACCTGTCACCATCATTACTCGCAGAAGCGCTCATTGGACTCCCCTGGACTCCTTCCCTTTGTTGATTGCCCCGTCTATAACTGTCTGCTCCCCCGTTTGTTCCCTGTATATGCATTAATGTCATTATGTGATCTTGACCAGATGCTGTCCTGTTCCATTCCATGTCCGTTTATAATTAAATGTTCACTCACTGTACCTACTTCTTGTCTGTACCAGCGTTGATCTTTGCACAAGGGCTATGAATACTTTTGCAAGACACTGTAATTTCAGTACTAATAATGAGTTTAAAGTACTTTCCGAATTGCTGTTCAGAATAGTGCAGAGAAAGTTGACAATTATAATGGTTGTTTTATTGCACAGCTGATGATCATGCTTCCTGAGAGTATACTTTTGTCATATCTCACGAAAATATACTTGTATACTTTCAAAAAAGTACATTTCACTTAAATGTCCACAAAATATATTTAAAGTATACTTTCAAAAACGAATTTGCACAAAAATGTATATATTCCCCAGCATCCTTTTCTGCAGATGAAGTTGTGATTTATAATATGATATTGTTTCTCATATTTAGATTATTTACATTTTGTATGTTAATTTTCAAATTGAATAATGCTGTACTTTTAATTACACATTACATATTACACATTACACATTTTATTGAAATGTTAATTTATTACTGTAATGTGAACATCTCAAAAGTGTTACTTGTAAATTGCTGCTCCAGGAATGGCTGAAGAATTGCAACATTTACCTGGAGATAACTCTGCAAAAGCACTGCTGGGTGATTTAAGAATTCATAGTCAATCGATCAATAATATAACAATACTCTTAGAAAAAAAATATTTTTAACCTACAATCTGTAGAAACTATGAGAATACAAAGGTTCAGAACTTTTGTGAAACATCACAGTCCATATTTGTCAAATAGAAATTAGAACTGGATGCTGTTCAGAGATCAAATCAAATCAAACTTTTTTTGTCACATGCGCCGAATACAAGTGTAGACCTTACCGTGAAATGCTTTACAAGCCCTTACAAGAAGAGTTAAAAAAATATTTACCAAATAATCTAAAGTAAAAAATAAAATAAAAATAGATGGGAGGGGTTTAGTGGAGTTGAAGGCTGGGACAAAAAATAAGATAACTGATGTAAAATATACTGTGACCGTAAAATGTATATAGGTTCAGAACTTTTGTGAAACAGCATAGTTGAAAAATATATGGCAAATAAAAATCTAAACTGGATGGTCTTCAGAGATAGAGGGGAGGGGTTGAGGGTAGCTGAAGGATGGGACTAAAAACAAACAAAACACACAGTACTAGTCAAAAGTTTAGACACACCTACTAATTTAAGAGTTTTTCTTGATTTTTACTGTTTTTTTACATTGTAGAATAATAGTGAAGACAAACTATGAAATAACACATATGGAATCATGTAGTATCTAAAAAAGTGTTAAACGAATCAAAATATATTCTCTCAACCAGCGTCATGAGTTAGTAACCTGGATGCATTTCAATTAACAGGTGTGGAAAAAGTCAAGGGGTCTGAATACTTTCCGAATGTACTGTAATGTATAAGCTTGAAGTGGAAGCCTAAGTGCTGTTGTGCATTCATTTACTCTAATTAAGGGAGGGGTGGTAGGGTTAAGGGAAATAATCAAGGAAAAAATGTATTAAAAAATATCAATATTTTCTTTATATATTTACAACAAAAGATATTTGGGGGACTGGAAATGCTGCAGACAATTACATTGATAGAAGCCACAATCTATCTGCAATATCAAAGCTGATCTACCGCCTAAACACTAAACAAATGCTGTTCCTGCCACAACAGCTTTGTAAATAGCATGTTAACATTGGCTGAGAAGATGCCTTGGTCAATCAAGGTAACCTTTACATGGCTAATTACAATAGCTAATGTGGTTAATGAGTAGAAGTGTATTTGTAAAAGTATACAATAGGAATGCTAATTCAAATACCATTTTAGTATATTTCTAATTTATGAGAAATATACATAAAATGTGCTTAAGATGTATTGAAAGTATATTTGTTTTGCTCTTTATCTAATATATAATATACTTAAGTACAAAAAAGTGTCCTAATATAGATCATTTTAAATGTATTTAATATACTTATATCCTAATAAAATAATAACATTGACATGAAATGTATTTAAATGTTCCAATTATTTGAAATATACTAAACATATATTATTGAAGTATGATTTAACTCTATCAAAAAAAGAAAAAAATCTGCTTTGGCTAATTTACATATACAATTAACAGTTTAATTGTAATGTGATCCTTTCACAATGTCTACATTAACCACTCTCTTGCAGGTTACAATGATGTACAGTAATACATCATGTGTATAGAAGCTTATTTTCCCTTTCTGTTGATGTTTATCACACTTCATCGTGCATACTTGTGTGTCAGAGGGATAATGAGTGTGTCAGAAGGACTGAAGGTGTGACCCACGGATTGTTTGTCTTTTTTAATTAATCCTTTATTTGTTTAACTGGGCTATGAGATGAAAGATCTCCTGTCATATAATGTTATGAGAGTTACTTCCTGTCTTATTGGTACTGAAGTATTTCCCCAGTCTTTCTGAGACATGTTCGAAGAAAGAAACACAGGTGTGAAGACGTGTGAATGCACAATGCGCAGAAAGAGCTGAAAAGCAACACAATTGTTTTCAGTTTGTCACAACATTTTATGTTGCTAACTTGACGAATACTGTCATTTTTCATTGTCCCCATTTAAAAAAAAGTGTTTCTGAAGTATTTACCATTGCATTACCATTCATTAGGTGTTACTTCCCCTGTTCATTTGTGTGCGAGTTGCTCGGCTGTCACTTTTGATTTCCAAATGGGCACCTCAAAAGGACGTCCAGGTTTTTATCTACAGGAAGCGCAGACGTCTGTTTGACAAGTCGAAATAAATGTCATCTCTGGAAAATAGAAACATTCACCGTCAGAAATGATAAATACAGAAGAGCCAGTTAGTCAGCACAAAAATGATTGGATCGGGGGTTATACAGGAAATGTGACAAATTATTCCATTTCTGTTTCAACTTCAGACAGTTTTCTGCACTTCTATTATTGTATTACTTTGTTTCTTTTGAATGGAAAGTAGACGGTCTGGTTTTAATCCCAGAAAGGTTGACAGGCCCCTAAGGCAGACTGTTGTGTCACAGACCAGCCCTTATAGCTGAGCTGAGATTGGCTATCATTCCCCCCATATCTCAAGGTCCTCGGACCAAATGGCATTTGTGTGATGGAAATGCCAAACATTGCTGCTAGAAAGCCAGGCCAGGTTTTAGTAAGCTGGGTCTCTTACAGGGCGAAACTATTTAAATGTCTCTTGCTCCCCCAGTGCCAGGTTGCTGACCACAGCTCTAAGACTGAGACAAACCCTGAAGTTCTGCCTCTGGGTTAGGCCAAAGACAGCAGTGGTACAACACATTAAAACAGAGATAAGTGAAGGGAATACTGATGGTGTAGCAGGAGAGGTTGGATCCTTTGATCCTGTGGTTCAGAGGCTAGTGAAGTCCTCCCTGAGCCAGAAAAGCCTAAACCCGGGTCTCGAATGGAGGTAGTAGAATACCTAGATACGCTGTGTCACCATAGGCATCTAAACAGTATTGAAAACAGTTCATGTCAGATATACAACGTTGCACTCAAAGTTTGTTAAAGGCCAAGTCAAACATGCAATTTGCCTGTGTTTTTTATATATAGATAATTCATCTATGAGGTTGGAATAATACTGTGAAATTGTGAAAATGATGATAATGCCCTTTTAGTGCATGAGTTGTTTGAAAAGACCACCTGAAATGTCAGACTTTTTTGGTGGGATGGAGTTTTGGCCTGCCTGGTTACCAGAGGTGGGACCAAGTCATTGGTTTACAAGTCACAAGTAAGTCTCAAGTCAAGTCCCAAGTAAAGATAGGCAAGTCCGAGTCAAGTCTCAAGTCAAGACCGTCAAGTATCAAGTCAAGTCTCAAGTCCTAAACTTTGAGTTTCGAGTCCTAAACAAGTCATAATGTGCTCTTCACCAAATGTAATGCCATTTCATATTTTTAACAAGAGTAATAGTATACTACATTCACGCAAATCATGAATGCTTTTAAAAATATCTATATATTTATTACTTTCCAATTAAACATTATATTTCCATGGAAATACATGGTTGCCATGAGAAATCCCCACCCCCCCACAGTGATCGACTATCAAGGATCACTATGGGGCGCAATCGGGCGATGTAGGCTTGTACACAATCACCCAACCTTAACACACACACTCTCTCTCTCTCTCTGTGTGGTTACAGTAGGCTAACGTATGTCAATGGTTTTAGGAACAGCAGTAACATCAGGCAGGATTTAGGCTACCGACTGCCTAGCCAGTTGTAGCTCAACCTTGGGTGCAATGATCATGTTCCCGCACTGACTGTGTAACGGCTTTCTTTTGTGGACGAAGGAGAGGACCAAAGCGCAGCGTGGTTAGTGTTCATCATGTTTAATAAAGACCATAAACGTGAACACTACAAAATACAAAACAACAAATGTGGAAAAAACCAAAACAGTTCTGTCTTGTGCAGACACAGGAAGACAGAAGACAACCACCCACAAAACCCAACACAAAACAGGCTACCTAAATATGGTTCCCAATCAGAGACAATGACTAACACCTGCCTCTGATTGAAAACCATATCAGGCCAAACATAGAAACGGGAAAACTAGACACACAACATAGAATGCCCACTCAGCTCACATCCTGACCAACACTAAAACAAAGAAAACACCAAAGAACTATGGTCAGAACGTGACAGACTGACTGTGTGGAGGCTCATTGATTTAATGTTACGTTAGCCTACATGATACACCAGTAAAGTAATCAAATATATATCTGTCGGCAATATTAGCCACGACTTACCGTTCTTTGTGCAGCTTCAAAAGTCGAACAAAGTTGGAAATTGTTGCGCCTCCATCTGTAATTTTCTTACCGCATGTTTTGCAAGTTGCAATCCGTTTTTTTGTTGATACAGCGTGGTCTTTATATCCGAAAATAATAATTTTGGGTATCATCGTTGCAAGGGCTCCATCTGAATTCACCCGCCGACATTCCTCTACACTGTCACGCACAACTTTTTCTCAGCTGGCACAATTTGATTGGCTGCTCTCCGATTCAAACTGGAATCTGTTAAATGAAGAGTTGATGCGCTGCACACTTTGTTTTTAATAGCATCATTTTTAGTATTTGGGCTTGTGGGGGGGTATCAAGTCAGGTCGAGTCATAAGGCTCAAGTCCATGTCAAGTCACGAGTCATTGGTGTTAAAGTCAAAGTTGAGTTGCAAGTCATCATATTTGTGACTCGAGACCAAGTCATGTGACTCGAGTCCACACCTCTGCTGGTTACATCAATAATAAAGAGAGTTTCAGCCTCTCTGCCAATATCATCTCATTTTCAGTTTTCCCCTCCCCACTCAGACCACAGACAGTCTTAGCAAAATTCTTGCTTGAGAAATTGGCCTTTACTAAGAAGCAATTTTTGTTTATTTGTGACCATTTTAATTGAAAACTAACACAGTAATGTGCTCAATTGTTACCCAGAAATGATTTGATATTGAGAAGAAATGGCTACATTGGACCTTTAAGAGTTCCGTTTTTATATATGGTGTGTTACAACTTTTTTTGTAATGCCATTATTGGCTCCATTGCCTTGGAAACGCATGAATAATGTTGAACAATTGGGGCAAACATTGTAATTTGTCTCTGTTACTACCAATGCACAATCTCCCATTCAGGGCCAAGAGGCTCCAATCTCTTCCAGGTCACTGGCCCTGACTTTTTGGCATAGCAGATTGCTCTCTGGATGTGGGATGATTATGATGACATAGAATGATTAAGCCTCCTCGCCTCATAGCTGCATCAGTAGGATCCAACCATAAAGCAGCACATGACTAGATATAGGCCGAGCCTCGCTACAGAGCTAGGAAATGAGGCGGAACTTCAGAGCAGAGGGCTATACATCACACAGCTTTTACAATGCAGTGAGAGCAGACAAGTAGAGCTACGATGCTGTAAAACATACCACTATAATACAGTTGCACAGCAAATTTCCCAGTGTTACCTAGTGTTGATTTTTCAGGGTAACGTTTCAAGTCCTGATTCAGGAGTTAAATTAACCCTCAGTGGTGTAAAAGAACCACAGTGTTGGAGTTAACAAACAGAGTGGACTGTAGACCGAAGTTGAGGACTGAAGTCAGTCGACTGCAGACAAAGCTTCATGACCTTTGATCACATGATGTTTGTAATGTTTATACAGTCAACATGTAGGCGCAAGTCGGACAATTTTTATTCCCATAAAAAAAGTGATCTGGTTGGTCCAGTTTAAATGGTTTAGGTAGTGTCCTTTAGCTATGCTCCTAACCATGACAGTCTTTCTGAATGCAGGTTGCAGGCGACCCAGTCTTTCACTCTTTTTGTTCTTTATCTATGTATGTGACCCAGTCGTTCGTTCTAAATGTTCCATTGCCATACTGGCAACGTTCTTATCCCTTGCTTGCAAGCAAGCCAACAACAGCTAACTTACAGTCACGTCAAACGGTGCAGGCAGTTTAACAGTAGGTGCATTTGCATTTGTTTAAGCTGTTTTCTAGTGAGCTAATGAGGTGCGATGTTGTCCGGCATAGAAAATGTGCTCTCTTGTCAGGACATTGTTGTTCAGAGGAGCTAGCCAACAGCACAGCTAACGCAATCATTTCCAACTGAAGCTGGAAAGACTGCAAACTAGCCGCACTTTGTTTCGTTTGACCTTTTTTCAATATTCATAAAAATGATGCCAGCTGATTCATGATTTTGACTGGCTGAGAAACGCTGCCTGCCTGTCTGTCTCCTCCTGATATCCAACGCGTTCATTACTATGGGACAGCTGGAGATTAATTTGGAATATTGAAACAATGTTGCAATTCTTGGAGGACAGACAGCAAGGTTTATACAAATCCCTGCTGTTGAAAACAAAATGTTAGCCTAAAAGAAATGTGAGATAATGTCTAGATGCTTTTATAGTGGAGATCAAGTTTAGAAATTGCAGATGGAAATAGGCATTTTAACGTCATAGATTTAGCCGGTGGTAACTTGTGGAATTGACACCAATCAGCATTCAGGATTAGACCCACCCGCTGTATAAAGTTACAATAAAAACCTATGTTACCGAGCTACCTTGTACTAAATTCACCTAGTTTGAGACCAACAGCAGAGTTGTCGTTGTGTTTGTTTTTCAGATGTTTCTGACCTCTTCTTTATGTGAGGGTCAAACACAGCATAATCTGTACACTTGTCTCTTGTACACTTGAACCCTGTCTCTACTGCAGCACAGGAGTAGAGCTCATCTGCCTGGAGGGTGGTTATATTCAACCTGGAGAGCAAGTAACATACATACAGAGAGAGAGAGAGAGAGAGAGAGAGAGAGAGAGAGAGAGAGAGTGTGGGGGGGGGGGAGAGAGAGAGAGAGGGGAGGAGGAGGGGGAGAGACAGGGGAGGAGGAGGGGGAGAGGGAGAGAGAGAGAGGGGAGGAGGGAGGAGGGGGGGGGGGGAGAGAGGGAGAGAGAGAGGGGGGAGAGGGAGAGAGAGAGAGGGGAGGAGGAGGGGAGGAGAGAGGGAGAGAGAGAGAGGGGAGGAGGAGGGGAGGAGAGAGGGAGAGAGAGAGAGGGGAGGAGGAGGGGGGGAGAGAGGGAGAGAGATAGTCATACAATAATTGATTCTACCATATGGCACCACTACTGTGACTCATAGTTTGACTGGAAGGTAAATCCAATCCAATCCATCAAATCACATTTTAATCATCACATGCTTCAAAAAACAACAGGTGTGGACTAACATGTTTTTTATTTAACCTTTATTTAACTAGGCAAGTCAGTTAAGAACAAATTCTTATTATACAATGACGGCCTACCGCGGCCAAACCCTCCCCTAACCCGGACGACGTTGGGCCAATTGTGCACCGCCCTATGGGACTCCCAATCATGGCCGGTTGTGATACAGCCCACGATCGAACCAAGGATCGAACCAAGGATCGAACCAGGGTCTGTAGTGACGCCTCTAAGATGGCGTAGCAGTCAGACGTCTTGTCGTGTCGTGTCCCTTGTATATATAGTTTTTTTTAACATATTTTTCTTCGCATATCTTTTAAAAGATATCTTTTAAAACATTTTGCTAAACCTCAACATCTAAATACTCTCCTGCAACCCGCCTCACCCAATGTAGCGTGGATCTGCTTTTTTTTCTCTGAAGTATTTATATTTACTTCGGATCCGGAACCCCTCGCCTGAAGCTAGCCAGCTAACTACCAGCTATCAGTCAGCAAACCATTGCTAGCGGTCATCAGCTAACCTTTAGCTCGGAAAGCTCTCGCCAGTTCGAACAACGCGACTCTAACCAGAGCATAATGGACCTATTATTTTTATCCCCGGATTCCCACCGCAAACAGAACATTTTCATCTGGATTTTCAGAACTAGCTAACTAGCTAACCGCAACCCCGGATGACTACTCCTGGCTAGCGTTTCCATCCACTTAGCTTGAAGCTAGCCCGGCCAGAGCTCCTGTGCTACCACCGAAGCATACTCCTGGGCTACAATATCCGGACCCATGACCGGTCTATCGATGTCACCACATGAATAGGCATAAACAGACATAACCCCATCGCGACGTCCCCCAAAGGCTAACTTTCTAGCCCTTGCTATCTGCTTACTTGCTAATTCGGCCTGCTAACTGCTAGCTTGTTTAGCCCCGGTCTGCTAACTGCTAGCTTGTTTAGCCCCGGCCTACTAACTGTTAGCTTGTTAGCACAGGCCTGCTAACTGTCTGAATCGCCGCGTCCCCAGCCAGCCCAACCACTCACTGGACCCATATTTACTTTCAATCTCTTTTCGATTTTTAATTCGATTATACCTTCCGGTAACCTGCCTCACCCAATGTGATACGGAATCGCTATTATTTTTTATTTTTAGAACACATTCAAGAACCTGCAGAAGCTAACCAGCTAACTAGCTACAAGCTATTTAGTCATTGTTAGCCACTGCTAGCGGCTTTTACCTTCTGCACAGCCAGCCAGTTCTTTTTAGCCTGGATAATACTCGCCAGTCTAGCTTCCCTGTCCCATCCACCGCTGCCCCCTGAACACTGTGATCACTTGGCTACGTAGTTGATGCCCGCTGGACTGTCCATTAATCACAGTACTCCATTCTGTTTGTTTGTTTTATCTGTCGGCCGCACTCAGGCTCTGTGTGTAGTTAATCCGACCCTCTCTGCCTAGTCAACGCCATTTTACCTGCTGTTGTTGTGCTAGCTGATTAGCTGTTGTTGTCTCACCTACTGTTTTAGCTAGCTCTCCCATTCAACACCTGTGATTACTGTATGCCTCGCTGTATGTCTCTCTCAAATGTCAATATGCCTTGTATACTTTTGTTCAGGTTAGTTATCATTGTTTTAGTTTACAATGGAGCCCCTAGTTCCACTCTTCATACCCCTGATACCTCCTTTGTCCCACCTCGCACACATGCGGTGACCTCACCCATTACAACCAGCATGTCCAGAGATGCAACCTCTCTTATCATCACCCAGTGCCTGGGCTTACCTCCGCTGTACCAGCACCCCACCATACCCCTGTCTGCGCATTATGCCCTGAATATATTCTACCATGCCCAGAAATCTGCTCCTTTTATTCTTTGTCCCCAACGCTCTAGGCGACCAGTTTTGATAGCCTTTAGCCGCACCCTCATACTACTCCTCCTCTGTTCCGCAGGTGATGTGGAGGTAAACCCAGGCCCTGCATGTCCCCAGTCACCCTCATTTGTTGACTTCTGTGATCGAAAAAGCCTTGGTTTCATGCATGTCAACATCAGAAGCCTCCTCCCTAAGTTTGTTTTACTCACTGCTTTAGCACACTCTGCTAACCCTGATGTCCTTGCCGTGTCTGAATCCTGGCTCAGGAAGGCCACCAAAAATTCGGAGATTTCCATACCCAACTATAACATTTTCCGTCAAGATAGAACTGCCAAAGAGGGAGGAGTTGCAGTCTACTGCAGAGATAGCCTGCAAAGTAATGTCATATTTTCCAGGTCCATACCCAAACACTTCGAACTACTACTTTTAAAAATGACTCTCTCCAGAAATAAGTCTCTCACTGTTGCCGCCTGCTACCGACCCCCCTCAGCTCCCAGCTGTGCCCTGGACACGATTTGTGAATTGATCGCCCCCCATCTAGCTTCAGAGTTTGTTCTGTTAGGTGACCTAAACTGGGATATGCTTAACACCCCGGCAGTCCTACAATCTAAGCTAGATGCCCTCAATCTCACACAAATCATCAAGGAACCCACCAGGTACAACCCTAAATCTGTAAACAAGGGCACCCTCATTGACGTCATCCTGACCAACTGGCCCTCCAAATACACCTCCGCTGTCTTCAACCAGGACCTCAGAGATCACTGCCTCATTGCCTGTATCCGCTACGGATCCGCAGTCAAACGACCACCCCTCATCACTGTCAAACGCTCCCTAAAACACTTCTGTGAGCAGGCCTTTCTAATCGACCTGGCCCGGGTATCCTGGAAGGATATGGACCTCATCCCGTCAGTTGAGGATGCCCAGCTGCCCTCTGCACTGAGGCTAGGTAACACGGTCACCACCGATAAATCCATGATTATCGAAAACTTCAACAAGCATTTCTCAACAGCTGGCCATGCCTTCCTCCTGGCTACTCCAACCTCGGCCAACAGCTCCGCCCCCCCCGCAGCTACTCGCCCAAGCCTCTCCAGGTTCTCCTTTACCCAAATCCAGATAGCAGATGTTCTGAAAGAGCTGCAAAACCTGGACCCGTACAAATCAGCTGGGCTTGACAATCTGGACCCTCTATGTGACTGGAACGAATTGCAAAAATCGCTGAAGTTGGAGACTTTTATCTCCCTCACCAACTTCAAACATCTGCTATCTGAGCAGCTAACCGATTGCTGCAGCTGTACATAGTCTATCGGTAAATAGCCAACCCAATTTTACCTACCTCATCCCCATACTGTTTATATTTATTTACTTTTCTGCTCTTTTGCACACCAATATCTCTACCTGTACATGACCATCTGATCATTTATCATTCCAGTGTTAATCTGCAAAATTGTAATTATTCACCTACCTCTTTATGCCTTTTGCACACAATGTATATAGACTTTTTTTCTACTGTGTTATTGACTTGTTAATGGTTTACTCCATGTGTAACTCTGTGTTGTCTGTTCACACTGCTATGCTTTATCTTGGCCAGGTCACAGTTGTAAATGAGAACTTGTTCTCAACTAGTCTACCTGGTTAAATAAAGGTGAAATAAAAAAATAAAAATACCACTGAGATTCAGTGCCTAAACCGCTGCGCCAAGCATTGAACTGCTTACTTACGAGACAAACAGTTCCCAACAATGCAGAGAGAAAGAAAATAAAGAAATAATAGAAAAGTAAAACGTAATAATAAAAGTAATAACAAATACACAATGAGTAACGGTTACTTGGCTACCAGTACCGAGTCGATGTGCAGGGGTACGAGGTAATTGAGGAGATATGTACATATAACTAGGAGTAAAACGCTAATTTCCATGAAAATAATAGAGAGCGAGAAAGGCAGAAAGAGAGAGATTAAAGGACGTGAGTGATAGGGAACACAGAGCCGGAGAGACAGGGAGAGACAGTCGTATGATCCTGGTAGACCCACAGTTGTAGTAGCAGGTGTTTTAGACACATGCGGAGGAAATGCCAACCAAATGTCACACTTTGATCTCTGTTCTGTGCTCAGTGATGCTGTCCACTGCAGATAAAATACCAAATGCTGTGGTGGCTATGGATACTTTTCTTTTCTCACAAACATTCCTGCGGGTATACATGAGTAGAGATGCAAAGACAAGGTTGCTTTGTATGACAGAGGCTGGCAATGTTCAAGTATATCGTTGATCGGGGCTCTCAACATTCAAGTATTTGTGGTTTGCATTGTGGAAAAATAATAGCGTTACAGTGTGGACTTAGAAAACATACACACATTTTCTTTTTGACAGTGAGTGTGTTTGTCCTGTGCAAATGACTGGTGTTAGTAATTTTACTGTATTGTGCAGATGTGTAGTATCTTATGCATAAGTTGTGAATAACCACATCAATAAATATCAGTGACACCCTTATTTCCATCTTTTGGAGGAGGCAGATGGACAGGTGTTCAGTGGGAGTGACTGAGGGTGAGTTTACCTACCCTGGCATCTGGCCCTCTTTGACCCTCTCTTACCTACCCTGGCATCTGACCCTCTCTGGGATTACATACCTGTTACCACAGCAACAGAGCATCATGGCCCTCATGTTAAGGCGCTGGTGAGACATGCAAAGTGGGGGGTATAACAACATTGCAGAGAAAAGAGGGCGGTATAAGGTTAATGAAGAGAAAGGGTGATGTATGGTGCTAATGAAGGAAGAGCACGGCCCCAGAGACGCTGCAAGACCAAGGCCTAACCCAGTCACTACATAAGTGAACATCACACAGCCATTACTGGAGTCTGTACAGTGTCGTCTGGCCATGGCACTTAGAGGGGGAGGGAGCGAATAAGACAGAACATCTGTAGAACTCTCATTTTATTGTTGTAAAAGTAAGTACGTATAAGCTCTGAAAAAGAATCTCCCAGCACTATGTAAACTTGTATCATTTCAGGAGTACTATATTTCTTCTTGCCTATCCATCCCTCCCTAGTCTTTATCTGTCACTACCTGACCCTCTGCCCCTCTATTTTAAATAATAAATACATCTTTAATCTTAATGGATCATATACCAACTTCATGGATTATATGATCTATTAACTGATTATCCACAGTCACACTGATCTCATTAGATTTGTAGCAGATGGCATAGCTTCCCAGATTGGCCAATGATAAGGCAAATCAATTCTGGGAGATTAGATATAACTTCATCCCATTTATCCTGATTAAGATAGTGTGATATAGATATGGTGCCCCGACCTGTCTGATTTCATGTATAAAAGCTTTTTTCTTGAGTAATAATGCCCTCGTTAAGAAAATTAAGGAAATGAAGAGCACCACTTAATCACGCACGCACACAGACCTCCAATACACAGGGAGTACTCCCACACTGTTTAACATTATCTTCTCTCAGACACACACAACTCTCAGTCTAGATGAACATACTGTATCGCTCGTATATTAAATATCATACATCACACTGATCTTTTGAGATGTCTGAGCTTCTGTCTGAAGGTATCTCACTCTTTTATTGATAAATCTGCAATATGGCACTATCATCCCACTCGGGGGAAAATAACATATCACTTTAATTCCAGAGACCGAGGATCAAACATCAGTCACGCTGTCTTGCAACAGGCTGTGTTCAGTCAGCCATGGAAAATAACAGCCATAACCTGCACTAAAATGATTAAGACAGCTCTCTAGGACAGAGATCTATGTGTCATGTGTTACTCTACGAGATTCACACTAGAAAGTGATGGACTAGACCAACTTGGGAAGGTGTCCTCCACTATACTTAAAAACAAACTTGAGTTTATATAACTGTTTTTGAATGCATCTGTTTGAGAAGCTATCTGTCTGAGGTGCTAGAGTGAAGGATGTAATCGTGAGATCCTATGGTAAAGTCACGTACATCCTTTCTAAAAACATATTTGCCTGAGGTTGTGTGGGTCTGCCTGCTATTTGGGGCAGCAGGTAGCCTAGTGGTTAGAGCGTTGGACTTGTAACCAAAAGGTTGCAAGATCGAATCCCCAACCTGACAAGGTCGTTCTGCCCCTGAACAAGGCACTTAACCCACTGTTCCTAGGCCATCATTGAAAATAAGAATTTGTTCTTAACTGACTTGCCTAGTGAAGGTAAAATAAAATTAGTCATTCTTTCCGGAGGGGGGTGTCTGTCTAGTGGTGTATTGACTGTATTAGGTCCTGGTCGACTTGAGCCTTTACCAAGCAGTTATTCATTTGGAGAGGTTGGACAAGGGAAGCTATAAATACCTGCACATCAACACCCAGCCTACCAATATGCCGTGTGCAGAACCATAACAACAATTCACTGAGATATAAATTGATTGACAGAGAGAGTGTGTCTGTTATCAGATCCAGCTATAAAAGAAAACAAAGCCAAAGTTAATTAATAAGTAAATCCTTCTACACTGGCAAGGCCCAGTGCCGTCTTGTAGCCCACCATCATTACCATGGGTGGTTAAATGGATGCTAAGGGATTAGCATCCAGCGAGCATGTGTCTGTGCATGAATACCCAGAGGACGGATAGATAACACTACACCCCTTGCTGCTAACACCAAAAGACAGAGCTACTTCAGCAGAGCGAGACTCTACGAGATTCACACTAGTGCAAAAACACCTCATTTGGCTTTTGATACAATAAAACATCAAATCCCCAAGGTATCTCTGCTGCTACCCCTCTAAGTCATTAACTCTGAAATGGAAGTTGGGGTTACATTAAGAGTGGCTGAGATGTCAACGTTTGATGTTAAAGCAGGGACATGGCATATGGGCTCAGTGACACCTGTTCGCAGAGCCCAACTCTCTTCCTCTGTTGGCTCCCATGGCGAGAAGGGCTAATGAAACATGAGAGAGAGGCAGAGAGGTGAGAAAAGGGAGAGAACGAGATTGAGAGAGGGGTGGAGAGAAAAGGATAAAGAGAGCTCTGGAAAGGGTTGGAGTGAGAGGCAGGGGGAAGATGGAAGAGAAGTGATGCAGAGAGGGATGGAGATCAAGGGTAAACGAGATAGCTTTGGCAACAGTAGGAGTGCGGAGTACTAATTACACAAATCACATAGCATTAGGAGAGCAGCTACGCCGATCGCTGGGACTTGAAATTGTAGCAATAAAGTGTGACTGAAATGGCATTCCGTTTGACAGCCGTCAGTAAAGTTGAACAGATTTCTACAATGACATTCAGCCATGGCAAGAGTTTCTTTTCACATAATCAGCTTTCGCTTCCGAGCACTCTACAAAGCCGTAAAAAAGTATTTTTGACCTGAGAGTTAGCGACAAAGCAAGAAAGAACCACTTCCACAAAGCACAAAGAAATCAATTCACCCTGAAAAAAAGAAGGGAAAAAAAGAAAGCAATTCAAAAACTGAACTGGAGCTTCCTTTTCAAGACCATACTCAACTAAAGTGGAAAGTTTGGAGACAGCAGCCAATGTGACAGAAGGGCGACTCCAAAACAAAATAATTCAGAAATCATTCCCGTAAATTCAATGTGTGGGTCACAGGGCTTGAAACTGGTGTGGAAGTGGGCAAGGAAATTTCCTTCCATCTTTTCTATGAACATTGTGTACCGCATGGGTCCTCTCTGCAACAGATTCGGTGTATAATTGTATGAATCCACTGTTTTGAAGTCAAATGGCAAGGATCAGCATCTACCCAGACCTGAGTGCCGAACTGCTGATACAACGAGGTGAGATCCCAGCTAAACAAGCTACTGTAAACCTGAGATGGGGCCTCATCCACCTGGAAAACTAATCTTGACCTTCAAAAATACAACACAAATGTTTCACTGCCAATGAGGCTCAAGACTTCTTCGAGAAGCACATCAAGCACAACACACACACGCCGACGGCTCTAGGCTAACTCCAATTTGACTAGCTCAATATTCAGGTATAATATCCACGCACAATCACACAGCCTAACCTATGGCTGTGATGCTGCCCTCAGCATAAGGCAATTATGGGTAATTGGGTAAAAGCAACACTATTACTATTATTATTGCTGAACATTGTACTTCATTATTATTATGTTGCCTATGGTCCAGGACATTTAGACAATGATGACACCACGCCAATGAATGAACAATGGACAATATATTGAAGTGTCATACAGACTGGTGCCGCTTCCTTGTGGGCTAAATATAGTAATATTAATTGGAAGCTATTCCGATAGTATTTTTACTGAACGATTGTTTAGGATAGATGGCCAGTCCCATATGGGCCACCATACAATTCCTTTCATTTTTTTCTTCCTGTTGATGGCTCTTCTCCTCCGTTTACGCTACTGCATTTATCACCCAGGGAGAACTTGCCTACAGGCCATGATTCATTATTTTGAAGCTCTAGATTTCTGTATTTGTATTTATTATGGATCCCCATTAGCAGCTGCCAAGGCAACAATTTAAAAAACATTACAATATATTCATTTACAGAATTCACAACACACTAAGTGTGTGCGTTTATTGTAAATACTCTCTTCTTTTCTTACATAGTATAAAGCACATAAATGCTTAATACAAATTTAGGGTAAATTTATGTTTTCAAGTTTTTTCTTCATTGACAACCCTTAAATCATCAATTCTCCCTCTCCCTCTCCCTCTCCCTCTCCCTCTCCCTCTCCCCTCCCTCTCCCTCTCCCTCTCCCCTCCCTCTCCCTCTCCCTCTCCCTCTCCCTCCCTCCCTCCCTCCCCTCCCTCTCCCTCCCTCTCCCTCTCCCTCTCCCTCTCCCTATCTGTCTCTCTACCACACCTGCTGCCTCGACCTCTGAATGCTCACCTATGAAAAGAGGTGCTGACCTGTTGCACCCTCCATAACCACTGTGATTATTATTTGACCCTGCTGCTCATCTATGAACATTTGATCATCTTGAAGAAGTACCTGGCCTTAATGGCAATGTATTCTTATAATCTCCACTGGGCACAGCCAGAAGAGGACGGGCCACCGCTCAGAGCCTGGTTCCTATCTAGGTTTCTTCCTAGGTTCCTGCCTTTCTAGGAAATTGTTCCTAGCCACAATGCTTCTATATCTGCATTGCTTGCTCTTTGAGGGTTTAGGCTGGGTTTCTGTATAAGCTCTTTTGACATCAGCAGATGTAAAAAGGGCATTATAAATACATTTGATTGATTGATTGATTGATTGATTGATTGATTGGTTGATTGATTGGTTGATTGATTGATTGATTGAATGGTCAGCAAACTTACATTTCAAAGGTCTAAAAGGGAAAAAAAAATTCTTAACACTAGAACCACTAAAGCAGTGATTTTGACTGCTCATGAATGGTATTTATTTATTCAGTGGTTGAAAAAGTACCCAATTGTCATACTTGAGTAAAAGTAAAGATACCTTTAAAATAACTCAAGTTAAAGTGAAAGTCACCCAGTAAAATACAACTTTAGTAAAAGTCTAAAAGTATTTAGCTTGAAATATACTTAAGTATCAAAAGTAAATGTAATTTCTAAAATAAGTGTCAAAGTAAAAGGCCAATTATAAATCATTTCATATATGATTTCTACCAGACGGCACCATTTTCATTATCATTTTTTACGCATAGCCAGGGGCACACTCCAACATTCAGACATCATTTACAAACAAAGCATATGTGTTTAGTGATTCTGCCAGATCATAGGCAGTATGGATGACCAGGGATGTTCTCTTGATAAGTGCATGAATTGGACCATTTTCCTGTCCTGCTAAGCATTCAAAACGTAACCAGTACTTTTGGGTGTCAAGGAAAATGTATGGAGTAAAAAGTACAACATTTTCTTAAAGAATGTAGTGAAGTAAAAGTAAAAGTAGTCAAAAATATAAATGGTAAAGTCAAGTACAGATACAGAACCTGTAAAACAACACATTTCACTGCACTTATCTGGTGTATGTGACAATAAAACTTTTGATAACAATCACATAATGAATACTTTTTTTAAAAAAATACATTGTCAATGCTAGCTATTCTCTTTGAAAATGGAAAGTCCTTAATAGTCCTTCCAAATGATCCAGCTGTCTTGATATCTTTGCAAGAAACCATATTGATATAGCAATGCTCCAACAAACACATCTGCTCCAAAAGGATGCACATAGAATAGACAATAATTTCTTCAAACTGACAGTTTTTTCATCAACCCCAAACAAAACTGAAGATGTATTAATAATGATAAATAAGAAACTCAAAATTGTAAAGGCAAAGACCAAGAAGGCATATTCACTTTCCTTAAATGTATCCATAATGGAAAGAAAATGTCCTTTATTAATGTGTATGCTTCAAATTCATATGATCCTAAGTTTTTGGATTCTCTATAACAGCATATTGTTATACTAGACAAAAATATAAATGCAACATGTAAAGTGTTTGTTCCATGTTTCATGAAATGAAAGAAAAGATCCCCACATTTTTCCATACGCACAAAAAGCTTAATTCTCAAAAATGTGCACAAATTTGTTTACATCCCTGTTAGCGAACATTTATTCTTTGCCAAGATCACCCTGACAGGTGTGGCATGTCAAGAAGCTGATCAAACAGTTGATCATTACACATGTGCACCTTGTGCTGGGGACAATAAAAGACCACTCTAAAATGTGTCGTTTTGTCACACAACACATTGCCATAGATGTCTCAAGTTTTGAGGGAGCCTGCAATTGACATGCTGACTACAGGAATGTCCATCAGAGCTGTTGCCAGAAAATGTCATGTTAAGTTCTTTACCATAAGCCGCCTCCAATGTCATTTTAGAAAACTTGGCATTACGTCCAACCGGCCTTACAACCGCAGAACACGTGTAACCAGCCCAGGACCTCCACGTCCGGCTTTTTTTTACCTCATCAGAGACCAGCCCCCTGGACAGCTGATAATACTGCAGAGTATTTATGTCTATAATTATGGCATTTTGTGGGGAAAAACTCATTCTGATTGGCTGGGCCTGGCCTGGCTCCCCAGTGGGTCGGCATATGCCCCCTGAGGCCCACCCATGGCTGCATCCCTGTCCAGTCATGTGAAATCCATAGATTAGTGCCAAAGGAATGTATTTCAGTCAACTGATTTCCTCTTCTGAACTGATTCTAGTTTGTGAGCGAGGCAGTACGAGATGGGGAGGGGGGCAGGGGTAGGTTGACCTCAGGTCGCCCCACTGGAAGCCCGAGGTAGGGGGAGCAGAGGGAATCTATCAAATAGCGCACTTCTATCTTTGTACAGTACTAATGCAATTAGTCAAATCAGTCACACTACAAAATGCTACCAAATAAACCACAATTCATTCATAATACTGTGAATATATAGTTTCACAGACATATTGTTGGATTCTTTCTGGTTTGTGCGAAATGGTTAAGAATAATATAAAACCATTCTGCACACCACCAAGGTGAATTGGTTTAGTCTTGACTCTTGGTTGACAGTGTTGGGGGATGGGTATTGATGCTCGAGTGCCAAATCAACACAAATGGATAAGAAAAGGTCTAAGCCATCAGGTGCCCAGTTTAGGAAAAAGAGGAAAGAAGAATAGGAGGAACGTGCAAAAGATAAAAGGTTTGCAGCTACGTCATCTCTTTATGAGTATAATAATATGCATGTAATGAAATAGGCTCGTATAACACTTGTTTGTTAGCCTATGTTGCTATGTTGCTTGCTATGCTTTCCCTTTTGAAAAGTTTTACGTTTCCATATTGTAGGTAACAATGATGATTGTATTATTCCTGGGTATGTGGGATGTTCCACCACTATAAATGCTGTGAATAACATGTGTAAATTAATGCTGAGGATGAACCCCTTTCTACAGACCCTCCCAACTGGCCTTCAGTTCTGACGGACAGAATTTGGACACAACTAGTTTGCAGAGGACCAAGTGTGGAACAACCTACCTTTGTTTTCCCAAGGAATGAGAGTGACGGAAGAAGTTGCCACCACCAGTATTTCAGGAAGACCTTGGTGAGTCTCTAGAAGTTCCCTAGAAGTTGGTTGGTGTATTCTGAAAGAAACAACAGCCTCTCCTGCTTCTGCTGCGAACTCTTTTCTAAGAAGAAAATTAATTGATCAAACTCAGGACTGACAGACTGGAAACATGCAAGCTCTTTGCTGACTTCACACGACAGCAGTCCAGAACACCAAAAATGCATGAAAACATGGAAAGAACTGGCAATGAGGATCAAAGAAGGGAAAACAATTGATAAGCATGAGATGGCACTTATGGAGGCTGAGAGGATAAGATGGAGAGAGGTGACTGACTGCTATTGTGCAGTCTCTGGCAATAAGAAATCTGGCACTAAGGGGACACACTGTACTCTCCATCAAATGGAGATTTCCTCAAAGAGGTTGAACTGATGGCACAATTTCATCCAGTCATGAAAGAGCACCTTAACCATGTCCAAAAAGGGACCTTGAGTCAGAGTTTATTTTCAACCTTGAGTCACACCACCAGCTACCTTGGCCACCAAATACAGTATGAACTCAATGATTTGTTGAGCATCAAGGTCATTTCAATAATGGTGAGTGACATCAAGCTGGCAAAATGATTCTCTATCATTCTAGATTGCACCTCAGATGTCAGCTACACTGAACAGTTGTCAGTTGTGATTCTAATTGTGTCACTGAAGGAGGAGTCCCACATAAAGGAACATTTTATGTGGTTTTTGGAGGCAGAGGAGTCCACTGGCCAACATTTGGCATCCCTGATTCTCAAAAAATTAGAGGAGCTAACAATTCATTTTGAGGACTGCAGAGGACAGTCTTATGATAATGGGGCCAACATGAGAGGCACAAACAAAAGTGTCCAAGTCAGACTCCTGGAAATGAATCCAAGAGCTCTATTTGTGCCATGTGGGGCTCACACATTGAACCTGGTTGTGGCTGATGCTGCTAAAAGTTCTTTCAATGCTACAGGTTACTTTGGCATCTTACACAAACTGTACACCTTGTTCTCAGCCTCCACACAGCGATGGGCCATCCTGAAAAAACATGTGGACATAACTTTGAATATGTGGACTGAGACAAGGTGGGAGAGTAAAGTTCTTCAGGATTGGTGGGTCCCCTGCGGGACGATTGAGCTAACGTAGGCTAATGCAATTAGCATGTAGTTGTAACTAACAAGAAAATTTCCCAGAACATAGACATATCTGACATTGGCAGAAAGCTTAAATTCGTGATAATCTAACTGCACTATCCAATTTACAATAGCTATTACAGTGAAATAATGCCATGCTATTGTATGAGGAGAATGCACAGTTTTGAACATGAAACGTTATTAATAAACAAAGTAACCACATTTGGGCAGAAATGCAATGGTTCATTGGATCAGTCTAAAACGTTGCTCATACAACTGCAGCCATCTAGTGGCCAGAATCTAAATTGCATTTGGTCTGGCATAATACATTATGGCTTTTCTCTTGCATTTCAAAGATGATGGTACAAAAAAAATACAAAAACCGGTTGTTTCTTTGTATTATCTTTTACCAGATCTAAATGTGTTATATTCTCCTACATTCCTTTAACATTTCCACAAACTTCAAAGTGTTTCCTTTCAAATGGTACCAAGAATATGCATATCCTTGCTTCAGGTGTGTGAGGTGGCTGAAGGGGGGGGTTCGCCCAGGGAGCCATACAAGCTAGAACCGCTACTGATAGGAACAACATGAATTTGTGCATGAGGCAGATGCGGTGCAACTCGAGTTTGACAATCAGAAAGAGCAGGGACTGTGAGAGGTGTACCCTCTGCTGCTCTTTCCCTCCCTCCGCTGAGACTAATGCCGTGTTCAAAACAACTGGGAAATCGGAAATCTTCAACTTCAGACTTCAGTGTGTTCAAGACAACTTTGAATCTCTGGGGGGGGGGGAAATGGATCCGACTGGGAAAAATAGTTTTGAACTGTCATCTAATTGAGATCACTGACATCATGACCTAGTTTATTTTCAGTTGTCTTGAAAGCACCATGACCATCAGATGCAGGTACCATCGTTCCAGGAAAATAAAAAAAGCAAATTATTTGCAAATGATTTAAATGTATGTTCAGCTGGTCCTCGCAAGTGCTACACCAACTGATATATTTTGTTACCAAAGCTGGAGTTTTGAAATATAATATGGTCTGATTAACAATATACTGCCCAAACCTCATTCCTACAAAACTGTTTTTGTTAGGTTAATGTTACATTTATTTATTTTTTAAATCTGAGCGATAGACCTGGGCTTGTTTTTTGACTGCAAAAGTGATCTTAACTCATAAAAGTTTGCTGTAAGGCATTTACTAGAGTGTGTTTCTTATGTTTCTTACCTTCAAATCCAGCAGCCAGCTGATATGGCAGGCAGTGACTCTGCACTGCAGCATTAAATCCAAGACAGCTGAGAGAGAAATGAGGTAGGGAACTAGAGCTCCCCCTGCTGGATACTGCAAGGTCGAGCAAATATTGAGCTTTTTATCCTATAAAATGGGCCAAGGGCTGCCAACACATTGACCCTCTTTTGCGTTATAAAATGGGACAAGGGCTTTGAGTCGTGTACTCATGTTATAAGTATTTTATTTTACCATGACTTGAGTTTGCATAGTGAATGCAGCCAAACTATCCGTTACAGTGTTAGTGTATGCTATACCAAGCTATACTCAACCATTGTTCAGCAGTTTTATGTGCACATGTTCATGACATCTTATCACACGCTCGTGCACGACTGTGAGGTCCGACCAGCCAGCCAATAGAAACATTGACACACTCCACTGCACGACTGGGAGAGGTCTGTTTGCAACTTGTTCAGCGCATCAACCTCTCCCTCCCTCCCTCCCTGCCTCCCTCCCTCCCTCCCGCCCTCTCTGCCTGCCTGCCTGCCTCCCTGCCTGCCTGCCTGCCCCCCTCCCTAACCCTCCTTCACCCCCTCTCTCTCCACCCCCTATGCTGCCTGCTTTGGGTTGATTTGTCCCTCCCTCCCTCCCTGCCCTGCCTGCCTGCCTGTCTACCTGCCTCCCTCCCTGCCCCTGCCTGGCTGCCTGTCTACCTGCCTCCCTCCCTCCCTCCCTCCCTCCCTGCCTGCCTGCCTGCCTGCCTGCCTGCCTGCCCCTCCCTCCCTCCCTCCCTCCCTCCCTCCCTCCCTCCCTCCCTCCCTCCCTCCCTGCCTGCCTGCCTGCCTGCCTGCCTGCCTGCCTGTCTCCCTCCCTCCCTCCCTCCCTCCCTCCCTGCCTGCCTGCCTCCCTCTCCTCCCTGCCTGCCTGCAGACCTGCCTCCCTCCGTCCCGCCCTCTCTGCCTGCCTGCCTGCCTGCCTCCCTGCCTGCCTGCCCCCCTCCCTAACCCTCCTTCACCCCTCTCTCTCCACCCCCTATGCTGCCTGCTTTGGGTTGATTTGTGCCTTCTGATCCACATGCTGCTCAGAGCGTAGCAGAGCAGAGCGGCATGTTGGAGCTGGTTAGTTCCAGCCCACAGCCACTGCTCCCCAGCCAGATGTGGCTGTGTCTGTGCAGTGCTGCCATGCTGGTCTGGGGTCAGTCAGTCAGTCACTGTGTAACACGGCCCCAAACACTCCTCAGCACAGGGCCTCTGCACTGCAATGCTCATTTAGCTGTGAGCCACAGAGCCTCTCCAGAGCCAAGAGGGAAAATGTTTCCTTATGTCAATCAATCAGCTGTTATGATGAAGGGCATGACTTAATTAGTATTAAAATGGTCATACGCAAACAAGCAAACACACATACATGTAGGCTACACAAAGAAATAGACAAGCACAGTTGTGCGTCCATACAAAGTTGTGAAACATATGTCTATGATAGGTGCATGTGGCCCAACTGTGGTTCGTGACTATAATGATTTGCCATTGTAGGCAATTCAATTGCAGTAAATCTGTTACTGATTATCTGGTAATTACGTTCTTCAGAGTTTTAATCACTTAATAGTTAATCAAAATTGATATCAGTAAAATCACTGTAACTAATTGGCAAGTCTACCATTACTTGTTACTTCAGTGAACATAAATAATCCTCCTACCTCAACAGTGAGAGAAATTAGAAAATATCTTAAAGATATGTGGGCTTTTGATAATGGAATTACAAGGCACAAAGCAATATTTCTTAAACTTAAAGAAGATAACCAATTTCTCCGAAACTGTTGATAGTAGTTGGCAGGGGACTTTACGACACCATTATTGTGTTTTGATGTATTTCTGATACCTTTTCCAGTAGATGTTATCTAAGACTCCTTTTCCATCTGTTTATTCAGAAATCAAAGCCTTTACTTATACCTCATTTTTAAGAAACATTTTAGAAAAATGTATCTATGCCTTAATTTCTAAACATTATACTCTTAGCTTTCATTTGACACCCAATTTGATATGTTCCTATGAGCTTCTCATGTTGGTGCTCATAGGTCCTTTTCGATTAATGCCCACTGTGGGATTTAAACAGTGTAAAGACATGACAGTAAATATTTTTTCCCTACAGGCAAAGAGACCGAGAGCATTCTCGCTGAAGAAAGAGTACATTGGTATTTTGTGGATTTGCCTCACTTTGAAGTTGGAACACATTTTCCTTCCATCATTACTTATGGGAGGCCCTGGCTGTCAGGTCTAAGCCCATTTACTGGGAAGCCTGCCAAACTGTCACATAATAAGGGTTTTGTATGCGACAGAAATCAGACCACAGCACAGGCTAAGATCCATCACCATCAAAAGAACAGACTTGAGCTAGGGCTAATGTTCCTCACTCGCAGCCTTATTAAATCCAATTCACTAGACCTCTGATGTCGTGCAGTATCAAATTGCCTTTTAATTGTATGATCATTGTGCCTTAATTACCTCCTCGATCCACGGTGATAAGTGACTAATTGTTGTGTAAGGCTTATTTGTATAATCTAGTGCAGTGCAGCTAAATACAGTAGCTGCTGAGGGACAGATCAGAATTTACTTGGGGACGGATGGTCCAAAATATGGGAGGATTGTCAAGCCTTTTTGTTTGCTTTGGGAAGGGTTGTGTGTTTTTTTTATTGGGCACAGGTTAGAGGTTATTGGTATTGTGTTTTTTTCCCTGGTTTACATTGTCTTTTTCAGGTTTTACTATATAATTTCTTCCATCCTAGCCACATTTCCTTATCTGTTTGCATGCAGGTGTTTTGGTACTTCCTTTGTACACTACACTTTTCCATGTGCTAACTTTTCTATACCACAGGTCAATAGCCTATCAGTCTAACTGCCTATCCTGCCCTCTATCCACCATTTGTTTGTGGATTGTTTGTCCAGATCTTCAATAGGCTAACTAGCAATCCTACCACACATAAAATCCTTCAAAGCTGCATCAATTTTCAATATGAATCCAGAAGAACAAATAGGAATAGCTGATAGGCAGCAGGTATATTTCACTGGTCATCCCCAAAGCCAACATTTCCTCTGGTCGCCTTTCCTTCCAGTTATCTGCTGCCAATGACTGGAACGAACTGCAAAAATCACTGAAGCTAGAGTCTTATATCTCCCTCTCTAACTTTAAGCATCAGCTGTCAGAGCAGCTTACCTATCACTGTACCTGTACCTGTACCATCTGTAAATAGCCCACCCTACTACCACATCCCCATATTGTTATTTATCCTCTTGCTCTGTGTTGTTGTTTTTGTCGCACTTTTTTTACGGATTAAACAACAGTGAAGACATGAGAGACACACAGTTCAAAAAAGCTCCTGATTTATCTTGTTTAGGGACAATACAATTTTCCTGCCTAGATTCGCCTACAATGCATATTGTTTTCAAATGAGTACAAAATTCTACTCTTGGCTGCAGTGAAAATGTCATTTGAATAACGCCACAAAAGCCCTGTGATTTGAATGTTTCATATTCAGACCCCTTGACTTTTCCACATTTTGTTATGATATAGCCTTATAGAAACAAACAAAAATCTAATCAATCTACACACAATATCCCATAATGATAAAGAAAAAACAGGTTTTTCGAAGATTTTGAAAATGTATACGGTATATACTGTATATATATATATATATATATATATATATATATATATATATATATATATATATATATATATATATATATAAACTGAAATATCACATTTGCATAAGTATTCAGAGCCTTTACTCAGTACTTTGTTGTAGCACCTTTGGCAATGATTACAGCTTTGAGTCTTCTTAGGTATGACACTACAAGGTTGGCACACCTGTATTTGGAGAGTTTCTCCTATTCTTATCTGCAGATACTCTCAAGCTCTGTCAGGTTGGATGAGGACAGCTATTTTCAGGTCTCTCCAGAGATGTTCGCTCGGCATCAAGTCCGGGCTCTGGCTGGGCGATTCAAGGACATTCAGAGACTTGTCCCGAAACCACTGCTGCGTTGTCTTGGCTGTGTACTTAGGGTCATTGTCCTATTGGAAGGTGAACCGATGCCCCAGTCTGAGGTCCTGATCACTCTGGAGAAGGTTTTCATCAAGGATCTCTCTGCACTTTGCGCCATTCATCTTTCCCTCGATCCTGACTAATCTCCGAGTCATTTCCACTGAAAAACATCCCCACAGCATGATGCTGTCACCATCATAGTTCCCCGTAGGTATGGTGCCCAGTTTCCTCCATCAATCAAATGTATTTATAAAGCCCTTTTTCCATCAGCAAAAGTCAAAACCCAGGCTAAAACCCCAAACAGCAAGCAATTCAGATGTAGAAGCACAGTGGCTAGGAAAAACTCCCTAGAAAGGCACAGAACCTAGGAATAAACATAGAGAGGAACCAGGCTCTGAGGGGTGACCAGTCCTCTTCTCAAATCAAATTAAATCACATTTTATTGGTCACATACACATGCTTAGCAGATGTTATTGCGGGTGTAGCAAGTGCTTGTGTTTCTAGCTCTGGCAGTATAGTAATATCTAACAAGTAATATCTAGCAATTTCACAACATATACCAAATACACACAAATCTAAGTAAAGGAATGTAATTAAGAATATATAGATATATGGACGAGCAATGTCAGAGCGGCATATACTAATAAACAGTAGAATAGTATAGAATACAGTATATACATATGAGATGAGTAATGCAAGATATGTAAACATTATTAAATTGACTAGTGTTCCGTTCAGTAAAGTGGCCAGTGATTTCAAGTCTATGTATATAGGCAGCAGCCTCTCTGTGCTAGTGATGGCTATTTAAACTCTACAGGATCGGTACCCCCCCCCCTAATGTAAGCTAATGTGATTAGCATGAGGTTGTAAGTAACATGAACATTTCCCTGGACATAGGCATATCTGATATGGGCAGAAAGCTTAAATTATTTTTTATCTAACTTCACTGTCCAATTTACAGTAGCTATTACAGTGAAATAATACAATGCTATTGTTTGAGGAGAGTGTACAATTATGAACTTGAAAATTTATTAATACACCAATTAGGCACATTTGGGCAGTCTTGATACAACATTTTGAACAGATATACAATGGTTCATTGGATCAGTCTAAAAAAACAAACAACATAAAGGCAGGTTTTTTACTTTGTATAATCTTTTACCAGATCTAATGTGTTATATTCTCCTACATTCATTTCAGTGGGTGATAGCGGGGTGAATAGAAAGTGGTTTGGGTGGTTGTTGTCCTTGACGATCTTTTTGGTCTTCCTGTGACATTGGGTGCTGTAGGTGTCCTGGAGGGCAGGTAGTCATGGCAGAAAATATTGTAGTCATGGCAGAAAATATTCACATTTTTGGTGACTTTAATATTCACATGGAAAAGTCCACAGACCCACTCCAAAAGGCTTTCGGAGCCATCATTGACTCAGTGGGTTTTGTCCAACATGTCTCGGGACCTACTCACTGCCACAGTCATACCCTGGACCTAGTTTTGTCCCATGGAATAAATATTGTGGATCTAAATGTTTTTCCTCAAAATCCTGGACTATCGGACCACCATCTTATTACGTTTGCAATGACAACAAATAATCTGACCCCACCCAAGGATCATCAAAAGCCGTGCTATCAATTCTCTGACAACCCAAAAATTCCTAGATGCCCTTCCAGACTTCCTCCAGCTACCCAAGGATGTCAGAGTACAAAAATCGGTTAACCACTTAATTGAGGAACTCAATTTAACTTTGCGTAATATCCTAGATGCAGTTGCACCACTAAAAACAGATACAATTTCTCACAAGAAACTAGCTCCCTGCTAGACAGAAAATACCCAAGCCCTGAAGCAGAAAATTGGAACGGAAATGGTGCTCCACCAAACTGGAAGTTTTCCGACTAGCTTGGAAAGACAGTACCATGCAATATTGAAGAGCCCTCACTGCTGCTCGACCATCCTATTTTTCCAACCTAATTGATGAGAATAGGAACAATCCAAAAATGTATGTTTGATACTGTCGCAAAGCTAACTAAAAAGCAGCATTCACTTCAGCAATGATGAATTCATGAACTTCTTTGACAAAAAGTTCATGCTGTGATGTGACTTTCATTAATGTGAAAACTAAAATCATTCCTTTCTTAACAGAAATTGTTTCATAGTTTGTCATATTGTATTCACAATGTATTGAATGGAAACTTGACGGCCAAAGGGGGTTTCCTTCCTAAGTTACAGTATTTAGTTCATACAGTTTTTAATAACATCAGAAAATGACAAGAAATATGACATGATTATTCTTTAGATCCCCACTGACCATTCTTTACATTCCTATCTTAGAAATATTGTTCCAGTATTCACTTTTTGGTTCCCCCCCTCCCTAATTTATGACAGAGTGTTAAGGTGTCAAAACCGGCCCAGCCCCCCTTTCCTCTTCTGTGGGTGAGAGGGGTCTGGTCATCGTCAGCCATTTGCCAAGCTGATCTGAGGCCTTGGATCTTCAGCCAGGAGAGTCATGACAATCATGATGTCACGTTCTGACCTTTATTTCCTTTGTTTTGTCATTATTTAGTATGGTCAGGGCGTGAGTTGGGTGGGCAGTCTATGTTTGTTTTTCTATGTTTTGGGGCATTTCTATGTTTCGGCCTAGTATGGTTCTCAATCAGAGGCAGGTGTCATTAGTTGTCTCTGATTGAGAATCATACTTAGGTAGCCTGGGTTGCACTGTTTGTTTGTGGGTGATTGTCTATGTTAGTGGCCTGTGTCAGCACAGGTCTATTTTGTAGCTTCACGGTCGTCATTTGTTTATTGTTTTTGTATGCAGTGTCAGTACTTTCTTTATTAAAGATTTACCATGGACACTTACCACGCCGCATTTTGGTCCGACTCTCCTTTTCGCCTCTCCTCTTCAGATGAAGAGGAGGAAGACCGTGACACATGATCATTACAAATCAAGTTATGGACTCCTTTTCTAATCTGCGTATTTCTCCAATGCTCCTAAATCTGCACAACACTGCCAGTACCTAGGATCAATGGAGACACTCAAGTTTTTTTAATCCTATATCTCTTGACACATTCATGGAAATTGTCATCGCCTCTAAACCTTCAAGCTGCATACTGGACCCTATTCCAATAAAACTACTGAAAGAGCTGTTTCCTGTGCTTAGGACTCCTATGTTGAAAATAACAAATGGCTCCCTTTCCACCAGATGTGTACCAAACTCACTAAAAGTGGCAGTAATAAAGCCTCTCTTGAAATAGCCAAACCTTGACCCAGAAAATGTAAAAAAACAATTGGCCTATATCAAATCTCCATTCCTCTCAAAAAAATGTTTTATACTGTTGCACAGCAACTCACTGCCTTCCTGAAGGCAAATAATGTATACAAAACGCTTCATAGCACTGAGACTGCATTCGTGAAGGTGGTAAATTAATGGTGTCAGACCAAGGCACTGCATTTATTCCTTGTGCTCCTAGACCTTGGTGCTGCTTTTGACACCATCGATCACCACATTCTTTTGGAGCAATTGGAACCTCTAATTGGTCTACACAGACCAGTTCTTGCTTTTTTAGATCTTATCTCTTGGAAAGATATCAGTTCCTCTCTGTGGATGGTTTGTTCTCCGACAAATCAATTGTACGTTTCAGTATTCAAGGTTACGTTTTAGGACCACTATTGTTTTCACTATACATTTTACCTCTTGGTGATGTAATTCGGAAACATGTTAACTTTCGCTGCTATGCGGACGATACACAGTTGTACATTTTGATGAAACATGGTGAAGTCCCAAAATTGCCTACCCTCGGAGCCTGTGTTTCAGACATAAGGAAGTGGAAGGCTACCCAGATAAGGCACTAAATCAACTTCAGTTAGTGCTAAACACGGCTACTAGAATCTTGACTAGAACCAAAAAATTTGATCATATTACTCCAGTGCTAGCCTCTCTACACTGGCTTCCTGTTAAGTATTGGGCTGATTTCAAGGTTTTACTACTAACCTACAAAGCATTACATGGGCTTGCTCCTACCAGAGAATCGCTCCACTGGGATTCTCAGCCCCTGACCCTTTTACGGGGGCTGAGTCACGGGCTTACTAGTGCTCTTCTGTGATGCTTGGCATTCAGGCCAATGAGTTCAATCTTGGTTTCATCAGACCAGAGAATCTTATTTCTCATGGTCTGAGAGTCCTTTAGGTGACTTTTGGCTAACTCTAAGTGGGCTGTCATGTGCCTTTTACTGAGTAGTGGCTTCTGTCTGGCTCCTCTACCATAAAGTCCTGATTGGTGGTGTGCTGCATAGATGCTTGTCCTTCTGGAAGGTTCTCCCATCTCCAAAGAGGAACTCTGGAGCTCTGTTAGAGTGACCATGGGGTTCTTGGTCACCTCTCTGACCAAGGCCCTTCTCCCTCGATTGCTCAGTTTGGCTCCTTCCATTGCTCAGCCAGCTCTAGGAACAGTCTTGATGGTTCCAGACTTCTTCCACTTAACTTCTTATGGGCAGGTGGGACAGTAGCGTTCCACCTGGCCAACACCGGTGAAATTGCAGAGCGTGAAATTCAAACTACAGAATTATAAATATTTTTACTTTCATAAAATCACAAGTGTAATACATCAAAATAATTAAACCAGCCGCTGTGTCAGATTTCAAAAAGGATTTACGGTGAAAGCACACTATGCATTTATCTGAGGACAGCGCCCTGCATACAAAAGCATGAAAAACATATTTCAACCATACAGGTGCGCCACAAAAGTCAGAAATAGCGATATAATAAATGCCTTACCTTTGATGATCTTCTTCTGTAGGCACTACAAAAGGTCCCAGATACATCACAAATGGTCCTTTTGTTCGATAATGTCCTTCTTTATATCCATAAAAACTCAGTTTAGCTAGCGTGCTTTAGTCAATAATCCACCCAGTTTCCCTCCATCAAAATGCATACAAAATGAATCCCAAATGTTACTAATGAACTTTTCCAAACAAGTAAAACAACGTTTATAATCAAACCTTAGGTACCCTAATACGTAAATAAACTATCAAATTTAAGACTGAGAATCGTTATTGTCTTTAGTGGAGAAAAATACCAAAGAACGCGCTCTCTTCCACGCGCTTGGAAAGACTACAACCAAAATGGGAGCCACCTAGAAAAACTACAATTTCTGGCTCATTTTCCCAAAAACCAGCATGAAACTCTTTCTAAAGACTGTTGACATCTAGTGGAAGCCCTAGGAACTGCAATCTGGGAGGTTTTCACCTTATGATAAAAGTTACAGCCATTGAAAACAGTGCTAGGACAAGAAAAAAAAACATTTTTGGGATGGTTTGTCCTCGGGGTTTCGCCTGCCTTATCAGTTCTGTTATCCTCACATACATTATTTTAACAGTTTTAGAAACGTTAGAGTGTTTTCTATTCAAATCCACCAATTATATGCATATCATAGCTTCTGGGCCTGAGTAACAGGCAGTTTACTTTGGGCACGCTTTTCATCCGGATGTGAAAATACTGCACCCTACCCAAGAGAGGTTAAGAATGATGGAGGCCACTGTGTTCTTGGGGACCTTCCATGCTGTAGACATGTTTTGGTACCCTTTCCCAGATCTGTGCCTCGACACAAGCCTGTCTCGGAACTCTACAGACAATTCCTTTGACCTCATGGCTTGGTTTCTGCTCTGACATGCACTGTCAACTGTAGGACCTTATATAGACAGGTGTGTGTCTTTCCAAATCATGTCCAATCAATTGAATTTACCGCAGCTGAACTCCAATCAAGTTGTAAAAACATCTCAAGGATGATCAATAGAAACAGGATGCACCTGACCTCAATTTCAAGACTCATAGCAAAGGGTCTGAATACGAAGGAATTTATGTTTTTTATTTGTAATACATTTGAAAAAATATCTAAAAACCTGTTTTCCCTTTGTCATTATGAGTTTTTATGTGTAGATTCCAAGAACACAGGAAGAGATGTTACTATCCTTTGTGCAAGCACTTCCAAGAGTTAATGAACAGTGAGCGTGGTGAAATTTGGGGAGCGCATCGTCAGTAGTGTACCTTTGGTTCCTAGGGTGTTTCGGCCTTTCACACTATACACCCTCCCCAAAGGCGGCCAGCGACAGGGCGATCAATCCTACGCTTGCGGCCCATTCCCAATTAGTCATAGGAGTTGCCTTATTGTTGATAGCCAACATCCCATGGGACTATGCATGGCAGGGGTGTCCTCCTCCCTGAGTCAAGCATTGTTGACCGCATACCTCCTGGCCCTCTCACTTCGGGGCCCAGCTGGGGTCTTTCCTCTTCATCCAGAGCCACTGACTGCTGCCTTCTGCCGCCTCCGATACAGCTTTGATTGCCGAACGCTGGCTCTGGCCCTTAATTCCCAGGTCTCTAAGCAGTCTGGTTGTAGATGTTGCCACAAAACCTCTGCAGCCCACCTCCACTGGTCGGACTTCTGTCTTCCAGCCATGATGCCGTGCTTCGGCAGCTAGATCAGCATAGCGCAGATGTTTTCGCTCATAAGCCTCATCTACTATCACCCCGCTATCACCCACTGAAATTAATGTAGGAGAATATAACACATTAGATCTGGTAAAAGATTATACAAAGTAAAAAACCTGCCTTTATGTTGTTGTTTTTTTAGACTGATCCAATGAACCATTGTATATCTGTTCAAAATGTTGTATCAAGACTGCCCAAATGTGCCTAATTGGTGTATTAATAAATTTTCAAGTTCATAATTGTACACTCTCCTCAAACAATAGCATTGTATTATTTCACTGTAATAGCTACTGTAAATTGGACAGTGAAGTTAGATAAAAAATAATTTAAGCTTTCTGCCCATATCAGATATGCCTATGTCCAGGGAAATGTTCATGTTACTTACAACCTCATGCTAATCACATTAGCTTACATTAGGGGGGGGGGTACCGATCCTGTAGAGTTTAAATAGCCATCACTAGCACAGAGAGGCTGCTGCCTATATACATAGACTTGAAATCACTGGCCACTTTACTGAACGGAACACTAGTCAATTTAATAATGTTTACATATCTTGCATTACTCATCTCATATGTATATACTGTATTCTATACTATTCTACTGTTTATTAGTATATGCCGCTCTGACATTGCTCGTCCATATATCTATATATTCTTAATTACATTCCTTTACTTAGATTTGTGTGTATTGGGTATATGTTGTGAAATTGCTAGATATTACTTGTTAGATATTACTATACTGCCAGAGCTAGAAACACAAGCACTTGCTACACCCGCAATAACATCTGCTAAGCATGTGTATGTGACCAATAAAATGTGATTTAATTTGATTTGAGAAGAGGACTGGTCACCCCTCAGAGCCTGGTTCCTCTCTATGTTTATTCCTAGGTTCTGTGCCTTTCTAGGGAGTTTTTCCTAGCCACTGTGCTTCCACATCTGAATTGCTTGCTGTTTGGGGTTTTAGCCTGGGTTTTGACATTTGCTGATGGAAAAAAGGCTTTATAAATACATTTGATTGATGGAGGAAACTGGGCACCATACCTACGGGGAACTATGATGGTGACAGCATCATGCTGTGGGGATGTTTTTCAGTGGAAGGGACTCTGAGATTAGTCAGGATCGAGGGAAAGATGAATGGCGCAAAGTACAGAGAGATCCTTGATGAAAACCTTCTCCAGAGTGATCAGGACCTCAGACTGGGGCGTCGGTTCACCTTCCAATAGGACAATGACCCTAAGTACACAGCCAAGACAACGCAGCAGTGGTTTCGGGAGAAGTCTCTGAATGTCCTTGAATCGCCCAGCCAGAGCCCGGACTTGATGCAGATCAAACATCTCTGGAGAGACCTGAAAATAGCTGTCCTCATCCAACCTGACAGAGCTTGAGAGTATCTGCAGATAAGAATAGGAGAAACTCTCCAAATACAGGTGTGCCAACCTTGTAGTGTCATACCTAAGAAGACTCAAGGCTGTAATCATTGCCAAAGGTGCTACAACAAAGTACTGAGTAAAGGCTCTGAATACTTATGCAAATGTGATATTTCAGTTTATATATATATATATATACAGTATATACCGTATACATTTTCAAAATCTTCGAAAAACCTGTTTTTTCTTTGTCATTATGGGATATTGTGTAGATTGATTAGATTTTTGTTTGTTTCTATAAGGCTATATCATAACAAAATGTGGAAAAGTCAAGGGGTCTGAATATGAAACTTTTGTGGCATTATTCAAATGACATTTTCACTGCAGCCAAGAGTAGAATTTTGTACTCATTTGAAAACAATATGCATTGTAGGCGAATCTAGGCAGGACAATTGTATTGTCCCTAAACAAGATAAATCAGGAGCTTTTTGAGCTGTGTGTCTCTCATGTCTTCACTGTTGTTTAATCCGTAATGATGCACCTGGCCTCTCTGTTGCCTATTTATTTTTTATTTTATTTTAATTTATTTCACCTTTATTTAACCAGGTAGGCCAGTTGAGTACATGTTCTCATTTATAACTGCAACCTGGTCAAGATAAAGCAAAGCAGTGCGACAAAAACAACAACACAGAGTTACACATAAACAAATGTACAGTCGATAACACACTAGAAAAATCTATGTACAGTGTGTGTAAATTGAAGGAGAGTTGGGAGGTAAGGCAATAAATAGGCCATAGAGGTGAAATAATAACAATTTAGCATTAACACTGGAGTGATAGATGTGCAGATGACGATGTGCAAATAGAGATACTGGGGTGCAAAAGAGCAAGAGGATAAATAACAATATGGGGATGTGGTAGTAGGGTGGGCTATTTACAGATGGTACAGGTACAGGTACAGTGATAGGTAAGCTGCTCTGACAGCTGATGCTTAAAGTTAGAGAGGGAGATATAAGACTCTAGCTTCAGTGATTTTTGCAATTCATTCCAGTCATTGGCAGCAGATAACTGGAAGGAAAGGCGACCAGAGGAAATGTTGGCTTTGGGGATGACCAGTGAAATATACCTGCTGCCTATCAGCTATTCCTATTTGTTCTTCTGGATTCATATTGAAAATTGATGCAGCTTTGAAGGATTTTATGTGTGGTAGGATTGCTAGTTAGCCTGTTGAAGATCTGGACAAACAATCCACAAACAAATGGTGGATAGAGGGCAGGATAGGCAGTTAGACTGATAGGCTATTGACCTGTGGTATAGAAAAGTTAGCACATGGAAAAGTGTAGTGTACAAAGGAAGTACCAAAACACCTGCATGCAAACAGATAAGGAAATGTGGCTAGGATGGAAGAAATTATATAGTAAAACCTGCAAAAGACAATGAAACCAGGGAAAAAAAACACAATACCATCCCCTGTGCCCAATAAAAAAAACACACAACCCTTCCCAAAGCAAACAAAAAGGCTTGACAATCCTCCCATATTTTGGACCATCCGTCCCCAAGTAAATTCTGATCTGTCCCTCAGCAGCTACTGTATTTAGCTGCACTGCACTAGATTGATGAGGAAATGGTTTTATTTAATCAATTTTAGAATGAGGCTGTAACATTGCAAAATGTGGAAAGAGTCAAGGGGTCTGAATACTTTCTGAATGCACTGTATATACAGGGTCAGTTCCAGTACCATACAAACTGGAAGGATACTGGATCGATAGAGGTAGATCTGTATGGGGTAAGGTGACTAAGCATCAGGATATATGAGAAACAGAGTAGCAGCAGTGCATATGATGATTGTATGTGAGTGGGTGTTCGTGTGTGTAGAGTCAGTATAAATGTATGTGCATATTATGTATGTGTTAGCAAATGATAGAGTGAGTGTTTCAAATCAAAGTTTATTTGTCATGTGCACCAAATACAACAGGTGTTGTTTCACCTTACAGTGAAATGCTTACTTACAGGCTCTAACCAATAGTGAAAAAAAGGTATTAGGTGAACAATAGGTAGGTAAAGAAATAAAACAACAGTAAAAGACAGGCTATATGCAGTAGCAAGGCTATAAATGTAGCGAGGCTACATACAGACCCAGACACCTGTTAGTCAGGCTGACTGAGGTAGTATGTAGATATGGTTAAAGTGACTATGCATATATGATGAACAGAGAGTAGCAGTAGCGTAAAAGAGGGGGTTGGCAGCTGGTGGGTGGGACACAATGCAGATAGCCCGGTTAGCCAATGTGCGGGAGCACTGGTTGGGCGGCCCAATTCAGGTAGTATGTACATGAATGTCTAGTTAAAGTGACTTTGCATATGTGATTAACAGAGAGTAGCAGCAACGTAAAAATAGGGGGGCACACAATGCAAATAGTCCGGTAGCCATTTGATTACCTGTTCAGGAGTCTTATGACTTGGGGGTAAAAACTGTTGAGGAGCCTTTTTGTCCTAGACTTGGCACTCCAGTACCGCTTGCCATACGGTAGTAGAGAGGACAGTCTATGACTGGTGGGGTGGCTGGGGTATTTGACATTTGATTTGTATGGCCTTCCTCTGACACCACCTGGTGTAGAGGTCCTGGATGGCTGGCAGCTTAGCCCCAGTGATGTACTGGGCCTTACGCACTACCTTCTGTAGTGCCTTGCGGTCAGAGGCCGAGCAATTACTGTACCGGGTAGTGATGCAATCAGTCAGGAAGCTCTAGATGTTGCAGCTGTAGAACCTTTTGAGGATCTCAGGACCCATGCCAAATCTTTTTAGTTTCCTGAGGGGGAAGAGGTGCTGTCACGCCTTCTTCACTGTGCGTGTGTGTGGACCATTTTAAGTTCTTAGTGATTTGGAGACAGATGAACTTGCATCTCTCGACCCGCTATACTGTAGCCCCATTGATGTGGATTGGTGCATGCTCGACCCGCTATACTGTAGCCCCATTGATGTGGATTGGTGCATGCTCGACCCGCTATACTGTAGCCCCATTGATGTGGATTGGTGCATGCTCGACCCCACTTAGCCCCATTGATGTGGATTGGTGCATGCTCGACCCGCTATACTGTAGCCCCATTGATGTGGATTGGTGCATGCTCGACCCGCTATACTGTAGCCCCATTGATGTGGATTGGTGCATGCTCGACCCGCTATACTGTAGCCCCATTGATGTGGATTGGTGCATGCTCGACCCGCTATACTGTAGCCCCATTGATGTGGATTGGTGCATGCTCGACCCCCGTTTCCTCTAGTCCACGATCAGCTCCTTCATCTTACCGACGTTGAGGGCAGTGGAGGCTGCTGAGAGGAGGACGGCTCATAATAATGACCGGAACGGAGCAAATGGAATGACGAATGATGTGTTTGATGTCAGGATTGGGGAGTAATGGATTAAATGTAATCCATTACATGTTAGGGATTACAAAAAAATTGTAACTGTAATCCGTTACGTTACTGGCAAAAATATTGTAATCAGATTACAGATACTTTTGAAAACTAGATGATTACCTTGAGGATTACTTTATCATTCTGAAAGGATGTTTGCGGAAAACAAATCTTTGACACTTCTCTGTTGTCTCAATGACATTCAAATCAGCATTGAAAAAAGGTGCAAGTTTAAGTTTGTTTCACATGAGAGAGTCTGACCACAAGTCAAAGACCACTATGATGACACACCAGATGTGTTTGATGGAGAGCAGGAATAGGCTTTTGTTCAAGGTTACAGTCCAAGCTATGTCTTCCAATGGTGCGACTACTGTCAGCATCCAAAGATTATCCACCTTGAATAAATGCTTGGAGGTAAGGATGCCAGCAGTGGTGTAGACTACGGCGATACTGACATCACGTATTATTGATATCTACATAGCGCATTGATGTGAATCACACTGCTGCTCTCTCATTAAGTTATTTGCGCCTTACAGATTGTGGTTGTTGTGGATGGCTGTTCACAAATCTAAATGTGTATTTGAACCCAATAATGGTTGAATTCAAGAAGTTTACGCTGCCTATCAACCATTGTTTTTCAAACTGGTGGACAGCCAGTGAAAAATGCGTTCTTGCAACAGCTTCATATTGTGGATCCCAGCCTATGGAATAAAACTGGGGCTTTTAATTGATCCTGATAAAAAACAAATCCATAGCCCTAATGGACACATGCTCAAACTCTGTATAGCCTCATAACATGGTTAAAACAATCATTTTGATATCATGGATGGTCAGTCCATAGCTCTGTCTACTCATCTGAGTGGTTACATTTTTCCAGGCCCATCCCTCAGTTTTTTACCAAAACAGAGGCGAGGCGACCGTTTTGTTATTATTTCTGTTTCATTTGTGGATTTGCCCTTTAAACAGCTGCATATTATCAAGATATCAAAGTGTCACTAACAAAAAGGGAAATAATAGGCCTATAGCAAATGCAGCATATGGTGTTAATTTCTCACATTGAAATAATATTTTCCAGCAGTGCTCAAAGCATACTATTCCATGAGCGCAGCATTTATTTTTCTAATCAAATCAAATGTTATTTGTCACACATACTGAATACAACTGGTGTAGACCTTACCGTGAAATGCTTACTTACAAGCCCTTAACCAACAATGCAGTTCAAGAAATGGAGTTAAGAAAATATTTACTAAATAAACTGAAGTGAAAAAAATCATAATAATCAAAAAGTAACATAAGAAAATGACATAACAATAACTTGAATCAATGAGCCCAATAAGTCCTACATGACAACAAAATCATAATAAACAGAGTAGGGCTGGCTAACATACATTTTTGTCTTTTCTAATGCTTCTTAAAGGGGAAAGTAATCTAAAAGTAACTGGATGTAATCAGATTACGTTACTGAGTTTGGGTAATCCAAAAGTTACGTTACTGATTACAGTTTTGGACAGGTAACAATAACTGTAATGGATTACATTTACGAAGTAACCTACCCAACCCTGTTTGATGTATTTGATACCATTCCACCAATTCCCCTCCAGACATTACCACGAGCCCGTCCTCCCCAGTTAAGGTGCCACCAACCTCCTGTGGTTGAGGGAGAGGTTGTTGTTCTGGCCCCGCACCGCCAGGTCACTGACCTCCTCCCTGTAGGCTGTCTCATCGTCGCCGGTGATCAGGCCTACCACTATCATTGCGTCAGCAAACTTTCAAACTTAATTGCTGATTGTCCTTCGGCACACTGTTTTGTATCAGATGTCTATTTCCAGTTTGGATGCTGGAATTATTTTGGACTAACATGCATACTTTTTGAAGTGATTTGTTTGACAATCAGATGGAAATATCATGACTGATTGTATTCATGCCACATTAAAAGAAGAAAAACGACGTTACAATCACGTCTTTATTATTAGGCCCATAAAAATACAGAGAAACCCGAATGTCATGTTGTAATTCGCACTCTGGTTGTTTCCACGTCATTTGAATGAAATTACTGTGTATATGTTTTTTTTTATTGACATAAAATCAATCAATCAATCTGTGCAGCGAGGAATAGAAACAGACGTCTGTTGCAAAACACCAAAATCTTTAATGACATTAGGAGATTGTCAGGCCTTCGATACTGGTTATGGCTACAAGGTAGGGAGGGATGTTTTTTCTGATAGCTGAGATTGACATAGTCTATTTATTGTGGTGTTGAAAATGCAAACCATGATGTTGAAGTGCCCGAATTCGGTATTCTTTGTTTATTGGTTGTGTGGAGCATTGGCACAGAAGCCTGTTGGCAGAAAAATAATTGAATATATTTTATATTATTATAAATATGACTAAAACATTTTGAAAATCGGATTTCTCCCTAGCTGATTATTGTCTGCTCTGATCGTAGTGTTATGAAACAGGCAGGGAGAGTGAGCTCGTGTGTGGGAGAGTGAGCTCGTCTGTGGTGATTGGCAAATCCTCAACCTTCTGGGCTGTAGTCCTGTGTGGCATCAACTGTGCCACAAAAGCAAGCTGAAATGGCAAAGTCAATATCCACATTTATAAACCCAGAGTTGCTACAGTTATTGTTATTTGTGGTCGTAAACATTATTTTGAGTTAATTCTATGAGGGGGGAGGTCGTCTATTTTACAGTATCAGGGGAGTATAATGCGAAAAAATATAAATAATTGGGGAGGGGGGTGCTTTTTTTATGACACATTGAGTCCCTCTCTCCCCCTGTCTCTGTCTGCCTTTCTCCCTCACTCTCCAGTTAATGCCACCTCTGAACCTATTATGTTTCACACGTATGACGTATGTTTCACAAGTTTGGAGAATATGGTACAGTACAGTGAGTAGAGCAAAGTAGAGTACAGTACAGTACAGCACAGTACTGTAACGTGAGTAGAGCACAGTAGAGTACAGTACAATACAATTCAATGCAGTATAGTACAGTACAATAAAGTACAGTAAAGAAAAGTAGAGTAGAATATATTGTACTGTTCTCTACTGTACTGATCTATACTTTACTGTACTCTACTGTACTGAACTCTACTCTACTCTGCTTTGCTGTGCTGTATTGTACTGCACTGTTATGTCCAAACATGTAAAACATGAGGAGAATGACATTCATATCCATAATTATACATTTCTGTGTAGTACAGATTAGGGACCCATGATGAAATTCCGTTACTGTAATTCCGTTACCGGGTGTAAATCCACTTCACTTACTGTAGTTCAATAACCAAAATAGATTTTTTCAAACCCAATGTGTCATGTCATAGCTGACCCCCCATTCCCATTCTACCCTAGGGCGGCAGGGTAGCCTAGTGGTTAGAGAGTTGAACTAGTAACCAAAAGGTTGCAAGTTTAAATCCCTGAGCTGACAAGGTACAAATCTGTCATTCTGCCCCTGAACAGGCAGTTAACCCACTGTTCCTAGGCCATCATTGAAAATAAGAATTTGTTCTTAACTGACTTGCCTAGTTAAATAGAGGTAAAAAATCTTAATTCCGGAGCAGTCTTTGTGGTCACATTAAAAAACTGAGGGAGATTTTACCGTAATTCTATTACCAAAGTCTGCATCTTCCATTAAATTAGTTTTTGTACATTTTTGAGTGGAAATTGTTAAAGGTGCATAGAGTTCTATGGTTTGTTCAACTGAAATCAATGGTTTTTGTTTGGCATACATTTGAAAGTGAAAACAACTGAGTTACAGCGTAATTCTGTTACAGTGGAATTGCCCCCATGTCTTCTTCACTGGAAAAGATCAACGGTTGAGATTGATATCATTTAAAAGCTTAAAAACTGGGTTGTCATGTATGTCGTTGCCTAAAAACACGTAAACATTTTCAAATTTGTATATGACTCTATTTTACATCATCTGAGGTGTTTGTATTGTGCCTGCCATCAGTGGATACACAACATGCTCTTGAATACAGGGTGGGTGTCATGTTTTCGCTGATCAATGTACTAAAATGCGAATAAAATAGAAATGCCTACTTACATTTTTCATTTAAAAAAAATATATGTTCTTTTTTAAACAGTATAAAACATACACATACAAACCACAACATACACACACACACACACACACACAAACACACACACACACAAACATCAATGATATCACACCTGCAAGACCCATCTGCTCACACCTCCAGCGCCGGCATCACTCTCCGCCACATGCCCTCAAACTACACCCTTTTGTTTCTCTCCACCACATGCCCTCAAACTGCACCCTTTTGTTTCTCTCCACCACATGCCCTCAAAAGCCAACACCTCATTTGGCCGCCTTTCGTTCCAGTACTCTGCTGCCTGTGACTGGAACGAATTGCAAAAATCGCTGAAGTTGGAGACTTTTATCTCCCTCACCAACTTCAAACATCAGCTATCTGAGCAGCTAACCGATCGCTGCAGCTGTACATAGTCTATTGGTAAATAGCCCACCCGTTTTCACCTACCTCATCCCCATACTGTTTTTATTTATTTACTTTTCTGCTCTTTTGCACACCAATATCTCTACCTGTACATGACCATCTGATCATTTATCACTCCAGTGTTAATCTGCAAAATTGTAATTATTCGCCTACCTCCTCATGCCTTTTGCACACATTGTATATAGACTCCCCCCTTTGTTTTCTACTGTGTTATTGACTTGTTAATTGTTTATTCCATGTGTAACTCTGTGTTGTCTGCTCACACTGCTATGCTTTATCTTGGCCAGGTCGCAGTTGCAAATGAGAACTTGTTCTCAACTAGCCTACCTGGTTAAATAAAGGTGAAATAAAAAAATAAAAAAAATAAAAACTGCACCCTTTTGTTTCCCTCCGCCACATGCCCTCAAACTGCACCCTTTTGTTTCCCTCCGCCACATGCCCTCAAACTGCACCCTTTTGTTTCCCTCCGCCACATGCCCTCAAACTGCACCCTTTTGTTTCCCTCTGCCACATGCCCTCATACTGCACCCTTTTGTTTCTCTCCACCACATGCCCTCAAACTACACCCTTTTGTTTCTCTCCGCCACATGCCCTCAAACTGCACCCTTTTGTTTCTCTCTACCACATGCCCTCAAACTGCACCCTTTTGTTTCTCTCCACCACATGCCCTCAAACTGCACCCTTTTGTTTCTCTCCACCACATGCCCTCAAACTGCACCCTTTTGTTTCTCTCCACCACATGCCCTCAAACTGCACCCTTTTGTTCCTCTCAAAGAAAAAGTAACTTTTTATAAAGATTGTTTTTTAATGAAATAGTTTGATGACACTGGATGTACAACAACAGTGATACTGCGACACTACATGTAGATGAGGACGCTGGAGGGATAGCAGTGCCTGTCATAGCACTGGTGATAATGATAGCAATTTGAATGGCAAAGGCCAGAGAAAGACCAGAGCGTCAAAAGGGTAGACACTAGACTAGAGGGCAGAGATCTTAGAAGCAGCAATGATACTATCACTCTGGGTGGCAATAGTGACATACATTACAATTACCAGGGCTGCAAACATGAACAGCCGCACATGGTTCATCGTATCTGGTCTCTCTGCACCCACTACCTTCCCAGATTCCTCTGGTATTGTGTATCGCTGTCACGTCTTCGCTGTCTTCTATTTCTCTCTCACGGTTCCTACGCCAAAGTGAAAGGTCTCATTTCCATGTGAAGTGGAGAGGCAGCGTAGTACAAGCGTTAAACAGAAGAGCAGCTTAGCAGGAAGCAGAGCATGGAAATGGGCTCAAACCCTCTAATTCACTCACTGAGTCACTCACTTTCACATTGAATGTGCTCAGTCATTAGCCAGACTCTGGGTACACTCACACCTTCACTGACATTTCGACTGATTACGCTTTGAATGTAAATCACGCACTTAGTCAATATACAAGTTGTTTTGCAGATATACTGTACTGCTTGACAGTTGAAGAGATGTTTAACGTTTCATGACATTTGCCATTAAACTAAAGAACAAAGTAGTCTGCCGCCGTATTAAAGAACAAAACTGACAGCACTAATCTTGCCCATAAATTTCACACATTTGTCAGTTATAGTATTATTTTATTTTTTATCCAATGAATGGTCAGTAAAGAAAGGGAGATAAATGAGCTATGTTTTTACCAGTGGTGTAAAGTACTTAAGTAAAAATACTTTGAAGTGCTACTTAAGTATTTTTGCGGTATCTGTACTTTACTATTTATATTTTTGGCAACTTTTACTTCACTGCATTCTGAAATAAAAGAATATACATTTTACTCCATACATTTTCCCTGTCACCAAAAAGTACTCGTTACATTTTGACAGGAAAATTGTCCAATTCACACACTTATCAAGAGAACATCCCTGGTCATCCCACTGCCTCTGATCTGGCGGACTCACTAAACACAAACGCTTCGTTTGTAAATTATGTCTGAGTGATGAAGTGTGCACCTGGCTATCCGTCAATAAAAAAAAGATTTTTTTAAATGTGCCGCCTGGTTTGCTTAATATAAAGAATTTGAAATGATTTATAGTTTTGATACTCAAGTATATTTGAGCAATTCCATTTACTTTTGATACTTAAGTATTTTTAAAACCAAATACTTTTAGACTTGTATTCAAGTAGTATTTTTATTTTTTTATTTTTTTATTTCACCTTTAAAGTAGGCTAGTTGGGAACAAGTTCTTAGTTGCAACTGCGACCTGGCCAAGATAAAGCAAAGCAGTTCGACACATACAACAACACAGTTACACATGGAATAAACAAACATACAATCAATAATACAGTAGAAAATTCTGTATACAGCATGTGCAAATGAGGTAGAATAAGAGGGGTAAGGCAAAAAATAGGCCATGGTGGCAAAGTAATTACAATAAAGCAATTAAACACTGGAATGGTATAATGTGCAGAAGATGAATGTGCAATTAGAGATACTGGGGTGCAAAGGAGCAAGATAAATAAATAAATACAGTATGGGGATGAGGTAGATTGGATGGGCTAATTTACAGATGAGCTATGTACAGGTGCAGTGATCTGTGAGCTGCTCTGACAGCTGGTGCTTAAAGCTAGTGACGGCGGTAAGAGTCTCCAGCTTCAGTGATTTTTGCAGTTCATTCCAGTCATTGGCAGCAGAGAACTGGAAGGAGAGGCGGCCAAAGGAAGAATTGGCTTTGGGGGTGACCAGTGAGATATACCTGCTGGAGCGCCTGCTACAGGTGGGTGCTGCTATGGTGACCAGTGAGCTGAGATAAGGCAGGGCTTTACCTAGCAGAGACTTGTAGATGACCTGGAGCCAGTAGGTTTGGCGACGAGTATGAAGCAAGGGCCAGCCAACGAGAGCATTCAGGTCGCAGTGGTGGATAGTATATGGGGCTTTGGTGACAAAATGGATGGCACTGTGATAGACTGCATCCAATTTGTTAAGTAGAGTGTTGGAGGCTATTTTATAAATGGCATCGCCGAAGTCAAGGATCGGTAGGATGATCAGTTTTACGAGGGTATGTTTGGCAGCATGAGTGTAGGATGCTTTGTTGTGAAATAGAAAGTCAATTCTAGATTTAAGTTGGATTGGAGATGTTTAATGTGAGTCTGGAAGGAGAGTTTACAGTCTAACCAGACACCTAGGTACATATTCTAAGTCAGAACCGTCCAGAGTAGTGATGCTGGACGGGCAGGCAGGTGCGGGCAGCGATCGGTTGAAGAGCATGCATTTAGTTTTACTTGCATTTAAGAGCAGTTGGAGGCCACAGAAGGAGAGTTGTATGGCATTGAAGCTCGTCTGGAGGTTAGCTAACAGTGTCCAAAGAAGGGCCAGAGGTATACAGAATGGTGTCGTCTGCGTGGAGATGGATCAAAGAATCACCAGCAGCAAGAGCGACATCATTGATGTATACAGAGGAGAGAGTCGGCCTGAGAATTGAACCCTGTGGCACCCCCATATAGACTGCCAGAGGTCCGGACAACAGGCCATCCAATTTGACACACTGAACTCTATCAGAGAAGTAGTTGGTGAACCAGGCGAGGCAGTCATTTGAGAAACCAAGGCTGTTGAGTCTGCCAATAAGAATGTGGTGATTGACGGAGTCGAAGGCCTTAGCCAGGTCGATGAATACGGCTGCACAGTAATGTCTCTTATTGATGGCGGTTATGATATCGTTTAGGACCTTGAGCGTGGCTGTGGTGCACCGATGACCAGCTCTGAAACCAGATTGCATAGCAGAGAAGGTACGGTGTGATTCGGAATGGTCGGTAATCTGTTTGTTAACTTGGCTTTCGAAGACCTTAGAAAGGCAGGGTAGAATAGATATAGGTCTGTAGCAGTTTGTGTCTAGAGTGTCTCCCCCTTTGAAGCGGGGGATGACCGCGGCAGCTTTCCAATCTATGGGGATCTCAGATGATACAAAAGAGAGGTTGAACAGGCTAGTAATAGGGGTTGCAACAATTTTGGCAGATCATTTTACTGGGTGACTTTTACTTGAATCATTTTCTATTAAGGTATCTTTACTTTTACTCAAGTATGAGTAAAAGTACACTATAGTGGATCAGAGCTGGCTTCAGACCACTCCCATCCCCTTTCTAAAGGAAATAGGAATTGTCCATAAGCACACAGACTCTACAAGCACATCTGACCTCTGTTCTTCAAACCCTGGGTATGTTATTTAATGTGTAAAACTCTGCTTTGTTGACATCTTGAGAATCAGTATATCTAAAGCGAGAGAGAAAGAGGGAAAGAGAGAGAGAGAGAGAGACTGAGCTATGGGTCTTGTCTCTGAGGCTGAGCAACAGCTCGTGAAGGATAGGTTAGAATGAGGTTAGTAGAGAAGAGATAGACACTAAGATTGGTTGTAAATATCTCTCTGACCTCTGGCTCCTTTCCAGACTATTTTTAAACGGCTCTGGTCCAACCTCTCCTTAAAAAGCCCAATCTAGAACCCTCCTCACTGAGTAATTATAAACTTCCTTTTTCATACAAGATTTTAGAAAAGTTGTTTTCAAGCAATTGGTGGCTAATTTGATTATCAACAACTTATTAAAACAATTTCAGTCAGGCTTACACTCACTTCACAGCATGGAATCTGCTTTATTGAAAGTCAGTAATGACCTTCTTCTGTTGGCTGCCGATGCCGGTGAATACTATAGTCTAGTTATTTTGGATCTCAGTGCCACGTTTGATACTATCGACCATAACATCCTTGTTGACTGGCTGGAGAGGTAGGTGGGAATCTCTGGTGTTGTCCTCGACTGGTTCAGGTCATATCTATGTGGCAGACATTTCTCAGTGAGCATAGGTGGTTCAGTATCATCCCCAGAACCTATTCACTATGGTGCCCTTTAGGGGTCAATTCTGGGCCCCATCCTTTTTTCCCTGTACATGCTTCCACTTGGTGACATAATCCACAAGCATAACATTCAGTTCCACTGCTATACGGACAACATGCAGCTTTATTTACCAATCAGACACAGTGACCAAGCGTAGCTACCCTTCACAGCTGTCTTGCTGACATCAAATGTTAGATGTGAAATGTTCATTTTAAGAAATCTCAATGATAAGAAATCAGAGATTGTTTTATTTGGCCTCCACCTTGCTGAACCCAGATTGGAAATAACCTTTGTCATTTGTCCACCAATGTCAAGCCTACGGCCAGAAACCTTGGTGTCTTCTTTGACCCTAACCTAAGCCTCGAGCTGCATGTAAAGAAGCTTGTCCAGTCCTGCTTTTCTCATCTAAGAAATATAGATTTAAGTCAAGTATTTTATATCAGTCACTGATCTGGAGAATGTTATGCATGCTTTTAGATGTTCAATTGGGTTCAAGTCCAGGCTCTGGCTGTGCCACTCATGGACATTTTCATAGACTTGTCCCGAAGCCAGTCCTGCATTGGCTTTGATGTGCACTTCGTGTTGTTGTCCTGTTGGAAGGTGAACCTTCGCCCCAGTCTGAGGTCTGAAGCACTCTGGAGCAGGTTTTCATCAAGGATCTCTCTGTACTTTGCTCCGTTCATCTTTCACTCGATCCTGACTAATCTCCGAGTTCCTGCCGCTGAAAAACAACCCCAAGAGCATGTTGCTGCCACCACCATGCCTTCAACTGAAATGTGTCTTCCACATTTAACCTTAATCAGAGAGGTGAGGGGGGGCTGCCTTAATCAACATACACGTCTTCAACACCCGGGGAAGAGTGAGTTAAATGCCTTGCTCAGGGGCAGAACCTTGTCAGCTCAGAGATTCGATCCAGCAACCTTTTGGTTACTGGCCCAATGAATTAAGTGTAATGTTGGAGAATAAGGCTCAGAGCGAACAGAAAATGAATTGGTGTATATGGCCCCTTGGTGCCCAGTTAGGCATACAATACAGGGCCATAGAGATTATTAACTGGTCATCAAATTGGCGGATTTTTAAATCAGTCAAGCGATGTCAAGATGGTGAAAACATCTCACTCAGACTTCATTTTCCCGTAACGGTGCATAAATATTTTCCAACTAACATGCAGTAATTGGCTGTGGTGATGAAGTTGTATACTTGCACTGTTGTTTCCTTATAGCAACTCTCCCAGTTAATATTCAGTACTTTCCAGTCCCTTCTTTGCTTTATGGGACATAGAGAATAAAAACACAATGCATCTCAATAGATCATGCTGTTCTAAGGATGGTCTGCCATTTAAACAACGTAGCATTTGACCATGAGAATGAAGCTAATTATTTCAAATGGCAGCTTATGTAAGAGTATTAATGTTTAGTTTCTACATGGATACATCCAATATTATGCACTGATGAAGTCTGCAATTTAAATAGAAAGAGAAAGAACTGGGAGTAAAAACATGCAGAGATGTCAGCCTAGATCTCAAATTCAAAGATGTTGTTCAAATAGAACATGACTTCATGACATGAGCATTAGAGTTTTGTCTGAATTGAAATTTGTTTGCTCCAGTGATTCTGTCTCCAAAAATGGTTTCCCTTCAATGACAACAATATGATAACTATGACAACCCATTGTCACATGGTGGTCCTGCGTGGCTCAGTAGGTAGAGCATGTAGCTTGGGTTCGATTTCCGCTGGGGCCACCCATAGGTCAAATGTATGCATGCATGACTGAAAGTCACTATGGATAAAAGCGTCTGCTAAAGGGCATTATTATTATTATTATTATTATTGTTATATATTATTTACAGGGCCCAGAAAGATACAAGTTCAAGTCAACTACTCTCTACCAGGAAGAGGGGCCTTAGTCAGACATTTCTAAGGAAAAAATAAGGCTATTCTTCAGTGAATCACTTTGGTTGAACTGTAACTCATTCTGTCAAATGTTCATCTTACAATAACGTTATACAATGTTACAATGTCATTAGCCCATAAATTACAGGGTTGCTCTTCCTGTCAGTGTTGAGGGATTTTATAGCAACAAACACTTTTTGAGGGGTCTTTCAATCTAATTGTGCTCATTCAATCTAATGCACAGGTTAGAAGTATGGAAGTAGGCATGCATATTTAAATTAAATGTCAGAGAGATGACAAAGCATTAATATGCAAATATCTCTTCAGAATGTCAGTGGAACACACAAAGCAAGATTAATGATGAAAAGAGTTGAAAAGATGAAGAGAAAGTTCCCCCCAATTAATCACGGCTTTCAATGCCAGAGCATGAATGGAAACTTATTTGCAGTACATCCAATTTAGTATTGATTTTTACATTTTAAATGTAACCTTTATTTAACTAGGCAAGTCAGTTAAGAACGAATTATTATTTACAATGACGGCATTTTATTTGAAAGCCATCTATGTCAAGCATGAGCAACTCGATAACATTTTTTATATTTAAAGGATGACACAAATAAATGTATGCGCTATATCCTTTTTTTTCTTTCACTTTTAACCCTATTCTCAGTTGTTGTTGAGGCTCTTTTGTAGCGCACGAGCGACCTCTGCTGGTCATATTTTAAATAACCAGCACCAAGCTGCTTCCCTTTGTGTTCCCCTGTAAACGAAACAACTTGGTAGCCCATGGAGGTGCTGTCGATCAGAAATGTCCCGTGCGAGAGGCAGGTTAGGGTTTCCAGGGTTAAAGTAGTGCAGAAGTTGTCATGTGCTGAGGCAGTGAAGAAAGTAGAGGAATATGGGTCAAGGCGGAGGGATCCAGAGAGGAGTGGTGTGAGTAGTAGATCTGTACCGGGAACAGAGGGATAACCCGAACAAGTGATATTTGATTCAGTAAGATTGGATTTTTAGCATTAATAGCAATGGCCCAATTTTTCAGTTTTTGATTTGTTAAAAAAGTTTGAAATATCCAATAAATGTCGTTCCACTTCATGATTGTGTCCCACTTGTTGTTGATTCTTCACAAAAAAATACAGTTTTATATCTTTATGTTTGAAGCCTGAAATGTGGCAAAAGGTTGCAAAATTCAAGGGGGCCGAATACTTTCGCAAGGCACTGTAGTAGGATATTTGTTCTTTTTTTTTTTTTTTCAAGCAAAGTATACGGGAGTTAAACTTCAGTCTGGTAGGTGGCGGTAATGCAACATTTATTGGATGCAAACCTCCGTTAAACCTCATCAAAGAAGAAGAGATGCTGTCGGTTCTGAGTAGAGGGAGTACAGGTGCGACTGGAAGTACCTTTTCCGTAGCAGGTTAAGATAATTTACACAGCAGGTTAGGAAAAGGCTTAGCTAAAATGCTCTCCTAACCTGCTACGAAATGTGTACTGGCATGGAGCTTTGAGTTGTATTTTTATTGCTTTCACAGCTTAGCATTTCTAAATTCGTTAGTATGAAAGACTCAACTTGTCAGTTGTATGCTCTACAGTACCGCCCGGAAGCGCATGGAGTCTTTCCTGATTCAAGAGGTGGGGACCAAATTTGCAGCCAAACAAGATGTTAGGAGCTAGACAGTAGTCAAGCACCGGTGAGTAGGCTACAATAGCAGACTAGCCAGTAATAATGTGCAAGTAATCTATGAAACACGAGCCAATAAAGTAAATAGCTTCCTTTTCTGTAAAATGGTCCTCATCGAAGCAGTCGGCAATCTAGCTGGAAGCTTGGGCAACGATTGCACATCAGTATTGCGTAGGCTACTTGTAATAAAGCCAATTGTTAATCCTGGCTCGGGATTCATATTCTCTTCTTAACAAGTGATGACTACATGATTGAGTTATTCTTATCTTACACTTAAATGAATAATGTTGCTCAGGTGGATCACATCACTGGACAAGTGTTCTTCACCACCTCCATTGGAATAAAGCAAGTGAGGGAGCTGAAACTGCAGAGGCTGTTTCTACTTCTAAAGCAACACTCGCCTCTCTGCCCATACAGATAGGCCTACCCAATGGAGGGATATGTATACTTTCTGATTGAAAGGAGGAAACTGCAATGATATGTTTTGGACTTTTTACTGACTTTCACAGTATTTCTTTTTCAGTCACTCTCATCTACAACAGCGTCTCAGATCCAGTTAAGGCTTATGGGTGATGGGAGTGACTGGACCAGAGCTGTGCTGTCATGGAGGTGCCTGCAGAGGGCGCTGATGATGAGAAGTGACTGTACCGTGAGGGTGGCCCTACCAGGGAGGAAGAGAAGGAGAAAGAGAGTTCTGTTGACCAAATGGAACACAGAAGCGGGCACTAGATGGAGACAGCCGAGGGTTTGGACTGAGCAGGGATCACATGTCATCAATAGAAGACTAGAAGTGGGAACTGTATTACATTATAGAAGGCAGCGGTGGTAGAAAGACATCCCAAATCAAATGTTATTTGTTACATACACATGGTTAGCAGATGTTAATGCGAGTGTAGCGAAATGCTTGTGCCTCTAGTTCCGACCGTGCAGTAATATCTAACCTAACATCTAATCTAACCTAACAATTTCACAACAACACAACACGTGTAAAGGAATGAATAAGAATATGTACGCAAAAACAGTGTTATTCAGAGTGAGCAGAGTACAGTGGAGCGCTGTCCAGACACTTCTCTCCCCAGGTATGTGCAACTTTACTTCTCATGCACCAAGGGAACTTCACCGTATGACTTGCAAAATGTGTAGCAGCAGGTGTTAATTGTCTGGCAGGTTTAAGGATATTGTGTTTTTTTTATGTGGGTAGAGGTGTCTCTCTGTCTAGGATCTGAGTAGGATCATTGGAACAGCAGCAAGGAGACAGATGAGCTGGAGAGCAGAGGAAACCGGATCTGGAGGTAATAGTAACCTTACATCATCTTAACATGGTCATAAGCATCATTGGATGATTACCACAACCTGTGAGGAGATTCTCATATTTATTTGCCTGTCCCTGCTAAGTGTCAAAGTATCAGGTCCATTGCACTAATCTGTAGTCATGCATGTAGACTATACTGTGTATACAAAACATTAAGAACACCTGCTCCTTCCATGACACAGACTGACCAGGTGAAAGCTAGTATCCCTTATTGATGTCACTTGTTAAGTCCACTTCAATCAGTGTAGATGAAGTGAAGGAGAGAGGGTAACAAATCTTTTTAAAGCCTTGAGACAATTGAGACATGGATTGTGTATGTGTGCCATTCAGAGGGTGAATCGGCAAGACAAAAAATGTAAGTGCCTTTGAAAAGGTTATGGTAGTAGGTGCCAGGCACACCGGTTTGTGTCAAGGACTGCAACACTGCTGGGTTTTTCAAACAACCGTTTCCTGTGTGTATCAAGAATGATCCACCACCCAAATGGCATCCAGCCAACTTGACACAACTGTGGGAAGCATTAGTCAACTGTGGAACATCCCTGTGGAATGCTTTCGACACCTTGTAGAGTCCATGCCCCGATGAATTGAGGCTGTTCTGAGAGCGGGGGGGCTGTACAGTAGCGTGCTATAAATGACGGCGTTTAGGCTCTACGCTTCACAGCACTGTATGGGTTTTGACTGACAACCAGTCTTACCTTGAGCACCTCATGCGACAAAAAGTTGCCTCATCTGCTAACTGGGCATCTTTTGCAACTTTTTTTTTGTCTTGAGTGAGGGAAATGCTGTAACTTCAGAGGACTCAATGTATTTAGAGAGATGATACGTTGAGAATGATAATACATACCGCTTTGATGTCATACAAGCAACCCAAACACCCGTGAGGGAGTCTAAATGTGCATTTCACATTTCCATATCATAAAACTCAGTGTCAACGTTTATGATCACTAAGTTTGATGTACAGTTACAAGATGACATGGTGTCATACCCTGGGTTGTTCTGATCTGAATTGTTTTTCTATTGTGAAGAAACTTTGCTGCAGAACACGCACCTGTATGCACTCATTACTTTTTTCTTTGTGCACAAATTACGATTTGTTTCTTTGAATTGCCTTGTGAAAGCCTAACACTAAGTTTTTTAAAATATATATATATATATATAACTTAGCTAGTCATGTTGATAATATAACAAGGTTTCAAATGATGCCCATCTGACCCAGATTGTGATTTATATGTTTGTGATGCGTAAACAACAATAGTACTTGTGTGATGCGGGGTTGCATTCCAAACAAACCAACTACTACAAGTGTGCTTTCTCTCTCTAGTTCCTCAACGGCACAGCTAGGCGAGCTCCAAAAAGCACGTTATAGTTGAAGACTCTTCTTTGAGTCATAAAAGTGCATTGAAATGACTGAATTACACATTGGAGAGGTGTCTGTGGCAACTTGGAGTCCTCACACTCAAACCCTTGTGATTTATTGTGTTATGTTGCACCTACCCACATTTTCCAGGAATATCAAATCAAAATGTATTTGTCACATGCGCAGAATGCAATGCAGAGTAAGAACATTTTTTCAAATAAAAAAGGAAATGGTAACACTATAAAATAACAAGGCTATATACAAGGAGTCAAGGTGCAGGGGTACGAAGGGTACATGGTAGTTGAGGTAATATGTACAATATGCGATGACCACTGGGTCCTATCCTCAGGTTGGTGACATCATCAGAACGTGTTCTTGCTCTCTGTGTTGTCAACCATATTTAATGTTTATGGTTTCGTTTTGTTAATCTCTTCTAGTTGAGTATTTCTAATAGCGTATGGTTTCATCTAGCTCTCCAGGCTTCCTTTAGCCAACCGGAGCTATATGAAGACAAATGAGCTGAGATCCACTATAGCCTGGCCTTTCTGTCTGACATCGAGGTAGCTACCACAGGGCATGGAAGGAGTTTGTGTGTTTGGTCTCATCTTTCTCTCTCTGAATATATTCCTCTCTTGATATTTGGTCGTGTTCTGTGCGAACATCAAAAGGCCCAAACATCTTGTTCTCACGTCCTTCTCTTGGCCAGGTGTGTTCTGAATGTTTCCTCTCTACTCTCTCAATCAACCTGGCTCTTGTGTGATAGACCCAATGTGTGGAGTGGGAACTATGACGTGAGACTTCTGAGGAAAACCTTTACACAGATCCCCTTTGAATGTTATGTCATGTGGGATGCTTACGTTAGCTTTTTGTTGGGGCTGCAGTGAGGGGAGTAATTGACAGAAAAATGTTGTAAACAAGTAATTGACAGAAAAATGTTGTAAACATGCTGATCCTTTTATAATTACATATATATGTATTTCCACTTAAATACAGAGCAGTTGGAAAGTATTCAGACCCTTTGACTTTTTCCACATTTTGTTTACGTTACAGCCTTATTCTAAAATGGATTAATTAAAACATTTTCCTCGTCAATCTACACACAATACCCCATAATGACAAACAAAAATAGTTTTTTATACATTTTTGCAACTGTATTGAAAATAAAAAACAGAAATACCTATTTACAAGAAGACTCAAGGCTGTAATCGCTGCCTAAGGTGCTTCAATAAAGTACAGATTAAAGGGTCTGAATACTTATGTAAATGTAATATTTCTTCACCAAAAGAAAGATGCCCAGGGTCCCTGCTCATCTGCGTGAACGTGCCTTAGGCATGCTGCAAGGAGGCTTGAGGACTGCAGATGTGGCCAGGGAAATAAATTGCCATGTCCGTACTGTGAGACACCTGAGACACCTAAGACACCGCTACAGGGAGACAGGGAGCTGATTGTCCTCGCAGTGGCAGACCACGTGTAACAACACCTGCACAGGATCGGTCGGTACATCCACACATCACACCTGCGGGACAGGTACAGGATGGCAACAACAACTGCCCGAGTTACACCAGGAACGCACAATCCCTCCATCCGTGCTCAGACTGTCCGCAATAGGCTGAGAGAGGCTGGACTTAGGGCTTGTAGGCCTGTTGTAAGGCAGACATCACCGGCAACAACGTCGCCTATGGGCACAAACCCACCATCGCTGGACCAGACAGGACTCGCAAAAAGTGCTCTGACGAGTCGCGGTTTTGTCTCACCAGGGGTGATGGTCGGATTTGCGTTTATCGTCGAAGGAATGAGCGTTACACCGAGGCCTGTACTCTGGAGCGGGATCGATTTGGAGGTGGAGGGTCCATCATGGTCTGGGGCGGTGTGTCACAGCATCATCGGACGGAGCTTGTTGTCATTGCAGGCAATCTCAATGCTATGCGTTACAGGGAAGACATCCTCCTCCCTCATGTGGTACCCTTCCTGCAGGCTCATCCTGACATGACCCTCTAGAATGACAATGCCACCAGCATTGACATGACCTGACATGACCCTCTAGGACCTGTTGGATCGGAGGGTGAGGGCTAGGGTTATTCCCCAAAAATGTCTGGGAACTTGCAGGTGCCTTGGAGGAAGAGTGGGGTAACATCTCACAGCAAGGACTGGCAAATCTGGTGCAGTCCATGAGGAGGAGATGCACTGCAGTACTTAATGTAGCTGGTACTGACTGTTACTTTTGATTTTGACCCCCCCCTTTGTTCAGGGACACATTATTCCATTTCTGTTAGTCACATATCTGTGGAACTTGTTCAGTTTGTCTCATTTGTTGAATCTTATGTTCATACAAATATTTACACATGTTAAATTTGCTGAAAATAAACGCAGTTGACAGTGAGAGGATTTTACAAATGCACTGTATGTATGACTTTATATAATTGTGGTTCATTCTGAAGTATGGAGATGAGATCAAATGTTTGTCGTTGTTTTCCTCATTTACTGTATGCATTATGATATTTGTTTACTCCCATGCAGTAAATTATTCTGCGTTAATTCCTCCTCATTTTCGTCCTACTGTATCTTTGAAGAGATTATACTTGGAAAGTTATTTTAATAAAGTTTATATAGACTACAATAATAAGGAATTGCTTTACTGTTTTTTCTAACCTGCTTACTGAATAAGCTTGAAGTGCGAGAAACAAAAGTACAATGAGTCAAAAACTCTGGACCTACTTTGGCATTAGCGAATCCAATCACTAAACAGAGTGTATCAAGTCAAAGTGCATAAGAAACGGTTCTGTAAAATAAGAAAACAAAACAAAAACCACTCGGTTTGCCTTGCTAACAGTTCACAATAACCTTGTCAAGAATACATCTTGTCTTTTTAACAAATAAATACTTACAATACTGTCCACAGGCCACAACAAATGTGCACACGTGGGACGGGTCATGTTCTCCCCTCTAGAATTTAAAAAATGATAAACCCCATTTAATGTCATTATCACAGCAATGATAATATTTTCCCTCAAAACTGAAAATGACCATGAATAAACTTTCATTTTGAAATGTAGCTCACACTTCAGATATCTTGTAAAACTCAACAACGTGTTTTTGAGAGAAACTTAATGCAACTAGCAGTAGCTAACCACCAACATCCGATTACAATCTGCAAACATCAAGTCTAATTTAATCATCCTAACTAAATATTACAAAGTGAACTGTTGTACATTGCAAAGGATGCTTAATATGTATAACTGTACAAAGCTGCATTAAGAGTCATATTTACCCATACATTTCACGAGAAGCCACGATGGACCCCAAACATTCTCAGGCGGCTTGGCTGCTACCAACGAGACTCTCACTCTACATGCGATATCCAAGAATACCTTGCATGCATTATTTACTGATCTCTTAAAGGGACAGTGCCATCTAGTGGAAATAAACTAATACAGCTATGTGCTTTTACCACCTGGCTACATAAGTCTTTAACACTAGAACTGCCAATGGCCACTGACTTTTGATTTTGTAAATTTCAAACAAATCTACAAAAAAAAAAGCTATGTCCTCCTCCTCTGACTTTTCCTAAATGTTTGTATTTGACACTGCTCATTTGCCATCATTTTTGACTGTGGACCCGAAGCATAAAGAGAAGACGTAAAGGTTTCATGCGTAAAGGCATGAGTATCGGGCATCAGCAAATGACTGTTTTTATATCTTGTCATGCATATATTTCCACAAATATTTTGTTATGCAATTAATCCTTTACAATTGTTCATCCATTGATGCTTTCGTTTAGGAATACAGCAAATAATTTCACCTGTGCACCTGGCTGGTTGTTATTATTATTATTATTATCATCTTTTTCATTTATACTTTGTCAAAAGAAGTTGTAACTGAACTTTATGAATTACTATTACTTAACTCTATTACTAATCGAATCTGCAAATAAAGCTGATCGAATTGATTACACTGTAATGTTTTTATTGTAAGGGAAACTAAAATAGGCTACAGGCATATATATATGTTTTTTTCTAGGAATTATACAAAACATATAATCAATCTAACAAATAACTATTTTGTTGTGGTTCGTGTCCATTTAATATTTCTTCCTGCAATTAATCATTTACAATAGTTTATACACTATTTTTCAAGCATTTATTATCAAGCATGTTTGCGTGCCTTGCAGGTTGATATGTATATGCTAAAGAGGACCCCCGGCAACGTTCTCTACCGGGTCCTTATATGCTGAAAGGCCAGGCGGTTCTAGTGTTAACTAACTGTATTATCACTTATCCCAATTCCAGAAGGGCTCAAATAAACATTCAGGATACAGCAAAAGTTGAGAGGAATTGCTTATTGATTGATTAAAATCAACTAAATGCATGTGTGGGCGCTTGTGTTCTCCATGTGGGTGGGACCCTGGTTCTGCTGCTTAGTCCCCAGCTCTTCCTGCCTGCTGAAAAGAAAATCATGACCCCCTGACCGGTACCCTCACACACTCAGGGAGAGGATACTGGGGTGGGGTTAAGAACTGATGTGGACCCCTCACTCACCCCAAGCCTTTTCCCCTTACGGAAACCTTAAGGCTACCAAAGAGTGAGCCTGGGAGCTATAGACGGCCTCATCCACAAGTATGTCAAGATACAGACTGCTGCTAACACATACTCAACACCTGCTTTGTGGATCCTGAGTGTGAATTTTTAGGAGATGGATACACTGGATTCAAGAGACACTCACACAGACTACTCGTACAACACAGAAAATCATTGCATCATTTTGGCATGGTTAGAATTTGACCAACTTCTACTCTACTAGTTACCACGATATGAAGCTAAATGCATAAAAGTCATAGTATGTCAAACCCAGTTTTGGTAATACTTTTTATTTATGATTTCATTGACTTTGCAAATGGTTTGAAGGAAATAATGCATCTTTCAAGAGTTCCTCAGTTTCTCTTCTCAGGAGGCGTATTCTGAAATTCTCCAACTCTATTTACCAATCAGACCGCATGACGCACATCCAACAAATATCCACTGTCTGGGGTTATGGCAAATGTTCATTGATAGTTTCAGTGGATGTATTCTGTAATCTAAGGTAAATACACTCAGATTAGGGTCCACTAGGATCGGGGTTCATATCCATTAATGAGGGAGATGTGGACTTGGATTTAGGTGCATATCCACCGAGGTTTGGTCTGTCTCCACTAGGATCGGGGTTCATATCCATTAATGAGGGAGATGTGGACTTGGATTTAGGTGCATATCCACCGAGGTTTGGTCTGTCTCCACTAGGATCGGGGTTCATATCCATTAATGAGGGAGATGTGGACTTGGATTTAGGTGCATATCCACCGAGGTTTGGTCTGTCTCCACTGCGATCAGGTTAATATCCATTGACGAGGGGAAGTCTTGACTTGGGTTTAGGAGCATATCCACCGAGGTTTGGTCTGTCTCCACTGCGATCAGGTTAATATCCATTGACGAGGGGAAGTCTTGACTTGGGTTTCGGCACATATGCACAGGGGTTTGGTCTGGGTCCATTGATAAGAGAACTAATGAATATCCACCAATGGGTTTCCTTACAGTTTTGGTTAGAGATCTGATAAGGCCTCTGCTATTCTAAGTATATTCTGATATACCCATTATAGTCAGAGTACATGTCCATGTCAGTTTTGGGCCACATCTTTCTAGAATTGTATATTCTTTTCTATAGTTACTTTCCTTTCAAATAACTGTTTTTGTCTGTCATTATAGATGATGTGCCAAGGCCTCTATTTCCCCCCACAGTTGTTTGACAATTACTTACATTTACACAGAATTCTGAGCATACATAAAACATACGTGCAAAGGTAGCAGTAGGCTGAATCCCAAACATAATCACATAAAGACCACAGAAAAAGCATGGACTCATGGGTGTAGGTAAGGTTTAGGTAGTTTGGATAAAAGCGTCTGCTAAATGGCATGTAGAGTGAGCTCCAAAAGTATTGGGACAGTGACAGATGTTTTGTTTTGGTTCTGTACTCCAGCACTTTGGATTTGAAATGATACGCACACATATCATACCACCTCCCCTCTTATTGTAATGGTGAGAGGTTAGCATGTCTTGGTGGTATAATATGTGTGTCTAACTTTCTCACTCATCAATATTCAGGATTCATTCAGGATTATCAGTAATCATGGTAGCATTCACATGAATGTAGAAGTGTTTAGAAACATGTTCTCTTCTCATTTACAATAAAAGTCACCCCATAATGACACGATACATTATTTACCATTCATTTCTATTGGGCACAAAATAATCTGAAACACAACCAAAACAAACAGCAAATGCATCCGACAAATGTTGTAAAGTCACTAGCTTGATGTAGCCATTGTGTGCTATGAAAATGGGACCACATACTTAACCTTTTCCTACTTGAATACACACCTATATTTGTCCCAATACTTTTGGTCCCCTAAAATGGGGGGGGGGGGCTTATGTACAAAAAGTGCTGTAATTTCTAAACTGTTAACCCAATGTGGATGAAAATACCCTCAAATGAAAGCTTACAGTCTGCACGTTAGCCTCATAGTCATTGTATAATTTCAAATCCAAGTGCTGGAGTACAGAGACAAAACAACAGATGTGTCACTGTCCCAATACTTTTGGAGCTCACTGTATATATTATGGTTCCATAATTCCAGGCCGGTTTGCTCCATGGATTTAGATGCAGGGTCTAGTGGAAGCATGGTTGACGCAGCAGTGTTTTCAGACTGAAAATGCAGGAGTCAGCATTGTCCCATGCGCCTGCTGCAGCTGTTTATGGGTTAGTCAGCCAGGTGTCTGGGGGTGTTGGTTTGCAGGCCCTTGCTGCAGCTCAGAGTTGATGTGAAAGATGCAGTAAGAGGTGTGAAATGCTGTGAGGTTTCTGTCAGACTCAGTAAACACAGTAGACACAGACATCTTAGACTGCCTGTAGGCCCTTGCTGAGGCTTGGTGTGTGTGTGTGTGTGTGTGGGGGGGGTGTAACACACAGCAAAATGTTTATCAAACGCAGTAAGGTGTGTGTCAAACACAGTCATTGGGGGCAGCCTTGCCCTTGCCCTGCTGGGCTTTGCTGTTGCTATGGCTGAGGATGGGGAAAGTGGTGCACAGGCATCCAGACGCCACTGTCAGCCCCAGACTGAGCCAGGCACAGAAGCTGGACCAGCTGTAGCCATGCTCCACGTCAGCGGGTAGCCCGTAGATGAAGGGAGGGACCCTGGCCAGGTCGTAGGACACGTTGGCCGCATAGGTACACAGGGAGATGGTGCAGAAGATCCCTGAGAAGGAAGAGGGACCCCAAGGAGAGGAGGAGAGTGTGTGTGAGAGAGAATCTGTGTTTATTTAAGAAAACGGTATCAGTAGGTGTGGTAAACTGTACCTGCCATGAGAAAGAGCAGCCCAGAGACGTGCTGAGTGAGACTCTTCTCCCAGGCGAAGCTGACAGACGCCACGATGCAGCCACACAACAGAACGGCTGCTGCCATACCCAGAAACCCAGCTGTGATCCGCCGCAGATCTGATTCAAGGAAGAGGAGGGGAGAAGCGGGTGAGCGCTTATGCAAGAGACACTGTTTCCCTCTCTGTAACCACTAGGGTTGCAGAGGGAGGGTATATTACGAGAAACTTTCAAATCTAGTGGCCCTATTTGGGTACTTGAGATTAACACAAGTAAAATATATGAAAAGAAAATCCAGAAAATCACATTGTAGGATTTTTTATGAATTTATGTGCAAATTATGGTGGAAAATAAGTATTTGGTCAATAACAAAAGTTTATCTCAATACTTTGTTATATACCCTTTGTTGGCAATGACAGAGGTCAAACGTTTTCTGTAAGTCTTCACAAGGTTTTCACACACTGTTGCTGGTATTTTGGCCCATTCCTCCATGCAGATCTCCTCTAGAGCAGTGATGTTTTGGGGCTGTTGCTGGGCAGCACGGACTTTCAACTCCCTCCAAAGATTTTCTATAGGGTTGAGATCTGGAGACTGGCTAGGCCACTCCAGGACCTTGAAATGCTTCTTACGAAGCCACTCCTTCGTTGCCTGGGCGGTATGTTTGGGATCATTGTCATGCTGAAAGACCCAGCCATGTTTCATCTTCAATGCCCTTGCTGTTGGAAGGAGGTTTTCACTCAAAATACTCACTCACGATACATGGCCCCATTCATTCTTTCCTTTACACGGATCAGTCGTCCTGGTCCCTTTGCAGAAAAACAGCCCCAAAGCATGATGTTTCCACCCCCATGCTTCATAGTAGGTATGGTGTTCTTTGGATGCAACTCAGCATTCTTTGTCCTCCAAACACTACGAGTTGAGTTTTTACCAAAAAGTTATATTTTGGTTTCATCTGACCATATGACATTCTCCCAATCTTCTTCTGGATCATCCAAATGCTCTCTAGCAAACTTCAGACGGGCATGGACATGTACTGGCTTAAGCAGGGGGACACGTCTGGCACTGCAGGATTTGAGTCCCTGGCGGCGTAGTGTGTTACTGATGGTAACACACTACGCAGCTCTCTGCAGGTCATTCACTAGGTCCCCCTGTGTGGTTCTGGGATTTTTGCTCACCGTTCTTGTGATCATTTTGACCCCACAGGGTGAGATCTTGCGTGGAGCCCCAGATGGAGGGAGATTATCAGTGGTCTTGTATGTCTTCCATTTCCTAATAATTGCTCCCACAGTTGATTTCTTCAAACCAAGCTGCTTACCTATTGCCGATTCAGTCTTCCCAGCCTGGTGCAGGTCTACAATTTTGTTTCTGGTGTCCTTTGACAGCTCTTTGGTCTTGGCCATAGTGGAGTTTGGAGTGTGACTGTTTGAGGTTGTGGACAGGTGTCTTTTATACTGATAACAAGTTCATACAGGTGCCATTAATACAAGTGCCATTAATACAGGTAACGGGGACAGAGGAGCCTCTTAAAGAAGAAGTTACAGGTCTGTGAGAGCCAGAAGTCTTGCTTGTTTGTAGGTGACCAAATACTTATTTTTGCAATATAATTTGCAAATAAATTCATTAAAAATCCTACAATGTGATTTTCTGGATTCTTTTTCTCATTTTGTCTGTCATAGTTGAAGTGTACCTATGATGAAAATTACAGACCTCATCTTTTTAAGTGGGAGAACTTGCACAATTGGTGGCTGACTAAATACTTTTTTTGCCCCACTGTATATATGAATACATTTTTTTGGGGGCGGTTATGATCGATTGCCATAGATGTTACCAAAAATACTGAAGATTATGGTAACTTTGGTAAATTGCTAAATGTAATTCATGTAAATTAACATATGCCCTCCTTTTTGAATGGAAGGTAGTAGGAGAGTAATAGGTGTCTGGATTATTCATTTAATGAAAGGCTCATTGGGGAATATCTTTCATAATGAGAAAATGTGTGTACGTAAGAGGTGCCACTCATCCTGCTGAATGGTGCGGGTCAGGTTGAGCGGGATGTTGCGGAGCCGGATGGGCTGGGAGAAATGGTACTTGATGGTGATGCATCGCTGGGCTATACCTGCATAGAGACAAGAACTTTTGTGAACATAACGAGTAGCAGAAAAGGGCAAGAGTTTCTCAAGGAGACTTGTCTTGAGAAAAGCTGTGGCTGTTAATTAAGTATTCATTTATAAAGTGGACTCCCCTGTTTCATGAACATACTTCATAATAAGGTTTTCGAGGCTGTAAATGTGTATTTTCCCACAAGATGGCAGATGATATACATATTCCTCAGCACTATGAAAGCCTCTACACATGGCTGTGAGAAGATACTACGGAAGTCAAACATAGGGAAATTCCGCCTATATCTCTGATGGGTAACAAAAAGGGGTTTCATTGTTTAAGTGATGTAATATTGTCCCCTCTCTCAGAGGCAGCAAAGAAGACTAACTATGGCAGGGATCTGACTTGCTCCCCTTCCACAAAAACTATAGCTCTACCAATATTACAAAAAGTTGTCCTAATAACATTTTCGTTTTCACTTGCTATATTAAATTGGACAACAACATTTTGACTTGAGAACCCGAGCTTTTGACTTTAGCGCGTCTATGGATTTAGTACATACGGAATTAATCACATATATTGATGCCACTTTCCATCCTCATGCAAATGATATGGATCATAGGAATATAACAGTTGATATTTAACACGCAACGCTCCCTCGTTGCCTGGAGTGTGAAGTGCACACTGGGCTCGCATGGTGGAAATACCTTTCGTGTCAGGTCAATGTTAACAACGTTGATTTTCTGTCCGATGCAGTCTAAAACTGATCAGAGCTTCTTTTGAAGTCTGTATGATAGACACACGCAAGCGCGCATGCAACCTGCCTATCTATGTACATAGGCCATGGGAGTTATCCGAATGAATAGAGTTGTTATACACAGAACTTTGCACGCCCATGGTTTACAGATAGGCTAGACCCACACATCTCCCCGAGGACAACATGATAGTTTAGAACATGTTTTGAAGCTACATCTGTTGTTTGCACACACTGAAATAACAACTAAAACAACTTTACATCTTGAGTTATGATGGGTTAAGTCAGTTGTACTAAGCTCATGAGTTTATTATTCAAGGGTCAGTGGATGTATTATCTAATTCATTGAAAGACCATTAAACAGCAGTGCATATGACGGAATGTAACTTTTTAAGCATTTACATATAGGCCTACCATTGCCAGATGTGTAGGCCTATATCTCCAAGGGATGCGGTTTCACTGCACCGCACTGGACCCCGGGTCAAATTCCCCACAGCATATCTTACCCTTGGCAATGAGGTTGTCGATGTCCCTGTCCTTTCCTAGATAATAACATTTCCTCCAAAGTCCAGAGTAAGTGGAGAATAGAGGCCGCCCGCATTCCGTTTCTAAAATTCCCATTCCCAAAATGGACCTCCAGTTTTCCAGGAGCTCCTCCTCTCTACTCCCGACGTGGATCGCCCGGAGCAGCGCCTGGTTCCTCCGAGGATTGCTGCTGTCCATCAGGGGCAGGTGATAGATGGGCATCTGCCGGTTCTTCTGGTCGTTGGCGTCCGGCCCGAACTGGTCGCAGTTCTGCCTGTGCTGTGTGGTGTCCGTCTCGTACCAGTGGTCGGTCATGATAGCGGCGATGAGAAGTGCCAGAGATGCCAGGCTCATGGACAAACTGATAGCCGTCACCAAGGTCTGTTTCTCCATCTTGTCGGCATTAACATTTGAAGATTCGGTCAGGGAAGTATCCGTCACTCCGTCCACTTCACTCCTCCATATCAACACGGGCTTGCAGGGCTTCATCATGTTCTACATGATGCCGAAAAGGCTGTAAGGTCCTGGCATCTCCGGCTGGGTGCAGGCACAAGAATAACCTACCCGTGTTCCGCCACAAGAATAACCTACCCGTGTTCCTGTTCTCCCACTGTGTCGATTCCCTTACTTCGGTATATCCTATAAACATGGGATGAAGAGGTGTGTGTGCGGATATATGTAATCCTGTGCGCGGGCGAGTCTTGTGCGCTTCTGATTTCTAGGCTTGCGTTAATAAGAAAAAGAGGCGCGGTGCACAGAGTGCGCGATGAAAATGTCAAAGCTGTCATGCTCTCCTGTCAGTGCAGCTGCTTGTGTCATTACCAATAGAAGTCCCTGTGGCATGAGAATTATGATATTTATAACAATAATACTACTGATGATGATTATTGTTATTACAGCCTATTTAAAAAGGGGCAATCTGCGATTGTATGCTACATCCGTTTTTTTCAACTTTTTAAATAAATTAAATTTAGGCTACCCATTGATTCTTGAAGAATATAACTACCTCATCAGCTTACAAAATGTGTGTACCCCATCAGAACACAAAATATACGCTTATTTTTAAGCTACTCCGTTGTTTTTAAACAATTCTAAACAAACAGCTTCAAATCAAGTTTAAAACGATCATTTTCTTCTCAAAGTTAAGCACTTGCGTCCATATAGATATGTATGAATTTGAGAATGGTACAATTTCTACAGCCCCAACCCTCAGCTGTTTACCATAACAGGGTCGGGGTGTCACTTTGTAATTGCATGAGCTGCAGATTGCCACTTTAATAGCAACAATGTAATTTTTTTTGGGGGGGGGTCACTATCATAACTTGTTTTCATCAAGCCTTCAGATATTTCATAGTTGAAGCACAGAACAACACTTCATCATAGTGCATTAAAATAGAAGGGTAGGCTATTTACTGATAAACATGATTTTCTGGAATTGTCAGATCAATGATACTGCAAAATGGCATTGTGCAGAGACAGCTCCTTTCCAGTCCGCTGCATCAGCAGGCAGGGCATTGAGCGATATGGGGACATGGACATCTCTGGGCATGAAGCACAGAGGAAGTGCTTATGAAGATTTATTATAACACATATATATTTGGTTTCTCATTCAATGGGAGTTGGTGATAAGCACTCAGCAGGGCCCAGTGTATCAACCGGCCCTCTGTAAAGTAAGAGCAAGTCTATGTAGCCTACATCATTAGGGAGTGGAACTTCAATACATCTTTCTTTCTGAGCTCTCTTTAATCAACATTTACCCTGAGCTTGACTTTCACCTTGTTACCCCTCCATCTTTTTCTTTTCTCTCTCTCTCTTGCCCAGTTTGTGTGGGTGCACTAACATAGGTGCACAGTTGATCCTTTCCCTGCTATGTTGAACAACCATCCATTAAATAACAGACTGGATTCCTGCCCAGAGTATTCAGCAGAAATAAACTACTCCAGCTATTAGGTATAACATTTGAGGATATTTACTCTTCCCTGTTGTTGTGTTGATTGAGACAGGCAGACATGTAAAATGAAAGCTTTCCTTGCATTTGTAGAGTTGCATAATTAAAAGATAATGTACTCTAATTACAAAATTGTAAAAGCAACTATGGAGTGTGTTGGCAAGCAGCTTCAGTGACAGTCCTACACAAGGCTATTCCTCCACCCAACTCAAGAGTGCATACAGAGTACTCTGTCGCACCACCACGGGGTGAAATTGAGTACAAAGGGTGTTCTTTAGGCTACTGTAGCTATTGTGTTACAAGTATTTATGTTCCAATTGTACCCGTGGACATCTACTTGGTTTGTCATAATTCTTACATAGCACTTCATCACAAGACCATGTTCAGATTCAAACAACAGTCATAATACGTTGGCTAGATAGAGAACGTGTCTGTGTGGTCTAACTTCGGTGTATCAACATGGCTGTCTGACCTCCATATTTACAGTACTTCATAAGTATAAGAACTTATTGAGGGTCAGTATTGGTAATATTATATGGTCGTTATCTATGTAGGCTCTACGCTGTGAATGAGACATGAAAAGGTTAATTGTATGGATGTAAAATAGAGAGAGGAGATAATTGGTGTAATAGTCAGTAGGTATTACTCATGAAGTAGTAGTTGGAATGTGGTTGAAAAGCCCGGGGGAATTATATGCCATGTTTATCAGACTTGGGCTCCAAGATACTAGTCAACAACATCCAGACTAAAAAGTAGACAAATTAGATTATAAAACCCATTAGAGCACAGGAGTCAAACATCCGGCCCGCGAGGTTCCAATCCAGCCCACGGGTGGTTTGAGTAAAATGAATATATTTGTAGTACCAGTCAAAGGTTTGGACACACCTACTCATTCCAGGTTTTTTAAAAATACTATTTTCTACATTATATAATAATAGTGAAGACATCATAACTATGAAATAACACTTATGGAATCATGTAGTAACAAAAAAGTGTTAAACATGTCAAAATATATTTTATATTAGCCACCCTTTGCCTTGATGATTGTTTTGCACACTCTTGGCATTCTCTCAACCAGCTTCATGAGGTAGTCAACTGGAATGCATTTCAATTAACAGGTGTGCCTTGTTAAAAGTTGTCACGTCCTGACCTTAGTTCCTTTTTTTATGTCTCCATTTTAGGTTGGTCAGGGCGTGAGTTGGGGTGGGCATTCTGTTTTGTTCTATGTTTGTATTTCTATGTGTTTGGCCTGGTATGGTTCCCAATCAGAGGCAGCTGTCAATCGTTGTCTCTGATTGAGAACCATACTTAGGCAGCCTGGTTTCGCCCTTGAGTTGTGGGTAGTTGTTTTCTGTCTCTGTACCAGACAGGACTGTTTTGTTTGTTCCATTTTATTCTATTTGTCCTAGTGTAATTAAAAGATCATGAACACGTACCACGCTGCACCGTGGTCCTCTCCTTCTTCCACCAACGACAACCGTTACAAAAGTTAATTTATGGAATTTCTTTATTTCTTAATGCGTTTGAGCCAATCAGTTGTGTTGTGACAAGGTAGGGGTGGTATACAGAAGATTGTCTTTTACCAAATAGGGCTAAGTCCATGTTATGGCAACAACAGCTCAAATAAGCAAAGCGAAACGACAGTCCATCATTACTTTAAGACATGAAGGTCAGTCAATCTGGAAAATATCAAGAGCTTGAACGTTTCTTCAAGTGCAGTCGCAAAAACCATCAAGCACTATGATGAAACTGGCATTCATGAGGACCGCCACAGGAACCCAGAGTTACCTCTGCTGCAGAGGACAAGTTCATTAAAGTTAACTGCACCTCATTGCAACCCAAATAAATGCTTCACAGAGTTCAAGTAATAGACATCTCATCATCAACTGTTCAGAGGAGACTGCGTGAATCAGGCCTTCATGGTCAAATTGCTGCAAAGAAACCACTACTAAATGACACTAAGAAGAAGAGACTAGCTTTAGCCAAGAAACACGAGCAATGAACATTAGACCAGCGGAAATTTGTCCTTTGGTCTGATGAGTCCAAAATTTAGATTTTTGTTCCAACCGCCATATCTTTGTGAGATGCAGAGGCGGTGAAAAAGATAATCTCCGCCTGTGTGTTTCCCACCATGAAGCATGGAGGAGGTGTGATGGTCTGTGATTTATTTAGAATTCAAGGCACACTTAACCAGCATGGCTACTACAGCATTCTGCAGCAATACGCCATCCCATCTGGTTTGAGCTTAGTGGGACTATAATTTGTTTTTCAACAGGACAATGACCCAACACACCTCCAGGCTGTGTAAGGGCTATTTGATCAAGAAGGAGAGTGATGGAGTGCTGCATCAGATGACCTGGGCTCCACAATCACCCGACCTCAACCCAATTGAGATGGTTTGGGATGAATTGGACCGCAAAATGAAGGAAAAGCAGCCAGCAAGTGCTCAGCATATGTGGGAACTCCTTCAGGACTGTTGGGAAAATATCCCCATGAAGCTGTTTGAGAGAATTCCAAGTGTGCAAAGCTGCCATCAAGGCAAAAGGTGGCTACTCTGAAGAATCTAAAATATATTTTGATTTGTTTAACACTTTTTTGGTTGCTACATGATTCTAGATGTTTTATTTCTTAGTTGTGATGTCTTCACTACTGTTCTACAATGTGGAAAATAGTAAAGATAAAGAAAAACCCTTGAATGAGGAGGTGTGTCCAAACTTTTGACTGGTACTATATATACAGTTGAAGTCAGAAGTTTACATACACTTAGGTTGGAGTCATTAAAACTTGTTTTTCAACCATTCCAACAAATTTCCTGTTAACAAACTATAGTTTTATCAAGTTGGTTAGGACATCTACTTTGTGCATGACACAAGTCATTTTTCCAATAATTGTTTACAGACAGTTTATTTCACTGTATCACAATTCCAGTGGGTCAGAAGTTTACATACACTAAGTTGACTGTGCCTTTAAACAGCTTGGAACATTCCAGAAAATTAAGTCATGGCTTTAGATGCTTCTGATAGGCTAATTGACATCATCAGAGTCAATTGGAGGTGTACCTGTGGATGTATTTCAAGGCATATCTTCAAACTCCCTGCCTCTTTGCTTGACATCATGGGAAAATCAAAAGAAATCAGCCCCCCAAAAAAAAAAAAAAAAAATTGTAGACCTCCACAAGTCTGGTTCATCATTGGGAGCAATTTCCAAATGTCTGAAGGTACCACATTCATCTGTACAAACAATAGTACGCAAGTATAAACTCCATCTGACCACGCAGCCGTCATACCGCTCAGGAAAAACAAAGTGTTCTGTCTCCTAGAGATGAGCGTACTTTGGTGCGAAAAGTGCAAATCAATCCCAGAACAACAGCAAAGGACCTTGTGAAGATGCTGGAGGAAACAGGTCCAAAAGTATCTATATCCACAGTGAAACGAGTCCTATATCAACATAACCCGAATGGCCGCTCAGCAAGGAAGAAGCCACTGCTCCAAAACCGCCAATAAAAAGCCAGACTACGGTTTGCAACTGCACATGGGGACAAAGACCACGCTTTTTTGAGAAATGTCCTCTGGTCTGATGAAACAAAAATAGAACTGTCTGGACATAATGACCATCGTTATGTTTGGAGGAAAAGGGGGAGGCTTGCAAGATGAAGAACACCATCCCAAACGTGAAGCACGGGGTGGCAGCATCATGTTGTGGGTGTGCTTTACTGCACGAGGGACTGGTGCACTAAACAAAATAGATGGCTTCAGGAGGAAGGGAAATTATATGGATATATTGAAGCAACATCTCAAGACATTAGTCAGGAAGTTAAAGCTTGATTGCAAATGGATCTTCCAAATGGACAATGACCCCAAGCATTCTTCCAAAGTTGTGACAATGTCACGTCCTGGTCTTAGTATTTTGTGTTTTCTATATTTCTAGGGTCAGGCCAGGGTGTGACATGGGTTTATTTTGTGTTGTGTTTATGTATGGGGTTTTTTCGTAGGTTTTGGGATTGTGGCTTAGTGGGGTGTTCTAGCAAAGTCTATGGTTGCCTGAGGCGGTTCTCAATCAGAGACAGGTGATTCTCTTTGTCTCTGATTGGGAACCATATTTAGGCAGCCATATTCTTTGAGTGTTTCGTGGGTGATTGTTCCTGTCTCTGTGTTTGTTGTTCACCAGATAGGCTGTATAGGTTTTCTCATTCCGTTCGTTGTTTTTGTATTGTTCGTGTTTCATCTTTATTAAAGATGTATATTATTAACCACGCTGCATTTTGGTCCGACTCTCCTTCGACGGAAGAAAACCGTAACAGACAAAATGGTTTAAGGACAACAAAGTCAAGGTATTGGAGTGGCCATTACAAAGCCCTGACCTCAAGCCTATAGAAAATGTGTAGGCAGAACTGAAAAAGTGTGTGTGAGCAAAGAGACCTACAAACCTGACTCAGTTACACCAGCTCTGTCAGGAGGAATGGGCCATAATTCACCCAACTTATTGTGGGAAGCTTGTGGAAGACTACCCGAAACATTTGACCCAAGTTAATCAATTTAAAGGCAATGCTACCAAATACTAATTTAGTGTATGTAAACTTCTGACCCACTGGGAATGTGATGAAATAAATAAATAATTCTCTCTACTATTATTCTGACATTTCACATTCTTAAAATAAAGTGGTGATCCTAACTGACCTATGACAGTGCATTTTTACTAGGATTAAATGTCAGGAATTGTGAAAAACTGAGTTTAAATGTATTTGGCTAAGGTGTATGTAAACTTCAACTGTATACACACACAGTACTGTGAAAAAGTTTTAGGCAGGTGTGAAAAAATGCTGTGAAGTAAGAATGCTTTCAAAAATAGACAAAATAGTTTAAATTGATCAATTAACAAAACGCAAAGTGAGTGAACAGAAGAAAAATCTACATCAAATCAATATTTGGTGTGACCACCGTTTGCCTTCAAAACAGCATCAATTCTTCTAGGTACACTTGCACACAGTTTTTGAAGGAACTCGGCAGGTAGGTTGGCCCAAACATCCTGGAGAACAATCCACAGTTCTTCTGTGGATTTAGGAAGCCTCGGATGCTTCTCTCTCTTCATGTAATCCCAGACAGACTCGATGATGTTGAGATCATGGCTCTGTGGGGGCCATACCATCACTTCCAGGACTCCTTGTTCTTCTTTACACTGAAGATAGTTCTTACTGACTTTCGCTGTACGTTTGGGGTTGTTGTCATGCTGCAGATTTGCAAATAAATTCATTAAAAATCCTACAATGTGATTTTCTGGATTTTTTTTTCTCATTTTGTCTGTCATAGTTGAAGTGTACCTATGATGAAAATTACAGGCCTCTCTCATCTTTTAAGTGGGAGAACTTGCACAATTGACACGACAGAGATGGCCGCCTCGCTTCGCGTTCCTAGGAAACTATGCAGGTTTTTGTTTTTTTACGTGTTATTTCTTACATTAGTACCTCAGGTCATCTTAGGTTTCATTACATACAGTCGAGAAGAACTACTGAATATAAGATCAGCGTCAACTCACCATCAGTACGACCAAGAATATGTTTTTCGCGACGCGGATCCTGTGTTCTGCCTTACAAACAGGACAATGGAGTGGATTCCATGCAGCGACCCAAAAAGACGACTCCGAAAAAGAGGGAAACGAGGCGGTCTTCTGGTCAGACTCCGGAGACGGGCACACCGTGCACCACTCCCTAGCATTCTTCTTGCCAATGTCCAGTCTCTTGACAACAAGGTTGATGAAATCCGAGCAAGGGTAGCATTCCAGATGGACATCAGAGACTAACGTTCTTTGTTTCACGGAAACATGGCTCACTGGAACGACGCTATCCGAAGCGGTGCAGCCAGCGGGTTTCTCCACGCATCGCGCCGACAGAAACAAACATCTTTCTGGTAAGAAGAGGGGCGGGGGCGTATGCCTTATGGCCAACGTGACATGGTGTGATGAAAGAAACATACAGGAACTCAAATCCTTCTGTTCACCTGATTTAGAATTCCTCACAATCAAATGTAGACCGCATTATCTACCAAGAGAATTCTCTTCGATTATAATCACAGTCCTATATATCCCCCCAAGCAGACACATCGATGGCTCTGAACGAACTTTATTTAACTCTCTGCAAACTGGAAACGATTTATCCGGAGGCTGCATTCATTGTAGCTGGGGATTTTAACAAGGCTAATCTGAAAACAAGACTCCCTAAATTTTATCAGCATATCGATTGCGCAACCAGGGGTGGAAAGACCTTGGATCATTGTTACTCTAACTTCCGCGACGCATATAAGGCCCTGCCCCGCCCCCCTTTCGGAAAAGCTGACCACGACTCCATTTTGTTGATCCCTGCCTACAGACAGAAACTAAAATAAGAAGCTCCCACGCTGAGGTCTGTCCAACGCTGGTCCGACCAAGCTGACTCCACACTCCAAGACTGCTTCCATCACGTGGACTGGGAGATGTTTCGTATTGCGTCAGACAACAACATTGACGAATACGCTGATTCGGTGTGCGAGTTCATTAGAACGTGCGTTGAAGATGTCGTTCCCATAGCAACGATTAAAACATTCCCAAACCAGAAACCGTGGATTGATGGCAGCATTCGTGTGAAACTGAAAGCGCGAACCACTGGTTTTAATCAGGGCAAGGTGTCTGGTGACATGACTGAATACAAACAGTGCAGCTATTCCCTCCGCAAGGCTATCAAACAAGCTAAGCGTCAGTACAGAGACAAAGTAGAATCTCAATTCAACGGCTCAGACACAAGAGGCATGTGGCAGGGTCTACAGTCAATCACGGACTACAGGAAGAAATTCAGCCCAGTCACGGACCAGGATGTCTTGCTCCCAGGCAGACTAAATAACTTTTTTTCCCGCTTTGAGGACAATACAGTGCCACTGACACGGCCTGCAATGAAAACATGCGGTCTCTCCTTCACTGCAGCCGAGGTGAGTAAGACATTTAAACGTGTTAACCCTCGCAAGGCTGCAGGCCCAGACGGCATCCCCAGCCGCGCCCTCAGAGCATGCGCAGACCAGCTGGCCGGTGTGTTTACGGACATATTTAATCAATCCCTATACCAGTCTGCTGTTCCCACATGCTTCAAGAGGGCCACCATTGTTCCTGTTCCCAAGAAAGCTAAGGTAACTGAGCTAAACGACTACCGCCCGTAGCACTCACATCCGTCATCATGAAGTGCTTTGAGAGACTAGTCAAGGACCATATCACCTCCACCCTACCTGACACCCTAGACCCACTCCAATTTGCTTACCGCCCAAATAGGTCCACAGACGATGCAATCTCAACCACACTGCACACTGCCCTAACCCATCTGGACAAGAGGAATACCTATGTGAGAATGCTGTTCATCGACTACAGCTCGGCATTCAACACCATAGTACCCTCCAAGCTCGTCATCAAGCTCGAGACCCTGGGTCTCGACCCCGCCCTGTGCAACTGGGTACTGGACTTCCTGACGGGCCGCCCCCAGGTGGTGAGGGTAGGCAACAACATCTCCTCCCCGCTGATCCTCAACACTGGGGCCCCACAAGGGTGCGTTCTGAGCCCTCTCCTGTACTCCCTGTTCACCCACGACTGCGTGGCCATGCACGCCTCCAACTCAATCATCAAGTTTGCGGACGACACAACAGTGGTAGGCTTGATTACCAACAACGACGAGACGGCCTACAGGGAGGAGGTGAGGGCCCTCGGAGTGTGGTGTCAGGAAAATAACCTCACACTCAACGTCAACAAAACTAAGGAGATGATTGTGGACTTCAGGAAACAGCAGAGGGAACACCCCCATCCACATCGATGGAACAGTAGTGGAGAGGGTAGCAAGTTTTAAGTTCCTCGGCATACACATCACAGACAAACTGAATTGGTCCACTCACACAGACAGCATCGTGAGGAAGGCGCAGCAGCGCCTCTTCAACCTCAGGAGGCTGAAGAAATTCGGCTTGTCACCAAAAGCACTCACAAACTTCTACAGATGCACAATCGAGAGCATCCTGGCGGGCTGTATCACCGCCTGGTATGGCAACTGCACCGCCCTCAACCGTAAGGCTCTCCAGAGGGTAGTGAGGTCTGCACAACGCATCACCGGGGGCAAACTACCTGCCCTCCAGGACACCTACACCACCCGATGCTACAGGAAGGCCATAAAGATCATCAAGGACATCAACCACCCGAGCCACTGCCTGTTCACCCCGCTGTCATCCAGAAGGCGAGGTCAGTACAGGTGCATCAAAGCTGGGACCGAGAGACTGAAAAACAGCTTCTATCTCAAGGCCATCAGACTGTTAAACAGCCACCACTAACATTGAGTGACTACTGCCAACACACTGTCAATGACACTGACTCTACTCCAGCCACTTTAATAATGGGAATTGATGGGAAATGATGTAAATATATCACTAGCCACTTTAAACAATGCTACCTTATATAATGTTACTTACCCTACATTATTCATCTCATATGCATACGTAGATACTGTACTCTATATCATCGACTGCATCCTTATGTAATACATGTATCACTAGCCACTTTAACTATGCCACTTGGTTTACATACTCATCTCATATGTATATACTGTACTTGATATCATCTACTGTATCTTGCCTATGCTGCTCTGTACCATCACTCATTCATATATCCTTATGTACATATTCTTTATCCCCTTACACTGTGTATAAGACAGTAGTTTTTTTGGAATTGTTAGTTAGATTACTTGTTCGTTATTACTGCATTGTCGGAACTAGAAGCACAAGCATTTCGCTACACTCGCATTAACATCTGCTAACCATGTGTATGTGACAAATAAAATTTGATTTGTTTTGATTTGATTTGATTTGATTCATAGTAATGGCTGGAACGGAATTAATGGAATGGTATCAAACACATGGTTTCCAGGTGTTTAACACCATTCCATTAACTCCATTCCATCCATTATTATGAGCCATCCTCTACCTCTACTCAGCAGCCTCCTGTGCTGTGCACAGTCAATGGACCCACATTCATACAGTTTCTTGACTCTCCAGCTCACTAATAAATCACTAGACAGCCGGGGAGCATAAAAAATGCAAAAAAAAATATAAATAGACCACTATTTTTTCTGTTGCACATTTTGACGGCAAGGAAAAACACATTTTCAGTGTGGCCCTCCGGGGTAAAATGAGTTCAGACACCCCTGCATTAATTAAAGGTTGACTGATTTTCCCTTCCAATCTTCCTTGGGAGACTTCCTCCTTGAAACATCTTTACTGGGGGTTGATGAGTGGCGAAATATTGACAGGTTGCACCAGTTGGCCCTGCTCTTCTTTCGTAACCAACATGTGACACACACACACCATTAAGAGGACAATGATGATCTCCTGCTCATCTCCCCTTCAACTATTAACCCTATCCCTCTTGTTACAAACCAATGTATAGAATTTTATATGATCAATTGAGTAATAGTAGTAGTGATTGACTTAATAATGCAGTTGAACAAGACCTTTGAATACACAAACATGGGGGCTCGGTTAAATGTATTTTTCAAAAAAAGTTTTTAAATCTAGCCAGTTTTGTGGACATCGTATAGGTCTCCTGTCGAAATCACTCTCAAAAGCCCTTCCATAAATGCATTCAGAAATAATTAAGCCCCAAGCACCAGCCTACATCAATCTTACATTTTTATAAAAGCCAAGGAGTTTGGGGCCCATATAATTTTCCGGCCATAGCCTATTTCATTCAGTCTTTATTGTCAGTCAGCCATCTGCCAGACTGCCACGGCACTGTAAAGCTGCTGGACACTTTCGCTCAGCCTGCTTTTTTTTAAATGGAGAATGTGAGCTGCATTTTTGCGCATGCCCATTGAGCATTGGAAGCCATGTTGAAGTTTCAGTGGCTGGCTGTGCTTTTCTGACGCTGTATGTTTTTAGGTTTGTTTTCTTCGATTTTTAGTATTAGTGACGTTCAACCATACCATTCGGAACCATAAATTGGAGTTCTAAAGATGAATTCCTGCGTCGACCTATCCAGGCGCAATCCGCAGGAGGATTTCGAGCTAATTCAGCGGATAGGAAGCGGGACATACGGAGATGTCTACAAGGTAACTGCAGCAATAGCAGCCAGTAGCTAACTTGCTTAGCTATGTTGATACATTGTTACAGTAAAAACAACACGCACGTTACATTCATTGTTACGACAGAGTATTCAAACTTACCTAATGACACACTAGAAAGCATACTACGGGTTTGACACTAAAAACCTGTCGCTCAAGTGCTGGTGAATAGCTTTGCTTGGAGCGGTGGAAGGTAACCCTCCCTGGCCAGAATTCCATATCGCAATAGCGCCCAACAGATCATTCCTCTCGTTCTGATCAACATAATTACACAGCCCGTAGTCACCCTTGGTCATTGGGGGGTGGGGTGTTACAATGTTGCGTGCCTTTTTGTGTCTTTATATTGTGGTAGAATATCCCCGAAGGATTCAGGCTGGTTCCACACAACAGACAAGGCCCAGCGCCTACAGGCTCAATCGGGCAACAAGGGAAAGCTATGGATATTCAAGTTTAATTAGATTTTAGCCCTAAAAAAAACAGTAAATTGGATTCTATTTAATGAACACAATGATACGGTTTATGTTTCGGGACTTTGCAATACTGTTTATGGTGTCAATTAACGTTTTTCCTCGTGTTGATTAAACCATTCACTCCTACTTGTTATAAATGAACCACAATATTGTGGGAGGCAGTGACAACCATTACAGATTACATCTTCAAACACTGATTCATTATGCAGGTCCAGTCAAATAAACAACTGGAATATTTCGCTATTTGTCTACCTTGTATAATCTTCACTTCACCCAGAGTAGGCCCATTAACAATCTTGTTGACATGATGCAGGGATGGGACACTCCAGTCCTCAGTGGCCTGATTGGTGTCACGCTTTGGCCCCAGCCCCAGCTAACACACCTGACTCCAATAATCAACTAGTCATGATCTTTAGTTTAGAATGACATTAGTTTAATCAGCTGTTTGCTAGAGATGGAGAAAAAGTGTGACACCACTCTGGCCCCTGAGGACAGGAGTTGCCCATCCCTAGTGGTTTGTCAAAGTATTTTGAGTATTGGATGACAGTTCATTGGATTACATTCATTGGATTACATTGGCCTACAATGTAGGCCTTTGTTTACAGTAACCAATAACTATACAGAGCATAGACTATGACCCTATCAAATGTAGCCAACAGATGAAGACATTTTAGCCTAATGGCATTTGCCGCGCTATGCTTTTAAGAATGGAGTTGTTATCCCCTTGATCATAGTGAATGCATGTGAAATGTGCGCGGCACAGCTCGGCAGGCATGGTCTAGAATGCAGTGGTCCTGACTTCCTATGCGTGTGTGCGACTGTGCGATCCATTGTTTAAGACTGATCATGTAAAGGAAGAGGTAGAGGAGAAAGCCTGGTCAGACCCTCAGCTGGATGTGTTCACAATCAGACCTTGCAGAACCGTCTGCAGTGGCCATCCTGTTTGGACCAGGATTGTTTTCTTCTAGTTGTTTGCTCATTGCCCACCCATTTTTACCTACCTCATCCCCATACTACCTGTACATGACCATCTGATCATTTATCACTCCAGTGTTATTAATCTGCAAAATTGTAAATATTCGCCTACCTCCTCATGCCTTTTGCACACAATGTATATAGACTCCCCTTTTTTTTCCTACTGTGTTATTGACTTGTTAATTGTTTACTCCATGTGTAACTCTGTGTTGTCTGCTCACACTGCTATGCTTTATCTTGGCCAGGTCGCAGTTGCAAATGAGAACTTGTTCTCAACTAGCCTACCTGGTTAAATAAAGGTGGGAAAAAAAAAAAAAATAGAACTGTTGGACATAAGCCCAAACTCACTTTTGGCTATCTTCAGGCATGTTCCTTGTCTTTTTGTATCTATTGTACCAGTGCAATGTACAGTAACAGCCTAATATGTTTTACCTTGGATCCACAAGATAAGGCAATGAAGTTGCTCACACACCCTCAGTGTGGTTCGCCACTGTACTTGTTAAGATATAATGATTTGCGTGGTGTGCCGATTTAGACCAGTACTAGGTGTGGACAATGGGAGAGAATCAGGAGATATGACAGGGTGGTGATATCTGCCTCCCGTCCCAATAAGAATGTGTTTGTTGTGGGCTACAGTGCGTCACTGTTGTCTTGTCAGCTGTGTTGGTCAGATAGCTGTGCTTCTCTTTCAAAATGTCACCTCATTGTCAATTCCATTCGTTAAGATGTTATAAAACATGCATTAATTAGGTTTTTACCCCCCCCCCATAACAGCATTCATATATTTGAATATCGATGCGGTAATATCATGCTGCTGGACTGCTGTGTTCTACTGCCCTGGTTCCATGCTTACTGTTTCTGTTTAGGAGGTCAGAAGTTCAGTAAGGTTTTTTGGGTGGGGTTGGATTGGGAGCAGGGCATTATAAGGTTGGCAGTGTAGACCATTTAGTTTGTTCTAAGCAGGTTAATAGGCCTGTTGTATGTGAACGACAGGGTTAGAAGGTGAGACACAGTAGGGGATTGTTTTCTTTGGGTTCCTCAGGAGTTTAGCATTTCCTTCTTTTCGGAGCGTGTGCCTCTATTCACACACTGTTCTAACGTAGCGTCCACTTGTGAAGTGTGGGATAAGAAACTTCACTGCCCAGTACAAGACTGGGAAGAGGGTGTTTTGGGTAGGCCATTCATCACGGAGTGAAGTGCTGTCAGAGAGTCTACTGAATGCTGTCCATGTACTGACCACTGAGATGTCTGATTGGATGTGTGTTCATGCTTTGTCTTAAGTTGCCAGTGCACGGTCCATGCTTTAATATATCCTCAGTCTTAGCTTGACTCACTGCTTATTGTTCTGGCCATCCAGTAGGTGATTCCATAGGTCTATCTGCTTGTTTTTAGGATCTAGGTATTAAGCCTAAACATGCATTAGGGAGGAGAGAAACTGGAAACAAGTCTCTTGCGCACACCCACAGACGGCTCACTCTCCACCTGCCGCACACACTGAGACCAAGCTAGCATCTGCATGCTCTTGTCTTGCTTGTCAGATAGCATTTGTCTCCAGCCCTTAAGTGTTCTCTGTGGGGTGTGTGTTGGTGGGAGGACAGGTGGAGCACTTTACAGGCCCTTCTCACTCAGATCACCTGTTCTTTTTCAGGGTCTAGGGCAAGGAGGCCTATATATAGGTGTTTAAGATGTGGTGGTGCCAGGCCGGGGATATGGCTTTTTAAGTGCAATTGTTATTCATTAAGTTTAAAAGTGCAATGGTTGGGTGTGTTCTATTTATTTCCATTAAAGTTATGTTTGTTTGGCTCATACACATTTGTGGTCCAATGACTGACTGACATGTGGTTGGTTCCTGTTTCTGTAGCAGATAGGGGGAAAGTTCAGTGACACAGTTTTCCCAGGATAAGCCTGGGTTTTAAGGCTGGCTGCCTGAACTGTGCAAGGGAGCCTAACTTGCAGCCTGGATTTGATCCCTCCACGGAATGAGCTCACAGACACTGGGCATCATGGCTCTCAGTCCAATGGTCCCCCACAATCACAAGAGATACAATAACTTAAACCTTCAAACTTACTGAGACAGTTTATTGAAAGCTCACAGCCACAAATATGGATGTAGGCCTAGATCTAGATACTCAGCCCAGTGCAGTTCCACATTTTGAATGGCAATATTCATACTTATACTGTAGAGAGAGACTAGGAAAAAGAGGGTAAACCAAATGCCTAACTGTTATTCATTTCGGTACGCTTTATGTTCGCCATGTGTTCAGTGCCCAGCTTGGCAGTGCTCATGGCGTCGAGCCTCCCACACAAAGCACCATGTTATGAACCGTCATACCTTGAGTCATCACTGAAAAGGCATCACCAGTGGAGGGCCAGACATCTACGAGAGGGAGAGACCTAGAAAGGGAGGGAGGGAAGTGGATTTTAATCCAAGGATTATCCTAGGCCTACTACTTCACGTCTATCCAGCCAACAGTAGGGTCAAATTAGCCTGTCAATGGGAAGGCTCACAGTCAACAAAGGCTTGTGTAACCTATAGGCCCTACATGTGTCTTGTGTTTTCAAGTGACTCATCTGCCAGGGACAAGTGGTAGCAGGCCTCTGCTGGGCAGAAATATTAGGCCTATGTTTGCCACATAACTACGTCTTTGATTACAGACTACATTTTGTGTTCTCACTCTGCCTTCAACAGAGAGGTGCTTGTCCCTCTGGCTTTAGGATGTAAACCTGGTGTGATGGGTGTGGATCAGAAAGTCTGAGCTGTAGCTTAAAGTCCCAGTGCAGTCAAAAACGTGATTGTCCTGTTTTATATACAGTTTATTAGGTACTCCCATCTAGTACTGGGTCGGACCACCTTTGGCCTCCAGAACAGCCTGAATTATTCGGGGCATTCTTCAAGGTGTCGGAAACGTTCTACAGGGATGTTGGTTCATGCTGACGCAATGGCATCACGCAGTTGTTGCAGATTGGACGACGGTACATTGATGCTGTGAAACAACCGCCCGTTCCATCTCATCCCATAGATGCTCTATAGGGTTGAGGTCTGGGGACTGTGCAGGTACCTCCAAATAAACTGAACTCACTGTCATGGTCCAGGTGATGTTTGTCCACTCCTCAATTGTCCAGTGTTGGTTATCATGTGCCCACTGGAGCCTCTTCTTGTTTTTAGCTGATAGGAGTGAAACCTGGTTTGGTCGTCTGCTGCAATAGCCCATCCGTGACAAGGATCAACGAGTTGTGCATTCCAAGATGCTGTTCTGTATATACCACTGTTGTTCTACGCTGTTATGTTGACCTGTTCGACCTCTATCAACGAGCTGTTTTCGCACACGGCTGCCGCTGACTGGATATTTTTTTGTTTGTCGCATCGTTCTCTGTAAACTAGAGGTCGACCGATTTATAATTTTTCAATACCGATTATTGGAGGACCAAAAAAAAAGGCCGATACTGATTAATCGGCCGATTTAAATTGATAATAAATAACTACATTTTTTTTTATTTGTAATAATGACAATTACAACAATACTGAATGAACACTTATTTTAACTTAATATAATACATTAATAAATTAAATTTAGCCTCAAATAAATAATGAAACATGTTCAATTTGGTTTAAATCATGCAAAAAAAGTTTTGGAGAAGAAAGTAAAAGTGCAATATGTGCCATGTAAGAAAGCTAATGTTTAAGTTCCTTGCTCAGAACATGAGAACATATGAAAGCTGGTGGTTCCTTTTAACATGAGTCTTCAATATTCCCAGGTAAGAAGTTTTAGGTTGTAGTTATAGGAAATAAAGGACTATTTCTCTATTGCATTTGTATTTCATATACCTTTGAATATTGGATGTTCTTATAGGCACTTTAGTATTGCCAGTGTAACAGTATAGCTTCCGTACCTCTCCTCGCTCCTACCTGGGCTCAAACCAGGAACACAACGACAACAGCCACCCTCGAAGCAGCGTTACCACGCAGAGCAAGGGGAACAACTACTCCAAGTCTCAGAGCGAGTGACGTTTGAAACGCTATCAGTGCACACCACGCTAACTAGCTAGCCATTTCACATCTCATCTTTACACCAGCCTAATCTCGGGAGTTGATAAGCTTGAAGTCATAAACAGCAGAGCTGCTGGCAAAACACACGAAAGTGCTGTTTGAATGAATGCTTATGAGCCTGCTGGTGCCTACCATCGCTCAGTCAGACTGCTCTATCAAATCATAGACTGAATTATAACATAACACACAGAAATGCGAGCCATGGGTCATTAATATGGTCGAATCCGGAAACTATCATTTCTAAAAAACAAGACGTTTATTCTTTCAGTGAAATACAGAACCGTTCCGTATTTTATCTAATGGGTGGCGTCCATCAGTATAATTATTCCTATTACATTGCACAACCTTCAATGTTATGTCATAATTACGTAAAATTCTGGCAAATTAGTTTGCAATGATCCAGGCGGCCCAAACTGTTGCATATACCCTGACTCTGCGTGCAATGAAAGCAAGAGAAGTGACACAATTTCATCTGGTTAATTTTGCCTGCTAACCTGGATTTTCAGGCAGGCTCCTCCTGAGGCAGGTGGTTAGAGCGTTGGACTAGTTAACTGTAAGTTTGCAAGATTGAATCCCTGAGCTGACAAGGTAAAAATCTGTCGTTCTGCCCCTGAACAAGGCAGTTAACCCACCGTTCCTAGGCCGTCATTGAAAATAAGAATGTGTTCTTAACTGACTTGCCTAGTTAAATAAAGATTAAATAAAGGTGTAAAAAATATATATATCGGCGTCCAAAATTACAGATTTCCGATTGTTATGAAAACTTGAAATCGGCCCTATTAATCTGTCGACCTCTACTGTAAACCCTAAACATTGGCGTGCGTGAAAATCCTAGGAGGGCAGCCGTTTCTGGCATGCTGATCTGGCAACAACGATCATACCATACTCAGTCACTAAAGTCACTTGTTTTGCCCAATGTTCAATCAAACAGTTGCTGACTGCCTCGATTCCTATCTGCTTTGTATAGCAAGCCAAGGCCACCTGACTCCCTGTCTGTAGGAGCGGTCCCTTGTAGTGAATGAGGTGGTGTACCTCATGAACTGGCCGGTGAGTGTATATTTCTACACTGAGGTTGGAATAATACTGTGAAAATTATGATAATGCCCTTTAGTGTAAGAGCTGTTTTTGAAAAGACTGCATGAAATTTCAGCCTGTTTTGGTGGGATGGAGACATTACCAGGCGGTACATTAATTGATCGACCAATAATCGAGTCCCAAACCTCTGCCAATGACTAATGGGTTTCCTCTTCCCACTCAGACCACTCCCAGACGGTCAAAGCAAAATTCTTGCTTGAGAAATTGCTCTTTGCTAAGAAGCTATTTTTGTTGATTTAAAACAATCACAGTAAGCTTCTTAATTGTTACCAAGAAATGCATATGGCCTTTTTAAGGTGATATTCGCTCATAGCCCAGCTAATGAACCTGTGGGTTTAGACCACAGAAACCTTTGAGACTACAGGAGGTTGGTGCTGTCTTAATTGGGGAGAAGGGGCTTGGGGTAATGATTGAAGCGGAATAAAGTGGAATGGTATCAAATGCATGGTTTCCAAGTGTTTGATACAATTCCGTTTTCTCTGTTCTGGCCATTATTATGAGCTGTTCTCCCCTCAGCAGCCTCCTGTTTTTGAGACAGGACACACACACCTTTCACACCTAATTTACTCTTCTCTCTCCCCCTCTCGAATGAGTGTGCTGTGTTTGATGTCTTGCTGCACTTTCAGATTTTGCATTCATGTTCATGGGATCTATAGATTAAGGTGTAGGCTGGCAGTTAGCATGCCTGCCAACATTGGCCTCCACTATAGCCTCTGCAGTCCTCTGCCCTGCCAGCTAGGCCCATGTCTACTTTGTAGCCCTCATACAGCTCTCTGCCTGGAGTGTCGGCCTGCCGCTTTCTTTCCCTCCCAAAAAGTCTCCTTTTCTCCTTTTCCATATGTTAAATGCCTGGTTTTCCATGAACCAAGTTCCCAGATTTCCATGTACCACATCCCTTTTTTTCCACGCTTTGTACTCCTTTTTTCCATACCATGATGAGCTCCACTGGCTTCATGAATATTGCAGGGCTGCTGTCCTGAAGCTGGTCCCCGATCACAGCTAGTCAGTTGTAACGCTCCCACCACAATGGCCACCTCCTATATTTAGAATGGACCCACTGCCGGGAAAAGGCAAGTTGGCATCTGCAGTCTACATCAGTGTTCAGTGTATCTACGGTACATGCCTGTCGATCTCAGCATCGGTGATATATGTGGCATAGTGTAGATCTCTGCTGGCTGTCTGTGGAGCTTCTTCTATTGATCAGAACTTGTCTGTTGAAATAGTTATTTCTTTGTCTTTGTTTCTCTTTGCCTTGTCTTGTCCTCCCATGGGTGTATGGCGGGCTCTCTGTCTTTCCCTGTCTTGCTCTATCCCTCTCGATCTTTCCATCATTGCCTCTCTCAATGGTGACATCACAACTGAAGCCTTTTTAGTCAGCCTGCCAACTATTCTGGGATGCTGGAGTAGTGCAGTGTTTCGTATCTATGAATATGGCTTTGTTCGTTATGCTCAGTGAGCCCTCAGTGTTTGTCTGAATCTGAAGGCTGGTGAATCTAATAAGGCAGATGTTCCATGACTGGTTTCAGCTCAAAATAAGGGCCTTAATGAGAGGTTAAATATAATGTCACATGACTTCTGTGTATGTCAGTCTTCATACTTTCTCATACCTGTCCTAGTGGACAGGCTGTTCTGGTGTATCCCATTCTGTCTGATCATTAGAATTTTTCTGTCTGCAGTTTGAAATAGGCTATTCTGTCTGTAAGGTCTGTCCAGACGGGGTGTTGATCCATATAATTAGAATTGCGGTTCTCTGTCCAGACTGGGTGTTTTATCGGTCTCTAGTACATAGTCTCCTGTACCTAGCTGTCAGACCCCATTTAGTCTCGGAGTCTCAGGTTCAATCAGATCAAGTCTTTCGCAGACACCATGTTTATCATTCTCATCCTCTTCTATCCATGCTGTTACTGCAACGTCAAGGCTGCATTTTAATGTCCTGACTCCTGCATACAGGTGTCTTTCCAGTAGTGTGTCCCTCAGTGATAGAGGCTTCAGGGTTTCAGTTCAGGAACAGGTCGGTGAATAGTAAATGCTAGTGAGATGCAGCTTAACTTACTGTATGGGTGACCAAGGAAAGTGGAATATTGAGTGACTGCCTTTTAACAAATGTACAAACCTCAAACAAAATGTAATCTCAGACCAGTAGGCTATATGATATACACTACCGTTCAAAAGTTTGGGGTCACTTAGGGCATGTCCTTCTTTTTGAAAGGAAAACTTTTTTTTTGTACATTTAAAATAACATCAAATTGATCAGAAATACAGTGTAGACATTGTTAATTGTAAATGACTATAGCTGGAAACAACTGATTTTTAATGGAATATCTACATCGACGTACAGAGGCCCATTATCAGCAACCATCACTCCTGTGTTCAAATGGCATGTTTGTGTTAGCTAATCCCTGTTTATCATTTTAAAAGGCTAATTGATCATTAGAAAACCCTTTTGCAATTATGTTATCAGAGCTGAAAACTGTTGTTCTGATTAAAGAAGCAATAAAACTGGCCTTTAGACTAATTGAGTATCTGGAGCATCAGCATTTGTGGGTTCGATTATAGGCTCAAAATGGCCAGAAACAAAGAACGTTCTCCTGAAACTCGTCAGTCTATTCTTGTTCAGAGAAATGAAGGCTATTCCATGCGAGAAATTGCCAAGAAAAGCAAGATCTCGTACGACGCTGTGTACTACTCCCTTCACAGAACAGCGCTGGCTCTAACCAGAATTGAAAGATTAGTGGGAGGCCCCGGTGCACAACTGAGCAAGAGGACAATTACATGAAATTGGCCTGTACTGAAGAGCTCAGTGACTTTCAACGTGGCACCGTCATAAAATGCCACTTTTCATACGAGTCAGTTCATCAAATTTCTGCCCTGCTAGAGCTTCCCCAGTCAACTGTAAGTGCTGTTAAGCTTACAGAACGGGACCGCAGAGTAGCATGTAAAAGTCGTCTGTCCTTGGTTGTAACACTCGCTACCGAGTTCCAAACTGCCTCTGGAAGCAACGTCAGTACAATAACTGTTTGTTGGGAGCTTCATGAATTGGGTTTCCATGGCCAAGCAGCCACACACAAGCCTAAGATCACCATGCCCAATTCCAACCGTCGGCTGGAGTGGTGTAAAGCTTGATGCCATTGGACTCTGGAGCAGTGGAAACGCATTCCCTGGAGTGATGAGTCAGGCTTCACTCAGATGAATCTGGCTTTGGCAGATGCCAGGAGAACACTACCTGCCCGACTGCATAGAATCAAATGTAAAGTTTGGTGGACAAGGAATTAGGGTCTGGGTCTGTTTTTCATGGTTTGGGCTAGGCCCCTTTTGTTCCAGTAACACTACAGCATTCAGTTACATTCTAGACGATTCTGTGCTTCCAACTTTTGACAACAGTTTGGGGAAGGCCCTTTCCTGTTTCAGCATGACAATGTCCCCGTTCACAAAGCGAGATCCATACAGGAATGGTTTTCTGAGATTGGTGTGGAAGACCTTGACTGGCCTGCACAGAGGCCTGCACAGAGCCCTGCCCTCAACCCCTTCGAACACCTTTGGGATGAATTGGAATGCCGACTGCGAGCCAGACCTAATCGCCCTACATCAGTGTCCGACCTCACTAATGCTCTTGTGGCTGAAAGGAAGCAATGTTCCAACATCCTAGTGGAAAGCCTCCCCAGAAGAGTGGAGGCTGTTGTAGCAAGGACCAACTCCATATTAATGCCCATGAGCACATGTCCACATACTTTTGGTAATGTTGTGTGCCTGGTATAGCAAGGATAGTCTACTCCACAGGAGGTTGGTGGCACCTTAATTGGGATGGATAGTCTCGTGGTAATGGCTGGAGCGCAGTCATTGCAAAGGTATCAAATACATTAAACACATAGTTTGATTCCATTCCAGACATTATTATGAGCCGTCCTCCCCCAGCAGCCTCCACTGGTCTATACTGTAGTTATGGAAAAGGTGGACAATATACTGTGCTTTGTTATAGGAAGGATAGGATACACCCCAACAGGCTCAAACCTGGTACCAGGGTTTAAAGTAAACAACCAGTGCTGATGAGGGTGACGGTGAAGTCTCACTCAAGTAAGGAGTTGAATCTGTTGCAAAAGAGGGGATGAGAGAGAACTGACTGCTGTCTGCAGTTTGTGCAGACTCTGTAAATGCCAGAGCTCTGTGGAGGAAATATTTTCCCACCCAACGTTCTGAGGCCACATACTTTCTTAACTATGTGTAATATGTTACTCCTCCCACCACACTATTTCTAACACCACTATCCCACTAATATCATTAATACTATTACTATTTTTTTTTAACAGGTCTTGCACATGTTATGCTCATGTGTTGACTTTATTTATGGTTACAGACTCATATTTTTAAGAATAGGAAGTAGGTCTGTAGTGAATAGCCTAAAGATTTGTAATTGTAAATAGTGTGGTATTTCTAGTAGTCCAGTCCCTGTGGTTCTGTTCTGTTCCCCATCTAATCTCTCGTCTGGGCCAGTTCTGAGCCGTCGTACTGTGAGCTCCACCTGGAGACACGAACATGCACTCGTGTGTGTGTGTGTGTGTGTGTGTGTGTGTGTGTGTGTGCCAGTGTAGGTGCATGTTTTTGAAACAGTTCTTGCCATAAAATAAGGAAGTCTATCTCCTCTTGTTTTAAATATTCTAATTTACACGGGCAATATAGCCTACCACAAATAGGCTATGGATTTTAATGTAAAACTATGAACGACTCATAAGTAAAACAATGTCATTTCAGCAAGCCATGACACCTACCATCACAGATTGTTCTGAAATCATTTCTGTAGTAAGAAACAAATTAATTCCTGTGACCATTGTTTTGTTGACATTTTAATTGATCTGAGAAATTGATTGCACCCACATTGACCTTGTTAATTTATAGTATTCACATAATATTCAATAAATATAGTAACCAACATCTGATTTGGACCAAACTTCTTCCTACCATTTGAGTAAGACATGAGGAATTCAATAAAATGGTCAATAGCCACCAATGGACCCCCCCCCCACACACACACACCCTACGCCAATCCCACCCCAACAACCAGTATAAAGTATCAGTTTTTTATGTGTAAGTATACTGAAGAAAAATACGGAACATGTAAAGTGTTGGTCCCATGTTTCATGAGCTGAAATACATAAAGATCCTAGAAATATTCCATACTCACAAAAAGCTTATTTCTCTCAAATTTTGTGCACGAATGTGTGTACATCCCTGTCAGTGAGCATTACTTCTTTGCCAAGATGATCTGCCACACCTGTCAGGTGGATAGATTAAAAAGCTGATTAAACAGCATGATCATTACACAAGTGCACCTTGTGCTGGGAACAATAAAAGGCCACAATTTTGTCACACCACACCGCAGATGTCTCAAGTTTTGAGGGAGCGTGCAATTAGAGGAATGTCCACCAGAGCTGTTGCCAGAAAATCAATGTTAATTTCTCTACCATAAATTCTTGGCGCACCCGTCCCGTTAACGGGATCATTGTCGTCAACATCCGCTGAATTGCAGAGCTTCAAATTCAAATTAAATGACAAAAAATATTTAATTTCCATGAAATCACAAGTGCAATATAGCAAAACACAGCTTAGCTTGTTGTTAATCCACCTGGCGTGTCAGATTTTTCAAAAAAGCTTTTCGGGGGGAAAGCTATCCAAGCGTTTATGTTAGGACATCTCTCAGCAGACAAAACATTACAAACAGCTAGCAGCAAAGTAGATTGGTCACGAAAGTCAGAAAAGCAATAAAATGAAACACTTACCTTTTGATCTTCGGATGTTTGCACTCACGAGTCTCCCAGTTACACAATAAATGCTCATTTTGTTCCGTCTGCGCCCCTGCCCAGTCATGTGAAATCCATAGATATTTATTTATTTATTTATTATTTAGCCTTTTATTGAACTTGACAAGTCAGTTAAGACAAATTCTTATTACAGTGACGGCCTACCAAAATGCGAAAGGCCTCCTGCGGGGACAGGGGCTGGGATAAAATATATTTTTATTATAAATATAGGACAAAACACACATCCCGACGAGAGACAACACAGCACTACATAGAGACCTAAGACAACAACATAGCAAGGCAGCAATACATGACAACACAGCATGGTACCAACACAACATAACATGGTAGCAACACAACATGGTACAAACATTATTGGGCAAAGTCAACAGCACAAAGGGCAAGAAGGTAGAGACAACAATACATCACGCAAAGCAGCCACAAATGTCAGTAAGAGTGTCCATGATTGAGTCTTTGAATGAAGAGATTGAGGTTTGAGTGTTTGCAGCTCGTTCCAGTCATTAGCTGCAGCAAACTGAAAAGAGGAGTGACAGGGATGTGTGTGCTTTCGGGACCTTTAACAGAATATGACTGGCAGAACGGTGTTTTATGTGGAGGATGAGGGCTCCGGTAGATATCTCAGATAGGGGGGAGGGGGGCCTAAGAGGGTTTAATACATAAGCATCAACCAGTGGGTCTCGAGACAAGTAACAGAGATGACCAGTTTACATGGGAGTATAGAGTGCAGTGATGTGTCCTATAAGGAGGATTGGTGGCAAATCTGATGGCCGAATGGTAAAGAACATCTCGCCGTTCGAGAGCCCCCTTACCTGCCGATCTATAAATGAGACCTCCGTAATCTAGCATGGGTAGGATGGTCATCTGAATCAGGGTTATTTTGGCATCTGGGGTGAAAGAGGAGCGATTACGATAGAGGGAACCAAGTCAGACTTGGTAGAGACAACCGAGCACTGAAGGTAATCCTTGGTAAAGACTGCCATCTGTCTTGCTGAAAAAGGTTATAACCGGGAAGGTTAACATCAGTATTCAAAACACTCTTCCTTATTAACCACGTCTCAGTAATGACCAACACATCTGGATTGGAGCTGTGAACCCACACTTTCAATTGATCCATTTTAGATAATAAGCTTCTAGTGTTAACATGCAGAAAAACCAGGCTTTTACGAGAGCAGAAATCAGTGATGCAGATATCAGAGCACAAGTCAGAATTGGGGCTAGCAACTATAGATGGGCCAGGGTGTACATGCACATTTCCAGATATCAACAGTAATACAATCAAGGCATGGCATAGTACATGGAGAGTTCATAGGACAGAGAGCTCTACAGTGCTGATTTATGACATCTGAATGTGCATCAGATGGCAACAAGATCATATTGTTCAGCAATTTCATCAGGTAACATGAATACAAAGCCGGCGAGAGGTGGTTAGAATAGGATGGGAGGCCAAAAGACTGTAACCAATAGTCAAGAGTGTGGGGGGAAAAAAGTCTGTCCCACAGTTTGGTAAAGAAAGTTCATAGTCAACATAGCATGCAGGAGTCATGAGGAAAATGGCAAAATGCACAAGAAAAACAAAATATACAGTTGAAGTCAGAGGTTTACATACACCTTAGCCAAATACATTTAAACTCAGTTTTTCACCATTCCTGACAATTAATCCTAGCAAAAATGCCCGATCTTAGGTCATTTAGGATCACCACTTTATTTTAAGAATGTGAAATTTCAGAATAATTGTAGAGTGATTTATTTCAGCTTTTATTTATTTCATCACATTCCCAGTGGGTCAGAAGTTTACATACTCAATTTGTATTTGGTAGCATTGCCCTTAAATTGTTTAATTTGGGCCAAACGTTTCAGGTAGCCTTCCGCAAGCTTCCCATAATAAGTTGGGTGAATTTTGGCCCATTCCTCCTGACAGAGCTGGTGTAACTGAGTCCGGTTTGTAGGCCTCCTTGCTCGCACATGCTTTTTCAGTTCTGCCCACAAATCTTCTATAGGATTGAGGTCAGGGCTTTGTGATGGCCACTCCAATACCTTGACTTTGTTGTCCTTAAGCCATTTTGCCACAACTTTGGAAGTATGCTTGGGGTCATTGTCCATTTGGAAGACCCATTTGCGACCAAGCTTTAACTTCATTACTGATGTCTTGATGTTGTTTCAATATATCCACATAAATTTCTGTCCTCATGATGCCATCTATTTTGTGAAGTGCACCAGTCCCTCCTGCAGCAAAGCACCCCCATGCTGCCACCCCCGTGCTTCACTGTTGGGATGATATTGTTTGGTTTGCAAGCCTCCCCCTTTTTCGTCCAAACATAACTATGGTCATTATGGTCAAACAGTTATATTTTTGTTTCATCAGACCAGAGGAGATTTCTCCAAAAGTATGATCTTTGTCCCCATGTGCAGTTGCAAACTGAAGTCTGGCTTTTTATGGTGGTTTTGGAGCAGTGGCTTCTTCCTTGCAGTCCTTGACTGTAACTCAGTAAAATCATGAATTGTTGCATGTTGCTTTTTATATTTTTGTTCAATGTAGTTAGGGATAGGCATTTGACTTTTTGACCAAGTACTTATTTTTTACCGATTTATTCGAATGGTGAAAAAAAAGAAGCTATTTTTAGAACGAGTAGCACTGGAAAAAAGATATGTGGAGCATTTATCTATATGCCAACAGTGAACAACAATGTCTAATTTATCGTAACCTTTTCAGATAACGAATCCTAATTGCCAAATTCCTCATATTAAGTCAGTAAAACAAATAAGTGCCATTTTAAGATTGATTAATTGAAACTAATATCAACAGGTTAGTATATCGTGGAACTCAATCTTCAAAAGGGTAGTAACCTCAGCAGTGTGGCGCTTGCTTGTAGAAGCCGGTGGCTGTGCAATGGCATAGCCTTTTGTTAATTTAGCAGACACAACGTTCTTAGTTCCCGAGCCCTTATCACAGCCAAGACACCTATTTTCTAGTAAAAAACACAATGGAATATAATCTAATTTAACAGCATAGTGTCAATGATTTGCGCCTGAAACAGGTAGTCTAAAAGAGGTATTTAATTTGAAACAGGGCTCAATTTGGAAAGTTGAAAGTTTCAAGGTTGCACATCTGTCTTTTCGATGTACAGATGTTTGATTTGAGTTTGTTCCTTGGAATGTAACTATTCTACATTAAACACTGCATGGCGATGAATTATGGCCAGGACATCTGTTTGGTGAGTAGACTTGGCTTAGAGATTCTGAAAAATACGCTCTTTGTCTTTATAAAACTAATGCTTTTGCATATTTTCAGTGTGGAACCTGAATGTTTAGGGAGGTAATAGCCTAGGCTAACCAATTCTAAATGCCACTAGCAGTTCGCAAAGTACTGTAGGGTCGTCACTAAGTTTTCATAAAACTTGAAAAAGAAAAGGAGAGTTGCACACCCTAGGAGCTCACTATCCCTGATGAAGACAGCTTGTCTGTTGAAATGATGGTTATTCAATTATTGCATCTGAGCTCTTAGAGTGTGCGGCTCTCCTTTTCCCCCCCCCAAGTGTTTTACTCCGCTAACCAGCACCTCGCCTAAACAGGTGTGCGTTTCTTTCGCCTCCGAACTATGTTTTTCTAGGCATTTCATTCTGTAAGTGCACAAAGCACGTGTGTGTAGACAGAGGTCAGAATGCAATTGAGTGACTGAGACAAGAGGGGAAAGGGGATTTAATGAGCTGAACTGTGTTGCTTGGTTTCTTTTTTTGTGTCCCGCAAATGCACATGTACAAATTGAACAGTCAAAGCAAATTAACGTGGTCTTCAAGACTGATTTTAGACGAAATTGTTTTACACTATTTGAAAAATATGATTTCTGGTTAAAGGTCGTGTTTTGACGTCAATTTGAGTACTTGATTACTCATACCCATCCCTACAAGTAGTGTGGATCTAATGCTTGGAGTATTGCTTTTTCATCAAATGTACAATATTCCCTGTGAATCTGGTGGATGTTTTTTTTCCCCCGAACTTTGCCATCTGAAGTTGCTTGCATTATTTACCATGAATGGGTGTGGAATTATCAGGTTTTGCCCACAAATGCCTCTGTTCCTGCTACTGCAACACCCTTGTATCAATTTGGCTTGTCTCTTGTGCTTCAACCTAATTCTCTTTGAATAGTCCAACATGAACTAGTCAGCCTCTCGAGTTGCACAGTGGTCTAAGGCACTGCATCACAGTGGTAGGTGTGCCACTAGAGATTCTTGATTCGAGTCCAGGCTCTGTCGCAGCCGGCTGCGACCGGGAGACCCATGGGGCGGCGCACAATTGGCCCAGCATCGCCCGGGTTAGGGGAGGGTTTGGCCGGCAGGGATGTCCTTGTCCCATCGCGCGCTAGCGACCCCTGTGGCGGCAGTGCACGCTGACATGGCCACCAGGTGTACAGTGTTTCCTTCGACACATTGGTGCAGCCAGGTTAAGTGGGCATTGTCAAGAAGCAGTGCAGTTGGGTTGTGTTTCAGAGGACGCTCGGCTCTCAACCTTTGCCTCTCCTGAATCTGTACGGGAGTTGCAGTGACGAGACGACTGTAACTACCCATTGGATACCACGAAATTGGGGACAATAAGGGGTGAAAAAGATCACATGAAATAAATAAATAATATACAACAGTAGTTAAATGGAATGGATGTTCTGATTTAATTAGAAAATATCTTTATACGTAGTGTGTTTAGTGACATTTCCCATTAAAGCCAACCCATTACCATTGCAAAACCACTATACATTGTTTGGGACATTTTTCGCATTTTGAAGACATTTTACAGACCATAACATTGAAACCATTAGAGCTGCAGTAGCTCAATGGTTTGCTTGTTCACCAGGAATGGTTTTACTAATCCAGACCATTTTTTTAAGGGAGTAAACCACGCAACACATGGGCTGTTTCCTGGACACAGATTAAGCCTAAGAGAAGGACAAACTGATTTTCTTTCATGGAGGTCTGACTTAAATTTTGAGGATAACCACACAATTTATTTTATCATGAGTTAGATCTATTGGTTTTCTACCCAAAGTTGCAAAGAAAATGGTGTGATCCATTTAATACTCACAAGAGACCAGCAAAATGGATAAAATGGTGTTGCAGAAACAGCAGCATTTAGTGGAACATTTTCCTCATGTCTTGTTCATTGTTAAGAAAAATGATGGTCCAAAAAGTGTTTGGGAAAATTATATGAATCTTTTGGGGTGGCAGGTAGCCTAGTGTTTAGAGCATTGGGCCAGTAACCAAAAGGTTGCTGGATTGAATCCCCGAGCTGACGAGGTAAAAATCTGTTGTTCTGCCCCTGAACAAGGTGGTTAACCCACTGTTCCACGGTAGGCTGTGATTGTAAATAACAATTTCCTAGATCAAATTATATTTAAACACAACGTTTCAGGAATGATTATCTTACAATTTGTACAATTTCTTTTTGGGGTGGAATGACCCTTATGCTTCACCATGCTGGTTCATAAAAAAGTGAAGCTCAGTCTTTATCAGTGACTATGTAACTTGCTTTCCTGTAATTCATCCAGTGATCAGTATACCTGGATGCTCATGCTGTTTTCTCTCCGCTGATGCTGGGAGCATGATAGTGGTAGCTGAACTCTGACCTTGCGATTGACTTGCTCGGTGCTCCCATGATGTGTAAGCAGAGTGCTGATAGGAGCTTACTGCTTGCCCAGTCTTCATCCGCGCTTTTTGTAATGAGTGGAGTCAAGTGAACACGGTTAGGAGGAGTAATGTGTAGTCAGTCACATGAGTGACTACCCAGTGTGTGCGTGTGATGATTGAGAAGACTTGATCTGGATATTGCAGCACAGGGCTTGGCTACTGGAGCTACCCTGAGAGTATATGTACAGCATTAAAGGATCAGCTTCCAAGAGGGAAGGGGAGAACGAGACTGGTGGAGAGGGGAGGGAAGGAAAGATTTAAAATGATTGAGCTTAGCTAGCTTGAATGATGACAGGGGGCTCAGTAAGGCTCAACGCCGTTGTGCAACGTTCAGATATATTATGTAGAATAGTCTACATCAAAGGAATCAGCTCTATTCATTACAGTTATAGCTGTAGGGTTCATTATGTGGCACCCTCCACAATGTGACCTTGATGTTGAACAGACATCAACAATCAGTGTGTCATAAAGATGGAAGGGTGGGCTATGAAATTATGCATTGTCAGACCAGAAGACTAATGCGATATTGGATGTATATTACAGGGTTGATAAGATTCTCCTCCTTCCTCCAAGCAGTTCCTAAATTAACTCATAATCTATTGTTTGTGTCCAGTCTTAACTGCATTAGTCCTAAGCCAGGATGGGTGATGTAGGGGGGGGGTAGTAAAACTATGAATTTTGCTCATCAAGCTTTTGCAAGATTTGAATCAACCTCTCTTCAGACAGAGAAGCCTGACTGAGTGGGGTTTGAAAAGACTAACGCAGAGTGAGTCATCTTGCCTACTCTGGTGTGCTGGGTTGATGAGTTAGAATCATAGTCAAAGGGAGTGTTTGGAGTGGCTTAGACATTTGACATAAGGGGACGAGTTCAAATCACTCACCATAACCAGGTTTACAGCCAACCTTGTTTTGCAATCAAAGTACGTCGGATAAAAATTGCCACGATATGCCTGATGGAAACAGCTCATTTGTATGTAAACGTTCCAAATGTTGACCGAACTAAATGCATTAGACAAGGTGGGATTGTTTTGTCGTAAAATAAATTGTGAGAAAAGTCTGTGGAAACGCCTTTTTAATGCACAAATATTGATATAATTACCATCTAGGGCTGTGACGGTAATTGAATAACCGTGTAACTGACGGTTAAGGATTAAGACCGCCATGAAAATAAAATGACCGGCAAACGTTTATAGGCCTACGTTTTTTAGGATTGACAAATAATTAGATGAATTTAATGTAGATTAACTTTACCTAATACCGTAAGTGATTACTAAACTAATAAGCAATTGTTTTGCTAGCTTTGTCTATTAAACTGTCTACATCTCTTCCTCTTTCCAACTGTCCGTTTGATGCTCGAGCAGCTAAACCGCTAGATGTGCAGGGGTGTGGAGTGCTATAGGCTACGTCACTTCCTCTTTCCAACTGTCCGTTTGATGCTCGAGCAGCTAAACCGCTAGATGTGCAGGGGTGTGGAGTGCTATAGGCTACGTCACTTCCTCTTTCCAACTGTCCGTTTGATGCTCGAGCAGCTAAACCGCTAGATGTGCAGGGGTGTGGAGTGCTATAGGCTACGTCACTTCAGTAAAAAAAAATGATGTATGGACTTTGTTTTATACAATGCCCTTTTTTATTGCTTGCTCTTAAATAAATCGGTCTTCAAAAGAAGGTTTGATGTGTCTGACTTAATGAATTATTCAACAGCAGTCAACAAGGTTGTTCTGGCAATGAGGTCTATAAATGTGCAATTCTTGTGTCAAATGGACAATGCACCAATCCTCGCCAACCTGGCATGGTATAATTTGATACGGAATCTTTTCTTAATTTATAGACTAATCGACTCTAATCAGGTCCTGGCCGATATGCCGTCCAAGGTGAGACAAATAAAATGGCCACCCTCTTATACACACAATTGTATTCATTTATTTCACCTTTATTTAACCAGGTAGGCCAGTTGAGAACAGGTTCTCATTTACAACTGCGACCTGAATAGGATAGTGGCCTAGGCTATAGTGTCGGAACGCAATGCACTTTTATGAATGCCCATGTGGTAGCCTACTGTTTCTAAAACAGGCAATTTACAGTTAATCCCTGTCATTTGGATACATTAATTTATGTTTATGCATGTGTTAATTACAGTAATTTACCATTCTCATTCTCGCAGTGGAAATGTAGAGTTCACACTAGAGGTCGACCGATTATGATTTTTCAACGCCGATACCGATTATTGGAGGACCCCCAAAAAAAGCCGCTGCCGATTTAATCGGCCGTAAAATAAACAATTATACATATTTTTTGTATTTGTTATAATGGCAATTACAACAATGCTGAATGAACACTTATTTTAACTAGTGATTATGATTGATTGATCGTTTTTTATAAGGTAAGCGTTGTTAACTGTAAGGTTGCAAGATTGGATCCCCTGACCTGAACGAGGCAGTTAACCCACCGTTCCTAGGCCATCCTGGAAAATAAGAATGTGTTCTTAATAGAAGTCAACCGATTAATTTGAATGGCCGATTAATTAGGGCCGATTTCAGGTTTTCATAACAATCGGAAATCAGTATTTTTGGGCACCGATTTGCCTATTAAAAAAAATATATATATTATTTAAAAAAAATGAACATCTTTATTTAACTAGGCAAGTCAGTTAAGAACACATTCTTATTTTCAATTACGGCCTAGGAACAGTGGGTTATCTGCCTTGTTCAGCGGCAGAACGACAGATTTTCACCTTGTCAGCTCGGGGGATGCAATCTTGCAACCTTACAGTTAACTAGTCCAACGCAATAACGACCTGCCTCTCTCTCGTTGCACTCCACAAGGAGACTGCCTGTTACGCGAATGCAGTAAGCCAAGGTAAGTTGCTAGCTAGCATTAAACTTACCTTAATAAAATCAATCAATCATAATCACTAGTTAACTACACATGGTCGATGACATTACTAGATATTATCTAGCGTGTCCTGCGTTGCATATAAGTATCTGACTAAGAGGTGGTAGGCAGAAGCAGGCACGTAAACATTCATTCAAACAGGACTTTTGTGTGTTTTGCCAGCAGCTCTTCGTTGTGCGTCAAGCGTTGCGCTGTTTATGACTTCAAGCCTATCAACTCCCAAGATGAGGCTCGTGTAACCGAAGTAAAATGACTAGCTAGTTAGCGCGCGTTAATTGTCATTGTGTTGCTGGTTCGAGCCCAGGGAGGAGCGAGGAGAGGGACGGAAGCTATACTGTTACACTGGCAATACTAAAGTGCCTATAAGAACATCCAATAGTCAAAGGTTCATGAAATACAAATGGTAAAGGGAAATAGTCCTATTATTCCTATAATAACTACAACCTAAAACTTCTTAACTGGGAATATTGAAGACTCATGTTAAAAGGAACCACCAGCTTTTATGGTCCTCCAATAATCGGTATCGGCGTTGAAAAATCATAATCGGTCGACCTCTAGCGCTTAACTGACTTGCGTAGTTAAATAAATATTAAATAAAGGTGTTTTAAAAAACGGCCAAATCGGTGTCCAAAAATACCGATTTCCGATTGTTTTGAAAACTTGAAATCGGCCCTAATTAATCGGCCATTCCGATTAATTGGTCGACCTCTAGTTCACACCCGGCTACACTTGTGAGAAACAAGTTTTGATTTATTTCATGTCATTTCCGCGCTCCATATGAACAATGAGCGTGTGTCTGGTTTCTCTGTCCTGTTGATGTTGACGGAGAGCTTGCCACTGAACACGCATAGAAGTACCTGGCCTGCTTCTCACGAAATATCAAATGTAGGAAAGTGCCCAGCTGGGCTTCTCAGTATTTGTATTTTTTTTCCTCAGCCTAGAGAGGAATGTGTTTGTCCTCAGCCCTGGAGGGAAGCCAAAGTCATTCCACTACCCTGGAGTGGTATAGCGGTCTTAACTGTTTCTAACAGCAGACCTATCAGCTTGCTGCCAGCTCTAAGCAAACTGTTGGAAAAAATGGTTTAGACCAAATACAATGCTATTTCTCTGTAAAACAATTAAGACTTTCAGCATGCTTTTAGAGAAGGGCACTCAATGTGTACTGCACTGACTGAAATTAATAATGAGCTGTACTATTAGATTTCTATGCAGCCTTTGATATTATTGGCCATAACCTGGTTGTTGAGAGAATTTGTGTTATGGCTTTTCAACCTCAGCTCTGAATCCATGATATGGCAATCTAATATAACTCAGAGGATTTTCTTTTAATGGAGCTTCTCTAATGTCAAACACAAAGTGAGGTGTACCGCAGGACAGCTCTCTAGGCCTTCTACTCTTCTCTATTTTTATCAATGACCTGCCACTGGCATTAAACAAAACACGTGTGTCCATATTTGCTGATGATTCAACCATATACTTATCAGCAACCACAGCTAATGTAGTCACTGAAACCCTTAACAAAGTTTTGGAATTGGTGGCCAATAAACTGGCCTTAAACATCTCTAAAACTAAGAGCATTGTATTTGGTACAAATCATTCACTAAGTTCTAGACCTTAGCTGAATCTGGTAATAAATGGTGTTGCTGTTGAACAAGTTGAGGAGACTATATTACTTGGTGTTACCTTCAATTGTAAACTGTCCCGGTCAAAACATATACAGTGCATTTGGAAAATATTCAGAACCCTTGACTTTTTCCATATTTTGTTACGTTACAGCCTTCTGAAATGGATTAAATAAATAAATCCTCAACAATGTACACACAATACCCCATAATGACAAAGCAAAAAAAGTTTGGACACTTTTCTCAGTACTTTGTTGAAGCACCTTTGGCAGTGATTACAGCCTCGAGTCTTCTTGGTTATGACACTACACACTTGGCACACTTGTATTTGGGGAGTTTCTCCCATTCTTCTCCTCAGATCCTCTCAAGCTCTGTCTGGTTGGATGGGGAGTGTCGCTGCACAGCTATATTCAGGTCTCTCCAGAGATGTTTGATCAGGTTCAACTCCGGACTCTGGCTGGGCCACTCAGAGGCTTGTCCCGAAGCCACTCCTGTGTTGTCTTGGCTGTGTGCTTAGGGTCGTTGCCCGGTTGAAAACTGAATCTTTGCCCCCAGTCTGAGGTCCTGAGCACTCTAGAGCAGGTTTTCATCAATTCTCTCTGTACTCTACTATGTCCATCTTTCTCCCCCGATTGCTCAGTTTGGCTGGGCGACCAGCTCTAGGAAGAGTCTTGGTGGTTCCAAACTGATTCTGTTTAAGATTGATGGAGGCCACTGTGTTCTTGGGGACCTTCAATGCTGCAGAAATGTTTTGGTACCCTTCCCGAGAACTGTGCCTCGACGCAATCCTGTCTTGGAAATCTACGGACAATTCCTTCGACCTCGTGGCTTGGTTTTTGCTCTGACATGCACTGCACTTTTGAATAAATTTGCTAACATTTCTAAACACCTGTTTTCATGTTGTCATCATGGCTTATTGTGTTTCGATTGCTCAGGCTTTTTTGTTTTTGATCCATTTTAGAATACACTGTCACGTAACAAAATGTGGAAAATGTCAAGGGGTCTGAATACTTTCCGAAAGCACTCAGTTCCTCCAGTTTTTTTTGTTTTTTCTCGAACTTATTCTGTGCCTCATGGTAGTTTTTATTGCCATCTGTACTGATAGTCCCTCAATTTCCTTTATGAACTCTTGACATAAATTGCTTTTGTTTTACAAACGAGTTTTGAATAAATGCACATTTTAAAAATGTCCCCTACAATAAATGGATCTGCTGTACCTATGTTATGTTGGAGAAAGTCAGTTATAAATGATTCTGTCCTGGTTAAAACCAACTTGTTATCCAATAGGCTTTGATTGCGTTTCTATTATCCTCGCCCAAGTGGAAATTCTGTAAGAGTAATTAGTTGGCTGTCATTGTAAATAAGAATTTGTTCTTAACTGACTTGCCAAGTTAAATAAATTTTAAATAAATGTAAAGTACCTTGGACCCACCTACTCATTCAATGGTTTTGCTTTATTTTTACTATACTACTTTTGACTATTTTCTACATTGTTGAATAATAGTGAAGACATAGAAACTATGAAATAGCACACATGGGATCATGTTGTTACCAAGAAAGTGTTAAATAAATCTAAATATATTTTATATTCTTTAAAGTAGCCACCCTTTGCCTTGCCGATAGCCTTGCACACTCTTGGCATTCTCTCAACCAGCTTCACGGGGAATGATTTTTTTCCTACATTCTTGAAGGAGTTCCCGCATTTGCTGAACACTTGTTGGCTGCTTTTCCTTCACTCTGCGGTCCAACTCATACCAAACCATCTCAATTGGGTTGAGGTTGCGTGATTGTGGAGGCCAGGTCATCTTATGCAGCACTCCTTAGTCAAATAGCCCGTACACAGCCTGGAGGTGTGTTGTCCTGTTGAAAAAAAATGATAGTCCCACTAAGCGCAAACCAGATGGGATGGCATATCATTGCAGAATGCTGAGGTAGCCATGCTGGTTGTGTACCTTGAGTTCTAAATAAATCACCAACAGTGTCACAAGCGAAGTACCCCCACACCATCACACCTCCATGCTTCACGGTGGGAACCACACATGTGGAGATCATCCGTTCAACTACTCTGCGTCTCACAAAGACAGTGATTGAAAACCAAAATCTCAAATTTGGACTCATCAGACCAAAGGACAGATTTCCACTGGTCTAATGTCCATTGCTTGTGTTTTGTGGCCCAAGCAAGTCTCTTTTTCTTATTGGTGTCCTTTAGTAGTGGGTTCTTTCCAGCAATTCGACCATGAAGGCCTGATTCATGCAGTCTCCTCCTGAACAGTTGATGTGTCTGTTACTTGAACTCCGAAGCATTTATTTGGGCTGCAATTTCTGAGGCTGGTAACTCTAATGAACTTATCCTCTGCAGCAGAGGTAACTCTGGGTCTTCCTTTCCTGTGGTGGTCCTCATGAGAGCCAGTTTCATCAGGTTTTTTGTGACTGTGCTTGAGGAATCATTCAAAGTTCTTGACATTTTTGGTTTGACTGACCTTAATGTCTTAAAGTAATGATGGACTGTCATTTCTCTTTGCTTATTTGAGCTGTTCTTGCCATAATATGAACTTGGTATTTTACCAAATAGGGCTATCTTCTGTATACCCCCTACCTTGTCACAGCACAACTGATTGGCTCAAGAAATTCCACAATTAACTTTTAACACGGCACACCTGTTAATTGAAATGCATTCCAGGTGACTTCCTCGTGAAGCTGGTTGAGAGAATGCCAAGAGTGTGTAAAGTTGTCATCAAGGCAAAGTGTGGCTACTTTTGAAGGATCTCAAATATAAAATATATTTTAACACTTTTTTTGGTTACTACATGATTCCGTATGTGTTATTTCATAGTTATTCTACAATGTAGAAAATAGTAAAAAATAAAGAAAATCCCTGGAATGAGTAGGTGTGTCAGCTTTTGACTGGTACTGTATATGCCAATGATTTTGACTGAGTCACTTTTTGTTTTTTTAAGAAACATTGTTCTGGAAATATCTAAATTGTTTGAATAGTCAACATACACACACTGACACCTCACTCACTCCACCAGACATGCCACCATGGGTCTTTTCACTTTCACAGTCCCCAGTTCCAGAACAATTAGGATCCCCCCGGCTAATGGGGATCCTAATCAAATAAAAATCACACAGTAAGTCAACAAAGTATATATTTTTCTTCTATTCAAATGATCATAATCCTCAGTATTTGAAAAATGTTTCCAACACTCGCCCCTCGATCATCAGCGTCGCTGATAAATAGGCTATGGTGAAGTTGTTGTTTTTACTATAGCATAGCCGTCACCTTCATACTTCCCTTGTCAATTCATTATAGCTTACTTTCGGAAAGCCTACGGTAGGCCTATGTTTTTTAAAATACATTTTAAGGAAAGGATAAATATTTGTTTGTTTTTTGTCTGACACGCTGGTGGCTTTGATTGACAGGTGCTTTTACGGGAGTGTGCTTGAGTTCGCCTGATTCTCTCTCTCGGCCTCCATGTCCATTCAGAAAGTTTCCAAAATTAGCCTGTCTGGACTACATCCTTTTTTAAATAAGAATCAAACGCTCCTGTCATGATTTTAATCTTGTAAAAGGGATTTTTTTCAGTAGTTTAGGCAAAACTATTTATCTATCTTTGAAGAACATATGCCATAGCCATCGAATGACCGCAACAGCAGGGGTTGTGATATGCAAATATTTCAGGAAAAGTGGGAGAAAACCCATTAGACTTTGTTTAAAATGGTTTTGTGCCTCAAAATGTATTTAAAAAAATGTTAGATGCAGAAAAGCCAACCGACAATGCTAAGTTACGAAATATATCTTCATTTTGACTCCGTTCATGTTCTCAACATGAAAATGCGACATCCTCTCCAACCTGGCATTTATTAATTTGTTAATGAATATTTCTAAGTAATAATAACGAAGCGTTATGGCTTGTTTCGGATAGGTTTTTATTAAGATGCATATTCATATAAACAAGTTCCCCCTAAGTAATTTTGGAGTCACATGATGATATTGTGTGGTCCTTCCGCTACAACTCAGGAAAGTATGCTCTTTATTAGGCTACCAATGAAGTAAGACAGAAACTTCACTGAGTGGTGAAAGTGCACGGTGATGAGGTTGATACTCCAATAAATATTGAGGGTCTTATTCTGGTGACATGATGATCTATGCTTGGCTGCTGTTTTGACAGTTTTTATCAGTCTAGCTTTTTGTCCATAATAATCTCATCATGTAGGCTTCACCCGCACTGTATCTGCAAGCTGTTGCCTAGAGCGCACGTCCCAAGACCAGAGTGGGAAATGCGCTATGGAAACCCATTGAAGTATTATTTTATTCGATACATGGGAATTTAACCTCATATTATTTAATGTGCACTGCATCATCACCGCACAGCCTTTCATCTGCAACACGTCAATTTGATGGAAACACTTCTCTGGTTGGGAAATGTGCATATTGTTTTTATGCAAGTTTTAGAATACTCGTGTGAAAAATCTGTCTTCAGTTGGATAGAAGCCTAGCTCATGTTAGATTTCTCTGAGGCTTAAAAATGGACTTTCAGTCAAGGAATGCCAATGTTTTCAGCCTGTTTCCATCTCTGTTTGTTTGTTTTTCATTTAGGTTGTGTGATTTGTGCAACAACTAACATTCTGTCTGATGTTTAGAACGCAATGAGCTTCTGTTTGAATTGATGACTGCTAACTGATTAAGAGTTGTAATGTCTATGAGCTTATTTGCTTTTCAAAGGTGAATCATCCATCTTCAGTAATATCCATGTTCAAACAAATGTTTGACTGTTTACTTGCCTCTTGAACTCACACACATCTCTTTGCATAGATTCTGGCATAAGCTACAAAAATATACAATTCTATTATCATACAATACTTTGGATACATGTGCTTGTGTTAGCCTGCAAGGCCAGTTGGCAGGTAAGCAATGTTATCCTGCAGTAGCAGCCTGCTCACTGATGGAGTGTACACTTTCTCAGGCTTAAAAACAGTGTTGGTCTGACAGAGGCCAGTCCGCTCTAAAGCCCACTGTTACCCCTTACTGACAGCTGGCTAATAAATGCTCTCTTTTTTTTGTCTCATCTGTTCTCCAGGCCCGTAATGTCAACACTGGGGAGTTGGCTGCCATTAAAGTCATTAAGCTGGAACCTGGTAAGCCCTCTTCTCTCTCTGCCATGTGTCATCATCACTAACATTTCCCTCTCCCGACTTCTAATTTCTTCCCCTTTCTCTTTTTCCTTACTTCTCCTTTCTCTCGTCTCTTATCCCGGTCTGTCATCCACTGTTACCCGGTTTTCACCAGTCTTTTACAAACCCATATACGGTCGGCCATCTCTTGTCACCTTCTGTTGCAGAGTCATAACCAATTAGTTATTTTGTTAATCTCACCAGCAGCTGAATTCTAATTATCCCTTAGAAAGACAAGGTCTTGTCTCTATCTTAGTGAACAATTGAAGTCTAATGTGTGCATTTTATGATTCTCGACCAGATGTTGGTTCACAGTACACTGAATTAATGATTAAATGAAACTTTAAACATTTATTTGATGTTTTTGCTTGTAAATTATGAGCATCATCATTCAAACATCTCTCCTCTAGTGTTGATCTTTCTGCCTATATTGAATTATTGAGCCACATATTCAAAGCCCTTTAATGGAAGTGTATCGTGGCCGGTACATTCCGGTCAGTTTCCCAAGTCTACAGCACAGCTCGAGGGCCAAAGGAAATATCATGCAGCATGTGCAAACTCACACGCAGTGTCCCAGTTTCCGCTTCCTCCTTCATAGAAAGGTCTATCTATCTTTTTGTTGTATACATTCCTCCCACACTGAAAGCTTTGTTGAATGTGTGTTGCCTGTTGAGTTTATTTTTGTTGCACACTAAAAATATTTTTGTTGAGCACACGAATCTTCATTCTTGCATCACAAAGAGGATGAGGCTTAGTTTACAAGATAACATCCTGATCTCAGTTTTTCAGTTTAAGTAGACTAAATCCCCTCTGAGTATTTTGATGGTGTGATCTTCTTAAGAGATGCATCTGTAGAGAAGTGAGGGAGTAGCCTAGTCTGTCTACTGTACCAAGATGCTTTTTAGACTCTATTGCCTGTATGTGGGCCTTGTCCCTCTGCATCTAACTTGACGAAAGATGTTCACATCTTTTGAGGTTTATATTTTGAATATAGTCTATCTTATCAGTTGCTATGAATTTAATCTGAAGGAAAGAATGAGCTTTGCCACCTAATGTCTCTGTTATAGGCCTAATAGTTAAAGATGAAACATTAAGAGAGATGAGGAATTGGAATGCACCCAGTGTATGCTAGGTACCAGATAAGACATTAGGAACACATGGAATGATTTCAACATTGCTTTAATTGGCAGTGAAATCAATTTTTTAAAGGCTGCCACATGGAGAATGCTAGTCTGTGTCCATTTTTAATGGTACTTTTTTAAGGGGGGTCAAAAGAAGCCAGGAACCGTGGCTGATGTGACACGCTCACGCTGGGAGCGATTACAGTGATGCCCTGGTGGAGTCAGGCTTGTCTCAGCTGATTGATAGGGACAGCTCAGTAGCAGGCCTGCAGATTGCATTAGTGCAGTGTTGAATATACTCGCTACACACACACACTCTCTCTCTCTTCTGCACACTCTGTATCATTGCTTCCCACCTGAGGAGACTGTGCAGTCACATAGAGTTTGTGCAGGTAGACTGACCACCACATGGGTTCACCTCTCCTTTTAGAACCTACTTGGAAACCCCTGCTCACCTGCCCCTGAAAACCGGTTGGATCTTATTGCTGACTCTATTGGAGTGCAGTATGTGTAGTTGTCATGCCCAGCTGAAACCCTAGAGCCATGACCTAAATGTGGGAAAAGAGCTGACGGCCAGTGGTTTTCAATTGCATTACATTTGATATCGTAGCCTAGCGTTATATACTGTCTAGATGTTGATTTTGAACATCCACACCAGACGCCATCAGGACACCAGGTTAAAATATCAAAATGAACTCTGAACCAACTATATTCATTTTGGGACAGGTCAAAACACATGAAACATTAATGGACATTTAGCTTGCTGTTGCTAGCTAATTTGTCCTGTGATATAAACATTGGGTTGTTATTTTACTGTTTATTGTGTATGCATAGTCACTTCACCCCTACCTACACGTACAAATTACCTCGGTTAATCTGTACCCCTGCACATTGACTTGGTACCGGTACCCCCTGTATATAGCCTCGTTATTGTTACTTTTTATAATTTTTTTTGTTTATTTAGTAAATATTTTCTTAACTCTTCTTGAACTGCACTGTTGGTTAAGGGCTTGTAAGTAAGCATTTCACAGTAAGGTCTACACTTTTTGTATTTGGCCCATGTGAGAAATAAAGTTTGATTTTCCTGAAATGATCTTTTTTTTTTTTGAATTTTGAGTCACACAAAATTGTGTGTTCTGTAAATTCAATTGATTGGATATGATTTGGAAAGGTACACACCTGTCTATATAAGGTCCCACAGTTGGCAGTGTGTGTCAGAGCAAAAACCAAGCCATGAGGTCGAAGGAGTTGTCTGTAGAGCTCCGAGACAGGATTGTGTCGAGGCACATATCTGAGGTAGGGTACCAAAAAATGTCTGCAGCATGGAAGGTCCCCAAGAACATAGTGACCTCCATCATTCTTAAATGGAAGAAGTTTGAGACCACCAAGACAATTTCTTTTGGGGTTAAATTTTTAACTACCCCCCCGTCCCCTATTATTATTATTAATATGCATAAGAACACAATATTTCTGTCAGTGTTCATTATGATTTTAGTGACAAAAAAAAATCTAAATATGAGGTCAAGTCTCAGCAGAGCCCCTTGTCCAATGGGTTTTTCCTCTAGCGTGTTGATGTTCTCCGTATCCATAGCCAGAATGATTTAGCAGTGCATGGTGAATGAACAGGTTTCATGTTATGTTCATCAGAGGTGTAGGGAGGGTGAAGTTTGAATGAATAAAAATTGTTTTTGCAATTATACAGATTAACAAAACATGCACAGGACAGTATTCATAACTTGTTTTTTTGTGGTAAATGTGAAATTTAAAAAAAAAAAACAGTTTTGATGATGGTTTTCACGCACATACCTTGTCCATAATGTAGAGGCCTATGGGATATTTATTGACGAGATAAGGGAGGAGGATGCTAACTGTGATCTGCTTAACATACCAGTACCAATTCATATACCTTTGTATGCCTCGTCTGTATACCTACAGACACAAAAGTGAGCAGTTCAGTCATCTGCACCCAATGCAGCTAGCCTTCAACATATTCCTTTGTTGATTGATATTTATTGAATTGTGTCAATTTTCTGTTTTATAAAGATTTGCACAAAATATGAAAAGATAGATGGTGTCATCATAAAACTATCAATTTAGATCAAACAAGGGACAGACCTTAAACTGAGGAGATTTTCTTTTTTAATGTTTCGCTTAAGTGCCTGCACCTGTTGTCCTTTTCAAATTCAATGTTCCTGGAAGAACCCCCCACTCAGGAGGTTCCTCGATGTACATCTCCTATGGAGTTCTTGGAAGAACCCTTTGGGGGCAATTTTTAGTGCCAAGAACCTAAGGTTGTTAAAAAAACTTTGAGCGTCTTAGAACCCTTGTTGAACCCCTAATTGTTCAGTGTATGTGTACATTTATTTTGCACCGCGAGTTGTGGGGTCAGCTTGTTAGCCTAAACTGTCTTAAACTCATTGAGGCTGTATATTACACCTCATTTGCTTTCTCCTACACAGAGACACGAGGTTGGTGTTGTCTTAATGTTCAACTTTTAGCCACACGTTGAGCGTTAAGAGGGGAACGATCCATCTGTGGTTTGTTGTTATTCTTCTCTCTCTGTGTTGTCGCCAGGCTAGCTGTCAGGCTGGTCGTCCTGTAAAAAGGCCATTGCGGATGCATACTCCATGGAAATGTAGTCGTCACAGTCGGAGGATTATGTTATTCTTCACTGGCGCTATAACTTTATTTTTAGTTTTCTCTTAAGGGTGTTTGAGAATGTACTCCCATTCTTTCCAGTGTCTCTGTTCCCTCTTGCGCGTGTATGTGTGTGCACGTTTTCAAATGTCTGTGCTTCTTAGTAGGTTTGTCACGATGTGGGTTTATGTTTGGTGTGTGTTACCCTCGCCCTGTATTTATATAATGGGGTGACTACAGCACAAGCTTATGGAGTTTGGCTTCAGGAGATATGGAAATGTCATACTTCAGACTTGTGCTTTTTCTTACATGCTTCAAGGTTTATTCTCAAGCTTCCCTTCTGTTGACAACTGCGTTGCTTAGCTTTGAGCAAAGGTCTTTAGCTTTGATGACTTCAGACAGTTCTCGAACAGTAAGCTGGAATAAGCAGCTGAAATGGGATGTTTTTCTCATCCATCCACGTGTACGTATGCAAATCCTTACAGGTCTCACTGTCCCAACAAACACCGCCGCCATACATTTTATTTAGAAGAAAGTTTGACTTTTTGTTTTGAATACTTTGCCAGGGGGCAGGCTGTGTGTTACCTAAGGTTTGTCTACCTGCAGCAGCATTCTGCAGTGAAACTGCTAATGTTATCAGACTGATTAAACATAAGTGTCCCTACGGAACCACCAGGGTGTTACGTATGTTTGGACTGGAGCACCCATCAGAACATGTCAGGATTTACTGGGTTCTTGAATAACAAACTAGTGTGATACATTTTTAAATCCTCACAGTGAACAGGCTACTATTGATTCTAGGTGAATCCAGTCCTATACGGGCCACAGGGTCGTTCCATGTCATTTCAGCAAGCCATGACACACACACACCATCCGATTTTGTTCTGAAATTATTTCTGTATTTAGAAACAGGTAAGATTCCTGCAACATTATTTTTGTTGAAATATAAGCCAATTGATTGCACACATTCAACATTTTAATTTATAGGATTCATAGAATATTGAATAAATATAGTACATAACATCTGATTGGGACCGAGCTTTTTTCTTACAATGAGTAACACGAGGAATCCAAAGAAATGTACAAAAGCCATCCACGGACCCCCCCCCCTCCCAATCCCAACCAAACAACAAGTATACGTTATCTACTTCTCTCTGTCTGACAAGTAGTGTGGAACTGTGGCTCGGAGTATTGTTTATTCATCCTATGTAATGTGTTCTCAGTGAATTTAGTAGGGTTTTTTTGTGGTCTTTTCCTTCAGAGAAATGTGTCATTGAAGTTGTTACATCCTGATATTACGCGGTTCTGACCACAAGGTGGTGCTGTTCCTGCAATTTGGTAAGGTATGACTGCAACACGTTCTTTGATTTTGTTTACCTGGCCATTGTTTTTAAATGCTAACTTTTTTGCATTTGTGGCATAAATCCAATGCAAGTCAATGGTACAGATTTAGCATTTTACACTGCATATCCAAATCTTCTATAAGTAACGTCATTGAGTTACACAATCCATTTAGATTCTTATGGGTTATTTGGACACAAAGTGTGAAAATGCTAACATAGGTACCATAACTAAAGCATGGGTTGCTGTCATACCTTCTCCATAGACTGTGTACAGGGTCAGGAAATCGATGTAATTTGGGTGAACTATCCCTTTAACATTGCTGAAACCAGCACCGTGGTCAGAACCTGGTAATATCAGGCGGCCCAAAGGGTCTGTGCTCAGCCCTCTCCTGTACTCCCTGTTCACTCATCAACTGAATCACGTTTGCTGACGACACAACAGTGGTAGGCCTGATTACCAATAACGACAAGAGCCTTCTGTTTGGCTGTATCACCACCTGATATGGCAATTGCACCACCCACAAAGGCAGGGGTCTCTAGAGAGTGGTGTGGTCATCCCAACTCATCACACTGCCTGCCCTCCAGGACACCTACAGCACCCGGTGTCACAGGATGGCCAAGAAGATCATCCACCCGAGCAACGGGTTGTTCACCCCGCTGCCATCTAAAAGGAGTAGACCGTACAGGTGCATCGAAGCTGGGACTCTACCAAAAGTATGTGGACACGTGCTCGTCGAACATCTCATTCCAAAATCCTGGGCATTTAATATGGAGTTGGTCCCCCCTTTGCTGCTATAACAGCCTCCTCTCTTCTGGGAAGGCCCACTAGATGGTGGGACATTGCTGCAGGGACTTGCTTCCATTTAGCCACGAGCATTCGTGAGGTCGGGCACTGATGTTGGGTGATTTAGGCCCGGGTCGCAGTTGGCGTTCCAATTCATCCCAAAGGTGTCGAAGGGGTTGTGGTCAGGGCTCTGTGCAGGTCAGTCAAGTTCTTCCACACCGATCGTGACAAACCATTTCTGTATGGACCTCGCTTTATGCACGGGGGCATTGTCATGCTGAAACAGAAAAGGGCCTTCCCCAAACTGTTGTCAAAGTTAGCACAGAGTCGTCTAGAATGGGGCAGCGGGTAGTCTAGTGGTTAGAGTATTGGGGCAGTAACCGAAAGGTTGCTGGATCAAATCCCCAAGCTGACAAGGTAAAAATCAGTCGTTCTGCCCCTGAACAAGGCAGTTAACCCACTGTTCCCTGGTAGGAAATCATTGTAAGTAAGAATGTTCTTAACTGACTTGCAAAGTTAAATAAAGGTTACTTTTTTAAAAAGTCATTGTATGCTGTAGTGTTAAGATTTCCATTCACTGGAACTAAGGGGCCTAGCCCGAACCATGAAAAACAGCCCCAGACCATTATTCCTCCTCCACCAAACTTTACAGTTGACACTATGCATTGGGGCGGGTAGTGTTTTTCTGGCATCTGCCAAACCAGATTTGTCCGTCGGACTGCCAGATGGTGAAGTGCGATTCATCACTCCAGAGAGAATTTTTCTACTGCTCCAGAGTCCAATGGAGGCGCGCTTTACACCACCCGAGCCAACGCTCACTGTGATCTTAGGCTTGTTTGCGGCTGCTCGGCCATGGAATCCCATTTCATTAAGCTCAGATGAACAGTTCTTGTGCTGATGTTGCTTCCAGAGGCAATTTGCAACTCAGTAGGGAGTGTTGCAACTGAGTTTTTTTTTTTACGCGCTTCAGCACTCGGTGGTCCCGTTCTGTGTGGTTGTGTGGTCCTCATGAGTGTCATCATAGTGCTTGATGGTTTTTGCAAATGCAATTGAAAATACTTTTTCCATATTGACTGACCTTCATGTCTTAAAGTAATAATGTACTGTCGTTTCGCTTTGCTTATTTGAGCTGTTCTTGCCATAATATGGACTTTTATCAAATTGGGCTGTCTTCTGTATACCAGCCCTACCTTGTCGCAACACAACTGAGTGGCTCAAACACATTAAGGAAGGAAAGAAATTCCACAAATGAACTTTTATAATTCTACACTGATGAAGACAGCTTGGCTGTCGAAACGTTGGTAATTACATTTTTGCATCTAAGCTCCTAGAGTGTGCGGCTCTCTTTATATTTTCAAACTCTCATGAGGACCGCACAGGAAAGGAAGACCCAGAGTTACCTCTGCTGCAGAGGATAAGTTCATTAGAGTTACCAGTCTCAGAAATTGCAGGCCAAATAAATGCTTCAGAGTTCAAGTAACAGGAACATCTCAACATCAACTGTTCAGAGGAGACTGTGTGAATCAGGCCTTCATGGTCGAATTAATACAAAGAAACCACTACTAGAGGACACCAATAAGAAGAAGAGACTTTCTTGGGCCAAGAAACACGAGCAATGGATATTTGACCGGTGAATACCTGTCATTTTGGTCTGATATTTGTGAGACGTGGGCGAGGTGAAAGGAAGATATCCCACCGTGAAGCATGGAGAAGGAGGTGTGACAGTGTCACCAGCAAAGGGCACTGTCTGTGATTTTATTTAGAATTCAAGGCACACTTAACCAGCACAGCATTCTGCAGCGATACGCCATCCCATGTGGTTTGGGCATAGTCCAACTAAAAAAAAAATCCCAACACACCGCCAGGCTGTGTAAGGGCTATTTGACCAAGAAGGAGAGTGCTGCATCAGATGACCTGGCCTCCACAATCACCCAACCTCAAACCAATTGAGATGGTTTGGGATGAGTTGGACCGCAGAGTGAAGGAAAAGCAGCCAGCAAGTGCGGGAACTCCTTCAAGACGGTTGGAAAAGCATTCCAGGTGAAGCTGGCTGAGAGAATGGCAAGAGTGTTCAAAGCTGTCATCAAGGCAAAGGGTGGCTACTTTAAAGAATCTAAAAATATATTTAGATTTTGTTTACACCATGATTCCATATGTGTTATTTTGTAAGTTTGATCTCTGAACTATTATTCTACAATGTAAAAAAATGTTTTTAAAATGTAAAAGTACAGAGAAACGCTTGAATGGTGTGTCCAAATCTTTTAGTGGTACTGTGTATATACCGTTTTCTAGTTATGGCTCATCCTATATAACTACTGCTGTAAACACCTTTTCTACTCGTATGCTGTCTACACACCATTTTATATACTGCTCAAAAAAATAAAGGGAACACTTAAACACAATGTAATTTCAAGTCAATCACACTTCTGTGAAATCGAACTGTCCACTTAGGAAGCAACACTGATTGACAATAAATGTCACATGCTGTTGTGCAAATGGAATAGACAACAGGTGGAAATTATAGGCAATTAGCAAGACACCCCCAATAAAGGAGTGGTTCTGCAGGTGGTGACCACAGACCACTTCTCAGTTCCTATGCTTCCTGGCTGATGTTTTGGTCACTTTTGAATGCTGGCGGTGCTTTCACTAGTGGTAGCATGAGACGGAGTCTACAACCCACACAAGTGGCACAGGTAGTGCAGCTCATCCAGGATGGCACATCAATGCGAGCTGTGGCAAGAAGGTTTGCTGTGTCTGTCAGCGTAGTGTCCAGAGCATGGAGGCGCTACCAGGAGACAGGCCAGTACATCAGGAGACGTGGAGGAGGCCGTAGGAGGGCAACAAACCAGCAGCAGGGCCGCTACCTCTGCCTTTGTGCAAGGAGGAGCAGGAAGAGCACTGCCAGAGCCCTGCAAAATGACCTCCAGCAGGCCACAAATGTGCATGTGTCTGCTCAAACAGTCAGAAACAGACTCCATGAGGGTGGTATGAGGCCCCGACGTCCACAGGTGGGGGTTGTGCTTACAGCCCAACACCGTGCAGGACGTTTGGCATTTGCCAGAGAACACCGAGATTGGCAAATTCACCACTGGCGCCCTGTGCTCTTCACGGATGAAAGCAGGTTCACACTGAGCACATGTGACAGTCTGGAGACGCCGTGGAGAACGTTCTGCTGCCTGCAACATCCTCCAGCATGACCGGTTTGGCGGTGGGTCAGTCATGGTGTGGGGTGGCATTTCTTTGGGGGCCGCACAGCCCTCCATGTGCTTGCCAGAGGTAGCCTGACTGCCATTAGGTACCGAGATGAGATCCTCAGACCCTTTGTGAGACCATATGCTGGTGTGGTTGGCCCTGGGTTCCTCCTAATGCAAGACAATGCTAGACCTCATGTGGATGGAGTGTGTCAGCAGTTCCTGCAAGAGGAAGGCATTGATGCTATGGACTGGCCCACCCGTTCCCCAGACCTGAATCCAATTGAGCACATCTGGGACATCATGTCTCGCTTTAGTCCAGGTCTGGGAGGAGATCCCTCAGGAGACCATCCGCCACCTCATCAGGAGCTAATTGCCTATAATTTCCACCTGTTGTCTATTCCATTTGCACAACAGCATGTGAAATTTATTGTCAATCAGTGTTGCTTCTTAAGTGGACAGTTCGATTTCACAGAAGTGTGATTGACTTGGAGTTACATTATGTTGTTTAAGTGTTCCCTTTATTTTTTTGAGCTGTGTGTGTGTGTGTGTATGAGACGGACTCTGACATTTCCTAATTCCTTTTTTACTTTTTGGATTGCTAGGTATTATGGCATTGTTGGAGCTAGAAACACAAGCATTTTTCAGCACCTGTGATAACATCTGTGTACGTGACCATTTGATTTGACATTAACCCAACAACTTTGATGACTAATTTCATTGAATGGGGAGGGTAAAAAAAAACATCCCAAAATTCACTGGGAATACAGTGCATTTGGAAAGTATTTAGACCCTTTGACTTTTCCACATTTTGTTACGTTAGTCTTATTCTAAAATGTATTAAATCAATAATTTCCTCATCAATGTACTCACAATACCACACTATGATAGAGAACAGGTTTTTAGACATTTTTGCAAATGTATTAAACATGTAAAACAGATACCAAAGGGTCTGAATACTTATGTTAATAAGGTATGAGACTCGAAATTGAGCTCAGGTGCATCCTGTTTCCATTGATCATCCTTGATGTTTCTACTACTTTGAGTTCACCTGTGGTAAATTCAATTGATTGGACATGATTTGGAAAGGTACCCACCTGTCTATACAATGTCCCACCGTTGACAGTGCATGTAAGAGCAAAAACCAAGCCACGAGGTCGAAAGAATTGTCCGTAGAGCTCCGAGACAGGATTGTGTCGAGGCACTGATCTGGGGGAGGGTACCAAAACATTTCTGCAGCATTGAAAGTCCCTAAGAACACAGTGGCCACCGTCATTCTTAAATGGAAGAAGTTTGTAGCCACCAAGACTCTTCCTAGAGCTGGCCTCCACACAACTCTTGGAGTTTGCTAAAAGGCACCTAAAGGACTCCCAGACCATGAGAAACAAGATTCCCTCGTTTGATGAAACCAAGACTGAACTCTTTGGCCTGAATGCCAAGCATCACGCCTGGAAGAAATCTTGCACCATCCCTACGGTGAACCATGGTGGTGGCAGCATCATGCTGTGGGGATGTTTTCCATTGACAGGATCTGAGACGAGGCAGGATCAAGGGAAAGATGAACAGAACAAAGTACAGAGAGATCCTTGATGAAACCTGCTTCAGAGCACTCAGGACCTCAGACTGGGGGCGAAGGTTCAACTTCCAAAAGGACAATGACACCAAGCACACAGCCAAGACAACGCAGGAGTGGCTTCGGGACAAGTCTTTGAATGTCCTTGAGTGGCCCAGACAAAGCCCGGACTTGAACCCGATCGAACATGTCTGGAGAGACCTGAAAATAGCTGTGTAGTGACGCTCCTCATCCAACCTGACATAACTTGAGAGGATCTCAAGAGAAGAATGGGAGCAATTCCCACAATACAGGTGTGCCAAGCTTGTCATACCAAAGAAGACTCTATGCTGTTATCGCTGCCAAAGGTGCTTCAACAAAGTACTGAGTAAAGGGTCTGAATACTTATGTAAATGTTGTTCCCACTAAAAAATATATTTTTAATTGCAACATTTCTAAAACCTGTTTTTGCTTTATCATTGTGGGGTATTGTATGTAGATTGTCGTCGTCGTCGCCCCCCCCCCCGTCAATCTAATCCATTTTAGAATAAGGCTCTAACGTAACAAAATGAGGAAAAAGTCAAGGGGTCTGAATACTTTCCGAATGCACTGTACATTACATAGCATGAAGAAACAATGTTCCGAGCCAAAGCTCGATACTACTTGTCAGACATGTATATAGTATAAATTCTCCGTGTTGTTTGGGTGGGGGGTCCATTGGTGTTTTTTAAATATTTTTTTTACAATTTCTTTGTATTCGTAATGTCTAATTGTTAGAAGAATGTTTGGTCCAATTTGAATCTTAGGTACTACATTTATTGAATATTATATGAACCCTGTCATTTAAAATGGCCAATTTGGGTGCAATAAATTTGCTTAACTTCTCAGATCAAATTATACAGTATTTCAAGTAGTGTGTGTGTATGCATGCCAGAACAGTGTTTAGTACTGTTTTGGCTCAGTCTTAAGTGATTGATTGTCTGGAATGTTAGTTATGCAGGACAAAGCATCTGATGGGCTGGGTATGGATTTCAAAGGCAGGAACAGAATGACTGAACCCTGCAGTGAGGATTATCAATTCTCCTGAAATGTTTCATGTGAAATACTTCCTATCCAATTGAAATCTCTCTTTCTCTGCTCCTCTCAGTGATTATGAACTCTCCCACTGGTAAGCTATGTATCATTACCTTGACACAGGTTTTAAAAATCTTGAGCTTCATTTGATAAGCCTTTGCAGCGGTGCACCTGTCATTTTCCGCAGGCATTAAAAGACAAACATCGAAGCCTAATAACACGGCACTGTGTTTGCACTTCATCTTCAGATTTATTTTACTTCTCCTAGGGTTGAGTCCTCGGAGATCCGCGTGCACAACTCCAAATGTTCATGTCAAGATCTTATTGACGTCAATGCATGATTTAGGCAAAAGCCTGTAAACGGCAATTGGATCTCATTCAGGATTTGCCCTACAATCCTCTGTGCTGTAACCTTTTGAATTTTATTTCTTTATTTTTTTCCTTTTTTGTTGCCCTTTTGTAGTGCTTGAGCGGTGACCCATCACAGCCATCTCTGACACAGAGCCAAGTTGTCATGCTGCAGCATTGGGGTGTAAACACTGTGGTATAGCTGGAGGACATACAGTGCCTTCAGAAATTATTCACCCACCTTGACTTTTTCTACCTTTTTTGTGTTATAGCTTAAATTAAAAATGGATTAAATTTAGATTTTGTGTCACTGGCCTCCACGCAATACCCCATTAAACTGAAATGTCTTCAGTCAATAAGTATTCAAACTCTTTGTTATAGCAAGCCTCTAAGTTCAGGAGTAAATATTTGCGTAACAAGTTCCATGGACTCACTGGGTGCAATAATAGTGCAATAATAACATTATTTTTAATGACTACCTCATCTCTGTCCCCTATACATTCAATTATCTTTATCTCAGTCGAGCAGTGAATTTCGAACACAGATTCAACCACAAAGACCAGGGAGGTTTTCCAAAGAAGGTTTTCTGCAACGAAGGGCACCTATTGGTAGATGGGTAAAAACGCAGACATTGAATATCACTTTGATCATGGTGAAGTTATTAAGTACACTTCTGGATGGTGTATCAATACACAGTCACTACAAAGATGCGGGCATCCTTCCTAACTCAGTTGCCGGAGAGGAAGGAAACCACTCATCGATTTTTACCATGAGGCCAATAGTGACTTTAAAACAGTTTGTTTCATGGCTGTAATAGGAGAACTGAGGATGGATCAACATTGTAGTTACTCCATAATAATAACCTAAATAAGAGTGAAAAGAAGGAAGCCTGTACATAATAGAAATATTCCATAACATTCATCCTGTTTCCAATAAGGCACCAAAGTAAAACCGTAAAGAATTGGTCAAAGAAATGTAACTTTGTCTTGAATACACGTTCATGTTTGGGGCAATTCCAATATACCACTCTTCATATTTTCAAGCATGGTGCTGGCTGCATCGTTATGGGTATGCTTGTCATCGGCAAGGACTAGGGAGTTTATTAGGATAAAAAGAAACACAATAAAGCTAAGCACAGGAAAAATCCTAAAGGGAAAACCTGTTTATTTGCTTTCCAACAGACATTGGGTGACAAATTCCCCTTTTCAGTGGGACAATATCCTAAAACCCAAGGCCAAATATACACTGGAGTTGCATACCAAGATGACATTGAATGTTCATGAGTGGCCTAGTTAGTTTTGACATAAATTGTCTCAATCTATGGCAAGACTTGAAAATGGCTGTCTAGCATTGATCACCAACCAACTTGACAGAGCTTGAAGAATAAAAGATAAAAAAGTGCAAATACTGTATATTCCAGGTGTTGCAGAGCTTAAACTTTACATAGAAAGACTCACAGCTGTAATCGCTGCCAAAGGTGATGTATTGACTCAGGCGTATCAATATTTATGTAAATGACAGAGTTCTGTTTTTCATTTTCAATACATTTGCGCAAAAAAAAAATGTTTTCACTTTGTCATTATGGGGTATTGTGTGTAGATTGGTGATGTCATCCATTTTGATTTCAGGCTAACAAAGCTAAATGGGTAATAAGTCGAGGGATATGAGTACTTTCTGAAGGTACTGTAGCCCCACCTATCATGTGACAGTGTTAGCACTTAGCAAGCTGTGTGGCTGCTTGACAGCTCAGGGTGCTAGAAGGATATAGGTGGTTATTCAGGGTTTGGCATGATTTAATAATTTGCCAACTGTCCCACATGAATTTATAGCAGGTTTTAATGACTGGAAAGGGTTAAACCTCTCCATACATAACTAGTTTATAAGGCTTATGTGAATGATTGTAGATGTGTCCTAGCATGTATGCCTTTTTGTCCAATATGTGCTTCAACAATTCCTGTCAGTATAGCTGCTGGGGCCCTGGGGTCAGACTCGTTACCATAGTAACAGAGCTTTGCCTTGGAGATATGGGTCAGGAAGGGCACTAATTCGCTTAGACATTCACAGATCTGAAGGGCTTGACATGTGACACACACAGCCCAAGCCAGGGTATCCATCAGACGGTAGCGCTTCACCTCAGGGTCAAAGGATGTGATGACGTTAAGGGGGCTATGTAGGCCCATGTGTGGAGATGCCAACTCAACAATATTCACCCATATCCATTCTGACTGTTGTCAAAGATGGTTCTGAGTGTGGATGGATGTGAGTGTACTGTATGTGGATGTGTGTGTCTCACTTTAAAAGTGTATACAGCATATAGATGGTCCTGTGTGGGTAATAGTGTCTGCTAAATTACTCAAATGTATATGGAGAAATAGACGTTTTGACATTTAAATAAGATTACTTCTAAGCTGGTACCCCGCTGAAATGGTATTTTAGCTATTTTATCCATGCTGAGATGTGCTGTCATTTTGTATAAGTCCGGGCTCTTAGTCATGTCCCAGCGTTTTGAAGGCGTCCTAAAATAGCTAGATCTGATGCAGTTAGTGCTGCAGTGCCTTCACTTCCTGCATCAATATATTTACTGTAGACACTACAGCCTCAAAACAAGTTCTATCATGTTTACCATCTGCATGAATTTGAAATGATGTAACGTGTTGGTGTTTGTATCCTGAGACGAAAATCGTCTGTATTGGCCTGGTAGCCATGTCTGTTTCTGCTTAAACTACCATTTCTGTTGTACGGCATGACGACAACATGTCAGAGGAGTTGGCTAAAGCACAAACGGATCTAGCCACCAGGCTAACGCTTTATGGCTTGATCATGTAATAATGAATATGTAACTGATTGGCTGACTGACTATTTGATTGACAGGTGAGGACTTTGAGGTGGTGCAGCAGGAGATCATCATGATGAAGGACTGCAAACACTCCAACATCGTGGCCTACTTCGGTAGCTATCTCCGGTAAGACTGGCATACTGATAGATCAGGTATGGATAGACAGTACATCTCTCTCTGAATTTGGACTCAATTAATACAGCTATTTCATGCCTTTATTTTGAATATAAGCTTGTCGCCTGCATTCTCGCCTTTTGGACGACCATTCCCGTTGTTAGGGCGGAGACGTGAGCATCTCGTCATTATATACAGGTCTCTGGTGCACAAAAGGAGCGAATGAGAAGAGACCAAAAAGACAACATGAGAACAAGCGGGAATACATACAAAAAAATCTAATTAATTAGATGTATTGCCCAGCTCTAGCTTTGAGTCTTGCCTTCCCAGTCTTGCTGACTTGTGGTCTGTTGAGAGGGATTTTGACTGGGAGTGTATCACTTCCCTTCTCCAGGAGGGATAAATTATGGATCAGCATGGAGTACTGCGGAGGAGGATCTCTGCAGGATATTTATCATGGTAGGACACATTCTCACACTCACAAACTCGCTCACACTGTGGCAACTTATGCATTCACCCATGCTCACAGTCACCCTAACAGAATAGCTGTGTTTTCATCTAAAAACAGACCATGAAGCACAATAAATGAAAGCTTGTTGCAATCAATATCCACATTTTTCACTCACACACTTAAGCCAGCCAGCCAGCACAGTAAATAGCACTCTAAGTGAATCAACTGGTGTTGAACTCTAAATTGTGTATGAATTGCTTGATACACATTGGATAGCTCTTCTAAACTCTCATCTCTTCCTCCCTCCTGTCCAGTGACTGGGCCTCTGTCTGAGTCTCAGATTGCGTATATGTCACGGGAAACCCTCCAGGTATGTTTTTACCCCTGCTGCCAGTGCCATGGGCATCTATGGGTCAGATTGAATGAGAACGTGTTTTGCTGTTTGTTTTTTACTTACAGGGTTTGTACTATCTCCACAACAAAGGCAAAATGCACAGAGACATTAAGGTAAAGCCATGTCAGTGATAGTAATAAGCATGCTTTTGAGTAGAGACGTTTGCCTTTCACTCCTTACTCATCTTTGCAAAAGATATCTCTGAAATGTTGATGGTATTTTTTGCCTGGCCCTATTACTTTTCCTCATAGGGAGCAAATATTCTATTGACAGACAACGGCTATGTGAAACTAGGTAAGGACACGGACAACCACTACTTTCCCCTCAATCAGACATGTCAGTTCCCTAAGCCTCACCTTGAGTACCTATTAGAATGAGATCGCACAATACATCTGATCTTTTTGCTCATTTTCCTCCCTCTCCCTCCTTAGCTGACTTTGGTGTATCAGCACAGATCACTGCCACGCTGGCTAAGAGGAAGTCCTTCATTGGAACACCATACTGGTGAGTGTCTCCCCTGGCCCCTCCCCTCGGTGTCATACTCTGGATAGACTCTGACATGATGTTATGGTTCATTGACTTATTGTGACAGACCATTCATATTGCTCTGGACAGTGTTATGATTGTATTTGATTGCCTTGAGTGATTGTTGGTCTATGCCTGATAAGTACTGTTTTTGTTTTCTCTTTCGCCTCCCTCCCTCCTCTCATCCTATCAGGATGGCCCCAGAGGTGGCAGCCGTAGAGAGGAAGGGGGGCTACAACCAGCTGTGTGATATCTGGGCCGTGGGCATCACAGCTATCGAGCTTGCCGAGCTGCAGCCTCCCATGTTCGACCTGCACCCTATGAGGTGAGTCTGTGTGTAGGGGGATGTGCGAATTAAGCCTTATGACACTGATGCTGGATATTTATTTAGGCAATAATGCATGAGGGGGTGAGGTATATGGCCACTATACCACGGCTAAGGGCTGTTCTAAGGGCTGGATACAGCCTTTACCTGTGGTATATTGGCCATATACCACAAACCCCAGAGGTGCTTTATTGCTATTATAAACTGTTTACCAATGTACTTAAAAATTAAGATAATGTTTTGTTATACCCAGGGCTCAAACCACCCAGTGGTAGATTCCTCCATTTACTTAGAAATCACATTGTTACGACTAATGTACTTTGTTCTAGAAACCAAGTCTGTTTCCTTTCTTCCTAGGGCCCTTTTCTTGATGACAAAGAGTAATTTCCAGCCACCCAAATTGAAAGACAAAGTGAAATGGTAAGTGTTCACCTCTCCTCTGTGAATAGTGAGGAACAGGTTTAATTCTCAGTTTAACAATTTTCTCTTCATATTATAAACTTAAATGCTCTGACATGTATATTTTCTATCTCCTCCTATGAAAGGGGAAATAATTTCCATCATTTTGTCAAATTGTCCCTGACGAAAAATCCCAAGAAGAGGCCAACAGCAGAGAAACTATTACAGGTACTCCCAGTCCAGAGGGAAACACTAGATATGAGTATCTGTCAGGATAAGAGTGTCTGTAGGCTGTGACCTCGCGTCCCCTTCCTGTGTCCACAGCACCCGTTTGTGTCACAGCCTCTCAGTCGAACCCTGGCCATCGAACTGCTGGACAAATCCAACAACCCAGACCACACCACATACAACGACTTTGACGATGACGACCCAGAACCAGAGGTAGAGTCACCCCCCACCACCCTAACCCACATCTCCAACCTCTCCATCTCTTCAGGTTTCTCAAATCTAATAGCAGGATAAGACTGACACCTGTTCTCATTGGTCTCTACGCATTTAGTTTGTCCAATCATGCTGATCTCTTAACTGTCAGAGTTCTACATCTTTCCTCCCTTTTCCATTACCCTTCTCTCTGCTCTTCTTCATCCTCTTCCTCAGTTTAAATATATGGGCCACTTCCTTCCCATCACCCCAGGTGCTCGGCGAGCACCTCGCTTTGCCATGCGCAAGAAGGTACCAATGTGGCCGGCATTACAACTGCACCAGTACCACTGTGATCAGTACCTGTAGAAACAGAGAACTAACTAACACCGGTCTGTGTGTGCTCAGGTAGACTGGACTGGGTCTCGTCATTGAACCTTGCTTATGGAGTTGCTGTTACTTCATTTGTTAAATGTATCTGCATGTGGGATTTTGAAGAGTGTTTTGGGTGTGTTTTAGGCATGAATAGGGGCACAGTTAAACTGTGAGAATAAATTCAGATGGCATACTATATGTAACACTTTAATGTCTCGCTCTCACACACCTTGTGTATACACATGTTTGTTACATATTGTACATACCTTCTATTTTGTATGTGTGTTCGTTTGTTAAAGCTAATGTTAACAAGCTTGTGATTTGTCTAGCTAGGCCAAGGGTGTGTTTAGTGCATAAACATATAGAAACTAGAACTTGATTGATATGCTGAGGTGAGGTCAAACTGAGGTGCCGTTTCCCACCTGGACAAGAGGAACACCAATGTGAGAATGCTGTTCATTGACCACAGCTCAGCGATCAACAGCATAGTGCCCACAAACCTCATCACTAAGTTAAGGACCCTGGGACTAAACACTTCCCTCTGCAACTGGATCCTGGACTTCCTGACGGGCCACCCCCTGGTGGTAAGGGTAGGAAACAACACATCTGCCACGCTGATCCTCAACACGGGGCCTCTCAGGGGTGCGTGCTTAGTCTCCTCCTGTGCTCCCTGTTCACCCACGACTGCGTGGCCAAGCGCGACTGCAACACAATCATTACGTTTGCTGACAAAACAACAGTGGTAGGCCTGATCACCGACAAGGATAAGACCGCCTATAGGGAGGAGGTCAGTGACCTGGTGCCAGGACAACAACCTCTTCCTCAACGTGAGCAAGACAAAGGAGCTGATCGGGGACTACAGGAAAAGGAGGGCCGAACACACCCCCATTCACATTAACGGGCTGAAGTGTAGCGGGTCGAGAGCTTCAAGTTCCTTGGTGTCCACATCACCAACAAACTATCATGGTCCAAACACACCAAGATAGTCGTGAAGAGGGCACAATAACATCTTTCCACCTCAGGAGACTGAAAAGATTTGGCATGGTTCCTCAGATCCTCAAAAAGTTCTAATTGGCACCATCGAGAGCACCATGACGGGTTGCGTCACAGCCTGCTCAGCATCCGACTGTAAGGCGCTACAGAGGGTAGTGTGTATGGCCCAGTACATCACTGGGGCCAAGCTTCCTGCCATTCAGGACCTATGTAATAGGCGGTGTCAGAGGAAGGCCCTAAAAATTGTCAAATACTCCAGCCACCGAAGTCATAGACTGTTCTCCCTGCTACCGCATGGTAAGGGGTACCGGAGAGCCAAGTTTAGGTCCAAAAGGCTCCTTAATAGCTTCTACCGCTAAGCCATAAGACTCCTGAAGAATTAATCAAATGGCCACCCAGAGCATTTACATTGACACATCTTTTGACACATCTTTTGTTAAGTACCTCTTTGTTCTCTATTGCTCCTCTATTGGTCCTCAAGCAAGGGGCAGGCTGACATCACGACTTCCCAACAAACCATCTCCTTGAAGTTTTCAGTTTTCAAAATGTTTACTCTTCAGTGTGTGTGTAATTGACTGTATTTGTGCTTGGGATATCACTTTTCAACAGGAAAGTTAAAAACAAATCACTGAAGAACATATTTTAAGTATATTATGTGTAAATTAGTATGTGTTTGGTCTCAGAAGACTGGTAAAAGGAATGTCCACTGATGTGAATTTGAGCTCTCCTTAATCTGCATGTGTTGTTGCTAAGACATCTATTGCTGCCTTGCGTTGCCATGGTTTATTTGCCTGCTTTCAGTGCGGTCTGTCTATGCTGTGTTCTGTTGCTGCCATGGAGGTTGTTGTGACTGGGTCATTGTTCTCATTGTCCCTGACTCATACACTATATATACAAAAGTATGTGGACACCCCTTCAAATTAGTGGACTCGGGTTATTTCAGCCACACCTGTTGCTGACAGGTGTATAAAATTGAGTACACATCAATGCAATCTCCATAGACAAACATTGACAGTAGAATGGCCTTACTGAAGAGCTCAGTGACTTTCTATGTTGCACCATCATAGGATGCCACCTTTCCAACAAGTCAGTTTGTCAAATTTCTGCCCTGCTAGAGCTGCCCCGGTCAATTGTAAGTTCTGTTGTGAAGTGGAAACCCTTAGGAGAAACAACGGCTCAGCTGCGATGCGGTAGCCAACACAAGCTCGCAGAATGGGACCATTGAGTTCCTCGGTTGCAACACTCACTACCGAGTTCCAAACAGCCTCTAGAAGAAACATCAGCACAATAACTGTTCGTTGGGAGCATCATGAAATGGGGTTCCATGGCCGAGCAGCCGCACACAAGCATAAGATCACCATGCGCAATGCCAAGCGTCTGCTGGAGTGGTGTAAAGCTTGCCGCCATTGTACTCTGGAGCAATGGAAATACATTCTCTGGCGTGATGAATCACGCTTCACCATTTGGCAGTCCAACGGCTGAATCTAGTTTTGGCTTATGCCAGGAGAATGCTACATACGCCAATTCATAGTGCCAACTGTAAAGTTGGGTGGAGGAGGAAAAATGGTCTGGGGCTGTTTTTCATGGTTTGGGCTAGGCCCCTTAGTTCCAGTGAAGAGAGATCTTAACGCTACAGCATACAATTACATTCTATGCTTCCAACTTTGTATCAATAGTTTGGGGAAGTCCCTTCCCTGTTGCAGCATGACAATGTCCCCGTGCACAAAGCGAGGTCCATACAGAAATGGCTTGTTGAGATCGGTGTGGAAGAACTTGAACACGTTTGGGATGAATTGGAACGCCGACTGTGAGCCAGGCCAAATCGCCCAACATCAGTTCCCGACCTCACTAATGCTCTTGTGGCTGAATGGAATCAAGTCCCTGCAGCAATGTTCCAACATCTCGTGGAAAGCCTTCCCAGAAAGTTGAGGCTGTTATTGCCCATGATTTTGGATTGAGATGTTCGACGAGCAGGTTTCCGCATCATTTTGGTGTAGTGTAGGTCAGAGGTCAGAACGGGTTCAGTGCCTTCTCACCCTAAAAACCAGACTGGAATTGAGACACCTGTAGATTGAGAACATATGAAATATACACATCTTATAGACCGTAAGATCTATTATGATCAGCAGTCTCCTTTCCCCTCAATGAGAGTGACGTTGAATGTTTTTTTACCATTTTAACAAAGTTCGCACAGGATTTAATAAGACTACAGTTATTGGACTGTGGAATGCAGTTTTTGTTTTTTGTGAGTGGTGATGATGATGATGATGATCTTGTCTGTTAAGGTTGTATGTTTTTTTCTTCCGGACAGTCTCCAGTGTCTGTTCCCCATCGGATTCGCTCCACCAGCAGGAGCACCAGAGAAGGGAAGACGCTGTCTGAGATCAACTGTAAGTTTCTATATGTGTGACTAAGGGCCTGTTTCCCGGACCCAGATTGAGCCTACTCCTGGACTACAAATCATGCTTAGTTTGTGAATCATCTGGATTCCATTCAGTCTGTGGCTATGGTGTATTTAGTTTTATCCCAGTCTGCTGGTTTTGCACTGTGCTTAACCTCTCTAGGGAATGTGGGACGCTAGCGTCCCACTTTGCCAACATCCAGTGAGATTGCAGAGCGCCAAATACAGAAGTACTCATTATAAAATTTCAGAAAACAAAACATATTTTACATAGGAATGGAGGGATTTAAAGATTAACTTCTTGTGAATCCAACCACGGTGTCAGAGTTTAAAAATTGTTTACGGCGAAAGCATACCTTATGATTATTTGAGAACATGGCCCAGCAGGCAAATCATTACAAACAGTAACCAGCCAAGTAGGAGTTACACAAGTCAGAAATAGAGATCAAATTAATCCCTTTGATCTTCATATGGTTGCACTCAAGACATTAATTTACTTAATAAATGTTCCTTTTGTTCCTAAAGTCTCTTTATATCCAAAAACCTCCGTTTTGTTCGCGTTTTCTTCAGTAATCCACAGGCTCAAACGCAGACAAAAAAATCCAAATTGTATCCGTAAAGTTCATGGAAACATGTCAAACGATTTTTATATTCAATCCTCAGGTTGTTTTTAGCCTAAATAATCGATAATATTTCAACCGGACAAGAACGTCATCAATATAGAAGGTAAATAAGAAAGGCGCGCTCTCGGGATTGCGCATGAAGAAGCTCTGTGACACGGCAGGGTCCACTCATTCAGACTGGTCTTACTCCCTCATTTATCAGAATAGAAGCCTGAAACAATTTCTAAAGACTGTTGACATCTAGTGGAAGGCATAGGAACTGCAACTTGAGTCCTAAGTCAATGGATACTGTAATGGCATTGAATAGAAAAATACAAATAAAAAAACTACTTCCTGAATGGATTTTTCTCAGGTTTTCGCCTGCCAAATCAGTTCTGTTATACTCAGACACTATTTTAACAGTTTTGGAAACTTTAGAGTTTTCTATCCAAATCTACCAGTTATATGCATATCATATCCTCTGGGCCCGAGTAGCAGGCAGTTTAATTTGGGCATGCTTTTCATCCAAAATTCCGAATGCTGCCCCCTACCCTAGAGAAGTTAATCTGGCACATTAAATTCTCTGCGAGTTCATGGTAATCGTACTTTAGTTAACCTCTGTCTGTCAGGATTAACATTGGCATGAGTATAATCTATGTTTTTCAGCTTCCATAGATTAATGGCTCCTCAAACCATGCTGTGAAGTGCCACAGAGAGAAAACACACACACACTCTCCTGTTTAAGCACCTCAGCACTCTCACTCATCTATCTCTAACCTGCAGCTGCACAGTTAAACTTGAACTCCTACTAGAACACCAGTCAACTCCGACAGGTTTGTTTCTGTCTAGAATACATGGCTGATGTTCCTCTCTCTTTCCCTCCCTCCCTCTTTCTTTGTCTTCTCCCCTACCTCTCTCTCTCCCTCCCCACTCTATAATTGTATCTTTCTCGATCGCTCTTTCTTCCCCCACCTCCAGTTGGCCAGGTGAAATTTGACCCTCCGCTGAGGAAGGAGACAGAGCCCCATCATGAGCCGGTGAGTGACCTGGTCCTGCAGTGTCCCCCTGATACTACTGTGGCTGAACCCTGTGTGTAGGTGACAACCCACAACCTTGTGGACAGGCCCCTTTAGTTGAGACTCTGCTACAGTTTTAAATCACGCTCACAATTACTGCATATCTCATCTCAAGTCATCCACGTGATCCATCTCCCTGTGTAGCATATTTCTTGACGTTGTCTCCTAAATTTGTCTGAATGCTACTCACACTGGTACTAACCTACACCTCTTGCTGATGTTTCAGTGCAGGGTTAACACACGGCATGCATGGCCACCCCTATTCTCTCCCCTTCACTCTCATCCCTCACTCCCTACCTCTCTTACCCATCCTCCTCTCCTATGCTTTAATGCCTTTCTCTGATTGGATGGCATTAACATTTGAATTAACGGGACTTTCTCATTCTGCCTGCTGAACAGCCTGACTCTGACCCGTTTTTGGACTGTGCAGAAGAGCTGTACTACACTGCGAGATCTAATCTGGTATTTTCCTCATCTCTCCATTTCTCCTTCTGGGTCGTCTCTCTGCTTCGTAACGCTTAACCGTCCTCTTTCAGTTGGCCCTTTTCCTGTCTCGCTCGTGTTTCTTTTCAGTGTCTACGTTTATTGGATGTCAGTAACTGTTTGTTCATTTGTGTCTGTGAAGCTGTCTTCGCCTCATTGGCTGGTGTTTTTCATTGTTATTCCTGTTTTATGATGTTTTTACTGTATAGCCTTCGGCCACACAACCTGTTAGACCTCACCAGCACATCGAAGGCTCTAGAGGTGTGTGTGTGTGTGTGTGTGTGTGTGTGTGTGTGTGTGTGTGTGTGTGTGTGTGTGTGTGTGTGTGTGTGTGTGTGTGTGTGTGTGTGTGTGTGTGTGTGTGTGTGTGTGTGTGTGTGTGTGTGTGTAAGGGATGGAAGAAAACAATTTCAAGAGTGAGTGGAATGGAGGGATTGAAGGGATTTAGGGAGAGTGATATCTCTGGACAGCATATGGGTGGATGAACCACCTCCTTGGGGAAAACATGTGTGACTGACTTGGAACCCTGAGTCCGTGGCCTGTTAGAGCGGGACCAGATCAAGCCCTAAGCTGCCATCAAAAGTCCCCCGCTGTCTCCTCCTGCCCAAATATTATCGCTGACTCAGACCACTGACCCCAGTCACTGTTAAACTTAGACCTCTTGTTCCTTTGTCACATATCCATACTGGGGAATTTATTGATGTGACGTGAGGCCGCAGGATATGTCAGTTTGTCAGCATAAGTAAGAATATGTTAGCCGGCTAACATAGCTCTCTCCGGCTCAATGTAGTATGGATGTGTCGTTTTGCGGTGCGTTCGCCTATAGGAGTCGGGGTCGGTCACTTGGTTGTGAAGGGGGAATACAGGTATCTATATCCTCGCTGGAAAATCAATATGTCCACTGAGCTGATGGACCCGCAGTGTCAGCCAATAAGTGTTCAGTAAAGTCAGCCGCATTGCTGCAGTGCGCACGCACACATACCATGAAACCCGCCCTTCGCCCATACCTTTGCAGCTAGTTGTGCTGAGATGCCTCTGTATGGCCCCGTGCTACACCTTCACATAGCGTTGATGGTTTCCATTCATGTTCATCTAGTCTTGGACGGCATGTGTCCTAGCGGTTGGAGCGTTGGGCCAGTAACTGGCTCCGGGGTTGCTGTTGCTAATGGCAGACCCTGGCCTCCGTTCTCCGAGGGTGTCTCGGGGGGAGTTGGGAAATGCAAACAAAACATTTCCAGTTCACATATGCATACACTTGTACAATAGGAGAAATATAAGCACCCACTGAACGGTTGTTGGTCTACTTGTTGCAGATCCATAGTGCATAATGCTGTCATATCCCTTAACGTTTATCACACTATCGTAAATCGAAGCGGTGTTTCTCTAAGGAACAGCAGTGGTGACCTGTGGTGTCCTCAGCTCTCTGTGGGCGCTCTGTTTGCCCGCCCAAATGGTGTTATTCTCATCTAGTCAAGGTCCTGTATGACCTGCTCATGAGTGTCATCAATGTGACCTGAGAGTCACTGGGGTTCCACCAGTCCCTGCCTTCTCTCTCTATGTGTTTTTAGGTGTGGTGTGTATGTGTGTCTCAGCTCTAACATAGTTGATGCCGTACAGTAGGTAACCTCAGCCATGGTAACTTTCCACATTGTGTGTGTGTGTGTGTCATTGTGTTTCAGAAACAATCATGTCATTTTGATATGTGTATCTCTCTAGGACCTTCAACTGGAGTATGGACAGGAATCTCCAAGCCTAATGGGAGAAAACAAGTAAGTCACTCATTCTGGGTTTCCACGTCTACCCCTCCCCCTCCCCTATTCCCTATCCCCTCTCTCGTCCCCTTGCCTCTTCTCTCGCCTTCTCTCAAATCTCCTCACCTCCCCCGATCTCCCTGCCTTGGCCCCACCCCCTCTTCTCTTGTCTTATCTGTACAAAGGGATTAGCCCTAGCAGATGGTGGTGTGGCACTGAGAGGTGGCTTCCTGTCAAGAGAAAGGTGTCTGATCATTTATTCATGACACCTTTCCTGGAACGCAGGTCGGCTCAGAAGAAGTGCGCTGTAAGCACTGTGTGTGTGAAAGGGCAAGAGACGAGACTCGCTGCTGTTTAAACCATGTGTATTTAGAAGGATGTGCTCCATAAACCGGATGGGATGGAATGATAGATGGTGTTTTCATAAGTGTATGGAGTAAATCAGGCGAGAGGATATTGAGAAGCCACTCAACTCAATACACCTATCAGATTTGAGGCACTCTGTTATTTGATCCCTGAACAATTGATGTCCACATTCCTTTGCCCTTCTCTCACCGGACAGCCTCATAGGGTTTATATTCTCCGTTTCTCTGTCATTCACGCCCACCTGCGTGCACAAACACTGTTGCCTACACACAGCTGACCTGACAGCTTCACACATCCCCGGTGAGAGTACAGCTTTGAGTAGCTAAGGTCAATGTTGGATGGGTTGTGATGTCCGCTCAGCTGTGATGAAACTCACGTACTCTCACACACGCCAACACGCTGAATGTATCGTCTGTGGTTTCCATGTGTTTTTGCCCTGTAGCCTTAAAGAATGCCATGTTAATTTAGGTCAACGCCCCCCAGAGGAGAGCCTTTACTCATGTCATGTGCGATTTCTGTCACAGAGTTATTTTCTTTCTCCTCTTCTTCACTTCTCCCTTGTTCATTCCACCTGTTTTCTGACAGGAGTCTTCTCAAATCAGTGGAGGAGGAGCTTAAGCAGAGGTGAGTTAGGCCACGGCCCTCAGGGCTCCACCTCCAACCGCTCTGGTATTTGATTCGCGGACATACCCTAACCCCCATCAGCCAATCAGTGTTAACGCAGGACTAATCCAGCCAATCAGTGTCACGCAAAGCTAATCTGCTCCGACTGCTGCCGTTATGGTTTGACTCTGCTTTGTTTTGTCCATTGCTGTTCAGTGCTTACAAACAGGACCGGCTACGCTGTGTGATCACCAGACACAGCACACTTTGACAACGCATGGCTTATATACTGACTTAATGACTTAGTCTAAGCCTTCTCCAGTTAGTGTGTAGTGAAATCACCAAGCCCTATACAGAAAATGAGTAAAATTAGCTAAATATAGCATTTAGGTTTAGTTAGCACTATTTCTGTTTGGTTCAGTTCTATAGCCATGTAGTTCTTTAAACTCTACCTTTTAGTTTATTTAGTTCTGCGAGTAATGTAGTGGAGTTAATTTCCGCCAATGTCTCCTCCTCCCAGTGGGTGAAAGAGGAGAGCAGCTCTGACTTTCCCTGTTGCTGTGAGTCCCACTGAGCCGCTCTTCCCCCCTCCCAACCCCACCCCCAATCTATCTCCGTCTCCTCAGGGGTCACATGACACATTTAGAGGCCGATGATGATGGTGGTGATGATGGTGATGAAACTCAACAGTAAGTCCTTCTCGTGTTCTAGTCTAGCCGCCCTCTCTGAGGAGGGGGAAGAGGGAAGGCTACCTCTCCAGTTTCATTCACGCATCTTCATGCCGCATGCTCCACCATCACGCCCCTGCGTCTCCCTCCCTTACCAAATACCCCGTCTCCGTCTTTCTCTGCGCCTCCGGTAGCCCTGCTTCCCTGCCACAGTTCACATTGAGCAGAACTATGGAAAGGTTCTGATGCATTTCGGGTTGCTTCCCCTAAGCAGTCTGGCTAACTGGGCTCCCATTTGCTTACATCTGTGAGACGATGAACCGTTGTCATGTTTGGGTTCAGTGCTCACCAACTGTGCGTCACCCTGCACCCTGCCATTCCTCATCTGTTTCCTGGTGTGTGTTCATCATTCTGTGCCACCTGCTTACATGCTTGCTGATCTCGGTGTGTGTGTGTGTGTTCTTTACTGCCTGTTTGCCATCTGCTCCCGATGTGTGGTTCACTCTGCTTGCATCATCACCCCTCTGTCGCCATAGGTGTCTCGGGGTCCTCCCAACCCTCTTGGTTTAACCCTTCCCACCTGTTTAACCCGAGTGCCACTCTGAGGTTTGTGCTCTCTCCTGGCGACTTAAACTTGTTACGCCGTTTGATTGGTGCCATGTCTATATCCGTCATGATTGAGGGGTTGATGGTGGTTACTGATTGGATCAGACTGTACATACACATTACATTGGGCCTTTGGGATATCCTGTTGAAGGAAATGCTAACGTGGTGTCAGTTGACTGATGGTGTCATTTGACTGGTGGTGGTTGACAGACACCTTTTTGTTGTCTTGTCCAACACTTGTCTGTTGTCTAACACTGCGCTGTGTGAAATTAGACACTCCTGGGTTTATTCATCTGTCACTCTGCGATGTGACACTGTGTATACACCTTTTTTTGAAAAACATGTTTTATAACTGTCTGTGTGGAACCTTGCCACTATCTAACAAACCTAACCCACCTCAATCTCTTCCTCAAGCAAACACAGTACCATCATGAGGCCCAAAGTCCCACCCCCACTGCCCCCCAAGGTAGGACCACTAGCATATTATCATACTGCAGCGTTTTGGGTCATAATCAGAGACTTCTATTTCGCGGAATGGACCCTCAAGCTAAATTCAGATTTGCAAACACCAATATTTTCTCTCAAATCTAATTGAAACTATTGATGGTAAATGTTCTCTTTGTTAGATGGTAAACCGAGCTTGACAAATGAGTAATAATAGGGAAAGCATTAATCAACCGCTAGAGATTGTTGTCGACCTTTGTCTCTCTGTCTCGCTCTTTCTCTCTGTGTCTCGCTCTTTCTCTCTGTGTCTCGCTCTTTCTCTCTGTGTCTCGCTCTTTCTCTCTGTGTCTCGCTCTTTCTCTCTGTGTCTCGCTCTTTCTCTCTGTGTCTCGCTCTTTCTCTCTGTGTCTCGCTCTTTCTCTCTGTGTCTCGCTCTTTCTCTCTGTGTCTCGCTCTTTCTCTCTCGCTCTTTCTCTCTCGCTCTTTCTCTCTCGCTCTTTCTCTCCCTCCAGCCCAAGTCCATCTGTCTGCCCCAGGAGAGCCCGTCCCAGGGAGAGGATGATGGAGGGGGGACCATCAAGCGCTGCCCCGTACCCGAGAGCCCTGCCCGAACCTCTTCCTCAAACGTACCCCCACGCCCTCCACCCCCACGCCTGCCCCCCCACAGACGCAGTAGCCTAGGTAACAAGAGCACACAGAGCCAGGCTGGTTCAGAGCCCGAGGGGAATGATGATGGGAGCTTTAGGCATTTCTGGGAGTGGCTTCACGCACCGCACACAGAAGAGGAGTTGGAAGAGGTGTTGGAGGAGGAGGATGAGAGTAAGGCCAGCCAATTAGTAGCCCCATAGCCTATCGCCCTTCCCTGATTGGTTGTTATTCCCATCAATCAGTGTCCATATAGTCTCGCACCCCCTCCCCATCCTTCCTTCCCTTTCTTCTGTCTGTCTGTAGATCTACATAGTGCAGTGTTGTTGCTGCAGTCATGTGACCCTGTCTGTCACCAAAATCCAGCCGCCTCCTCTCATCGTTGACATCATGTTCTCAGTGAGGCAATCAAAATGTAATCTGACCCTCTGAATGTAATCAAGCGTTGGGAATGCATTCTCCGTTCAGTGTGTTAGCACGGTCGAATCACTTAGTTTGATTACTGTTGTAATCCCATCAAAACATATTCCATTATTGATTAGCCGTGATTAGATTCCAGTATGTACTGCATGTGGAGAACTCTCTCGCAAGCACACGCACACACACACACTGAGATGTGTGTAATAAACATGTTTCCCGCTGCAGGTAATGGATTGAACTCTCACCAGAATGGAGAGAAGGACAGTGCTACAGAGAGGCAGTCCACCATGCCCCCTAGTGTCCCCATACGGAAAGACAAGAAGGACATTACGGTAATGCCCCCTGATCCCACACACTCACCTTATTAACAGTGACGTTTCAATACATTCCCTTTCCTTTCACATTAGGGCATCGCCACACTGATTGTTGTTAAAGCCGTTCATCAGCGACCACTCGTCTAAAACGAATGTGGTCCAGTGATCATCCACCTTATCTGTCTCGCCCTTTATGTGTCTCCCGCTGTTTTTCAGAAGCCTATCAGTAATGGCCTCCCACCCACACCCAAGGTCCATGTGAGTATGATGCCTTCTCTACAGACACACCATGATCTTATGAACCAATGTCAAATAGGGGTTTTGCCCCCTCAGATAAAGCTTTCAAGACGAAAGCTTTGAAGAAAAATCTGTCATGTCTGGCTTCCCTCCAATTTTCCAACCTCCATTCTCCTTGCTGCTCAGATGGGGGCCTGTTTCTCCAAGGTGTTCAACGGCTGCCCGTTGAAAATCCACTGTGCCACGTCCTGGATCAACCCAGACACCAGAGGTAGGACACTGGGGAAAAAACAACATAGTTTCACTTTTTTTTTTTACATCTTTATTGTCATGACTTATTACAGGAATCGTTGCCAAGATGATTATGTGGATGAACATGACTAAAAGGCTCTTTGTTTCGTCGTCGTTTCAGACCAATATTTGATATTTGGTGCCGAGGAGGGAATCTACACTTTAAACCTGAACGAACTGCACGAGACGTCCATGGAGCAGGTGTGTTCTGGTTGAAGGTTTATATATTTCTTCTTCAATGGAAGATTGTGAATGTTGTCATCAACTCTTCATTGGCTCTCTCCATCCCCGTCTGTCCCCAGCTCTTTCCCCGCCGGTGCACTTGGCTTTATGTTATGAACAACTGCCTGCTCTCTATATCTGGTAAGACTATCTTGGACCTGTGCTGTGTCTTACTTTTGTTGTTTGTTCTGTATCTAGTAATGGTTTTGCTGTAATTGACGTTCCTCTGCCAAAAAAAGGTCAACATTGAAGAGGGGCACTTGCCTTTAAAACCTTGACTTTGGAAAATTTGGCCGGACTTTCTTTGTTTGAAACATGTCTGGCCCTTCTGAAGATATAATCTTACCTTGTGAAGTGTGTTTTGAAGGCAGATCTTTTCTCTCTTTCTTTACTGTGTCAAAAATTGCCCTTTAAAAGGTTTAGAAGTCTAGCTGAAAATATGCTTTTGTTATTGCTTTCAGGAAAAGCCTCTCAGCTCTACTCTCATAACGTAGCTGGTCTGTTCGAGCATGCCCGGCAAATGCAGAAGTTACCCATGGCCATTCCCACACACAAACTCCCAGACAAGATGATTCCACGGTAGGATATCTAAGGCCTCTTCATTAATTTGGGTTTGAACTTAGGGGTTTTTAGATGATGCATAGAAAACAGATTTCTTGTTCCTTATGATCCTCATAGGAAATTTGCCATATCCAATAAGATTCCAGACACAAAAGGGTGCCAAAAGTGCTGCGTGGGTAAGTGCACATGTGTGGTTCACCCATATAAAAATGTATGCACACTTTGGATGATGGCGTCTGCTAAATGTATTATCAAGTGCTGCATGGCGTTGTTCTTGACTTACGGTACAACTGAATAAGAGAAGTTGAGGATGGGTCTGAAATAATGCACAAGACATCATTTTTGATAGAGTATAGCTCAGAGTTCAGAAAGAGATTTGTGAAAAACCTTGAATGTGTGTGTTTGTGTGCAGTGAGGAATCCCTACACGGGTCACAAGTACCTGTGTGGTGCATTCCAGTCCAGTGTGGTTCTGCTGGAGTGGGTGGAACCCATGCAGAAGTTTATGCTCATCAAGGTAAATCAGCGTTGGGTTCAGGTTATTCTTGGGCGGACTGACCATGTAAAGGGTTAGAATGGGACCTTTCATGTTTGGATAAACTTAACACAGTCCTGTTATGGAAAGCTGATTCGATTAGCTAAAATAGCATGTCAACCTTGCTTGTCTCTCAAACCGAGTTGAAATGATTCCTGTCAGTACATGATAATGGGTGATTTCTTGTGGGACAGGATGCTTGATCTATCTCCTCTGGTCTCTCCTGTAGAACATCGACTTCCCCCTGCCCTGTCCCCTGGAGGTGTTTGAGATGCTGGTGGTGCCGGATCAGCAGTACCCGCTCATCTGTGTGGCCGTCAGCAAGGGCATCGAGCTCAGCCAAGTGGTCCGCTTCGGCACGGTCAACCCCAACTCAACCTCCTCCTGGTTCACAGAGGCCGGTCAGTGGCACGTGGTCGCAACGATGATGATTATCTTCATTAGGACATTGATTGTTCTTGATGATGAGATGTTTTTCTGTCCACTCAGATACGCCCCAGACTTGTGTTATCCACGTCACCCAGTTGGAGAGGGACACCATCTTAGTTTGTCTGGACAGTACGTTTTACCCCCCTCCCATCCGCTGAACCAACCCAAATAATGATTTTCTTCTCACTCAAATGAGAAATTCCAACTTATGAATATGTTACTGTAACCATTATGGATGAACTCTTTTCTGTGATCAGGGTGTATAAAGATAGTGAACCTACAGGGAAGGTTGAAGTCCAGCAGGAAGTTGTCTGCTGAGCTGACGTTTAACTTCCAGATCGAGGCGATAGGTACGTTTCCATAACCATGTCATTCACACTTCTACCCAGCCCAAAGACACCAAAGATGGGGTTATTTTATGAAATATACATTTGAAATGATTATTGATTTATTTCAAAGACGCGGTTCTGTTGTGCTAAAGTTGGATATTTCCATCTGTGTATAGAGCTCTATGCAGAAAGATAATTCAATATCCTGAGCGTTTTTCCCGTGAAGCATTTATCTCACCTCCTACTTGTGCTTTTTATGGTTCAGTGTAACACCCACATGTCTTTGCAGTGTGTCTCCAAGATAGCGTTCTGGCATTTTGGAGGCATGGCATGCAAGGGCGGAGTTTCAAAACCAATGAGGTAAGTTGAGGGCATTGTTAGTTGTCTGTTTGTGTACACGGAGGGTTTAAAAAAAAACAACTATGTTCAATCCCGGTTCTGTTTTATAACTTGAAACCATTTAATTCTGTTGTATGTGTTTGAATATGATCTGTTTCCACCCCAGATCACCCAGGAGATCTCTGATAACACGCGGATCTTCAGCCTGCTTGGATCTGACAGGTGGGTAAGGGGGTCCATGATGCTCAAGGTCACCTTATATGACACACCTGTCTCAAGATAGACTTACACACACACTCCCACTCATTTTTACACTGGCAATGATATTAACATGGGTGTCGTCGTGATGCCCGGTTTGTTTTCTAACGATCTACTGCAGTAGTATAGAATCCTGATTGCCTGAATTCTCTGGTGTTAGTTGTTGGTTTTATGCTTGCTTGTCTCCTTAATGGCTTGTTTGATTTTGTGAATGAAGAAACTCTCAGCACGACAGTTCAGGGCAGGAGGGAGCCGCCAGTCTGCCCAGGTATACTCACTGCTCCCCGGGTCACTCCAGGCCTCACCTAGCCTACAAGCTTTCTGATCCATGGATGTCCCCTGTGGGGACCCTGGATTTCATCCCATCTGTGTGTGTGTGTGTGTGTGTGAGGGGGTAACTGGGACTCTAATGTTCCAATTTTGTCTGAACCTATTGGTTTGGAGTTTGATGACATCTTTTTGTTTTTAACACACTTTAAAGTAACTGTCCACTGTTTCCAGAATGTATTAAATATGACCTATAATTCATTACAATATGAGTGAAATAGTCCTTCCAAAATGTTTTAATAGAGTATATTAAAAAGCAGCTTCTCTGTGTTGGAATGGTGTGTGTGTGTGTACCCCAACAGCAAAATAATGTGGCGGTATACCAGTCGTTAAAAATATTCATGCAGGTAGACCACAGATTGGCCAGCTCATCCTCTGAGGAAATGGCAAGCATTTGACCTGTACTGTATGTGTTTTTTTGTGGGGGTTTTCTCTCCAAGTTATGCTTTGGCACAAATGAGAACAGGATGATTCAACAACATTGTTTGGGTATCAGTTAACAGAATATGAACTTTTAAAAGTTTGATTTTCACTGGACAGTTACTTTAACACATCTCCCTCAATGTTTCCCCCTGCTGGGTTACTCTGGTAACACCACCTACTGGGAGTAAACCTATGATTGCGGAAAGGGTACTCTGGTGGCCAGTGCATGGAAGTGTCAGGGTTTCTTATTCATAGAGTTGGAATGGATGCTTGGCAAGCTTACTTTTTTCTTGGGTCAGTGACTACTCTGTTACAGCACTTTGACCTTAACATGATGGACTTTACCTATGGTGCTTGAGTAGTCTATTGGTAGGATTTGGGATTGTGCATGTGGGGGGGTGTTGGAGTCTGTTGGTGTGTGAAAATGCATTTTCTGTTTGTGAGGCTTACATTTGTAATCCTCCTGGTCCCCTCTGGGACATATATTTTCACAGTGTGAGTCTGAACTGAACCTGTGTTTCAGAGTGGTGGTGCTGGAAAGCAGGCCGACCGACAACCCCACAGCAGCCAGCAACCTCTACATCCTGGCTGGACACGAGAACAGCTACTGATCACACCACACAGCATCTTGGTTACACAAGACACTACAGACAGACTACTGCTTTAGCTTCACAGGAGACTGATCCTTCAAGGGTCCACTTCCAAATTGCCTCTTACTTCCTTTTAACACCTATATTTATTGTGGCATATAACAAAGAACTGGATGACTTCTATATGATTTCATTTTAGAATTAAGTGTTGCCACCACTGCTAGCATCTTAGCCCATACCACACAAGTGCTTAATTGACCTCTATTTAATTGTAAATATAAATGTAGTATTTTTTTTGCAGAAAGGGACCCTGGCTACTCCAGGGTTGTAAACTAAAGACTGGTCATGTAGATAGGTGTTCTGTACCGGTATGGAGACTGTAAAGATTTAAAAGGGTGGTTTAGGGGGTCAGTTTGAGCACTAAAAATGACTTCTTGTTCTCTAATCATGTGACAAGGGACAGGATTTGATCCCCTCTGAGGTTTGGCTAAGTCTGAGCAGAAAGGAAGTACCACTTACTGGTAATGTCATTCTGCACGCATCATCATCCCAAATGTGGGAACTCCCTTTGTAGTTCGCTTTGAGAAATATCTAATGGGAGATCAAACATTTCATTCTTAGCTTCCATTTATAACTCTATGAGATGAACATTTCAAACTGTTTTAATTGCAGGCTTACTTCCCAGCTAAGTTGTATGCTTTTTTTAATACTGTGGGATCACTGGTGTTAAAATTTGCACAAAAAGGTATTTGAAGAAAAGAAAAGTGCCGTTGTATGTAACTGTATATGTGCTTGTAAACTTTAAGTATACATACATATGTTCTCACAAGCTGTGACACAGGGGTTGCATTAGCATAGGTAGAATTATTATGGAACACTCACTGAACATTACTGAAATACCATAATGAGACTGTGGAGGGAGAAATGTCAAAGGTCAAACTTAAACGGACTCTAGCGGTACTGTTTTGATCACCACCATTTCATCATGTAATTCTCAATGGTAATATCGATCATATACACTATAGTCAAATGGACAAAACACATTCCTTACTGTTGGACTCAGTGAAGATGTAAAAAGTAAAAATATGAATGTTACATTTTTTTTGTAATGTAATGCCAAAATGTGTTCTCGATTAATGGCCAAAATTAGTGCGGTGTCTCTACCTCGTGCAATGTTGAACAAAAGGAAACGAGTTGTGTAGAAGAGGAAAAAAGTCAGTAAAAACACAAGATTCATGTTGGTTTTAATTTACACAGTAGGAATGTGTAATGATTATGGACTAACTTCCTTTCTGGCGCATTACCATTTTCATATTGCAATGCACATTATATATTGTATATAGTGTAAAATAAAATCTGTTGGTTTTACATACTGTATAATTGCCTATATTTTGTTTCAAATGTGTAACAGATTTATGAAACAAGTTAACACATTAAAAGAAGGAACTGAAGCTTGTGTGTCTGTTTGTCGTAGAGAAATATTGATTGAAATGCAAAATAAATGTTGAATAAGTTTCACATTGTCTAGTTTGCTAGCTTTGTAGATAAGTTGCACATTTTTCAAAGGGAAGAACTGTTAAGCAGCCACTAATTTGTGTGATCGTTTTCAGACATTCTTTGGTTATGACGAGGTATAACAAATATTGATTACAACAGACTTATTGTTTAATTTAAGTCTGGTCACAATTTACATTCTATTTTGATTTGGGGATAGAGATTTTCTTGATGGCACATTTTTTTTATGTTAATGAGTATACTGTATGCAAAATATATTTTCTCCATGGATATTGAAGAGATCACAAATTGGAAACTACTAACTTAAAAATGAAGAAACCTATACAGCATTTTTACAGTAGGTCAATGTCTGTTGGTCTTCCAGCATGTTTTATATACATAGATTGTATTGCACTGTACACAGTGTACAAAACATTAGGAACACCTTAATATTGGGTGGGCCCCATTTTGCCCTAATTTGTCAGGGCATGGGCTCGAAGCATTCCACAGGGATGCTGGCCCAGGTTGACTCCAATGTTTCCCACAGTGGATGTCTTTTGGGTGGTGGACCATTATTGATACACATGGGAAACTTGGGTGTGAAAAACCCAGCAGCGCTGCAGTTCAGCGCCTGGCACCTACTACCATACTCCATTCAAAGGCACTTAGATCTTTTGTCTTGCCCATTCACTCTCTGAATGGCACACATACACAATCCATGTCTCAAGGCTTAAAAATCCTTATTTAACCTGTCTCCTCCCTTTCATCTACACTGAAGTGGATTTAACAAGTGACATCAATAAGGGATCATAGCCATCACCTGCTCAGTCTGTCATGGAAAGAGCAGGTGTTCCTAATGCTTTGTACACTCTATATACCCCTAGAATTTCACTGGCACCTATTTGAAGCCTTTCTCAGAGCAATGTGTTTCTCTGCTGGTGACGCTCTAGTCACACTTCACACGGCAGTCCCACGTTCGATGCCTAGGTGGGTGACTCTTGGGGTCTTGCCTGCCTCGTGATCACTAGAGTTCTGGCTGTCTGTCTTCTCTTTGTCCTTGTCTTTCTCTCCTCCCCCTGACCTAGAGGACACAGTATATATGAGGTTACTGCAACGCTAATAGTCTGAAAAAACTTGATACCCCATACAGCATTACTTGAGTCATTCCATCATGTATTTGACTAACATTGTTTATTCAACTTCCAATGAATCGTGGTGTAAAGTGCTGCTGATAAGTGACATTTTGGTCAGCAGATACAGTGTATCTTACTTTTTCTTGAAGAGTTTCTTAAAGGAGCTACGGAAGCCTCCCTTCTCCTGTTTCCGGCTCCTCTCACTGAAGGGGGTGTGGTAATTCGCTTCAGCCTTCCATCTTGGCTCCTCCCCCCAGGGTGGGCTCCCAGAGTCCTACATAAAGGAGTTATATTTGTTATACAGACACCCAGAGGTCTATAACAATATCACACACATAGTACATACTAGTCACAAATAGGCCCCAAATTGACACACACACCTTTCAGCAGTGCATAGCACTCACATTTATTTCTATGGCTGACCCACCCCTTTTCCATCTAAAAATGAACAACAGTCTTAGGGCTTCTCATAAACTCAACCCCACTGCTTGTTAACTGTGGGCTCCATCCAGCCACTCCCTGATGCCCACCTTGTTGTGGTTGTTGTTATGCAGCTCCTTGTCAGTGGCTGCTCTCTGTCTTTCTGGCTCTGCTTTGTGCTGCGGGGGGCTGATGGGGCTGTTGTTGCTGCTCTGGCCCTTGCTGCTGCGTGGGTGATATTTATTACTGGACTGCCTCTCTAGCTTGGCATGTTGGTGGTCCCTCAAGTGGTCAGACAGATGTCCGGGGCCACTGTCCCCACTCACAGTGCTGTCCAGCTGCAACCCGTTCAGGGATTTGCTCTTACACTGAGCGGCCTGCAGGGGGCGGTGGTGGTGAGCTTGTATCATTTGGGCCTCGTCTGGCAACACGCAACCCCGGCCAGGCAGCTTGTACCTGCTCCCCCGGCTGCCCCCTCTGTTGTAGACCTCACGAACAGCCTGATGGCTCTTAGGGCAGCGCACAAAGGCGATGTCGATACTAGAGTCGGACGAAGCACTGGAGTAGTGGTCGAACAGGGACACGTTGTGGAGGGACGAGTCCGCATCCTCATACAGCCCCTCCAAGCCTGGAGGGTCCCCAGGGCGAAGGAACTCACCTTGAGCATCGGACAGGGTTGAGCCCGGGGTCAGCCGTTTGCCGGGCAGCTGCTCTGATGACCCCATCTCAGGGATACTTTGCAGGCCTGGGGGTTTGAGGCGAGGGTTGGTGTCAGGGGAGAAAAATGGGATGGGGGAGTCGGAGTGGTGAGCCTCGCTCTCCCAGTCCAGGAAGCGTCTAGACTGGATCTGCTCCAGGTGCCTCTGCTTGCTGCGTTTCACCTGGTTGCCATGCTCTCTGTGAGGGGAGAGGGAGAGGCTGTCAGCGGGACAGAGAGTTAGTTAATCAATGCATTAATGACTGACTGCTAATATTAATGGCTGAGTGTAGTCAGAACATAACTCACAGTATTGCATTGCTGGTGGGGTAAGGGGAGCCCATCTCATTGGCTTGCATAACGTTACCACAGTCCACATTTTTGAAGAACTGCTTCATAGTTGACCTGCAACAAGAACAAGGTTGGAACTATATTTGTGCTTCGTTCACATGATAGTTGGAACTAGGAAACTGACATTTTCGACTTGCTATCTGGTTGTAGTTATACATGTGCCGCGTTCGACCAGTTAGCAAGTTGGACATTTCAGAGTTTCCTAGTTCCGAGTAGCACGTGAACGTGGCATTAGCCTCACAAAGAGTTCTTTATTTGGTCATATTCACAGGAGAATGTCTGTAAGGTATATCATCACAGTTCATTGTCCTCAGACCAGTCCATCTGAATCCTGTCCCCATCTGCACAATCTTACCAAAACACCAAATCTGAGCCTGGATCAGAAGCTGACCTCTTGAGCTCTTTGCGGTTGTGCAGAAGCAGCTCTTTGTTGTGCTGCAGTAGTTGGGCGTACTGGGTGGTGAAGGCTCTGACCTGCTGGATACACACCAGCAGCAGGTAGTAGTCAGGGTGCTCTGCATCCGTCTGCTTCAACAGAGTCTGAAACCAAAACAGGCCACATAGGGATGCTATTGACTTATCCCAGCTAGCACATAACGTTCTGAGAAACATATGTTTCTTAAAGCTTGGTGAAAGTGTGGTTATTTTGCATACAACGTTCCCACAACTTTCTGTAAATAGTGCAGGATAGTTGCTTGGCTTTTGAATATTCTCAGCACATTTTTAAGGAAAAAAAAAACAATTTTCTTGGTATTTAATTACTTTAACACAATGTTTCCTAAAAGTTCAAACATGGTTACATTTCATTTCATTTCTGGTCATGTTCTAGGAATGTTCTCCAACTGGTTTGATATCGGTAATGTTCTCAAATAGTTCCGCAAACGAAACAATGTTCTTCTGTAGGAATTTCAGTACTTCCACAGAACATTCCACACAAGTTCCCATTAGGTTCTATTTAATGTCATATTTTTACTACATTCTGGGAATGTTCTAAAAAAATACAAAATAAATGTAACTTAAGTGAATGTATGGTTCTCTTTTATGTCAGTTCTTGGTAATATTCTGGGACAGTTCAAAAATGTTAAATTCTACATATTGACATCAATTAACTAAATTCCATTCTCTGAACATGAAGAAAATGTTCCAGAAAAACCACAAGAAAATGTTTAATGTTCAGAAAACGTTCTAAGAATTTTATTTAAAAACATTCTGGTCTAAGAACATGAAGAAAACTTTAGTAACGTTCAGAAAAAATGTATGATTTTATTTAAAAACATTTCCATTCCATTCTCAGGGTCAGGAAAACTCTCTCGATCCTCTATCTTGTTAGGTGTGTTCATGTGTGTTGGCTGCACCCACTAATTGGTGAAACTTGATCTTAATGAGTGCTTGTTTCCTGGTTGGTTGAACAGACTAAAATGAACAGCTATGTATGCGGAAAAAAACAGCTAGCTTCATCCTGGTGGCTCAGTGGACTAGGGATGGAGAACAGAAGGGATAGAGAACAGAAGGGATAGAGAACAGAAGGGATAGAGAACAGAAGATCATAGGTTTGAATCTTTCTGATGCCATGTCACAATCAGTGGTGTAAAACTACTTTAAAGTACTACTTAAGTAGTTTTGTGAGGAATCTGTATTTTACTATTTATATTTTTGACTACTTTTACTTCACTATATTCCGAAAGAAAACGATGTACTTTAACTCCATACATTTTCCTTGACACCCAAAAGTACTGGTTACGTTTTGAATGCTTAGCAGGACAGGAAAATGGTCCAATTCACGCAGTTATCAAGAGAACATCCCTGGTCATCCATACGGCCTCTGATCTGGCAGAATCACTAAACACACATGCTTTGTTTGTAAATTATGCCTGAGTGTTGGAATATTCCTGTGCTATCTGTAAAAAAATCTATACTTAAGTATATTTTAGCAATTACAGTAACTTTTAATACGTAAGAACATGTAAAACCAAATACTTTAGACTTTTACTCAAGTAGTATTTTACTGGGTGACTTTCACTTTTACTTGAGTCATTTTTTGTTCAGGTATCTTTATTTTTATTCAAGTATGACAATTGGATAGTTTTTCCACCACTGGTCACAATAAGAAAATAACTGTTTGCATGATTAATGCCTAGGCAAATTCATTTCCATGTACCCTATTGTATCTGTGCTTGGCGTTCAAAAAAGGTGAACCCAAAATAAGCTAGCAGTGTTATTAAAAGTCTTATGGATACATTCAGGGAAAGTTTTAAGTTATTTAATTACCTTCAGATAATCTATAATGTCCATTAACAGAGTGGTAATAAAACCTACATTTTCAGGGAACCGGAGTGAAACTTTCTCAGAACCTCCCTGCAACCTAAAAATGTACATTACCAGAACAGCCAAATGTTTACTTCTGTTCTCAGGAAACATATAGCTTTGTTCCACAACCAATATGAAAAAAACATACATATCCACAACTTCCAACCAATCAAATGTGCTAGCTGGGATGTGAACCTGGCACTAACCTGAGCAGTTTATAGAGTCACCACCACTCTGATTAGAGATAACATACTATGATGGTGACGACTCTCTTTTCTAAATACCTATGTTGTGTTGGTGGTGTACTGTATGTATCAGATGTGAGTGTCATGGAGTCTGACCTGCAGCAGCTGAAGGTACATAGGGATCCTTTGCACTGGCTGGAGAAGCAGAGTGTGGAGAGAGGGGCGTGTCGTCTCGTCCCCGTTGATGTCACCCTGGAACATCAGACAGTCAATCAGAGAAGAGACAGTCAGTTGACACAAGTCTACACAGAAGTCATGTGAAATCAATTGTCGGAAAAGTTTACAGAGTAATAAAGACTGGGGATAAGATGTCATAAAAAAAAACTTCACTCAGGTATGCTCATCATGTGCTCTTTGTTCATCGAAATGTCAGAGATTTACTAAACGATCATTCGTAACAGGATTTCCTGAAATAACCCTTTCTTTCTGGATAACTGCACTACTGTGAGTTGTTCTCTGTGGGTCGCTCTATGCAGTGATTGTGGACATACTGAGGGTGTTGCATATGAAATAAATACAAATAAAAACACTAGGCCTTTATTACTCCTGGAGTAACCCAAGCTAAAACACCCCCAAGCCAAAACACCCCCAAGCTAAAACACCCCCAACCCAAAACATCTTCCCATGGCCATGATTGCGGTCAATACTGCCTGGTTGTTCAGCGTGCTTTGTTTACCTCAAACAGGCCGGCTGCTTTTAGTGATGTGGTGGTCAACATGTTGACCACAGACAGACATTCAGGCAGCTCCTTCAGATACGACACATAGAAGTCCAGGAAATCACTCTGTTGAAGACAGACAAGATGGAGAATTAGAAACACAGGCAGACATTCAGCCAGTCACTGAAACTCAGTAGATAGGGTCATAGAGTGTAGACAGACAGTCAGTCACTGAAACTCAGTAGATAGGGTCATAGAGTGTAGACAGGCAGTCAGTCACTGAAACTCAGTAGATAGGGTCATAGAGTGTAGACAGACAGTCAGTCACTGAAACTCAGTAGATAGGGTCATAGAGTGTAGACAGACAGTCAGTCACTGAAACTCAGTAGATAGGGTCATAGAGTGTAGATTGGCTGAATGTCTGTCTATCTACACTCTATGACCCTATCTACTGAGTTTCAGTGACTGGCTGAATGTCTGTCTGTCACTGAAACTCAGTAGATAGGGTCATAGAGTGTAGATAGACAGACATTCAGCCAGTCACTGAAACTCAGTAGATAGGGTCATAGAGTGTAGATAGACAGACATTCAGCCAGTCACTGAAACTCAGTAGATAGGGTCATAGAGTGTAGATAGACAGACAGTCACAGTCAGTCAGTCAGCAATTGAAACTCAATACAGTGGCTTGTGAAATTATTCACCCCTTTGGCATTTTTCCTATTTTGTTGCCTTACAACCTGGAATTAAAATGGATTTTTGGGGGGTTTATCATTGGATTTACACAACATGCCTACCACTTTGAAGATGCAAAATATATTTTATTGTGAAACGAACAAGAGATAAGACAAAAAAACTGAAAACTTGAGCGTGCTTAACCCCCAAGGGAGGGGAATACTTTTGCAAGGCACTGTAGATAGGGTCATAGTCTAGAGTAGAGTGTAGACAGACAGACAAGATGGATAATTACAGACAGACAGACACAGTCAGTCAGTCAGTCATTGAAACTCAGTAGATAGGGTCATAGTCTAGACTAGAGTGTAGACAGACAGACACAGTCAGTCAGTTAGTCATTGAAACTCAGTAGATAGGGTCATAGTCTAGACTAGAGTGTAGACAGACAGACAAGATGGTTAATTACAGACAGACAGACACAGTCAGTCAGTCATTGAAACTTAGTAGATAGAGTCATAGTCTAGACTAGAGTGTAGACAAACAGAGAAATGATCTGGAACATAGACAGAGACTAAATCTATCCTCTCTCCCCAATCCCCATGTCTCTCCTGAGTGTCAGATGTGATCTTGTGATTCATTTTAAGGACTCAACATGTGATGGTGTAATTGGTGAGGAGATGCACTGTGTCACAGTGGGCACGGTTCCACGATGGGAAAAAAAGGGGGCTTAGACCCGTTAGTTGAAACTTGTGACCCCTCAGTTTTAGTTTAATGTCCCTACATTAAAATGGCAAAAAAGTACAAATGATTAAATAGGCACAAAATCCGGGAAAAAACACTTCTCATCCGAGGTAGGCTAAGTGAAAAATGTGTAACATTTGATTTCGATTTATAAGGGCGGGGTAAAGTTTAAGCTGCTTCACTTATCTCTGCCTCACGCCCCACCACAACAGAGTTTAGATAGCTTCTTAGCTAGTTAGCTGTAAAAAAAGCATTAGTGTTATTAGCCAAACCAGCTAATCTGCCACGATGGATATCAGAAATTGGCTTTGCCAAAGTACACAAACAAAGAAGGAGAAAGACAGCAATGAGCAGCAGCAGCATCAAACCACCGAGGCCGCCAAGCTCAGCAGTGATGAGAAAGGGAAAGGGGATACTAGTCAGTTGCACAGCTGAATGCATTCAACCTAAATGTGTCTTCCATATTTAACCCAACCCCTCTGAATCAGAGAGGTGCGGGGGCTGCCTTAATTGTCATCGGCCGCCAGGGTAGCAGTTGTTGTTGGGGGTTAAAGGGACATTTTTTATATTTCAACTTCATATTCATCATCTCCAGCATGACCCCAACATCAATATATGTGAAAACTGTGTGTTTCTGTGTTTTGACATCATTGGTGTGCATTGTGTGATTTTAACCAATTATTGCCTACTTATTGGTTGATGATGTCATTGGAAACGCTTATCTACCTCACTACAAAACCTAGAAACACGTAGCAGAACTGCAGATTTCTCCACCCTGCCAGCTCAGGGATTCGAACCAGTGACCTTTTGGTTACTGGCACGACAATCTTGACCACTAGGCTACCTGCCACCCTTGGGAGGGCTGGAATACTTGGTTACTGCTGAATGATGCCCCTGGGTATTGCTACATATCGGTATGTTTCAACATAGAAATAGATACATTCTATTATGGATTTCTTGGTAGCCTATTGGTTTCCATGGTTGTAAATGGAACTGTATGTATTGGAAACATGTTTAAGGTAGGCTAGCATTGCTTAATTGATTACTTGGGTCAAATTTGAATTACAGAAGTGTATTGTGCCATATAACAATGTGTTGCTGTACTCATGAGCGACATGGTTTTCCATGTTTGAAGCGGGCCTGTAGGCTTATTTGTTTGTCAAGCCAGGCTGTATCTCACTGTAGTAGACTGTAGACTATGTTTTGGTTATTTGGATCTCCATTCACCTTTTGTTTACTGTGTTTGTTTACTGTTAATGTAACTAGCCTAAATATAGATTGTCATGCCTTTTTGATCTGATATTTTGGCACCGCTACTACTTGGCACCGCTGTTTTATTTGGTTTGCATTCACAGTTGTCGGTATTCTAAGGCAAACTGCTATTCAGTATTTTTGTTTTCATGCATGAATGACTAGGCTACTATTTTCAGCATTTAGTTTGCATTATTTTGGTAAGACAGCTGTGTGTACGGCTGCATTCACATAGGCTGTTTGTAATAGGTGAATTACCTTATCTGTCTTGTAGCTTGTATTCATTACCAATATGTACTTGCTTGAGTGCAGTGATGTCAAACTCATTCCTCGGAGGGCCAAGTGTCTGCAAGTGTGTAGTGTTTCCTTTCAATTTAAAACTAGACAACCGTTGAGGGGAGTTCCTTACTAATTAGTGACCTTAATTCATAAACCAAGTGCAAGAGAGGAGCGAAAACCCACAGATGCTCGGCCCTCCGTGGAATGAGTTTGAAACGTACTTTAGTGTGTAAGGCCCTGTCCATTGTGCTGATACAGTGCAGGGGTGATAGGCTACAGATTAAGCGCCAAACCTGCCACTCAAGCACTCAATCAATAGTCTCAGAGTCTTGGCATTTGAATGTTTAGAGTCTTGGCACTTTATGTTTAGTGTGACATAAGCAGAATTCAATATAATTCCAATGCAAGAACCCCCCAAAATTGTGCGGCCTCACCGAATTCAACTGCCCCCCTTAGTCACTTTATCCTAGCGCCAGGTCTGAGTCACAGCCTTTCCCCTGGACAGTCTCCTCTGGGGGCCCTAACTGCTAACGGCACCAATCAATTAATTTCCCTCGTTCAATCAGTCCCACCCGCTTAAATCACATTGGTCCTAATACAATAAGCACCTAATAGACTGGATACTGTATGTGAGGGGTAATGTGGTTTGCAGCCAAACTGTGGCACAATCACTAGAGTAGAGCCCTGAGTTTCTCTAGGTCAGTTTACCTGGTCCGGGTTAAACCCTTGAAGGCTCCTTTCCATGACTTCATGGGTCATTGGTGACTGTGAAAAAATGAATACCTCTTTGCTGGTGAGCCTCATGAATACATCTCCCATGATGCCCTGCCACTGGCGCTTGAGCACCCTCTCCTGCAGGGTGTGAAGCAGCTCCAGGTGTTGCTGGATGAGGAAACGTAGAGAACTAGGGAATGGCCTGGAGAGAGACAAAGGAGAAGGATATAAAACACATCACACCACATTACACTGTGAGGAGAGAGAGGTTCAGAAGAGTGGTTGATAAAAGCTCAAACAGAACTGGAGAAATGTGAAAAGATATGAAGGCTGGATGGATGAAAGAGAGAGTGAAACAGATGCATTTAACTACAGAAAGAGACAAAGGAGACGACAGAATTGAAATGATGGAATTGGAAGATGCATTTAAACATGATGGTGTTAGCAGACAGAATACTGAGGTAAATGGACCAGTGAAAGTTGTTATTATAATAATGGGAGTAGGCTAGTAATAGTAATTGCACGGTAAGTAACAGTCATAGCATGCTGACAGTAATAGCATGCTGACAGTCATAACATGTTGACAGTAATAGCATGTTGACAGTCATAGCATGCTGACAGTAATAGCATGCTGACAGTAATAGCATGTTGACAGTCATAGCATGCTGACAGTAATAGCATGTTGACAGTAATAGCATGTTGACAGTCATAGCATGTTGACAGTCATAGCATGCTGACAGTAATAGCATGTTGACAGTAATAGCATGTTGACAGTCATAGCATGCTGACAGTAATAGCATGCTGACAGTAATAGCATGTTGACAGTCATAGCATGCTGACAGTAATAGCATGCTGACAGTAATAGCATGTTGACAGTAATAGCATGTTGACAGTAATAGCATGCGGACAGTAATAGCATGCTGACAGTAATAGCATGCTGACAGTAATAGCATGTTGACAGTAATAGCATGCTGACAGTCATAGCATGCTGACAGTAATAGCATGCTGACAGTAATAGCATGTTGACAGTCATAGCATGCTGACAGTCATAGCATGCTGACAGTAATAGCATGTTGACAGTCATAGCATGTTGACAGTAATAGCATGTTGACAGTAATAGCATGTTGACAGTCATAGCATGCTGACAGTAATAGCATGCTGACAGTAATAGCATGTTGACAGTAATAGCATGCTGACAGTAATAGCATGCTGACAGTAATAGCATGTTGACAGTCATAGCATGCTGACAGTAATAGCATGCTGACAGTAATAGCATGTTGACAGTAATAGCATGCTGACAGTAATAGCATGCTGACAGTCATAGCATGCTGACAGTAATAGCATGCTGACAGTAATAGCATGCTGACAGTCATAGCATGCTGACAGTAATAGCATGTTGACAGTCATAGCATGCTGACAGTCATAGCATGTTGACAGTAATAGCATGCTGACAGTCATAGCATGCTGACAGTCATAGCATGTTGACAGTCATAGCATGCTGACAGTCATAGCATGCTGACAGTCATAGCATGCTGACAGTAATAGCATGCTGACAGTACTAGCATGTTGACAGTCATAGCATGTTGACAGTAATAGTATGTTGACAGTCATAGCATGTTGACAGTAATAGCATGCTGACAGTAATAGCATGCTGAGAGTAATAGCATGCTGACAGTAATAGCATGCTGACAGTAATAGCATGTTGACAGTAATAGCATGTTGACAGTCATAGCATGCTGACAGTAATCGCATGCTGACAGTAATAGCATGTTGACAGTAATAGCATGCTGACAGTAATAGCATGCTGACAGTCATAGCATGTTGACAGTAATAGCATGCTGACAGTAATAGCAGTATTTTATATTTTGCAGCAGTAATCTATCATTCGTTGTTTATCAACCCGAACCTAAGGGTTCTACCAAGGTCAATGTTGAGAACAACAGTTAAAATGTAATTTGCTTCAACGAGTCATAGTGCACTATTAAACCCTAACCCTGAACCTTAAAGCACTGGCCCAGTGCGAGTTTCCCAGTTCCTGCCGATGAAAAACATCACCACAGCATGATGCTGCCACCACCATGCTTCACTGTGGGAATGGTGTTCTCGGGGGGATGACAGGTATTGGGTTTGTGCCAGACATAGCGTTTTCCTTGATGGCCAAAAATCTACATTTTAGTCTCATCTGACCAGAGTACCTTCTTCCATGTGTTTTGGGAGTCTCCCATATGCATTTTGGTGAACACCAAACGTGTTTGCTTATTTTTTTCTGGCCTCTCTTCCGTAACACCCTGATCTGTGGAGTGTATGGCTTAAGTGGTCCTATGGACAGATACTCCAATCTCCGCTGTGGAGCTTTGCAGCTCCTTCAGGGTTATCGTTGGTCTCTTTGTTGCCTCTCTGATTAATGCCCTCCTTGCCTGGTCCATGAGTTTTGGTGGGCAGCCCTCTCTTTGAAGGTTTGTTTTTGTGCCATATTCTTTCCATTTTTTAATCATGGATTTAATGGTGCTCTGTGGGATGTTCAAAGTTTCTGATATTTTTTTTAGAACCCAACCCTGACCTGTACTTCTCCACATGTCATGCCCTGACCTTAGTTATCTTTGTTTTCTTTATTATTTGGTTAGGTCAGGGTGTGACAAGGGTGGTTTGTGTAGTTTTGTATTGTCTAGGAGTTTTGTATGTTTATGGGGTTTTCCTAGTCTAGGTGTTTTTATGTCTATGGTTGCCTTAATATAATAAAGTATTGAGATAAACTTTTGTTATTGACCAAATACTTATTTTCCACCATAATTTGCAAATTCATTCATTAAAAATCCTACAATGTGATTTTCTGGATTTTTTTTTTCTCATTTTGTCTGTCATAGTTGAAGTGTACCAATGATGAAAATTACAGGCCTCTCTCATCTTTTTAAGTGGGAGAACTTGCACAATTGGCGGCTGACTAAATACTTTTTTGCCCCACTGTAATTGCTTGCACCAGATCTTATTTAGGGGCTTCACAGGAAAGGGGGTGAATGCATATGCATGCACCACTTTTCCGTTTTTTATTTTGGATAATTTGTTGGTTATTTTTAAAATTTCACTTTACCAATTTGGATTATTTTGTGTATGTCCATTACATGAAATCCAAATAAAAATCTATTTAAATTACAAGTTGTAATAAAACAAAATAGGAAAAATGCCAAGGGGGATGAATACTTTTGCAAGGCACTGTACATCTCACATAAATGTGTAAATAATAACGTCAGTGGTACAGTACCGTTTGTCTTTGGTGTGGAGGTCCTCTGTGGTGTTGAAGGTGATGTTGGCTTTCAGCAGGAGAGACAGGTACGACACATACACCCTCTCTGACTCCAACAGCTCCAGGGCAGCCATCTGCCTCTTATCTGGCACACACACACACACACACACACACACACACACACACACACACACACACACACACACACAACGTGCAAAAGAAGCAACACACTGACTCTCAGTTGAAGTTTACATACACTTAGGTTGGAGTCATACACTCAGTTTACATACACTTAGGTTGGAGTCATTAAAACTTGTTTTTCAACCACTGCACAAATTTATTGTTAACAAACTATAGTTTTGGAAAGTCGATTAGGACATCTACTTTGTGCATGACACAAGTCAGTTTTCCAACAATTGTTAACAGACAGATTATTTCACTTAAAATTCACTATATCAGTGTATTCACTGTAATCCTCTTCCACCATAGTCCCTGTGCCCAAGAAAACAAAGGCAACCTGCCTAAATGACTACAGACGCGTAGCACTCATGTCCATAGCCATGAAGTGCTTTGAAAGGCTGGTAATGGCTCACATCAACACCATTATCCTAGAAACCCTGGACCCATTCCAATATGCATAGCGCCTAAGCAGACCCAGACGGCATCCCCAGCCGCGCCCTCAGAGCATGCGCAGACCAGCTGGCCGGTGTGTTTACGGACATATTCAATCAATCCCTATACCAGTCTGCTGTTCCCACATGCTTCAAGAGGGCCACCATTGTTCCTGTTCCCAAGAAAGCTAAGGTAACTGAGCTAAACGACTACCGCCCCGTAGCACTCACTTCCGTCATCATGAAGTGCTTTGAGAGACTAGTCAAGGACCATATCACCTCCACCCTACCTGACACCCTAGACCCACTCCAATTTGCTTACCGCCCAAATAGGTCCACAGACGATGCAATCTCAACCACACTGCACACTGCCCTAACCCATCTGGACAAGAGGAATACCTATGTGAGAATGCTGTTCATCGACTACAGCTCGGCATTCAACACCATAGTACCCTCCAAGCTCGTCATCAAGCTCGAGACCCTGGGTCTCGACCCCGCCCTGTGCAACTGGGTACTGGACTTCCTGACGGGCCGCACCCAGGTGGTGAGGGTAGGCAACAACATCTCCTCCCCGCTGATCCTCAACACTGGGGCCCCACAAGGGTGCGTTCTGAGCCATCTCCTGTACTCCCTGTTCACCCACGACTGCGTGGCCACGCACGCCTCCAACTCAATCATCAAGTTTGCGGACGACACAACAGTGGTAGGCTTGATTACCAACAACGACGAGATGGCCTACAGGGAGGAGGTGAAGGCCCTCGGAGTGTGGTGTCAGGAAAATAACCTCACACTCAACGTCAACAAAACTAAGGAGATGATTGTGGACTTCAGGAAACAGCAGAGGGAACACCCCCCGATCCACATCGATGGAACAGTAGTGGAGAGGGTAGCAAGTTTTAAGTTCCTCGGCATACACATCACAGACAAACTGAATTGGTCCACTCACACAGACAGCATCGTGAAGAAGGCGCAGCAGCGCCTCTTCAACCTCAGGAGGCTGAAGAAATTCGGCTTGTCACCAAAAGCACTCACAAACTTCTACAGATGCACAATCGAGAGCATCCTGGCGGGCTGCATCACCGCCTGGTACGGCAACTGCTCCGCCCACAACCGTAAGGCTCTCCAGAGGGTAGTGAGGTCTGCACAATGCATCACCGGGGGCAAACTACCTGCCCTCCAGGACACCTACACCACCCGATATTACAGGAAGGCCATAAAGATCATCAAGGACATCAACCACCCGAGCCACTGCCTGTTCACCCCGCTATCATCCGAAGGCGAGGTCAGTACAGGTGCATCAAAGCTGGGACCGAGAGACTGAAAAACAGCTTCTATCTCAAGGCCATCAGACTGTTAAACAGCCACCACTAACATTGAGTGGCTGCTGCCAACACACTGACACTGACACTGACTCAACTCCAGCCACTTTAATAATGGGAATTGATGGGAAATGATGTAAATATATCCCTAGCCACTTTAAACAATGCTACCTTATATAATGTTACTTACCCTACATTATTCATCTCATATGCATACGTATATACTGTACTCTATATCATCGACTGCATCCTTATGTAATACATGTATCTCTAGCCACTTTAACTATGCCACTTTGTTTACATACTCATCTCATATGTATATATTGTACTCGATACCATCTACTGTATCTTGCCTATGCTGCTCTGTACCATCACTCATTCATATATCCTTATGTACATATTCTTTATCCCCTTACACTGTGTATAAGACAGTAGTTGTGGAATTGTTAGTTAGATTACTTGTTGGTTATTACTGCATTGTCGGAACTAGAAGCACAAGCATTTCGCTACACTCGCATTAACATCTGCTAACCATGTGTATGTGACAAATAACATTTGATTTGATTTGACTTGATTTGATCCACAGATGATGCAATCGCTATTGCACTCCACACTGCCCTTTCCCACCTGGACAAAAGGAACACCTATGTGAGAATTCTATTCATTGACTATAGCTCAGCGTTCAATACCATAGTACCCTCAAAGCTCATCACTAAGCTAAGGATCTTGGGACTAAACACCTCCCTCTGCAACTAGATCCTGGACTTCCTGACAGGCCGCCCCCGGGTGGTGAGAGTAGGTAGCAACACATCTGCCACACTTATTCTCTGGGAGCCCCCCAGGGGTGCGTGCTCAGTCCCCTCCTGCACTCCTTGTTGACCCACGACTGCATGGCCAGGCACGACTCCAACACCATCATTGAGTTTGCAGATGACACAACCGACAACAACGAGACAGCCTACAGGGAGGAGGTCAAAGACCTGGCCGGGTGGTGCAAGAATGGCAACCTATCCCTCAACGTAACCAAGACTAAGGAGATGATTGTGGACTACAGGAAAAGGAGGACCGAGCACACCCCGGGGCTGTAGTGGAGCAGGTTGAGAGCTTCAAGTTCCTTGGTGTCCTCATCACCAACAAACTAGAATGGTCCAAACACACCAAGACAGTCGTGAAGAGGGCACGACAAAGCCTATTCCCCCTCAGGAAACAAAAAATATTTGGCATGGGTCCTTGGCATGGGTCCTGAGATCCTCAAAATGTTCTACAGCCGCAACATCGAGAGGTATCCTGACTGCTTGCATCACTGCCTGGTACGGCAATTGCTCGGCCTCTGACCGCAGGGCACTACAGAGGGTAGTTAGTATGGCCCAGTACATCACTGGGGCTAAGCTGCCTGCCATCCAGGACCTCTACACCAGGCATTGTCAGAGGAAGGCCCTAAAAATTGTCAAAGACCCCAGCCACCCCAGTCATAGACAGTTCTCTCTACTACCGCATGGCAAGCGGTACCGGAGTGCCAAGTCTAGGACAAAAAGGCTCCTCAACAGTTTTTACCCCCAAGCCATAAGACTCCTGAACAGGTAATCAAATGACTATTTGATTTGTGTGCCCATACCCCAACCTCTCTTTTACGCTGCTGCTACTCTTTCTTTATCATATATCACATATTCTTTATCACATACTACCTCAATTGGCCCAACCAACCAGTGCTCCCACACATTGGCTAACCGGGCTATCTGCATTGTGTCCCGCCACCCGCCACCCACCACCCACCAACCCCTCTTTTATGCTACTGCTACTCTCTGTTCATCATATATGCATAGTCACTTTAACCATATCTACATGTACATACTACCTCAATCAGCCCGACTAACCAGTGTCTGTATATAGCCTCGCTACTTTTATAGCCTCGCTACTGTTATTTTTCACTGTCTTTTTACTGTTGTTTTTATTTCTTTACTTACCTATTGTTCACCTAATACCTTCTTTGTACTGTTGGTTAGAGCCTGTAAGTAAGCATTTCACTGTAAGATCTACACCTGTTGTATTCGGTGCACGTGACAAATAGACTTTGATTTGATTTGATCACAATTCCAGTGGGTCAGAAGTTTACATACACTAAGTTGGCTGTGTCTTTAAACAGCTTGGAAAATTCCAGAAAGTTATGTCATGGCTTTAGAAGCGTCTGATAGGCTAATTGACATCATTTGAGTCAATTGGAGGTGTAACTGTGGATGTATTTCAAGGCCTACCTTCAAACTCAGTGCCTCTTTGCTTGACAACATGGGAAAATCAAAAGAAAAAAGCCAAGACCTCAGAAAAAAAATTGTAGACCTCCACAAGTCTGGTTCATCCTTGGGAGCAATTTCCAAATGCCTGAAGACACCATGTTCATCTGTACAAACAATAGTACACAAATATAAACTCCATGGGACCACGCAGCTCAGGAAGGAGATGCGTCCTAGAGATGAATGTACTTTGGTGCGAAAAGTGCAAATCAATTCCAGAACAACAGCAAAGGACCTTGTGAAGATGCTGGAGGAGACAGGAACAAAATTATCTATATCCAAAGTAAAACATGTCCTATATCGACATAACCTGAAAGGCCGCTCAGCAAGGAAGAAGCCGCTGCTCCGAAACTGACATAAAAATGCCCGACTACGGTTTGCAACTGCACATGGGGACAAAGATCGTACATTTTGGAGAAATGTCCTCTGGTCTGATGAAACAAAAATAGAACTGTTTGGCCACAATGACCATCGTTATGTTTGGAGGAAAAAGTGGGAAACTTGCAAGCCGAAGAACACCATCCCAATTGTTAAGCATGTTGGTGGTTTCATCATGTTTTGGGGTGTGCTTTGCAGCAGGAGGGACTGGTGCACTTCACAAAATATATGGCATCATGAGGCAGTAAAATGATGTGGATATATTGAAGCAACATCTCAAGACATCAGTCAGGAAGTTAAAGCTTATTGGTCTTCCAAATGGACAATGACCCCAAGAATTCTTCCAAAGTTGTGGCAAAATGGCTAAAGGACAACAAAGTCAAGATATTGGAGTGGCCATCACAAAGCCCTGATCTCAATCCTATAGAAAATTTGTGGGCAGAACTGAAAAAGCATGTGCGAGCAAGGAGGCCTACAAACCTGACTCAGTTACACCAGCTCTGTCAGGAGGAATGGGCCAAAATTCACCCAACTTATTGTGGGAAGCTTGTGGAAGGCTAACCAAAACGTTTGACCCAAGTTAATCAATTAAAGGCAATGCTACTAAATACTACTTGAGTGTATGTAAACTTCTGTCCCACTGGGAAAGTGGAAATAAATCATTCTCTCTACTATTATTCTGACATTTCACATTCTTAAAATAAAGTGATGATCCAAACTGACCTAAGACAGGGGATTTTTACTTGGATTAAATGTCAGGAATTGTGAAAACGGAGTTTAAATGTATTTGGCTAAGATGTATGTAAACTTCCGACTTCAACTGTTTTCATTTGTGGCTGTCCATCGCATATTTCTTTTGATATGTTACGAATTTCAATTCCTATTACATTATAATAAATAAGTAAGTAGTTGAAAAGTTGCTAATTAGCCTTTGCTAGATTACTAGATGTTTGTGTTATATGCCCAACCATCCACCCTGACCGAATCTGTTTTATGTAACCATACCAAATGTCATTTCAGTGTCCCAGATTTACATGTACTATGTTACCTCTAGTCTGTGAGACCAGGCTGGTTGAACTGGTTCAACTGAACTGGTTCAACTGTATATACTGTAGTTCTGTTGGCTGGCTGTCTCTGACTAGCAGAAGGGCCCAACATTGGCCATGATTCGTATATAAAGCACTTCTCCATAAACTCCCATACTACCTCACTTTACTTTTAAACTGGAAATCGAGTAAGTATGATACTCGTTCTGAAGACTGGTTGGTACTAGAGGTTCCACTGATCTCCTCTGCGTTAGGGAAGACTGCTTTCAGTTACTATGCCCCACAGTTCACTTTAAAACTAGATTTTTTGGTCCCAAAAGGGGAATTTAGGGCTCTGATAATATATATATATAGTATATTGATTGATTGATTGTATATATTAGTTTTTACTACCCTTTTTGAATGTAATGTATTTGAAATGTTGTAAGTGTAATTTTGTAGTGATCATTCCTGAATGTGTGGCTTACATTGTTTGAATTGTTGTTCTCAGGCCACCACTGGAAATGAAGGTTAATAAAAATAAGTGTGCTTTTTACACAGCTGTGACCTATTAAATGGGAATAAGTCTATAGACTACAAAATCATTTAATGTAGGGCTCTGAAATGTAACAAGGGAATAAGTCACTGTGTGTAACGTCAGTGGTGATGTGCCTCACTGTTTTCTGAGGCACTCTGTGCATCCGTGTCGTTCCGGCTCTCTTTCGATTCTGTCCACACTGGAGACATAGACTGACCCATCTGGGGCAGGCCACTGGCTGCCTCCTGCTCTGAGTTAGAGGCTGCACCACACACAGTACATACACAGGGAGAAAACACAAGCATTGTTAATGCGATTCCGCTTTCTCTGATTGATTTCATGTGCTGTAACATCCCTATACAGCCGCCGGGTATTTGATTCAGCTAAAGCAAGTATGTTCAATGGTTAACCCTAACCCACAGGGCACACAGTGGTTGAAGCAATGTTTTCCAACGTGGAATAAATGTTGAATTGACGTCTGTGCCCAATGGGTAAGGACCAGCTAGTCAGTACATCGATGACACACATACAGGATCTGCTATGGATTCTGTCTGTCCCTCAGAGATATAACTCACTCTGTGTCGAGGCTATGCTCCTGTGTGGAGAGATGCTGGGCAGGCTGGCGAAGTAATGCTGGATGACGTTGAGCTCTGTCTGGTTGGAGAAACACTCATGCCCCTCCCCATGGCAGTCCCCTTTGGAGCTTTTTCTGACAAAACCAAGGGGAATGGTGAGTTCATTTCAGGTGAAGAAAGTATGTGTGTGAATGTTTGTGCATGCTACGTGTGTGTCACACACCTCTGTTGAACGGGCCGGATCTCTCTGCTGTTCTCTGATTGGAGGAACTCCAGGCCATCCTGTAGCTCTTTCTGTCTGCTGCTAACCTCTTTGATCTGGGTTAGAGCACTGCTCAGGTCTTCCTAAACACAACCAGGACATACACTCAGTGGCCAGTTTATTAGGTACACCACCCCGTTCACGAAAATGGTTTCGCTCCTACAGTCAGTGAGTCACATGGCTTTGGCTTGCTATATAAATCAGGCAGACAGGCATCAAAACATTTAGTTACTGTTCAATTGAATGTTAGAATGGGCAAAATGAGTGAACTCTCGACTTTTTCACGTGGTATGATTGTCGGTGCCAGGCGCGCCGGTTCCAGTATCTCAGAAACGGCCGGCCTCCTGGGCTTTTCATGCACGACAGTATCTAGGGTTTACCAAGATTGGCACAACAAACAAAAAACATCCATTCAGATGCGGTCCTGTGAGCGAAAACAGCTCATTGATAAGAGAGGTCAAAGGGGAATGGCAAGAATCATGCAAGTGATGCGCAGTATGGCATCTCCGAAATGCACAACTCATCGATCAATGTCACGGATGTGCTATTTCAACAGATGACAACACCGGGTTCCACTCCCATCAGCTAAAAACAAGAAGAAGTGGCTCCAGTGGGCACGTGATAACCAACATTGGATAATTGAAGAGTGGAAAAACATTGCCTGGTCCGACAAATCCTGGTTCCTGTTGCGTCATGCTGATGGCAGATTCAGGATTTGGCATAAGCAGCATGAGTCCATTGCCCCAGCCTGCCTGGTGTCAACAGTACAGGCTGGTGGCGGTGGTGTAATGGTGTGGGGAATGTTTTCCTGGCACACGTTAGGTCCCTTGATACCAATTGAGCAATGTTTCCATGCCCCAAAGAATTCAGGTTGTTCTGGAGGCAAAGGGGGTCTGACCCGGTAGTAAATGGGTGTATCTAATAAATTGGCCACTGTGTATAGCACAATCACATCACTATGATATCTAGCTACATTCACAATGTACATTCACATGTACCATGTACCAGATAGCTACATACTGCAACACTTTTTTTGTGTGTGTTAAGCATCCTGCTTGAATTGCTAGAAACTGTTACTGGTTTTACTGTAGTCCACTTGTATGGTATGAGCAGAATGACAAACAGGCACATTTTTGGTTTCAGATATCAGTGAGGATCCGTCAAGTCATGTGGGGATTACGGTACCTTAAACGTGTTGAGCGAGTTCCTGATACCCATGATCCTATCATCCAGGTCTCTCTGGTGTGCCTGAGCCCTCTCTTCCAGACTGCTGTCCCTCTGCTGCAGCGCAGCCATGTCCTGTAACACCCCCTGTAGCAACGTACGCAGCTCTGCCACCAAGGACTGCAGCTGGAGCACCAGGTCAGACGTTAGCAGTCAGGATGTAACAACCATTACTACAGTGATATGATTTTTTGTGACATTGCTAATGGCTCCAAAATGTCCAGAACATAACTGTGAAATGCTACATTGGTTCCATATGTGTGGGTGACTAAATGACGTAGCTGTTTTAACCATAGTAGTAATACTTTTGTGGGTGCTTATATTTGTCCTACTTTACACATGTACAAGTGTGTATTAATACGCATGCATGAATCTGAAATATTTTTTTCCCTGAGACACCCTCGGAGAATGGAGTCACGGCCAGGATCTGAAATGATCAACAGCATCCCTGGAGCAAATAGGGTTAAGTGCCTTGCTCAAGGGCACATGGACAGTTTTTTTTACCATGTCGGCTTGGGGATTAGAACTAGCGATCTTTCGGTTACTGGCCCAACGCTCTAGAGGGTTCTCGTATGGGGACAGCCCAAAAAGCCTTTTCTAAGAGTGTATCAGAGGTCAGCTAGGTCACAGCTCATTTTGCCACAGGGTTTGTTTCCTACAACGCTCCCCACTGAGTCACATTATCCCCGCTATCTTTTTCATTGTTGTTGTCGTTTGGAGTGTCCCAATTTCTCTTTTTCCCCTTCTGTTATATGCCAGCAGTGATTCCCTTTTTTCTCTCCTTTGGTGTAGCTGCCGTTCTTAGGATGTTGGGTTATTGAATTTAGTCTGCAGAGATAAGTGAATGAGCTCATGTGAACAGACAGGGGTTCAGGCTGCTGCCAGCCCCAGTCATCTTCTCTTCACTCCTCTACTCTGTGGATACGGTCATGTGAAAGCCATCAGGCTACAGATTCATTAGGGCAGCTGCCCTTCTTTACAGATGTACAGATGTTATCTCTGTGTTGCTGTGCAATACCCTGCCCCTGCTCACTACTTTAGAGAGCATAACGATACAGTACATACGCAGCACATACAGTACCTTACAGCAGTGCAACAACGTCTGTGTATTATATTGTACCTTACAGCAGTGCAACAACGTCTGTGTATTATATTGTACCTTACAGCAGTGCAACAACGTCTGTGTATTATATTGTACCTTACAGCAGTGCAACAACGTCGGTGTATTATATTGTACCTTACAGCATTGCAACAACGTCTGTGTATTATATTGTACCTTACAGCAGTGCAACAATGTCTGTGTATTATATTGTACCTTACAGCAGTGCAACAACGTCTGTGTATTATATTGTACCTTACAGCAGTGCAACAACGTCTGTGTATTATATTGTACCTTACAGCAGTGCAACCACGTCTGTGTATTATATTGTACCTTACAGCAGTGCAACAACCTCTGTGTATTATATTGTACCTTACAGCAGTGCAACAACGTCTGTGTATTATATTGTACCTTACAGCAGTGCAACAATGTCTGTGTATTATATTGTACCTTACAGCAGTGCAACAACGTCTGTGTATTATATTGTACCTTACAGCAGTGCAACCACGTCTGTGTATTATATTGTACCTTACAGCAGTGCAACCACGTCTGTGTATTATATTGTACCTTACAGCAGTGCAACAACGTCTGTGTATTATATTGTACCTTACAGCAGTGCAACCACGTCTGTGTATTATATTGTACCTTACAGCAGTGCAACCACGTCTGTGTATTATATTGTACCTTACAGCAGTGCAACCACGTCTGTGTATTATATTGTACCTTACAGCAGTGCAACAACGTCTGTGTATTATATTGTACCTTACAGCAGTGCAACCACGTCTGTGTATTATATTGTACCTTACAGCAGTGCAACCACGTCTGTGTATTATATTGTACCTTACAGCAGTGCAACAACGTCTGTGTATTATATTGTACCTTACAGCAGTGCAACAACGTCTGTGTATTATATTGTACCTTACAGCAGTGCAACCACGTCTGTGTATTATATTGTACCTTACAGCAGTGCAACAACCTCTGTGTATTATATTGTACCTTACAGCAGTGCAACAACGTCTGTGTATTATATTGTACCTTACAGCATTGCAACAACGTCTGTGTATTATATTGTACCTTACAGCAGTGCAACCACGTCTGTGTATTATATTGTACCTTACAGCTGTCCAGTACTGTTACGATATTTTACATATCTGTAGCATTTTGTTAGAACATACTGTATACCAGTCCATTGACATGCATTTACATATAATAAGATTAGAGACAGGCCGTAGCCGAGGCTATTCCCATTTCTCTGGCAGTGTGTCTCTTGCAAAGGGACTGACTATAGAGCTGGTTACCTGAAAAATCTCTAGGTTGGCCTCTTCCATTTCCTGGTTTTGTTCTAGAAGTCAAGGCCATCAGTTAATCACACATCAATATGGATTTACTCTAGCTCCCTGTCACTCACACATCACTATGGAGAAAATCCTCAGTTACTCAGACACAGCTCCCAATTATACACAAACCATTATTTGGAGATACAGAACAAAATAGACTATGATAAAGACAAATCATATAGTCATGTGGGATGTCCAACACAATGTCTCATTTTGCAGCCTATGCACAGTAAATAATGTAAGAGTAAACCCTTACAAGTTACCCAAACACTGAAATTCTACATGTAATGTTAAGGTAGACAAGGCTTGTGTCATCAAACAGTTGTACCATAGTGGAAATACCCTACTGAACTCAATCTGTTTCTGTTCAAATGCCAAATGTCCAATCAGCGAGCAGCATTTAAAGGTCATTTTAAATGTCTGCTTATCATACATTATGCATTTGAGCTTGTGCTGGAATGACATATTCTGAACAGGAATACATGTATAGCAAATTTCCTGAAAAAATAACAATGTAAAAGATCATTCAAAGACAACTAATTTGGACCAAATTTGAAGTCTTCCAATGGTTGTATCATGCGTCAGAGTTTTGCCACTTAACCAGTTCTTAAGACATTGGATAGTCAGATAGTCATGTAATGCCAAAGAACATTGAATGAGAAATTCAAGCATACCAACTTTGTTTCAATATTTTTCCAATAACTGTCCACCAACAACAGGTTTCATAAAAAGCGTATTTGTCCATGTAACCAGTTCAAACACATAAAACAATCTGTTACACAGCACACCAAAGATATTCCACATCAACAATACAATTATTTTTCTTTACTGTAGCATCTCTATAAACCATGTGACTACCAACAAATCATAAAAACATACAACCATCACCATCTTGATTATAGAACCAGAATTTACCTTCTGTCTTGCTGTTTTCCATAGTTCCTGTGCCCACCTACCTAGACCACAAACAGGGTTGTGTAGTTTTAGTGTTCAAGGCACTCCTCTGTTCTGTCCTCCTCTGAACACTGTCCTGCCGAACCCTCGCTCTAAACCATGTGAGTCTGATGATCCTCCACACAAAAAGGGCCCTTGTGTACAGTAAGTGGAATGATGGTGGGAGAGGACAGACAGAGAGAGGGAGAGAGATGGAAGAGAGGGGTAGAGCTTGAGGGCTTTTGACACTCCTTCATGAGGAGACAATTGGACAGCTGATTCGATTTTCCCCTTAACACGAATGCCCAATTTCATAGAACAGATCAAACAGAACTGTGACACAGGATCTGGTCAGCTCAGGCGGGTGACATGCAAAAGGTAGTCAGGATATGATGCCATTTTAGTCACTGTACATTTTCTATGTGATTCCATACAGTATTTGGCCAAGTTTACTTGATGACTGTGTCTGTATGTTACTGTTAGAAACAGTGATGTGTGATGTGCTTCAGTGTGTTGTGTGTTATGAACACAATTAAGTAGGCCTATTGCATATGATGCTGTAGTATATTTTTACATCAGCATGTTTGTGCAGTGTTTCTACTGTATAGTGGGTATGTGTTTTGGATTCACTGATACACACAAGGATTCACATTTCCCCAATGTTTTTTTTAAAACTGTGTGGGTCTCTATGAATGAGCGTGTTATTGGTATCAGACTCTAGTAGGGTTAATGTTAATACTGTATATTGTGATGGCATTACGCTCCTCCACGCCCCCAGGACCAAGTTCAGCTCCTTGGGGTAATCAGGCTTTCAGCCTCTTTCTCTTTAGAAAGGCTTGTTGATAGCTGTGCTCCTTGTCCCTTGTAGCGTCAGCTGTGTTCTGTGTCAGTTGCCCTGTCTAGTCGTGTCCATTTTTTCTTGTTTATTTTTAAAATTGAGATTCTGTATAATGAAAAGTACTGTACAAATGTAATACATTATATTCTGTCAGCGTTGTGTGAGTGAGTCAGTGTGATTAGCCTTTTACTGCAGTAGGCTAAATCAGGGTCACACAGTGATTCTTGGTAGTCTTTTAAAAATAGATATTTAATTTAACTAGGCAAGTCAGTTAAGAACAAATTATTATTTACAATGACACCCTACCACGGCCAAACCCGGACGATGCTGGGGAAATTGTGCACCGCCCTATGGGACTCCCAATCACATCCGGATGTGATACAGCGTGGAATCAAACCAGGGACTATAGTGACACCTCTGAGATGCAGTGCTTTAGGCCACTGCGCCACTCGGGAACTTGTCTTAAACAAATTGACACACCTCACATACATGATTATGGGCCTATTTTTTTTTTAAGACACCTGTTCCACTTCAGATAGAGTTGAAATGCATTCAATTGGGAGTTTGCATCCCAATATTAAACTTTATTTACATCAGAGAAGACTGAAATATAACAACTGTTTGACATAGAAACACAGGCTTTCCATCAGTTTTATTAAAAAAAATGTTATTAATTATGAAATTATAAAAAATATTAATAACGGCACTTTTGGTCATTGACTGCAGGAGAGGACTACGTGCCTTATGATGCCAGCGGGCACAGTTTCTCAAATCTCAGAACTGATCACTCCTTCCACAGCTTGCGGTCTTCCAAGAAAACAGGAAGTTGTGTGTGTTGCCTCTCCTTATGTAGCATAGCCTTGTTACCAGTGTCACAAGTTCTGGCCTTGTGCTTGGAAGGCTGCAGCACAGGTCCACTGGGGATGAAAAGCTAGTTCAGATGCTCAACAAAAGGATGTGTGTTTCAATGAAGAGCATACTATTCCCACAAATCAAGGCCTTCCTGTAAACAATGTTCTGATTCTTTGTGTGTTTGTGGAGTGCTGTACTACCCTAATAAGCATATGGGAATATTCTCCACCGATCTGATACGCTGGTTGGGTGATGCAGTACATGCGCCATGCTACCTCCCATCATACAAACCACCCCCAGCACTCTAGGCTAGCTTTGGGTTGGAGGGGGAAGGACCCATATCTGTGAACAACAAATGGACAAGGCCAGGCGATGCTCTGACCTCTGCTTGTTTAGTCAGAGGGGTAAAAAAAAAAGTTAAATGTAAAAGACATTACTCAAAATATGCAACTACGAAAGAAAAGGAAACACAGTTCTATGCTCTCAGCAGATGTTTGATGATTTACTGAAAACACTTATGGACATAACCACCACACATCTTATTGAGGAATTCATCACATAACTGAATTTGTTGAACAAAGTTAACAGCAGATGCAGACATTAAGCAAAATAACTATATAAATTATACCACACACACATTATAGTGACATCAGTGGGAGTAAAGAGACATTCTTGTTGGCGTTCAAGAAACAGAACATTGATGGATTCCTCCACCGATCTAGATTTGTACGCTGTTTATGAAGAGTTAAAAGATTCCAAATAAACTATAGTAGAAATAGCTTTAGCTTAACACTGTTGGTTAACTGAGGCTTACACAGCCACACACACACACAGACTGTGTTTCAGCACCTCCAAAGAGGACTCTTGGCTGTGTGACTCAAAGCAATGACTCAGTCATTGCACGGTGCCATGAGGTGTGTTCACCACACTGTCATACGCTGACTACTAAAGTATTTCCTACAAGTAAAAGAGACCAGGTGTCACTGCAGGAGTGTTATGTGAAGAACAAGGACATTGTGTGTTTCATTTCATTTGGTGCCATTAAAATCTCTTACTGGAGTCTAATTTTGTTCTTTTGAATATATATATATATTTTTTTAAATCTATATTCAATAAATGTTCATAAATGTAAGAGAAATTAGAGTTATGTTATCTCACATTATGTCATGGGTCACATGCTGAGTTTAAGTTTCAATCCAGGAGCTGCCTTGTTGTGGAAGCCTCCAATCCAAACAAGTCCCTGAGAGTCAGTGAACTCCCCGTCACCTTCCAACCTAGAAAAAAAACAATAGAGCCATCATTCACTAGCCATCGGCCTAAACTATTATTCACTAGCATATCAAAATATGATAGGAAAAAGTTAACATGCTAAAGTAATGGGTTCACCTGTTCTTGCTGAAGCTGCCGCAGTATTTGGTCCCGTCAGAGAAGCTGTATGTCCCTGTGCCATGATACATGTTGTCTTTGAAGTCCCCTTCATACAGGGCCCCAGAGGGATGCTCCAGAGTCCCTCTGCCATTCATCTGGAATAGAGGGAGCACTGGTCACTCACAGCAGACATCACAAAAACTATGACCCGCTAATCCAAATACCAATCCCTATCAATTCTGTCCTAACATAGGCCTACACCCGACCATGCAGTCACACACACATACCTTGTCATCATGCCACTCTCCAGTGTAGGTGACACCACTGGCTGAGGTGTGTTTGCCCATACCACGCCTCACCACGACTCCCTCTGTGGACCCGCAGCACTCTCCTTCTGGTGATGACCACAGTAATGCAGCTCGTTATAACAGTTAGAATCATTCATTTAATGTTACTGTGTCAATATGAGCACTTACCATATCTGTCACCATTTGGGAAAATGTAGGATACTTGCAAATTCCCCTCCTCTGAAAATAAATATGTGAGTGGAGTTTAAGACTGCGACATAGGCTAATAGTTAGCCTTAAGCACAAACATACAATATTTACACACCAAAAAAAGCAGATATCTTGAGATGTCCAAGTCTGGTCTCTGCCTACCTTCGCTTTCTGTGACCTTTCCTTTTTTCTTCTCTGCAGGAAAAACACTTTAATAATGACAATATGTTGGAGCTATGCTATTTCTGTATTATGATGGCTATACAGTACGGTAACTGGCTAACGTTACTCACCTGACATTTTAGTAATGCTTCGTCAAATTGAATTTACTCAATATAGTTAGAGCTTTTAGCTAACTTTAGCTGGCTGTCAAGCTAGTCAATACATTTCGGATTTGTTACTAGTTCAAACATGACTATGGCTATATCTTATTCAATTTTTTCGTGATGGTATAGCTGATGTTGTCGCGATGCGTTTCCTAAACTTTATATTACCATGGTAACTCTACACAGCCTTTACCGGAAAATAAACTTTGACCTCTGATTGATTAACCAATGAGAAATACGGTGAAGTTGTAAATTGTCTTGGTCTCTGGATAAATAACCTGCTATCCGTTTCTCTTATGCATTATTTTTCTCGATAGTACATTTTTTTTGAATAGCAAAATAATTTACTAATTGTCCTCTTGCCCATACAGAAAGAAACAATGTGGTGCCTCCCGACCTACTGATATCTATTTTATGGCTAATGGCTAGCAATCCTCCGTCCTACCTGGCTGTGACAATGCACTGTTAAGTGGTCATTCTGGTCAATTATCTAGTTTGCCGACAACCCAAGAAGTGTTATGAACTAAACACGATGTAAACGTGTGCCTCGTCAGCCATAAAGTAACATTTTAGCTAGCCGGTTCCTACTACTTTCAAGGCACCGACACCGTGCCTTGCAAAAATGATGTCCACCTACTCTACTGTATGTGTCATCTGAATTGAAAACTGAAATCCAGATTAGGAAGTGAAATGAGCAACTGCAAAAGAACCTAGTGCTACAGTAATGCAAGTGGTATGTCTGACGCATAATCCACATAACATAGTTGGCTGGCAATGCGTTGTGCTATTGAATAGTCAGTCAGGTTTTATACTGCACTCCTCTTAAGATAATTAGTTAGATATTAGCTCTCATCCTTTGAACTGTGGAATAAACCTGAATAATAAACACATTTATCTTTCTCTCACCACAGGCCCACCTCAGGCAGAGGAATGGGAGGGTGTGGCGGTGGTGCAGGCCTGGATTAGCAGAGTCGGAAGGGGCATTGGCAGAGATGATGGGCAAGCTGCCCATGCAGAAGATCTTCATTACCAATAAGAACCAGGAGCAGGTGAAGGAGCTGTTGAGAGAGCTGCAGACCTAGGACTATGACAACGAGCCTTATGAGTGAGTGTTCTCATAACATAGGAAGAGAGCCTGTATACTGGAGTGCCTTCAGAATACTGGGGTCTCTGTATAATATTGGAAGAATTGGAAAATGTGTTGGTATTCAGGGGTTGTTGTTTTCTTCTCTGCTGAGGTTTGTGTAGTTGCACTGTGATGTATCAGGTGTCACTCACCTTTTTGACTGGAACAGACTAATAACATCACATAATCTTTACCCACCTGTTCTTTCTCAGTGAAGAAGCAGAGGAGTATGATGAAGAGGAAGAGTATGACTAGCTGGATTACCAGGAGGAAGTGCAGTTCTGGAACCTAATGAGCCTGTGGAGAGCCCTGTCTATGATCCTGACTCAGAGGATGAACGGTAGCCCACACCCAAGCCAGTCATAGGACTGTTTGCCATAGGAAAGTTCTGCAGGTATCAGCAGGAGTCTCTGGCCCTCACCGCCATCTACGGCAACCGCTTCACCGAGCGTATTGCCAACAGCATGTGGACCATCACTCTGGACCCAGACCTCCTGCACTATCACCGGCGGCCCCCGTTCACTTTCGGGACATCTGCCGGCTGCAGATTTGGAACCAAGTGCAAGTATAAGCACCAGATGCCCACCAAGGGGAACGCCTCGGGCCCCCAAGACCCAGTGCGAGCCAGCCTGAATTCAGCTTTACAGAGTATGAGCTGGAGCACCTTATATAGACAGGTGTGTGACTTTCCAACTCATTCCAACTCCAATCAATTGAATTTACCACCGGTGGACTCCAATCAAGTTGTAGAAACATCTCAAGGATGATCAATGGAAACAGGATGCACCTGAGCTCAATTTCAAGTAGCAAAGGGTCTGAATACTTATGTAAATAAGGTGTTTCTGTTATTTTATGGTTTTATAAATTAACAAAAATGTCTAAAAATCTGTTTTCGCTTTGTCATTATGAGGTATTGTATGTAGATTGCTGAGAATTTTTATCCATTTTAGAATAAGGCTGTAACGTAACAAAATGTGGAAAGAGTCAAGGGGTCTGAATACTTTCCGAAGGCATTGTATGTCAACCGGAGGAAAAAATGGTGAAAAGGCATGAAGAGAAGACAGAGGGCCATCAGCAAGAGAACACCAAACTGTGTCGAGAGTTCAGGAGAAAACAGGTAGAGTAGAGAGTGTACTTCATTCTGGGCTGTTACTACCAGGGTTTTTTCTGGATCAAAAAGGGTCTTAGGGCCTCCCGAGTGGCGCAGCGGTCTAAGGCACTGCAGAGGCGTCACTACAGATCTGGGTTCGAACCCGGGCTGTGTCGCAGCAGGCCGCGACTGGGAGACATATGAGGTGACCCACAATTGGCCCAGTGTCATCCGAGTTAGTGGAGGGTTTGCTGGCCGGGATGTCCTTGTCTCATCGCACTCTAGCGACTCCTGTGGTGGGCTGGGCGCATGCACGCTGATATGGTCGCCAGTTGGACGTTTCCTCCAACACATTGGTGCGGCTGGCTTCCGAGTTAAGCAAGCAGTGTGTCAAGAAGCAGTGCATTTTGGCAGGGTCATGTTTTGGAGGACGCATGGCTCTCGACCTTCACCTCTCCCGAGTCCGTATGGGAGTTGCAGCGATGGGACAAGACGAACTACCAATTGAGGAGAAAAAGAGGTAAAAAGTTTAGGTGGTGGGGGCGTAGCAGGGCCAATTTTCTGTAATTAATATAATTTCTCCATGTAGCTGAGAGACATTTTTGTCATTTTAAGCGTAGCAGGGCCAATTTCCTGCAATTCAACACATTTTCCCATGCAGCTGAGAGACTTAGTCGACCCGAAAAAACACTAAGGCTGACTACAGTACAACACTAAGGCTGACTACAGAACAAGAGAGAAATATAAGCAGCCTGTCATGCTATTTAGTGCCATCTATTGGTGTTATGGGGGAATTGCGATTTATCAGTCCTGTCCAATACTAGTCATGCCTGTAAACCTTACAGCTAAAATCATAAGTGGTCATGTCCCTAGTGATGATATTGGAAAGTCTGTTTGCTCCACCTAATCCCCTGTTACTGTTCCTCTCTCTGCCAGTCATCCAGGCATTTCACCTCCATGGTGCAGCAGAGACTCAAGCTGGCTGACTGGAATGAGAAGGACCTGCTGATGTGAAATGATGGTATTAGATTTGTTGCATGCTGCAGTGTCCTATGTGTGATGTTAACTTGGTGTTAAGATCTGATGTCTTTGTGTTGGTCTTCTACAGGTGTGGTAAGACCCCCCAGATCCGTTAGTTCACTTTGGATGTGTCTCTGAGTGGGCCTGCCAACCAGGTGGCTAGCATCATCTGCACCCAGCCCTGCCGTATCTTTGCCATCTCTGTGGCTGACGGGGTGGCACAGGAGCGGTACAGAACGCCTCGGTAACTCAGGGGCTACCAGATCCGTCTGGAGACCATCGGGGTCAGTGGAACTCAATGTTGTACACACGCTCACATGCATAACCTTACATTCTAGTTAAAGCTGTTGTTGAACTTCAATTAAGCTTGTACTCTCTCTCTCTCTCTCTCTCTCTCACTCTCACTCTCTCTCTCTCACTCTATGCCTCCCCCTTCCTTCCTTCCTTCCTCCCTCTACCAGGCTGCTGTATTGCACCACAGGAATTCTGCTGGGGGGGACGCAGACCTCACAGGGATCTCTCGTATCATAGTGGATGAGGTGCCCGAGCGCCTCCTTTATGAGTATGCAAAAGTGCCCCCTCGTAAGCCAACAGCATATAGACTTAATCACTATTGTGCCAGTTGTCTCGTCCTGATTTTCTCTCTCTCTCTCCATCCCTCTCCCTCAGTGACTTCCTCCTGCTGGTGTCGAAGGATCTGATGGTCCAGAACCCAGAACTGAAGTTCTTCATGATGAGTGCCACCCTGAAAGCTGACCGCTTCTCCCTGTACTACAACAACTGCAACACCAATCACATACCAGGTACTGATGCACACTATCTACCCCAGCACACACCATCTACATACCAGGTACTGATACACACTATCTACCCCACCACACACCATCCACATCCTTCAAGCCTCTTGGTGTATGTAGGGCAAAGTGGATAACAGTGGATATAACAGAATAGTTAGACGGGGGGGACGACAAGTCCTCATCGGGCAGCAGGAGGGACAGAGGCGGGGCCAAAGACTCTGTGGACTAGCTGGGAGACAACATGTGATCCATCAGGAACCTTCAAAAGAAAGACTTCATTAAAGACTCCATCCCTGACCAGCAGCTCAGCCTGCAGGAACTCACTATTCCAATACAAATCAAATCAAAGGTGAGGCTTTTGTTGATCTTCCTGTCCCCTCAGCTAAATACTCCACACTGTGTCATCGTCTGAAATGGCACCCTATTCCCTGTAGTCCACTACTACCCTGAGAATGTTAATCAGGATGTTTTTGTTTGTCTAAAGACACCAAGACGTCTGTGCTGAAGACCAGCTCTGCCTGGATAAGATCTGGACCTGGTGGACCTGGACCTGGAGTATATGGTGGATTGGGACAATAGCTACCCTCCAGGTGAGAGAGCACTACAGACAGATGGAATGGCAGATTGATAGTCACACAGTGAACGTTTAGTTTCTTGATTTCCCTTTAGGTAACACTTTACATGAAGTTATGCTGTATCCGTGTATTAACACTGGAAATCTCCAGTATCGACCATGTCTCCTTCCCTGTCCAGGTGCTGTGTTGGTGATGCTGGGCCTGGTTGAGATTAAGACGCTCTATGAGCAGCTCCAGACCAATAGGATGTTCAACAACCGGAACAGAGCCAGGTAAGGAAATACAGGGAGCACTGTACTGGAAGAATTTGCAGGATTGCTAGAATTATGAGTTGTAGAGTTTTGCATAAATATGTGGTTGTGATGGGTTGAGTTTTTATACAGGTGTGTGTGTTCTGGTACAGCTGTAGATGGGTTATGTTTGTTGTGGATGTGGTTGTGTGTGTGTGTGTGTGTGTGTGATTGTGTGTCAGGTGTGTGATGTACCAGCTCTACTCATCACTGTCTTTTTCTTTTCTTTACATTTTTTTGTATTTATTTATTTTAGTATTTTTTTTGTACTTCTACTCCCCAATTTCGTGATATCCAATTAGTAGTTAGTCTTTTCCCATCGCTGCAACTCCCCTACGGACTCGGGAGAGGTGAACGTCGAGAGTCATGCGTCCTCCGAAACACGACACTGCCAAGCCGCACTGCTTCCTGACACACTGCTCACTTAACCCAGAAACCAGCTGCACCAATGTGTTGGTGGAATGACCGTCCAGCTGGCAACCGAAGTCAGTTTGCAGGCGCCCGGCCCGCCGCAAGGAGTCACTAGAGCTTGAGGGGACAAGGAAATCCCTGTCAGTCAAACCCTCCTCTAACCCGGACGACGCTGGGCCAATTGTGCGCTGCCTCATGGGTCTCCCGGTCACGGCCGGCTGTGACACAGCCTGGGATCGAACCCGGGTTTGTAGTGACGCTTAAACCCCTGCATCACTCGGGAGGTCCAATCGCCCCTATTTAACGAGGAGCAGCAGGCTGTGTTCAGCTGGTCACCAAGATCATCATCACCACCAACTTCGCAGAGACCTCCTTCACTATCAATGACATGGTCTATGTGGTCGACTCGGGGTAGATAAAGGAGAAAAGGTACTGTAACCTCTGACCTCTAAACAATTGGATGTCTCTGCAGACAGGGGCCGTGTTTCAATACTCTCAACTGGTTTCCATAACTGTCAAGTTCTGATGAGAGCACATTCGATAAGTGCAAACTATGTTAATGTGTACAACTCATATTTTCTATACTAACCTGTTATAAGGAGTGAACCAATTCATTGATAGCAGTGCATATTTGGCTGCTTATACTACACACTGAGCTAGACGGCATGTGAGTGTTATTTCGCTGTCTTTCCCATCAGTTACAACGCTTCTAAGAGCATGGGGAGCCTGGAGGAGTCGTGAGTGACCCATGCCAATGCCCTGCAGAGGAGGGGGTGAGTTTGCCATTTGGCCTCGGGGGTCTGCTTCCACTTCTTCACCATCCACTGCTTCCAACACCAGCTGGCTGAACAGAGCTGCCAGAGATCCAGAGAGTCCCCTCGGAGCAGCTCTGCCTCAGGCAAGCAGACCATTACAGGACTCTCCCTACATCGGGAGTAAAATTTGCCTAATCCCGAAGGCCGAGATTCACTATGAAGGAATTTTATACACCATTGACACTGAAAATTCGACTGTTGCTCTCACCAAAGTCCGCTCCTTTTCTACTGAGGACTGCTCTACTGACCAATTCCAGTCTTCCAGTAAATAATTGTCAACTTAAACAACTTAGTCAATCCTTTGCCAGCAGCATACCACCCTGCATCCCACTGCTGGCTGACTTCTGAAACTTAGCAGGCTTGGTCCTGGATGGGAGACCAGATGCTGCTGGAAGTGGTGTTGGAGGGCCAGTAGGAGGCACTCTTTCCTGTGGTCTAAAAAAATATCCCAATGCCCCAGGGCAATGATTGGGAACATTGCTCTGTGTAGAGTGCAGTCTTTCGGATGGGATGTTAAACGGGTATCGTGACTCTTTGGGGTCACCCATGGCAGTTATTGTAAGAGGTGTGTTAACCCCGGTGGCCTGTCTAAATTCCCAATCTGGCCCTCATACCATCATGGCCACCTAATCATCCCCTGTTGTTGCTGTACATGAGAATATGTTTTCAGTCAACTTACCTGGTTAAATAATAGTTAAATCATTTCTAATGTCACCTAACTACAGCACTGTGCCTATGGTGCTCTTAAGTGACCAATTTGTTATTTACTCATGTACCAGGCACTGTCTCTCTATTTAACCACTGACATTCATTTGAACCTTCCCTGGATTTTCAATGTAGATACTCATGACATGTTGTCACCAATGCAAACATATTTTCACTTTGAAATTTCCCAACACTGCCCCCTTTCTCCACCTCTCTCTCTATCCCCACTTTCTTTCTCTCTCTCAGGATTAAGACCCTGCGTGTGTTTGTGGAGCGGCTGTTGGAGTCTGTTCTCTCGGAGGATGCCCCTAGCCATGGGCAGTATGGATGCGGCCCAGCAATGTCTGCAAGACCTGGGGGCTCTGACGGCCGACGAGAAGCTCACCCCTCTGAACTCCCACCTGGCCTGTCTGCCCATGGACGTCCGTTAGCAAACTCATGCTGTTTGGTGCCATCTCCCACTGCCTGGACCCTGCCCTCACAGACGCTGCCAGCCTGGCCTTCCCCCTTCAAAACGCACTTTTTACTACTGTTTGCCTGAGTTTACTAATGGCAGTCTATCAGAGCCTTTGGGTTGAATTGGAATGAGTAGAAATGTGATCTTCCGTGAGGCGTTCCATTTTCACACAGACGGTCACAAGTTTCACTCTCTTGTTTTTTTATCTTCTTTTTCTCCTCTCCTGCAGTGTTTTCTTCCTGTGGCCAGGTGTCTCCTTGGGATAAGAGGGAGGAGGCCAATGAGAATACCCTGAGTTACGCCCTGGCTAACAGTGACCATCTGGCCCTGCTGCAGGGATACAAGGTACTGTACTTGACACACTAGGGCTGGGCACACTGGGCAGACCTGAACCTCTCTCTACTGTTTATCCCCTAGCCATGTCACGAATATTAACACACACTAGCACTATAACACTAATGCCAGAAATACTGAAATGATACCTGAACCAGCTATGAAAAATTGCATTTGCCTTGAGACACAGATGTACATGTTCTGAGTGGCAATGCAAGATGTAGAACCAACTAAAACACCGGGTAGAATACAGATTATCTGCTGTGGACATGTGACTGTCTAATGTAATGTGTTGCTGTTGCACACGGCTGGTGTGGTGCAGCCAAGAACGTGAACCAGGCTTGGTTTCAGTACTGCTGAGAGAACTTCCTGCCTGGCAGGGCCTTACAGGTCAGATACTGTTCTGTGGCATCTTTCCTGACAGGTGGCATTATTACAGTGTTGTATTGTACGGTACTTGCAAGAGTCTGAGATGTGCTTTGTGGTTTGCAGGAGATAACCAGTCTGAAGAGGCAGTTTACGGAGCTGCTGTCTGACATTGGCTTTGTCAAGGAGGGACGGAGGGCCAGAGTCATGGAGAGAATGGCTGCCAAATGGACTGAGGGTGTCCTGGAGGCTAGGGGCTGTGAGGTAGAACACACACACATATGTTTCAATCAGAATTATACAGTACCTAAGATATATCCATGATAGAAATTAGTGATGGGAAGTTGGGTTCTTTTTACTGACTTGGATCTTTTCAACTCGTTCAGTCAAACAAACAAATCTTTAGACTCATTTAGTTCATTGGATTCTGTAATGCCCATAGCGCGCAGGACACTGCCAGCGAACAATGAATAATATACAAAATAATTAGGATTCCTCAAGCCTCTCGTTCACCGTAGGGGCTTATAGGAGCTGTCATTTGTGACTGAGACTTGTAAAAGTGTGCTTCAAGCAATGTACATTTTTGATTGCTAGGCATACAAATAACATCATGTATACCTTTGAAACAAGGTCTAGTTGCTGCCGCAACTGGACTAGATTGTGAACAACTCAATGGCAGAATGCCATTGCTTGACTTCTGCACAAGATCATTCGCAAACTGCAGCAGCCCCCAAGTTCATGTTTTTTGAGCAGAGGCAGGCTGTGTATGTTTTGGTTCTGCAAAGCTGTGTTCATTGATAACATTCAATAATAAATTCATTGCAATTTCGTTCTTGAACCATGCCATCAATTATCAAACATGTATTGGTCTTCTCTATTCTGCCTGGAGCATGATCTATTTTCCTGCGTGCACATGTAAAATCAAATCCCATATTATTTGTCACATGCTTCGTAAACAACAGTGAAATGCTTACTTACGGGTCCATTTCCAATAATGCAGAGTTAAAGATAAAAAATATATATAAATAGTAAAACGAGGAATAAGTACACAGTGACTAACAATAACGAGTAAAATATGAAATTACTTTATACAGGGAGCACCAGTACCGAGTTCATGTGCAGGGGTACGAGGTAGCTATGTACAGTGCCTTGCGAAATTATTCGGCCCCCTTGAACTTTGCGACCTTTTGCCACATTTCAGGCTTCAAACATAAAGATATAAAACTGTATTTTTTTGTGAAGAATCAACAACAAGTGGGACACAATCATGAAGTGGAACGACATTTATTGGATATTTCAAACTTTTTGAACAAATCAAAAACTGAAAAATTGGGCGTGCAAAATTATTGTGTTTGAAGCCTGAAATGTGGCAAAAGGTCGCAAAGTTCAAGGGGGCCGAATACTTTCGCAAGGCACTGTACATATCAGTAGGGGTAAAGTGACTAGACAACTAAATAGATAATAGACTGAGCTGTAGCAGCAGCCTGTGTGGTGTCAGTACGCATATGTGTGCATGTTATGTGTGTGTGTGTGTGTGTGTGTGTTGCGGTGTGTATGTGCATAGAATAGTCCGTGTAAGAGAGTTAGTTCAAAAAAAGGGTCAATGCAGGTAGTCCGGTTAGACATTTGATTAGTAGTATTGTGGCTTGGGGGTAGAAGCTGTTCAGGGTCCTGTTAGTTCCAGACTTGGTGTACTGGTACCGCTTGCCGAGATAGACAGTTGGTGGTCTCCGGAGCCGTTTAGCCGGGGGAGCGCATATTAATCCTGCTGTAGGATTCATTGCAGCCAGCAGGTTAAATGAACAACTAAAATGAATGTGTCACTCAGAAAAAGGAATCGTGACTCGAGTCAGTAAAAAGTAGTTCAAAAAGAACGACTCGTTCCTGAGCTGCAAATGATTCATTTAAATGCTGCATTGTCACATAAAATCTGTTCATAAATCATGCAAGTTAATAATTTCACTCTTTCTCTCCACAGGCCAACCTCAACTCTGACAACATCAGGTTGCTCTGTGCTGCCCTTTATCCCAATTTAGTTCAGGTGAGTCTTTACCCATCCAGCATGATCAACAGCTCAGTACTCAGTACTCAGTACAGTAAAATATTAGAAACGCAACATTCAACAATTTCAAAGTTACAGTTCATAGGAAATTAGGCCCTAATCTATGCATTTCACATGACTGGGAATACAGATATGCATCTGTTGGTCACATATACCTTAAACAAAAAGTAGGGGCATGGATCAGAAAACCAGTCAGTATCTGGTGTGACCAACATTTGCCTCATGCAGAGCGACACATCTCCTTCGCATAGTTGATCAGGCTGTTGATTTTGGCCCGTGGAATGTTGTCCCACTCCTTTTCAATGGCTTTGCAAAGTTGCTGGATATTGGCGAGAACTGTAACAAGTTTTCGTATAGGTTGATACAGAGCATCCCAAACATGCTCAATTGGTGACTTGTCTGAGTATGCAGGCCATAGAAGAACTGGGACATTTTCAGCTTCCAGGCATGGGCCATGGGGCACCCTGTTCACAACGTTGACATCAGCAAACCGCTTGCCCACACGACACCATACATGCTGTTGGCCATCTGCCCTGTACAGTTGAAACTGGGATTAATCTGTGAAGAACACACTTCCCCAGTGTGCCAGGGGCCATCGAAGTTGAGCATTTTCCCACTGAAGTTTGTTACGACGCCGAACTGTAGTCAGGTTAAGACCCTGGGTTCAGACAGTTTGTGCAGAAATTCTTCGGTTGTGCAAACCCACAGTTAAATCAGCTGTTCGGGTGGCTAGTCTCAGACGATCCCACAGGCGTGGTTACATGTGATCTGCGGTTGTAAGGCCGGTTGGATGTACTGCCACATTTTTTAAATTACGTTGGAGGCGGCGTATGGTAGAGAAATTAACATTAAGCTTTAGCTAGCAACAGCTCAGGTGGGCATTCCTGCAGTCAGCATGACAATTTCACACTCCCTCAACTTGAGACATCTGTGGCATTGTGTTGTGTGACAGAAGTGCACATTTTAGTGTGGCCTTTTAATGCCCCCAGCACAAGGTGTACCTGTGTACTGATCATGCTGTTTAATCAGCTTCTTAATATGCCACACCTGTCAGGTGGATGGATTATCTTGGCAAAATGGAAATGTTCACTAACAGGGATGTAAACAAATTTGTGGGCAACATTTGAGAGAAATAAGCTTTTTGTGCATATGGAACATTTCTGGGATCTTTAATTTCAGCTCATGAAACATGGGACCAACACTTTACATGTTGCGTTTTATATTTTTGCTCAGTATATATACCTTAGCTAAGCCATTGATTCCTGTGCTAGGTGAGGTCTCCTCATGAAAAGTTCAAACAGACCAGTAAAGGCACAGTGAAGATGAAGACGAGCTGCGCTACATGACCAAGAATGATGGCTGTGTCCACGTACAGCCCTCCTCCTTCAACTACACGTTACAACTTCCACACAGTGAGAATAAACTACAGAGACATAACCAATACTATTTTACAGTAACTAAAAAGTTAATCCAAAACAACCACACAAGCTATTTTTTTTGTTTTGTTTTAGTTGTTTAATGGTCAAGTGGTGGTTTCTGGGGCCACTATGACAGCCCCTACATTGTGTACCATGAGAAGGTGAAGACGAGCCATGTGTTCATCAGAGACTGCAGCATGGTGTCAGTGTACCCCGTGGTTATGTTCGGAGGGGGACAGGTTAACGTGGAGCTGCAGAAGGGAGAGTTCCTCATCTCCCCGGAAAGAGTACCTTGTCTACAGCCGCTACATAAAATCAGTACTACTGCTCTTTGGAAAGGAGCACTATGTACAGCAGGTGTTTTACTTCCACCCAATGCCTGTGTAGGAGACATGCGACAGTGGCTCATAGCCAAGGGACTGAAATCATTCCAAGAAATGTACTACCATGTTTCCATATTTTTCAAAACTGTTTGCCAATGTCTCTTCAAGTTGTATTTCAGAGATAGATATAGTAGTCTATTATTCAGTCGTGCAGATGAAAATGGACATTACGATTGTCTCTTGTGTGAACGTTTCAGGAAAGAAATGAAAGGGGATCAGAATTTGTTGTTACTGGAAAGGTATGGAATCAACTGGGACATTCCACAAATAGTATTTTATGTCTCTACACATTATGTGTATACATTTTGATCAAACATTCAATTTAGCAGTTAGATCACATACACCGATGCTTTAACTAAACTATGTTCAAATTTCCAATAGCAGTGTGTTTTCATTCAAATAAGATATTTCTTTTTTATGAGAATGTTGGCATGTCCAACACTATGTATGTCCAAATTCTAGGAAGATTTAATGCACTTAACCCCAAGATTTTCCTATGTTTTCACCGTCATTGTAAAGCCCTAGTTGTTTTGTTGCTTTGTATCAATGTCTGGGAGCAGAATTTCTTGTTGGCAGAACTGTTAAGGATGTGGTTCCATCATTGTGGTGCCAGGATGAAAAAGAGCTTTGATTGGGCTGAGCGGGAGCTGCCCCCCAAGGAGGGGTGGGAGGACCAAGAGACCAGAGGTGGCAGAATGGAGTACACGGGCCTCCCGAGTGGCGCAGTTGTCTAAGGCAGTGTTAGCTGTGTCACTAGAGATCCTGGTTCGAGTCCAGGCTCTGTTGCAGGCGACCGGGAGACCAATGGGGCGGCACACAATTGGCCCAGTGTTGCCTGGGTTAGGGAGGGTTTGGCCGGCAGGGATGTTCTTGTCCCATCGTGCACTAGCGACTCCTGTGGCAGGCCGGGTGCATTGCACGCTGACACGGTCGCCAGGTGTACAATGTTTCCTCCGACACATTGGTGCGGCTGGCTACCGGGTTAAATGTGCATTGTGTCAAGAAGCAGTGCGGCTTGGCTGGGTTGTGTTTCGGAGGACGCACAGCTCTCAACCTTATCCTCTCCCGAGGCAGTATGGGAGTTGCAGCAATGGGACAAGACTGTAACTACCAATTGGATACCACGAAATTGGGGACAAAAAGCGGTTAAAATGTTTTTATAAGAATGGAGTACTCGGGTTGGGGTGTTGGGTTTGAGCATAGCCTGGTAGGGAGGGGCAGTTCCTCTTGCTGCTCCGTAGGCAAGTACCATGGTCTTGTAGTGGAAACAGAATGTGAAATTGATAGCCTACGGCAACAAAATACCCAGGGGGTTGTTTTGTCATGAACACATCCCATCAACAGATGGGGCTATTGAACTAAACTCTGGAGTGGCTCTCATTTACCACTGACTGATACTAGTGCAGGTACTTGTTCGCAAGTGCAAGCATTTGCATTAAAATAATGATTGTGACCAAAACATACAATTAATCCTTTTTTCCAAGGTAATGTAAAGTCACTTGAACATAGTTCAAAAACACAGCATCTGCTTTATTCAAATGTTTGATAAGTTATTTTTGCTCAACATACCATATTATAAATGTGGGTATTACATATTTTACATCATCTATTCACCCATTTAAGTGTCAGTTTTAAGAGATCTGTGTGCTGATTAATTAATGATCGATGCAGCAATATGATTTCCTCTGACAGCCCATTCAAAACCGCACAGACTAGACTTCAACCTCTGTGTATTTTGATGAAGACATATTTTGATAATGGAACTTTTGGCAGTCCTGTATGTACGAATTTATTTGAAATAAGCTTGCTGCTATGTATCAAAAACCAATATGAAAGAAACTGATGTAGAGTCTGCTAAGTGCACACCAGATTCCTATGCGGACTGTATTTTCTAAAAGGCACTCGCTTTTCTGTCACATAATTCCAGTGCCAGAACTTCTTAAGTAGGTATCTGAAACACTGATTCAGACACATTTTTCCCCTGTTGGTACAGTGGCTTGTGAAAGTATTCACCCCCCTTTACATTTTTCCTATTTTGTTGCCTTAAAACCTGGAATTAAAATAGATTTTTTGTGGGTTTGTATCATTTTACACAACATGCCTACCACTTTGAAGATGGCAAATATTTTTTGTGTAACAAATAAGAAATGAGACAAGAAAAACTGAACTTGAGCGTGCATAACTATTCACCCCCCAAAGTCAATACTTTGTAGAGCCAACTTTTGCAGCAATTACAGCTGCAAGTCTCTTGGGGTATGTCTCTATAAACTTTGCACATCTAGCCACTGGGATTTTTGCCCATTCTTCAAGGCAAAACTGCTCCAGCTCCTTCAAGTTGGATGGGTTCTGCTGGTGTACTACAATACTCAATTGGATTGAGGTCTGGGCTTTGACTAGGCCATTCTAAGACATTAAATGTTTCCCCTTAAACCACTCGAGTGTTGCTTTAGCAGTATGCTTAGGGTCATTGTCCTGCTCGAAGGTGAACCTCCGTCCCAGTCTCAAATCTCTGGAAGACTGAAACAGGTTTCCCTCAAGAATTTCCCTGTATTTAGCGCCATCCATCATTCCTTCAATTCTGACCAGTTTCCCAGTCCCTGCCGATGAAAAACATCCACACAGGATGGTGCTGCCACCACCATGCGTCACTGTGGGGATGGTGTTCTCTGAGTGATGAGGTGTTGGGTTTGTGCCAGATATAGCATTTTCCTTGATGGCAAAAAGCTCAATTTTAGTCTCATCTGACCAGAGTACCTTCTTCCATATATTTGGGGAGTCTTCCACATGCCTTTTGGCGAACACCAAACATGTTTGCTTATTTTTTTCTTTAAGCAATGGATTTTTTTTATGGACACTCTTGCATAAAGCCCAGCTTGGTGCAGTGTACGGCTTAAAGTGGGTCCTATGGACAGATACTCCAATCTCTGCTGTGGAGCTTTGTAGCTCCTTCAGGGTTATCTTTGGTCTCTTTGTTGCCTCACCGATTAATGCCCCCCTTGCATGGTCCGTGAGTTTTGGTTGGCGGCCCTCTCTTGGCAGGTTTGTTGTGGTGCCATAATCTTTCCATTTTTTTTATAATGGATTTAATGATGCTCCGTTGGGATGTTCAAAGTTGCTGATATTTGTTTGTAACCCAACCCTGATCTGTACTTCTCCACAAATTTGTCCCTGGCCTGTTTTGAGAGCTCCTTGGTCTTCATGGTGCCGCTTACTTGGTGTTTCCCCTTGCTTAGTGGTATTGCAGACTCTGGGGCCTTTCAGAACAGGTGTAGATGTACTGAGGTCATGTGACATATCATGTGACACTTAGATTGCACACAGGTGGACTTTATTTAAATAATTATGTGACTTCTGAAGGTAATTGTTTGCACCAGATCTTATTTAGGGGCTTTATAGCAAAGGGGGTGAATGCATATGCAAGCACCACTTTTCTGTTTTTCTTTTGTATAATTTTTTTTTCATTTCATTTCACCAATTTGGATTATTTTCCATTATATGAAACCCAAATAAAAATCCATTTAAATTACAGGTTGTAATGCAACAAAATAGGAAAAACTCCAAGGGAGATGATTACTTTTGCAAGGCACTGTAGGTATAGCTGAATCACAACACATTATTATTCTCCATCCATGTGATGTGAAAATTAAGGTGTCACTGTGCACCTTTGATACACCATCCCTGCCAGTGAGTATTGGATTAGCAGGCTACATCATGGCAGGGGCTGCAGTTCAGACTGTGATTCAGCTGCTAGCTCAATTCTGGGAATGTTTGCTCTTTGATGGTTCCCATACAGATATCTGTAGTTAGACACACATCAGACAGAGACAGACACACACACTTTTTTGATGGGATAATTGTGGTTATCAGCACAGTGTAGAAGAGTAAAGCATTGCATTTGACATAATTATAAATCAGCAATTAATTTCTCTATCTGTAAGTGGTCAGCCTGATGCTTTGTTCTGTCAGAGTTCAGATATAACCCTCCCTCTCGTTTTGTCTCTCTTTCCCCACCCCCCTCTCTTTCTCTCTCTGACTGAAGGTTATTTTAGTCTTTGTCCATCTCAGGAGGCTGTTTGAGTGGTTTGCTACCTGATTAAAATAATGATTATCTTAATTGAACCAATTTGGCCTCGGTCTCCACCACGGCTGCTGATAGGAAGGGGAGCTTTAAAAAAAAACATCACTCACTGCTCTACCCTCAGAATGCTTCCATGTGTTGCTGAATGGTAGAAATTTGCTTTTTTTTGTCATGTGGGTAGGAAAAAGCCCCTCGGGTGTGACATGACATCTCCAGTGGATGTGGAGTTAACATTGTTACATCACACCAGATGACAAAACCCATTGTTGTTCATGGCATCTCAACACCCTGTCTGTTTCTCTGGGGAGAGATGACTGGATCTGCCCTCTGTGCCCTCTACTGAAGGCATGGCCGAGCAACAGGGAAAGTAGATCATCAGATGCAGTGGACCATGGGATTAGATCCTGCAAGAGCACAGCTGCCTAAAACATGTGCTGCCATAATGGCCATCAGGAAAGGGCATCTGGGACCGCAACACACAAACGACTGATGAGGTCATTTACAGGAATGGAGAACTTGGAAAACAGATCAAATTGATTCATTTCTTGGTTCTGTCACTTTAATCTCTGAATAAGATGTATATTATTACATTTATTGTGGGTCTACTTAATCGTGTGAAAACAGTTACGTTTACTTACTAATATATATACTGATATGTATTGTAGGTATACTGCGATAACCTCACGCTCCTGTAATGTATAGAACTACAAATATTCTGTCCTCTTCTAATGACATCAGTCATTACGTCATAAAATACGGACGCAAATATCATAAACATTGAACATTTGTACATTGTATTGCAAAGTCCATGGTTTGTGTTGTAGTGTAGCAGTTTACGCACGTGTTTTCATTTGGAACTTGCAATAAAGTTTCTTGTGACGTGAGAATGTTACTAGCCTATTGTTTCTTTATTGCCCATTGACGACAATTTACCATTTCCGTGTGCAAGTTCATATGATCAAAGTGAGAAATCGTGTCAAAGATAAGTCTGACGTTGAGGCAACATGGCACTGGTACTAATGGAGGAATTCGGTGAGGTACCGGGAGAAGGACGTGTACAGAAATGGATCCTGAAATCGTCTAACATCACAGTGGAAATCATAACACTAGGGTGCATCATAACAGCCATCAAGTGTAAAGGCAAGAATGGAGAGGTCAATGACATCGTTCTGGGTTATGATGATCTTGAGGGTAAGTGCTGATCTTGAATTCCTCCATGCTTAGCTGACTTAAAGGGATATTTCGGGATTTTGCCAAAGATTCCTTTATCTACTTCTCCAGAGTCAGATGAAATCGTGGATACCATTTCTATGTGTCTGTGTCCAGTATGAAGGAAGTTAGAGGTAGTTTAGCGAGCCAATGGCTAACTAATGTTAGCGCAATAACTGGAAGTTTCCAGTGTTCGCAGCCTGGTCTCATAGACTAGACGTAACATAGTAAATGTAAATCCGGGACACTCAATTGAATGATTTGTTATGTTTGGTATGGTTACATAGGACAGATGGTTACTTAATACAAAAACAAGGGTTGGTGTATAACGCAAACTTCTAGCAACGACCGCCCAGTTCAAATCTCAAGGACATTTTAGCAACTTTTCAACTACCTTTTTAAATCTATTTTACAATTACTTAGCATGTTAGCTAAACCTTCATCTATCCTTAATCTAACTCCTAAGCTACTTAATACATATAGCAAGCCAAAGGTTGCGAATTCAAATCTCATCAAGGACAATTTTAGTTAATTAGCCACTTTTCAACTACTTGCTACTTTGCAACTACTTAGCATGTTCGCTAACCCTTCCCCTAACCTTAACCCTTTTAGCTAACCCTCCCCTAACCTTACCCCTTTTAACTAACCCCCTAACCCTTTAACCTAACTCCTAAACTTAACCCCAACCCCTAGTCTAGCTAATGTTAGCCAGCTAGCTAACGTTAGCCACCTAGCGACCAAGCTAGAATTCATAACATATTGCACATTTAGCTAATTCTTAACATATAATACAAATTGTAATTCATAACATATTGCACATTTAGCTAATTCATAACATATCATATGAAATGGGTGATGGACGTACACAAACTAAAGGCGTGTTTTGGATTTACGTACAGAATAGTAAAAAATGCTCCGATACCAGGTCGGTGTTTGACATATGTTAGCTATGCTCAATAGGGGTAAATTGTTTGACATGCAGTCTCTGAACTGGGAGGGGGGGGGCGCATAATCAGACCTTTGACCTACTGACCTCCTGATGACTTATGCAATTAGTTTTAAAGTGCTAATGTGTGTGTGTCTCTGACATACTGAAGTCAGCAGGAGACACACAGAAGTCAGCCTCTGAAAATAAAAAAATGGATGGTTGCATCAAAACTGAAAGGTGGGAGGAATTGATAACAGGATGGTGAAATGATATGACAACTAAAAGCAAAGAGCCTGCACCAATCGAGAGAGAGAGAGAGTGTAGCTTGTGCTGATTATTGCTAAGAGTTTTATTACAAATATTAAAGTCTCTAGAGTGTTTTATGTGATGCGGATGGTAAACACTGAGCCAATGTGCTGTTTTATGTGCGATATCTGTGTGACTCTTGAATGAGAAACAATGACACGGCTCAACTGTTTTATTGCAGGCTATCTGGCCAACCCCAAGTACTTTGGTGCTGTTATCGGCCGGGTAGCCAATAGGATCGCCAAGGGCAGATTTGTGGTCGACGGGAAGGATTATCAACTGGCCATCAATAATGGACCTAACTCCCTCCATGGAGGACTGAGGGGCTTCAGCAAGGTAAAAACTACCAACAGAACCATGGAAACACACAGACTGCAGCATAGAAATGGAAGTTGAAGTATCTCGATGGAATGCACTTGCATATTAAGACGGGACTCACTAACACTATTTAAGTACCGTAGCGTAGACGTCAACATGACTACTTTATTGACAACTCTCTTACACATGAGTTGAGATCATTCTTGATTACCCCCAAATGAAAATAAGTAAAACATTACAGTGCTGGACAAGTGTGCAAAAAAAGCAATTGAAGTGTCTAGTTAGTGTGTAATCAATGTAATGTGTGTCATGATGACAGCAACCTGGTGCTGTTAAAAGCCTGAATGACTGGGCAGGAGACATTTTCTTAACCTTTCTTTAAAGGACCTGGGTATAATCCGTCTTCTGCAGTGTGTAGGAGGTGCAGTCCATTCAAAATGATTACCTTGATTTTCCTCATATCTCGGTGCTGCGCTGTGACTTCAGGAGAATACACAGGAATAAAGAGCCCAAAGGGAATGGCTGTAAATGCCTTATTGCAGCAGTAGGATCAATCTTTTTTTAAATAAATCATATATTTTTTGTTTTGTTGTTGTTAAATGAATGAGTTCAATAATCTGCTAGACATAAATGCTTCCTGTGTTTTTCTCTGTGGTCAGCACATTATGAGTGTTCTCCCCCGTCGGTCACACTACATGCCTTTTAATCAGCCCTGTATGGAAGCCATGGATGGATCCACTTTAAGCTGTGCTGCACAAAACACCGTTACCATCCAACCGTAGGCCTCAGTGTTCACTACTGCGTCATTACAACTGAATCAATTATAGGCATTATAAACGCGGCTAATGGCCCCCGGAAATAGCACTCGGCTATAGTATCTGCTAACTGCTCCATAAAGAGAAAGCTATCTAAGCCCCTGCACTCTCCAGCTAGAGAGAGGACAGACACAACAGCCTTTCTATAGTTCCATCTGGCTGGTGAGATGTCTGTGGATAGTCTTTTAGCAGATTCAGCTCCATCTTTCCCAGATTTGATCAAACATTAGCGCCTTTGAAGTCTGCTGCGAATATTCACAATCAGATTGTTCTCTTTGATTACGTCTCCCTGGGAGATTGTATCAGAAGTGTGAAAATGTGGTATAACAACAGGAATATTGTTAAAGTCAAAAGCAGTCCTAGTTTTCTTTCAACAACTTTTAAAAGAATATATTTTGTTTTATCCAGGGAAGAGCAGTGATATTTGATAAACCAGAGCTCAGACTGAGTTGTAATAGATCAGTCATATTCATCATTCCATTTTCACCTCGGGGGTCGGACTCTATTATCCATGCGGCGCCAAGAACACTGCAATTGCTTGATATAAATTCAAATTGTCGTCATTCCTGTTCCGATCACCAAGGATACAAGAGATAACATCATGAATTATTCATATCATGTCTCATCTAGGCTTTTTTTATTCATACACCCATAGACCCCATAGTGCCCGATGTTTCTTCAGGTCAAGTTGATTACTCATGAGCCCAAAATCCTGAGCCCACACTTTTAAACTCAGCTAGAAGTCCTCTGGTTACAAATCAGTGTCACCATTCCATTCACACGCTTGTCTTGGACCACAGATTGATCTCATTCACATCTGTTGTAGATAGAAACCAAGGCCACACGACAATGACATGGTGGGCTTCTGTTATGGAGTGGCAAGTAGTGGAATGTAATCGCTGAAGAGAGATGGCAACCAGGCCTGACTGTGGTCACTTAGCAACTGTCGCATTCTCAATTAGCATGGAAAGATTTGTTTACAGACAGATGCAGAGGCCACTCTTGTTCTTTTTGCTAAGCCACAGGTGTCCTCCAGATCACACCATGACTCAGGTAGCACTGGTAGCACCATGATGGAGATGACAAACTGATGGATTATAAAAGGAGCGGCAAACAGAAGATTGCATCATACTTTAAGTCTTGATGACATTCCTATTTCAAGCTGAGAGTAAGCTACAGAGGGCCAGAGCCAGCTGTCAATCAAAGGGGCTTCGCATTAACTGCAGGCAGTGTTTGACATTGGCTGCTGTCAGTGGAGTGAATACTTATTTTTATAAGCGCTGCTGGGGAGATTTGACGGTGCACTCCACTGAGAGAGAGGTGGAAGAATTGCTGTGGTACAGAAAGAAAGCAAGAGAGAGAATGGGCATGCAGAAAGTGTGTGTGTGAGGGGGGGGGGGGTAGAAGGAAGGCTGGAGAGAGATTAGCTCCAGGAGATGTATCAGAGCCTTGCAGATGCATGCTACCCCATTTTTAGCTTGTTGTTAGTACATCTTGTCCTTGCGCTTCAGGCTCCCTATTGACAGGTTCCTCCTATGACCAATTCACCCTACTCTGTCCCCCCCCCCTTTATACCCCTCTACCGCTGTCTCTTATCTTTATTTCTCTCCCTCTAGCTGTCTATCTCCCATCGCACCCTTTCTCTCCTCTCTGTCTCTCTGTCCCTCCCTTCCTCTCGTTCCCTTCCTCTCTCTAGTAACTGAAAGTGCCTATTATAACATTCAGCTGCAGTGTGGGCCATGGAGGATCAGAACACTTTCAGAACATTTAGACGGTGGATTAAGGTCAAACACAATAATGCTGGGAGATGATAACAAAGGTGTTCCATTGTTTGAAAGATTTGAATTCAGCTCTAGTTCATACAGGATTAGCTCATGGATTTGAGGCAGAACTGGGGAATCACTTTTTTGGCAGTTAACCCAAATTTCTCCTGTAAGTCGCTCCGGATAAGAGCGTCTGCTAAAGGACTCAAATGTAATTGATTTATTGATTTGCCCCTGTGCTGTGCTGTGTTCCAGGTGATATGGGGAAGTGAGGGTGTGGAGGGCGGGGTGCGGCTCACCCTCACCAGCCCAGACGGAGACCAGAATTACCCCGGGGAGGTGCAGGCCTCTGTCACTTACACCCTGGAGGGGGACACACTGAGCATCCAGTACCAGGCCCGCTCCACTAGAACCACCCCCATTAACCTCACCAACCACTCTTACTTCAACCTGGCTGGACAGGTAGGACAATGAGGAGGAGCTGTCCTCTGTCAGACAATTATGCAGTGAAATCATGTTAAAAATGTATGGATAAAACCAGCCAATCACTGGTAAGGCTCCTTGGTGGCAGAGAAAAGCAGACTCTTTCTATATTGTTGGCTGTGTTATTCTGTGTCAGTATTTAAATCAGACGTCATCGGGGGATTGCAGTGTGATTGGTTATTGACTGCCCACAGGCATTATGTTGTGGAATACACATACGCACATCCTCCTCAGTATCTCCTTGTCTCTTCGGCTGTCAACGGAGTGGTAACGGGGTTATTGAATGAAAGTGTTTCAAGAGAGTGCACGTTCTGAGTGACAGTGTCTCAGAAGCGTGCATGGGCTGAGATTGAGGTGCTTTTTAGGCTAACGCTAACTGAGCTTTGTTTAATAGCATCAATCAGCATGGTAACAAGGTGTGTGTGTGTGTGTGTGTGTGCGCGCGCAGGGCTCAGCTGACATATACGACCATGAAGTGTCCATCAACGCTCCAACATATTTGCCTGTAGATGACGTCATGATCCCCACTGGTAAGAGAGAAAAATACACTTTTCTTTTAAATAAATGATATTTGTATCACAAGGGGAAAAAAACTGCTTTTTATAGAATAGTCTCAAAAGCTCCCGGAGTAAAATACCAGATAGGATAATTACATGGATAGAATATAACCTGCCCTATCCTAACCCCAACCTCTCAGAAGTGAGCATGTCAGACATACACACAACATGACTCAGCTGAATGATTTTTAATTGGAATAAGTTTGTATTAAAGAGAGAATGTTTGCACTAGTCAAGTTAGCCTTTACTCTGTGTGCATCACGTCTCCTACCCTGTTGAGGTGTATAATGAGGATGAGGTGTTGACCTGTGTGTGTGACCCTCACGCTGCAGACAGACACACTGAGCTGTCAGGAAGCTGCGGTTATATGTTCTTACTGACAGACAGACACAACCTGTGGGCCTCTGTTCTAGGAGAGCAAATTTGTGATAACAATCTTCCCCAAACTCAGAAATACGACTCTGACTGATGCATGTTAGAGTCAGATGCATCAGATAGCAGACAACTGTTTCCCTTCAGTCTTCAGATTGAGTGTGCTCCAGGTCCCTCGCACTGTTTCTCGCTCTACAAATTATAATCTGTAGAAGAGTAACAAAAAAAATGGTTAAACAACTGTTGGGAAAGATTTAGGTTAAGGCCTTAAAAGTCTGCATCAACACACACTGATAAGAACCCCCTACTTTATCAGTTCACCGAATTGATTATATAGCAGAAAGCAATTTCAGCCAAAATGTAATCTTTCGCTCTCTCTGACTTTAGTATAACATTTAGGGCACTGCATGAGGCTAGACAATACTAGATCGCCTGAATAAGACTATAGATTGTTAACTGGATGTCAAAGACTTGACACAGTGCAACATAATGGAAGTGGATTGATGGGATTCAGGCTGTAATCTTCCATCAGGCTTAATCAGCAGAGCGAGAGCAGCTGGGGAGAGCAGCACGACTCAGTAATAATTTAGTAGGGAGTCCAAGCGTCGCTCCATTAGCAATGTCTGCATGACGTTACGCCACAGAGAAACAGATATGTTTCACCCACATGAGTGGAGGGACCACAGCACTGCCTAAAATGTAGTGTGAAATAATGATTTTTCCATCTTTTCCTAGAGTGCCTAAATTACACAAAAACAGTCCGCAATGAAAATGTGAATGATTTGCACAGAACAGTCATCTTTTCTCTAGGAACGGATAGAATAGAAGTTGGTTAGGCCTTTGGCCTATTGGTTAATTTTGCTAGGCTCATTTGAATGGTAATACCACAGGTATGGAGGACTGGATCGTGAATCCTAGTCTTTTTTTTGTTTGTAGAAGGGATAAATGGCCATTATAGCAGAGTGACTGACAGCCAGTTCTTCTTCTCCTAAATACAGGAGTAATCTATCTCTCTCTACCGACTCTGTCTGTCTTTATCAATGTCAGTCTCCTTTTCCACTCTCTCTCTCTCTTTCTCCTCTCCTAAAGATGAGACTATCACTACTAGACAGAGGTCTAACGCTGTTGAGTTTTAGAATAATCATTAACGTACTCCAGATTAACCTATCCAAGCTCTCGCAGACCTTTAAATAAACACATTCATTACAGTTCAATTACCAGTCCGCCCCGTGGGACGGCCTAATGGTGCAGACAGAATAGTTAATGACTGTTTATTTTTAGAGTCGGTTTTGGAGCCGCAGTAAATTGGGCTTTGGGATTTAGAGTAAATGTTAGTCCATGGAGATTCTAGATACATGTTCTGCTTGCTCCAGCTGATGCCTCTGTTTATTTGTTTGAAATTGATAGTAAGAGCCTGTTGGAGCACCTGTGTATTTTTCATTTTGAATGGCCCAGGGGTTAGAGGTCAGGTGGTCAGATGCGAACCCAGACTGATACCTCCAGATCGAGAGAGAAGATGAGCGATTGTGTCGTTGCAAAAACCATAAAATGAATCGAAATCGGAATGGAAAACCAGACACTAATCTAGAATCCATTATCCCTTCCACCCCCCCCCCTACCAAACAAATGCACCTGCTGCCCTCTAGTCCATACTAAGATGCTTCTTACCATACCAGAACATCAAGCGTTATACCAACAGCCCCTAAACACTCTAAACCAGTTTACAACTCACTGATCCAGACTAGAATACATCCCACAAACCAGTTTGCCACTTGATAGAACCTTGAGGAGCCTTCACGTTATTGTTCTTCATACATAATCACTTAATTAAGTCATCTTTGTGGTTGTATTTGTTTCTTCTCTGTGTTGTCTGTTTGGATAGTTTTTTGTTGTGCATGTGAAAGGCCCTCTGTATCATGTCCCTAGTTTAATTTCCTGTCTCAGTTCCTGTTGAGACACTGGATAAATGAGGAAACCGATCTGATTGATAGCCACTTTCGTCATGGCGATATTTTTGGCCTGTGAAATTGCAAGGGGATCAACGAGGAGGTGGTTTGGGAGTGGGCAGGCTCTCTGAGAAGCCTTTGAGTTGCTCAGCATTTAATAAGACCGAGAATGTGATCTGACATTAGTACGCTGTCAAGGAGAAAGGGGCTCTTTGTCCTTCATACCACCTCCTAAAGTCACTCTCTATGTTACAAAGGTATTTCCTAAAGGAAAGGGAGAATACATTCAATGGAATTGGGAGCTTAATGTCGGTTTATTTTAGATGGTTTGACATAATAAAATATCCTCACTGTTTCAATAGTGATGTGTGTCTTTCTCAGTCCATTTTCTGTCTCCTTGCTAATGAATTTGAAAGCCTATTGGCGTTGGATGTTTGCCAGTTAATTTAGGTGATGTGTCCAGGTCCTCAGCCCTATTCATGTCAAAACTGTCATACCCAGCTCTATCCCTGCTCTGTCTACAGGCGAGGTCAGACCAGTGGAGCACACACCCTTTGACCTTCGGAGGCCAGTTCTGATTGGCCCACGGCTGAAAGAAGTGCCTGGGCCTGGGTTCGACCACAACTTCTGCCTGTCATCACCAGGAGATGCTTGGACAGAGCGCATGTGTGCAAGGTGAGGCCAAACTATGTTGGGCTGTACAGTTCAGTCTTGCTGTTTCTTGATAAAGCATCAGTAGTGCTCTTTCAGAGCATAGAAAATGCATGAACACTGCACAGTGCCCAAGCTACAACCTTAGATAACTGAGTGACTGTCTCTCTCCTACCATACCCTCACCTCTGCCCTCCCTCTCTCTTTTTAGGGTATTTCACCCAGCGAGTGGGTGTGTTATGGAGGTCAGCACCACTCAGCCCGGCGTCCAGTTCTACACAGCCAATTTCTTGGATGGCTCTTTTAAAGGAAAGGGTGGGGCCTCTTATCCTAAACACAGTGCCTTCTGCCTGGAGACACAGAACTGGCCTGACGCTGTCAACCAGGTACGCTGTCCTTTAAGGTAGTCCTTCACTAATACATGGAGTAGATCAGCGGAAGAGGGGAGAGCAAGAGCCAGCTAACTTGGCCATGGTTCAATAATAGTAGTCTGTGTAGGCTGCAACCATCGAGATGAAAGTTGATGTTTAGCCACAGTCGTGGTTTGCCTATGGGCTTAACTACTGCTGCTGTAGACTTTGTATTGACAAGGAACATTACACACTGTCAGTACTCTTCTCCTATTTAAGTCTGGTGAGTCGACATGTATTTTAATCACTGCAAGGCAGGCTGCTAAGACACACACACACACATTTGAATTGTTCCTGAGCCTTCTCCTCACAGCCCATTATCTCTAATAAGACTTGACTTATTAATTCACCACTCTAGTATTTTTTGGGGAATAACTACTGTTAAGGTACGACATTAATGATGTGTCCATTAACTAAATGATAAATGACACTGCTACTGAAAAATTAAGCCTAGAAGTTCATTAGATTATCTTTGTATCTAACATTGCAAATGCCCAGCAGTTTAGTTACATGCAGATTTTTCTCATGAAAGTAAAATCAAATGGACTTATACTGATCAACAGACCTTCATATGGTGAATCATCCTCATCATACTTGCTTTGTAATTATGTGTAATGCTTTGATGAGCTGTAACGGGTGAGTTGAAGTCTAACAGGCTGACAACACTGTTTGCGCGCGCCAATGAGCGTCTGCATTGCCATGGGCTGAAATAGAAATCAGTTCTATTTCTGACGCAGATCGCGCTGCAAGTCCTGCCTCTCCCATCTCCTCATTGGTTTATAGAAGCAGGTACCCACGTGCCATCTCCTCATTGGTTATACGAACGAGGTCAGTGGCGGTAATGCATATAATTTATGAAAGTTGCCAATCGCAATATAAAGTCAAGAGACGAAAAAGCCTGGAAGGAGGAGAGATGACTAGAAACGATTCGGTTGACCGTTTTATGTGTGGATTAATTGGCAGAGTAGAGGACCTTGTGCATTTCAGGTAAAATAACAACTCAATGTTTATATCCCAAGACAAATTAGCTAGCAACAGCAAGCTAACTAGCTAAATTGCCATAAATGTTGAATGCTTTTCGACCTGTCCCCAAATGAATTTAATTGGTTCAGAGTTTGTTTTGATATTTTAACCTGCGTGTAGTAATCACATTTGGTGTGGGGGGACAAAATACATTTATGCACGATGTCGCATGCGCACAGCCGGTTTGGGTTCCGTGTAAAGCAGAACCTAAAGGCAATGGCAGTCAGTTACAGTTAGAAGATGGTATACATGAGAGCAGAAACGTTTCACGGCTCGAATGGCGTGACTCGATTGTAGTTGGTGTATAGGCAGTAAAAGCATAATGTAGAGATTGTAGTTGGTGTATAGGCAGTAAAAGCATAATGTAGAGATTGTAGTTGGTGTATAGGCAGTAAAAGCATAATGTAGAGATTGTAGTTGGTGTATAGGCAGTAAAAGCATAATGTAGAGATTGTAGTTGGTGTATAGGCAGTAAAAGCATAATGTAGAGATTGTAGTTGGTGTATAGGCAGTAAAAGCATAATGTGGAGATTGTAGTTGGTGTATAGGCAGTAAAAGCATAATGTGGAGATTGTAGTTGGTGTATAGGCAGTAAAAGCATAATGTGGAGATTGTAGTTGGTGTATAGGCAGTAAAAGCATAATGTAGAGATTGTAGTTGGTGTATAGGCAGTAAAAGCATAATGTGGAGATTGTAGTTGGTGTATAGGCAGTAAAAGCATAATGTGGAGATTGTAGTTGGTGTATAGGCAGTAAAAGCATAATGTGGAGATTGTAGTTGGTGTATAGGCAGTAAAAGCATAATGTAGAGATTGTAGTTGGTGTATAGGCAGTAAAAGCATAATGTGGAGATTGTAGTTGGTGTATAGGCAGTAAAAGCATAATGTGGAGATTGTAGTTGGTGTATAGGCAGTAAAAGCATAATGTGGAGATTGTAGTTGGTGTATAGGCAGTAAAAGCATAATGTGGAGATTGTAGTTGGTGTATAGGCAGTAAAAGCATAATGTGGAGATTGTAGTTGGTGTATAGGCAGTAAAAGCATAATGTGGAGATTGTAGTTGGTGTATAGGCAGTAAAAGCATAATGTGGAGATTGTAGTTGGTGTATAGGCAGTAAAAGCATAATGTGGAGATTGTAGTTGGTGTATAGGCAGTAAAAGCATAATGTGGAGATTGTAGTTGGTGTATAGGCAGTAAAAGCATAATGTGGAGATTGTAGTTGGTGTATAGGCAGTAAAAGCATAATGTGGAGATTGTAGTTGGTGTATAGGCAGTAAAAGCATAATGTAGAGATTGTAGTTGGTGTATAGGCAGTAAAAGCATAATGTAGAGATTGCGGTTGGTGTATAGAAGAGATTCAAGGGAGTGGTGCATATAATATTGATGTAAAGGAGTTTAGGAAGGTTGTGTAAGAGCAGAGGACAGGTTCCGTGAGTTGATGGAGATTTTGTAAGAGCACAGATTGGAATCATGGGAAATTGATTGTGGTCAGAAGTGTGTGGGAGGGGAAGAGGCCACTTTACAGATGGAAGGAGAGGGGGAATGGAGAACGGGTGGAAAGTGTGTAGGTGCGCGTGTGTGACTGGGTGTGTTATGCAAAATAATTGTTCAACACTAATAAATCGAATATTATTTTATAACAAATCAGCACATTAGGATTGAGAACAATGTGGTGGAGGCAGCAGCAGCAGAGACGAGGAAACAGCCCTGGCCTTAGCCTAATTGTCTAAGAAAATTGAGGAGAGAGGTAACCCCAATTTAATTAGGTCTATAATCAATAGACTTCCTGTTAAATGTGCATGGCTTTATAAATCATCCATGTATATCTATAGAAATAAGGCTAGCTTCTGTTACCTGTTTGAGTGTCTGTTTAATAGCCTAGTGATTCCGTGAGCACCAAGCCTCATGCAACGTCAAAATGTTGGATAAAGCAATGTCACAGATTTGGCTGTTTTTAATATTTGATATGCTATTTTAAAAAATCCCGTTAGAGCAGACTCGCTGTTATTTTTTTAACATGGTGTGACTGTTGGGCTCGTTCTTGAGTCATTTGTGTGTCTTAATTATTTGATAAAACCGTGTGCTTATTAAAGCATCAGACAAGCTCAGTGCATATGTAGTTGATTTTATTCAAACACATAGGGTGTGTCTGCCTATATACGCAAAAATACGTTTAAACATTTCGACCAATCGATTGGTCGAAAGAACTGGACGACAAGATTTTTTTTTTTAGTCGGGGACAGCCCAAGTATTGAGTTTTCTCCTTGTCGCCAGAGCCCCTAATCCCTATAGCATGCAATGTAATAGAGTGCTTTGACTTCTTGTGCTCTTGATTCATTGGGCACCTTCAGCTTATCAGTGAGCTGGCTGCCCTTGGCTAGAGTTACACTCCTGCATGGCTGAGCTGACCAGCAGTTCACTAGTACAGTTTTACACAGGTTGGAAATACAGTATAGAGAGATGAGAGCCTCATGGACTTCATGGCATTATTATTGAAACATTTGCCCTTGCTCTGTACATGTACACTTTGGCCCCTGTAATCATGCATTTTAAAGAACCAGACATTTGTTATTGATATACCTTTTACATCTGATGAGGTTGTGTTTGTGTGCTGCAGAAAGCAGCAAATCATATACACTGATTATACAAAACATTAAAAACACCTGCTCTTTCCATGACATAGACTGACCAGGTGAAAGCTATGATCCCTTATTGATGTCACTTGTTAAATCCACTTCAATCAGTGTAGATGAAGGGGAGGAGTTGGGTTAAAGAATGATTTTTAAGCCTTGAGACATGGATTGTGTGTGTGCTATTCAGAGGGTGAATAGGCAAGATGAAATATTGAAGTGTCTTTGAACCGGGTATGGTAGTAGGTGCCAGGCACACCGGTTTGTGTCAAGAACTGCAATGCTGCTGGGTTTTTCACGCTCAATAGTTTCCTATGTGTATCAAGAATAGTTCCCCACCCAAAGGCCATCCAGCCAACTTGACACAACTGTTGGAAGCATTAGAGTCATCGGCCAGCATCCCTGTGGAATGCTTTTGACACCTTATAGAGTCCATACCCCGACGAATTAAAGCTGTTGTGAGGGAAGGCGTTCCTAATGTTTGATATACTGCCCATATGTATACTGCCCATATAGACAGCATACAGTCACTAGTGAAAGTCAACAAACCCCTTGCACAGTAAATGTTTTTATCAATCTACACAACCTAGTTCACATTTTCAAAGTGGAAGAAGTATTTATTGCATATGTGCTTACAACTCAGAGTTAATACTTGGTGGAAGCGCATTTGGCAGCCATTACAGCTGTGAAACATTTAGAATCAATTTCTACCAACCTTGCACAACTGTTAGGGCAACATACAGTGCCTTCAGAAAGCATTCACACCCCTTGACGTTTTCCACATTTTGTTGTGTTAAAGCCTGAATTTAAAATGGATTAAATTGAGCTTTTTTGTCATTGCCCTACACGTAATATCCCATAATGTCGAAGTGGAATGATGTTTTTTGAAATTTGTACAAATGAATTAAAAATGAAAAGCTGAAGTGTTTTCAGTCAACAAGTATTCAACCCCTTTTGTTAGGGCAAAAATGTGCTTAAGAAGTCCCATGAACTCACTCTTTGTGCAATAAGTGTTTCACATGATTTTTGAATTATTTATCAGGTAAGTTGACTGAGAACACATTCTCATTTACAGCAACAACCTGGGGAATAGTTACAGGGGAGAGGAGGATGAATGAGCCAATTGTAAGCTGGGGATGATTAGGTGACTGCGATGGTCTGAAGGACAGCTTGGGAATTCAGCCAGGGTTAACACCCCTACAATAAGTGCCATGGGATCTTTAATGACCCCTGTTTTAACATCCCACCCTACACAGGGCAGTGTCCCCACTCACTGCCCTGGGGCATTGGGATATTTTATTTTAGACCAGAGGAAAAAGTTTCTCCTACTGGCCCTCCTACACCATCTGGTCTCCCATCCAGGGACTGACCAGGACCAACCCTGCTTAGCTTCAGAAGCAAGCCAGCAGTGGGATGGTGCTGGCTTAACTACCTCACCTCTGTACCCTACACATACAATTATCTGTAAGGTCCCTCAGTCAAGCAGTGAATTTCAAACACAGATTCAGCCACAAAGACCAGGGAGGTTTTCCAATGCCTCGCAAAGAAGGGCACCTATTGGTTGAGTTTTATTTAACCAAGCAAGTTGACTGAGAAGAAATTCACATTAATGACCTGTGGAGTAGTTACAAGGGAGAGGGGGATGAATGAGCCAATTGTAAGCTGGGGATGATTAGGTGACCATATGAGTGCTAGATTGGGTATTTAGCTTCTGGTCTCCCATCCAGGGACCAACCACCACAACCCTGCTTAGCTTCAGAAGCAAGCCAGCAGTGGGATACAGGGTGGTATTCTGCTGGTAGATGGGTTTTAAAAAAGCAGACATAGAATATCCATTTGAGCATGGTGAAGTTACTCATTAGACTTTGGATGGTGTATCAATACACCCAGTTACTACAAAGATACAGACATCCTTCCTAACTCAGTTGCTGGAGAGGAAGGAAACCGCTCAGGGATTTCACCATGAGGCCAATGGTGACTTTAAAACAGTTACAGAGTTTATTGGCTGTGATAGGAGAAAACTGAGGATGGATCAACAACATTGTAGTTACTCCACATTACTAACCTAATTGACAGAGTGAAAAAGAAGGAAGCCTGTACAGAATATAAATTCCAAAGCGTGCATCCTGTTTGCATCAAGGCACTAAAGTAATACTTCAAAAAATGTGGCAAAGCAATACAGCTTTTTGTGTCCTGAATACAAAGTGTTACATTTGGGGCAAATCCAATAGAACATATTACTGAGCATGGGTATGCTTGAAGTCATTAAGGACGGGGAAGTTTTTCAGGATAAAAAATCAATTAATGGTGCTAAGCACTGGCAAAATCCTAGAGGAAAACCTGGTTCAGTCTGCTTTCCATCAGACACTGGGAGATTAATTCAATTTATTTTTCAGCAGGGCAATAACCTAAAACACAAGGCCAAATCTCACTGGAGTTGATTACCAAGAAGACCCGTGAATGTTCCTGAGTGGCCGAGTTACAGTTTTTACTTAAATCTACATGATAATCTATGGAAAGACCTGAAAATGGTTGTCTAGCAATGATCAACAACCAATTTGACAGAAGAATTTTGATGTGAATAATAGGTAAATGTTGTACAATCCGTGTGGAAGGCTCTTACCCAAGACTTACCCAGAAACACTCACAGCTGTAATCTCTGCAAAAGTGTTAATAAAAAGTATTGACTCAGGGGTGTGAATGCTTATGTAAATGAGATATTTCTGTATTTAATTTGAAATAGATTTGCAAAAATGTCTAAACATGTTTTCACTGGGGTATTGTGTGAAGATGGGTGAGAAAAACATTAAGTCCATTTTGTAACAAAACAAAATGTGGGATAAGTCAAAGTGGTATGAATATTTTCTGAAGGCACACTTTGTAAAAATTGCTCAAGCTCAGTAAATTTGGTTGGGAATCATTGATGGACAGCAATATGCAAAGCTTGTCTTTTCATTTGTTTTAAGCAGATTTACGTTAGGAATATAGAGTTCCAGTCAAAAGTTTGGACACCTACTCATTCAATGGTTTTTCTTTATTTTTACTATTTTCTAGATTGTAGAATAATAGTTAAGACATCAAAACTATGAAATAACACATATGGAATCATGTAGTAACCAGAAAAGTGTTAAACAAATCTAAATATATTTTAGATCATTCAGTGTAGCCACCCTTTGCCTTGACAGCTTTGTACACTCTTGGCATTCTCTTAACTCTAATGTGTGGAAGCCAGGAGAAGCTAAATGTGTTTATGTTAATTAGCGGTCAATTACCGTGAGGCCGACCGTTATTTGGTTGACAATCATCGGCTGACAATTCCGTGCCCGCCACAGCCCTAGCTAAGAGTTGTGCAAAGTTGGTAGAATCTGATTCAAAATGATTCACTTCTGTAATGGCTCCCAAAGGTGCTTCCACCAAGTATTAACTCTGGGGGGTGAAGACATCAAGACATACGCAATTAAGACATCTTCATTTATTTTATTCATTGGAAAATGTTCTCTAACTTTCTTTCACTTGTGGAGTAGGTTGTGTAAATCTATAGGACAAAAAATATAATGTAATACGTTATTAGATTTCATTTTAAGGCAGCGAAATGTGAAGGCTGTCCAATCCTCCTCTGTAGTTATAATGCACTCTGCCCCTCTCTTTCTGCTGGCCCCCTGTGCTGCCAGCAGATATATGGCAGTAATTGTTGCTTGAGTAATCACAGCATCAGCTTATAACGGGAGTGCCTGCTATGGAGACCATGAAAGATTTACTGAGCACTGTATACTCCTCTCTTCTGTCCTCACTGTAACTCATTCCCTCGCCTGGACTGTCTCTTCTCTTTCCTCCCCATCTCTTTCTTTCTCTCTCCATCACTGTTTCTCCCTCTCTCTCTGTCCTTTCTCGCCTGCCCTGCACGTTATTGCCTCACCTCTATCCATCTTTCTCTCTAGGCTCTCTTTGTCTTTACATCCATCCATATCAAACTCTGAGAAATTGAATTCTGGGCTAGAAGACTGGCCTTTTAAGTAGGAGAAGGCTGCATGAGGTTGATTTCCATAAATCCTGTTCCTCCATTCCTCTTGCTGTGCTAGCCTTGTGGAGATTAGTTTCACAGCTTCTCTTCTTGCCCACAGTGTCAGTAGAGTGAATTAAATATGAGCAGGAAGAAGGACCAGTACAACTGTATTCTATACTATGTACTGTATCTTAGTCTATGCCGCTCTGACATTGCTCATTCATATATTTAGATATTCTTAATTCCATTCCTTTACTTAGATGTGTATTAGGTATTTGTTGTGAAATTGTTAGATATTACTGCACTGTCGGAACTAGAAACACAAGCATTTCTCTACGCCCACAATAACAAATCCAATTTTATTTGCCAGATGCGCCGAATACAACAGGTATAGATCTTACAGTGAAATGCTTACTTACAAGCCCTTAACCAACAATGCAAACAGTCTGAGGAGCCATTTGATTAGATGTTCAGGAGTCTTATGGCTTGAGGGTAGAAGCTGTTTAGAAGCCTCTTGGACCTAGACTTGGTGCTCCGGTACCGCTTGCCGTGCCTTCATGAGTGCTAAACACGTGTATGTGACCAATAACATTTTATTTGAACTGTACAGGTCTATGAGCCCCATTTCTGTCATTCCAAGTGTTTACGTACTGTATGTGGGTATTTGCATATAGGCAAGAAGAGTGTTTGAAACCTGGCTAACAAGGCTAGCTTAAACAGAGGGAATCACAAGCACTCATGAAGGCATGCACACACACACATCCCTAAATACATACACTGCCGTTCAAAAGTTTGTCACTTAGAAATGTCCTTGTTTTTTTAAAGAAAATCATTTTTTTTGTCCATTAAAATAACATAAAATTGATCAGAAATACAGTGTAGACATTAATGTTGTAAATTACTATTGTAGTTGGAAGCTACAGATTTTTTATGGAATATCTACATAGGCATACAGAGGCCCATTATCAGCAACCCTTTTACAATTATGTTAGCACAGCTGAAAACTGTTGTTCTGATTAAAGAAGCAAAAAAACTGGCCTTTAGACTAGTTGAGTATCTGGAGCATCAGCATTTGTGGATTCGATTACAGGCTCAAAATGGCAAAAGGCAAATAACGTTCTTCTGAAACTCGTCAGTCTATTCTTGTTCTGGGAAATGAAGGCTATTCCATGCGAGAAATTACAAAGAAACTGAAGATCTCTTAACACTGTGTACTACTCCCTTCACAGAACAGCGCAAACTGTCTCTAACCAGAATAGAAAGAAGAGTGGGAGGCCCCGGTGCACAACTGAGCAAGAGGACAAGTACATTAGTGTCTAGTTTGAGAAACAGACGCCTCACAAGTCCTCAACTTGCAGCTTCATTAAATAGTACCCGCAAAACACCAGTCTCAACCTCAACAGTGAAGAGGCGACTCCGGGATGCTGGCCTTCTAGGCAGAGTTGCAAAGAAAAAGATCTCAGACTGGCCCAAAAAAATAAAAGATTAAGATGGGCAAAAGAACACAGACACTGGACAGAGGAACTCTGCCTTGAAGTCCAGCATCCTAGAGTCGCCTCTTCACTGTTGACGTTGAGACTGGTGTTTTGCGGGTATTATTTAATGAAGCTGCCAGTTGAGGACTTATGTACAGTACAGTACCCTTAAAATATTGCCGTCTTGGTAGATTGGATACAGCTACAGTGCAAACAGTGCAAAAGTGCTGTCAGCTTGAGATTTTAACAGCTGCTGGTGGGTTTGCTGTCCGGTAATTACAGCCATTTGAGTTGCCTGCCGCTACGTGGGTCACATTCAGAGTTCGCTAGCGCCAGGTCTGGCCCCTGCCCTTCTGTACTGTAGGAGAGGCAGGGACCCATGCAGAGATATGGCCATTTGCATTGGATTGAGCTCAAGAACAAAGTGCACAGGCAAATGACAGATTGAGAAGCACTTCCATTTGCATACATGCATACATACATACAGTATCAAACCGCTGCGCATACGGGAGCCAGAGAACACTGCAGTTGGAGCAAACAGGATGAGGGGGAGGAAAGGAGAGTGTGGGTGGGAACACAGGGTGCAGGATGAGTCAAAACAGGAGATGAGGAGAGAGTGGTAGCCACACACACACACACCCTCACATGGAGAGGTTTGAACTGAACTCTGCCTCTTGTCTTCTTCAGACTGAACAATGTCAGCCAGTCCATGTTTTAACCTCAGTTCCCTTTTTCTGTTCAGATACTTCTCCAGTTCCTTAAACCTGACCGTGTCCATGTGATGGGAAACACCATGTGTGCGGGTGTACGTTTGTTTGTGTCCCACAGGGCGCACACTGGTTGAACCAACGTGGAATACATGTTGAATTGAGGTCTGTGCCCAGTGGGGTGTGTTTGTTCCTTCAGCACATCCATTGAACCTCATATTGAGATACTGACTCAATGTAGCTGTCTGTCATGTCACACATTGGGCCAACAGAAAGACCTCCATATTCACTCCTAACCTCCTAGCAACCAATTCTACAGTTGCATGTACCTAGCAACCAGTTTTATCCTGCCAATGAGTCTTCCAAAAGACGACACAGACAGAAACCTTGCTTCTGTCTTCAATGTGACCCTCCTGTGTCCTGTTCTTCAGGTGGGACCTTAACGTTGTGACCCTATGTTTATGAACAGGCCTCTTTCCCCGATGCTCTGCTGAGACCAGGGGAGCAGTACCGCCACGTCACCCGCTTCACCTTCTCCACCGCCTGACGGAGAGGAGGGGGGTGGGGAATCAGGGGTCAGCATCAAGCAGGGAGCGACCAATCAGAATCTCAGCCACTGATCAGAGCTGATCCTTTGCTGATGAAAGGATGGAGAAACACGGAACAGGAGTTGTTTACACTCAAATCAGAAGGTTGATTTTGTAGTATTCAAGAACCAATCTGAGATGGACAGGTAATGATTTTGAAATTAAAATGATGATGATGATGACATGATTAGAGGTGATGAGTTCATGAAGACGCACAGGTACATTAGCAATTTGACTCTCAATATCCTCCACATTGCTTTGTTCCCCTCTTTACAGCTGGACTTTTACTGCATTAAACATTGTAATATCCACTACCATTTGAAGTTGGCTTTGGGCCCTGTTCAAATTAGGCTTTAAACTTACATAAATAGTACAGTTCATGCATAAGTATATTAGTTTCCACTTTCCTTTGTTGTTGGGTAGACAGGGTCTCTTTTGCTCCATTACTCTTACAATATTTTGTGGCCCAAAATATTGTCACCCTTGGACTTTTTCTCCCTATTTCTTATCAAATAATTTTACATTTAGAATAACTTTTGATAACTGCCAATAAATGCTTATTGTAGCCATCAATGAGCTTGCTGCACCTTTCTACTGGCAATTTGGCCCGATCTTCAGCAGAAAACTGTTCTAATTCTTCAATGTTTGAGGGATGCCCTCCACCAACTGCTGTTTTCAGCTCTCGCCATAGGTTATGGATGTGATTCAGACCTCATCTCTTCGCTGGCCACTCTAGAAGAGTCCAGTGTTTCTTCTTAAACCATTCCACGGTGTTGTTGATGTGTGTTTAGGGCCGTTGTCCTTCTGGAAGACCCACAACCTTCAACAAAGTATGTTTTTGGACCCTGGGTTGAACATTGGTAGTCTGCTGATTTTATGATACTGTGTCTTGCACACATTCGAGGCCCCCAGTACCAGAGACAGCAAAGCAACCCCACAGCACTATCAAACCTCCCCATGTTTGATTGTAGGGAGGGTGTTCTTTTCTTTGTAAGCTTCATTTGGTCATAGGTAAAAATCATAAGACTAAACTGCTGAAGGAGACTCAAGATAGCTTGATTGAATTTCTCAAAAACCCATCTCAACAAGCCTTAATCCTGTGGAAAATGTTCTGTGGACAAATGAAACAAAATTAAAGCTCTTTGGCAGTACAGATCAGTGCTGTGTTTATTGACGACCAAATTAAGCATTCAATGAAAAGAGCACAATTAAAGATGAGGGTGGTTTGATAATGCTGTAGGTTTGCTTTGCTGCCTCTGATACTGGGGGCCTTGAAAGTGCGCATGGCATCATGAAATCAGCAGATTATCAGGTGTTTGAGTCCAATGTTCAACCCAGCGTCCAAAAACTGAAGATCGGGCCAAATTGCCAGTAGAAAGGTGCAACAAGCTCATTGATGGCTACAATAAGCATTTGTTGGCAGTTATCTTGGCCAAAGGCGGTGCAACCAAGTACTGGCTCCAGGGTGCCAATAATTTTGTCCATGCCATTTGTCTTTATTTTCTAAATGAATTTGAAACTTAAGTTAGCAAAAATAAATTTGGTTTTGCAATGTTGAAAATCCAATAAGGTGTGGTGACAGTTTTATTTAAATGTAATTTATTTGAAAAGAAATAGAGAATTATTTAGGAAAAGTGCAAGGGTGACAATCTATTTGGCAGCTACTGTATGTATTCAACTCCCTGGAATGTATTAATTGTGTATCTTATTGGTATTCACTGGAGTGATCTTTGATTATGGGACTCAATATTGGACTCTATTGCAATTCAATGAAAACACCCATTATATTACCTCTTCTACCTTGACGTACAGAGCCTTCAGAAAGTATTCACAAACCTTGACTTTTTACGCTTTTTGTTGCGTTACAGCCTGAATTTAACATGGATTAAATTGAGATGTTGTGTCACTGGCCTATACAATACCACATAATGTCAGTGGAATTATGTTTGTAGAAAGTTTTCCAAATTAATAAAAAATGAAAGCTGAAATATCTTGAGTCAACAAGTGTTCAACTCCTTTATGGCAAGCCTAAATAAGTATGTGAGTCAAAATGTGCTTAATAAGTTTCATGGACTCACTTGTGTGCAATAAGTGTTTAACAAGATTTTTGAATGACTACCTCATCTTTGTACCCCCCACACACACAGATAATTTTATGGTCCCTCAGTTGAGCAGTGAATTTAAAACACAGATTCAACCACAAAGACCAGGGAGGTTTTCCAAGGCCTCGCAAATAAGGGAACCTATTGGTAGATGGGTAAAAATGAAACATTTTAGTTACTCCACAATAGTAGCCTAAATGACAGTGAAACGAAGGAAGCCTGTACAGAATAAAAATTTTCCAAAACATGCATCCCATTTGCAATAAGGGACTAAAGTAAAACTTTAAAAAATGTGGCAATTTGTTTTTTAACTTGATGTCCTGAATACAAAGGGTTATATTTGGGGTATATTCAACACAACACATGTTGACAGCTGTGCCATACAGATTGCAAAATAGTTGGGAAGAGATTTTTGATGAACCAATTCCATGGTACAGGTAGTATCCCTTGATATATAAAACGACACAAGATTCAAGACTTTGCTTTTCAGCTAAAATTATTGTACAGAATTCTTGCCACCAACAAAATGTTGAATATTTGTGGCATACAATCATCGCAGCTCTGCAGATTTTGTTGTGAGGATACAGAATCAATAGACCATTTGTTTTGGTATTGCCCTCAGCCTGTTTCTGGTCTCAGGTTCAGGAATGGCTGAAAATGAATAACATTGATCTAAAATTAACTGTAGAATAGTATTGTTGGGAGATCTGGAGAGACCGGGTCAGTCAACTACTAATATACTAATATTCTTAGTGAAAGTATTTATCTTTAACTTGCAATCTGTGGATTCTATTAAATTAGATTCAAATTGTATGTTAAACATCACAGCATAGTTTAAATATATGTGGTGCGAAGGAATCTGAAGAGGGTGGCCAGCAGAGATAGATGGGAGGGGCTGAGGGTTGGGATGTGGAATTGGAGACAAGTGGGAGTGGAGTTGCTGGGCAGGGGATAGAGTGACGGTCAAAGATAAAAGTAAAAAAATAAAGTCAAAATAAAACATAACAAAAAGTTTGTTTGAATGACACTGAGGGGCAGTATTGTTAGAGTTAATGCCTGTTTGCCTGAGGCTGATACCATGCAGGTGTTTGTACACATGCATATACACACACGCTCATTCAAATGCAAACATGTGCACACATGTAAATAGTGCCACAAATGCACTCAAACATATTCAGTTGGCCTTGCTGTTATGATTTTTGTTGTCCTTTGGTTTTTGCATTGTTGACACTGGTTTCATCTGTGGGTCACTCTGGATGGGACACTGTTGATGACAAATGTGATGTATATATTGAGTGGCTTAACTGCAAGTAGATTGTATGTTTTATATATTCAATAAAATAAAATAAACACTGAGTACCGCTCTTCTTATTTTCAAGCGTGTTGGCTGCATCATGTTATGAGTATGCTTGTCATCGACTAGGACTTAAAAAATATATATATTATAATGATACGGAATAGAAATATTATAATTTTTCTTCCACTTTGACATTACAGAGTATTTTGTGTAGATCATTTACAAAAAATTACAATTAAATACATTTTAATCCTAACTTGTAACACAGCAAAATGTGAAACAAGTCAAGGGTGTGAATATTTTCTGAAGGCACGTTCTAGTAAATGAACAATCAGGTTTGTGGGAGCGTTATGTTTCCCTTTCCTTCCCCTTTTCAAAATTTCTCTGACTTCTCCATTTAGTCCAGAGACCAGAAAAATGCCCATAAAAAGGGAGAAATGACTGTTTTTGGGCAATAGAACTAGAATACACTTCTAAGCATTGGTATAACTAGTATGTAGGGGTCCATATAATCAATGGATGGTAAATCAGGTTGCAGTTCCAAAAACTTCTTAACGGAATGATTCTGAATGAATCCATATTAAACTACTGTTGGGAGTCTGCAGAGAATTACACGTTTTGTGTTTTGTTCCTCTGAATGGCAGTACTTGTCTAGTCCAGGGCTCTCCAACCCTGTTCCTGGAGAGCTACCCTCCTGTAGGTTTTCACTCCAACCCAAGTTGTAACTAACAGCATTCAGTTTATCAACCAGCTAATTATTAGAATAATGTGTGATGATAAGGGTTGGAGTGAACCTATAGGACGGTAGCTCTCGAGGAACAGGGTTGGAGAGCCCTAGTGTAGTCTCTCTTCCCACAGTCACTGTCTGGCAAGAAAGACCGTTTATCCAATTTTAAAAAGCTCAATTTGATATACTGTAGATAGCAATGTTTGTATATATTTGTCTCATTTCTAGAACTACAATTTAACATTCACTTGCTACAATCTTTTAATTGGAGTTCTTCATTGTCAGAGCAGAAAATATGAATTATTCCTCGTTCAACTGGAAAACATTAAATATCACCACGGCAGGTCTGTCTGTTTTGAAAATTGTATTACAGTGATGGGCTGTGTAAGGAAAAGCCTCAGGAGAAGTTGAGAATTGTTGGGGAAATCAGGAGAAAACACCTGCCTATCTGGCCTAAGAATGGCTACTTGTGTTTGTTTTCTACCACAAGTAAAATAACCAGATGTGTATTGTGTATCTTAGGCAAAGGCTGAACCAAGGCACTCTAACCAATGAGCAAATACAAGTCAGTGAGTCTCCTCAAATATAGGGTGGAGTGTTTCATTGTGCCATACCATCATGGACAAAATGGAAAGAGTGGCATCCTAAATTAGTTGCCTGTCAAACTAACTTCCTTCAGCACATCATGGAATACTAATGAAATCCCAATAGTATTTTTTCCGTCTGCGCCTGTCACACTTTTGGATTCATCTCACGTGGCCTATTTCAATTTGTGGCTACTCTAGCTGTAAGCAGTGTGAGTTCATTCTCATCTGAACCAAGTGAGTACTACCCTTTTGTCAAATCTGCTAAGAGACTCAAGTCAAAGGCCATTGGCAGCAGTGTTGCTATAGTAACTCTCCTTGGTTCAATTTACAAAAACTTTAAATTCTGAAGTCAGTCCTAAGCCTTTTTAGTCTCTTGGAGAGATGGGGGTGTTGAATTTTAACAGGTTGCTAAATCTACTTTTGCTTCACTGTTCATCTTCCTAGCATGGAGGAAGACAAGGTGTGTGTGGTTGGGCTGGATTTAATTGGATGAGAATAACATTCTTGTTCTTGAACCTATATATATTTTATTGCATCGGGCTAATGGCAAGATTTGTAGAGTATATTATTCAGTCCGATGGAAGATTGCTCTGAATGGTTGAATCTAAAGAATGTGACCTGTAGAATTTGTGTTGGTCTTAACTTTATGAAAGTAAATATGATTATTCAGTGTTGTCATAAAACAGTGTCCAACATCAGAGATAAGAGTGCCATTACAGTCTAAACTGATTTCACTTAAGTAAGCTAAAGCAGGGGTGCCAAACTCATTTTGCCCAGGGGCAGCATTCGGTCTTCTACAAGGTCCGGAGGGCCGCACTGATTTATCCTCACAGCCAAATTTTGCAAAAGATGGTCCTTAATCCATAATTTGTGGAATTTTCAATAATCCCTGACTGTCTATCTTTAATTTTGGTGATTATTAGCGAGCTGCAAAGGTCCATTATAATTTCTACACAGCTTTGACTGTTCAGAGGAGACTGTGTGATCAGGCCTTCATGGTTGAATTGCTGCAAAGAAACCACTACTAAAGGACACTAAGAAGAAGAAGAGACTTGCTTGGGCCAAGAAACACCAGCAATGAACATTAGACCGGTGGAAATCTGTCCTTTGGTCTGATGAGTCTAAATGTGCGATTTTTGGTTCCAACTACAGTGTCTTTGTGAGACGCAGAGTAGGTGAACGGATGATCTCTGCATGTGTGGTTCCCACCATGAAGCATGAAGGAGGAGGTAATCAAATCAAATCAAAGTTTATTTGTCACGTGCGCTGAATACAACAGGTGTAGACCTTACAGTGAAATGCTTACTTACAGGCTCTAACCAATAGTGCAAAAAAGGTATTAGGTGAACAATAGGTAGGTAAAGAAATAAAACAACAGTAAAAAGACAGGCTATATACAGTAGCGAGGCTACATACAGACACTGGTTAGTCAGTCAAATTGAGGTAGTATGTACATGTAGATATGGTTAAAGTGACTATGCATATATGGTGACCAGAGAGTAGCAGTAGCGTAAAAGAGGGGTTGGCGGGACACAATGCAGATAGCCCGGGTTAGCCACTGTGCGGGAGATCTGGTTGGTCGGCCCAATTGAGGTAGTATGTACATGAATCTATAGTTAAAGTGACTATGCATATATGGTAATCAGAGGGTAACAGCAGCGTAAAAAGAGGGGTCGGAGGGGGGGCACAATGCAAATTGTCCGGGTAGCCATTTGATTACCTGTTCAGGAGTCTTATGGCTTGGGGGTAAACTGTTGAGAAGCCTTTTTGTCCTAGACTTGGCACTCCGGTACCGCTTGCCATGCGGTAGTAGAGAGAACAGTCTATGACTGGGGTGGCTGGGGTCTTTGACCATTTTTAGGGCCTTCTTCTGACACCGCCTGGTGTAGAGGTCCTGGATGGCAGGGGGGTTAGCCCCAGTGATGCACTGGGCCCGTACGCACTACGCTCTGTAGTGCCTTGTCAATCATTTATTTTTCAACAGGACAATGACCCAACACACCTCCAGGCTGTGTAAGGGCTATTTGACCAAGAAGGAGAGAGATGGATTGCTGCATCAGATGATCTGGCCTCCACAATCACCCAACCTCAACCCAATTGAGATAGTTTAGGATGAGTTGGACCGCAGAGTGAAGGAAAAGCAGCCACCAAGTGCTCAGCATATGTGGGAACTCCTTCAAGACAGTTGGAAAGAATCCCAGGTGAAGCTGGTTGAGAGAATGCCAAGAGTGTGCAAAGCTGTCATCAAGGCAAAGGGTGGCTATTTGAAGAAACTAAAATCTAAAATATATTTGATTTGTTTAACACTTTTTTTGGTTACTACATGATTCGATATGTATTATTTCAGAATTAAAATAAAGAAAAACCCTTGAATGAGTAGGTGTGTCCAAACCTTTGACTGGTACTGTATATTTAAATTACTATTCAGAAAGCAGATGAGTGGGCGGTGGAAGTTTGAAAATGACAGCTGTTACTATAGGAACCACATCAACACACTGGTGGTGCTGTGTAGGGGATTAGAAAGAGAGTTTGTCACTGGATATGTTGTTTGAACACATCATTAAAAAAATCCCCTGACTCACATAGAACTGATGACCCATGGTATAGAGTCATGATATATGAAATATGGAAGATAATTGCATACATAACCTAGATAGTCTAGTAAAATTCCATATAATGAATTATGAGGGAATTATTGTCTCTTTGGTCAAATAAATAGACAAGTTTGCTATACATTTTCTTCACTATGTAGGCATCCTAAATGTACTAAGTGTACTACTTTCATGGACTACGGTGGTCCAACAGTCTAAGCCGCCTGCCTGCGGCACATGTCTACACGGTCGGCATAGGTTTGAATCCGGCCTACTGCTCTTTGACACAACCTGTCTCTATCTTTCCCCACTGTCATCTGTTCAATAAAGTCAGAAAATACCTATTTACTAACTGCGCAATCCACTGTCTCATCAGCCCCGGCAGGGAAGGTATAAACTTGATCGCCACTGTAAAAGCATCGAGACATTATCTCACATTTCTTTTAGACTAACATTTAGTTTTCTACAGCAGAGATTTGTATAAACCTTGCTGTCTGTCTCTCCGACATTTGCAACATTGTTTCAATATTCCAGTCTCGGTGGCCTTCAGTTACATATGCGTTTCTAGAAGAAGATTAAAACTTCTCCTTCACTAACAGTTAACTCATATAATGTTTGACTGTGCGGTCAGTATGAGTAACTGTTTGGGGACCATAAATGATGTCACACTTACTGAAACAGTAACTGCTCTCTTTTGACTTTATCCTCATTTGTCAGGGATATACTGTATATGTAAGTCGGTGCTGTTAACAAGATAAACATTTAGAAATCCAGCGGCCATAATGCAATCAGTGATGATTCTTTGGGCCTTTCACAGATGGGATAGAAGATCTGAGATCCTGACACAACTCTCCTGCCCCAAGTTATAGAGGCAGAGATGAGAATCTCCTAAAAGTGTCAGAAGAAGCTGTTTTTCCCCCAGCTGGGGAGAGATAACGATCACAGCACCATCCACCTCCTCTGGTAGACCACAGGCCTTCTACCAAACCAATCTCCAACGGAGCTTCAGGCACCATACTGGGACCCATTTTCAAAACTTCCTAAAGTGTTACCACAGCACACGATTTAGAGTTCACATATTTGTAAGGCTCCTGCTATATGTTGCATACTTTAGTCTGTTATCTAGTTCTCTAAAGTTTCCACTAAGATGCTAGACTTGAATGTATCCTAGAGCTGAGAAGGTCCTCCAGCTTAGTCGAACAGCTTTCCACTCCATAGGCTTATAGACAGTGGTGTATTATTGACTGAGAATCATAACTACAGTCAGGAGGAAGCCTTCCCTCCACAGGAGGCTGGTGAGGGGAAGACAGCTCTAAATAATAGCTGGAATGAAGTGAAGAGTAACCATGTGTTTGAGACCATTCCAATCATTTCGTTCCAGCCATTACTATGATCCCTTCCTCCCTAATTAAGTTCCCACCAGGCACCTGTGCTTCCCTCAGTACTAAACTAGTAAATGTGGCAGGTCTCTGTCTATCTAACCAATGTTTTAAATTAGGCATTGGGCCTCCTGATTCTAAACATGTCCAAGGTGTTTTGCTCTGCTGAAACACACATGACCAATGTCCTCCTCTGCTAAATCAATAGCTCTAAACAGAAAGATTCAGACTCTCTATGCTTCAAGCTTGGGTGTGTCCAGTTCACATGTACAGTAACATTATGAAACCCAATATTTCCTCACCTTTTCAGTTTTATATGCTGTCCTTGTGTACTTTCGATTCTTTGCCCACCTCAGTAATACCGGTAGGCTAAACACACTAGTTTAAATTGCCAATCTATGCCTTATGTTTATTCAATGTCCACCCTATCTTCTTCACAGAGAAAGCCTAGCTGTCCCAGGATGACATGGAAGCAGTGCTTGTTAAGCTTCAGAGGCTTCAGTGTGATAAACTGGGTCATGTTGAAACCCCTGAAACACTCCCCAGTAGACCCTGTTAAAGCGAGAGATATCACCTCATCAATTGCATCCTATGGCCCTGTACACAGAGGAGCCAACCAACTGGGTGTTTCCTTTATCTCTTCAAACAAAACTGCTTTAATCAAATCAAAGTTTATTGATCACGTACATAGATTTTAAGGTGTTATTGCAGGTGCAGTGAAATGCTTATGTTACTACTGTAGCTTCAAAAGTGCAGTTGAATGTCTCGCAAATACACAATAATCAAAAAAAATTAAACAAGAAATAACATTCCAATTAAATATATTAGAGCGATAACATAAATGTGGTGTGTATAGACCGAATGTCATTTGGAAAATAAAATGGTATGTACACTAGTGTATATAATAGGATGACCTATGTCGAGAATACAGTATATACATACAGTACACAGTGAGTAAACAGTGTATAAACAGAATATGAGGTGACCAGTGTTCAATTACTTTATATACATGGGGCATTAGTCTCAAGGTGCAGGGCTGAGTACCAGGCAGGTAGCTGGCTAGTGATGGCTGTTCAACAGTCTGATTGTAACGCTCGTCCTCTTCTTCTGACGAGGAGTCGCAAGGATCGGACCAAAGCGCAGCCTGGTACGTGTTCATGACGATATTTATTCAACTCAGAACACGAAAACAAAAATAACAACGAGAATGATACGAAACGAAACAGTCCTGTCTGGCGACATACACAAAGACAGAAAATAAACACCCACGAAACACAGGTGGAAAAAGGCTACCTAAGTATGATTCTCAATCAGAGACAACTAACGACACCTGCCTCTGATTGAGAACCATACCAGGCCAAACGCAAACACAACATAGAAAACAGAACATAGACAACCCACCCAACTCACGCCCTGACCATACTAAAACAAAGACATAATAAAATAACTAAGGTCAGAACGTGACACTGATGGCCTAGTGATAGAGTTTCTCAGTCTTTCTGATGCCAGGACCACGTCTCTCAGTCTCTCAGTCTCTCAGTCCTGGCTCTGATGCCAACTCTCATCATGACCTGAGAATCAGGGTCAGTGTGGAGTTACACCTTAGCACAAAGGGAAGCAGGTGTTGCATTGAAATGTATTGTATAGCACTGTTCTGTTATATAGGCCTAAATTGTAGGGGCGGTAGCGTGGAGGCTTGTTGTCATTGTTCCTCAACGGCACAATGTGCTCCACAAATTTGAGGTTTTGATTTTTACACACACATAGGTCTATTGTCAGAAAAACCCAAACAATATTACAGTGTGATATTTAAAGCTCTTATGCCTGTTTACACCCACTCTCTCTTTCCCGCATGTTCTTTTTCGTTTATGGTCCACCTGTTTCTCTTCCCTCTTGAGATACTTGTCAGGTATCGAGCTGCATGCGCCAGAGTACTGTGTGACCTTAGGACCTTGAAGTCTTGCCTGGCTACCCAAACTCTTTGTTCTGGCCAAACGCTAAACCATGGCCACAGTCGTTAGTTTTTTCTCCTCAATGAGTCTGGGTCTGAGTACCTGCTCAATGATTTTTAGAACGCAAACACATTCTAACCATTCTGATTGGCCCCAGAAACCAATGGTTTGGGCCAGAGCCAGAAGACAAATGAGTAAAGTGGCGTTGTGAATATTCGTCATTGGCTTTGATACTCTGATTGGTTAGAGATGATCCAATCGCTGATGACTGTGTTGTACAACACCCCTAATTTTGACGTCACCACAAACGACTTCAATGATGGCAGTTTCAGACTGAAGAATGTAGAGAACATAGAGCAGTGGAAGAATTCAGTTTGAGTTGTGAACTTTGTTTTATCACAATGTGCTACAATACACACACACAGAAACACATACCACAGATACAGATACTGCAGATACACACGGTGAAGACATCTATTTCTTCACTTCCTCTTCAGTGTGTGTGCTAGATGTTTTTTCATCCAGTTGCAGTTCCTCAGTTGGATGACTTAAACATTAGGCCCGAAATCCTAATATGAACTTTTGCATAGATTATATGCCTTCATGTCAACCTGAGATGTGCATATCTGAAGATATTTCAAGATCCTTGAATAACGATACCGTTAATAACGTTAGAATAACGTTATCAAACTTACATGCTCAGATACTTTTTCTTGATGTGTCTCACTTCTTCCCACGTAGATCTCAACAAGTGTGACTAGCATGTCTCACACACGTTTTGATATCTCAGCTCTCAACAACGGCAGTCAAGTGTGAAAGGCTTACTTTGGTGGGGGGGTTGACTGAGTATAGCTTTAATCCATGCTCGTGTATCACTCACTCCAACCACCTGTTACTATATATGGGTATTGTCCTTACACAATCTCAGCCTCCAACAAGACATTCCTGCCCAATGCCCATTGAATGGCTTATCAGATCTATGAAATCCGTTTTCTTTTCTGTCTTAACATAACAGAGTGTGTGGGTAAAGAAGGGTGTGGAACGTGTGTGTGTGGGTGTGTAACAAGTCTGATTCCTTCCTGAATATACCTGCAACAGCTAACCAACAGGTTGGGGACACTACCCTCAGACCCTCTATCCAGTACCCCAGTGGGAGTCAAAGGGTTTCAAACAACATGACAATCTGAGGATGTTCAGGATGTTCATCATGATCAGTTTGACTAATGCAACACACTCTAACGGATATTCCCTCTGGTAGCCTACACAGCATCTAATATCAAGGACGATGGTGTGAATGAGGTGTGGTTTATAACAGTGAGTGTCAGACGGTAGTGGATGAGACAAGAAGTGAAGGAAACCCACAGAGACCCTAGGATAAACAGCACAATTGTACAAACCCCGGAGACAGTGAGAGGAGGCTCCATTATCATTTCTTACTCCAACCTTTTTTTAAAAAACAGTGTGAGAGAGGCACTCACAGCAGTGCTCTGAGCTTGAGGGTCAAATGCATGCTGCCAAAAGAGTCTGACTCATAATAGAGGCTGTAGCCTATTGAATCAAATAAGGTAAAATCGTTATCATTATGGGTGCATTGAGAGTTTCAGAGAGATTTCACATCAGCAATCTGTTTGTGGTGGTAATTGTACCTCAGCTGTTCGTGATTTGAGGACATCTATTGACACCTAGCTGAATAGCCTATTGTTTATTTACAACAATATTTTAACAGTTGGTTTAATAGTGCAGTGCATGAGTAGCAGTAATGACTGAGAAGCTGTAGTGACCATACCGCCTATTTGCATGGAAATGTTGGAGTGCAAATACCCATTTAGATTACGAATATTTGCGTAAATGAAAATCGTGCAAGCGGTCACACGTTTGCCACTCAACCCTTTCTTTTCCTCAAGTTTGAATACACTTCAGCTATTCAGAAAAGTGTAAATGGAAAACTAGAACTGATATATATATATTTCAGTGGTTATTGTTGGCTAAACACTGATACCTTGCGGTAAGAATGTTTCACTTTACGAATTTAAACATTTTTTTCTGTTGCAGCAGAAGCACTGATATGACAGCTCGAGCAGTGGCAATAATCTCTGCGTACTTTGCTGCAGAATGTGGAGACTGGAGAGCGCTTGCTTTCTCTGTTGAACGACTAAGACTGACCAATCGGTATCTGTATTCCTAATTAGCAAGCACAGACTGTCCAATGAGGGACGTTCTGGGTGGGTTCTCCACACACACCTTCTCGGGGCCACTCTGGTACAGAATCGCGAAGGAGGGCGCGTTACAGAATGACATACAGGTTTTCTTGATGCATACAACGCCAGAGACAATTAGAAAAAAAGAACGAGAGGGACTTTTCGACGAACGACTAGTCCGTCTTCACGCCTTGTGTCCAAGAAGGATTCAATCTCTCAATTTGAAGAGGCATGTCGCTTATTGAAGAATACGAGGAAGGGGAGTATGGGAGGGCGCCGAAGCGACTGAAGACCACTGAGGTGGAGGAGGGCGAGGAGCTGGAGGAGGGAGAGGATTCGGACTCGGAGTCTGCAGGGCTGCTCGGAGATGTGGAGAATGTAGGAGCCGATAAAAGGCCCCGGTGGACCGCAACGAAATACGGACCTGAAAGACGGGTAAGGGAAGCGACCTTATTATAATATAACATCTGAATCTGATCTTTTACAATGTTTCGCAATATTACTGGAAATAACTGGCAATGATCACAATGTTGCTACTGGAATAGCCTAGCCTATATATAGTTTATTAATTCATTGGGTTCCTCTGCGATTGATAATCTGTCAGTCCTTTGCAGTCAATATATCAGTTAACAGTCTGAAGCACTACATGTAAGATTGAAGGGTACTGTCCGGCTAAAAATCATACAATGCGTTGGCAGACTACAGTTATTTTCTACTCTGACAAGGTGTAAATCTTGTTAAGAAAAGATGCACACTTGTTGAAGTAAAACGGGATTGCAATATGATCCACATGACATGGATTATAACTGATTTATTGGACAATTTATGCAGAACATCAAACTGCATAAAAAAAGAGAAGTGTTTTGCAGAGTTTCAACCAGCCTGGTCTCATAGACTAGAGGTAACATAGTACATGTAAATCTGGGACACTGAAATGACATTTGGTATGGTTACATAAAACAGATTCGGTCAGGGTGGATGGTTGGGCATATAACACAAACATCTAGCAATCTAGTAAAGGCTAATTAGCAACTTTTCAACTACTTACTTATTTATAATAATGTAATAGGAATTGTAATTCGTAACATATCAAAAGAAATATGCGATGGACAGCCACAAATTAAAACAGTTGAAGTCGGAAGTTTACATATACCTTAGCCAAATACATTTAAACTCCGTTTTACACAATTCCTGACATTTAATCCTAGTAAAATTTCCCTGCTTTAGGTCAATTCGTTTTTGGTATCATTGCCTTTAAATTGTTTAACTTAGGTCAAACGTTTCGGGTAGCCTTCCACAAGCTTCCCACAATAAGTTGGGTGAAATTTGGCCCATTCCTCCTGACAGAGCTGGTGTAACTGAGTCAGGTTTGTAGGCCTCCTTGCTCGCACACACCTTTTCAGTTCTGCCCACACATTTTCTATAGGATTGAGGTCAGGGCTTTGTGATGGCCACTCCAATACCTTGACTTTGTTGTCCTTAAGCCATTCTTCCCCAACTTTGGAAGAATGCTTGGGGTCATTGTCCATTTGGAAGACCCATTTGAGACCAAGCTTTAACTTCCTAACTGATGTTTTGAGATGTTGCTTCAATATATCCACATCCTTTTACTGCCTCATGATGTCATCTATTTTGTGAAGTGCCCCAGTTTCTCCTGCAGCAAAGCACCCCCACAAAGTGATGCTGCCACCCCTGTGTTTCACAGTTGGGATGGTATTCTTCGGCTTGCAAGCCTCCCCCTTTTTACTTCAAACATAACGATGGTCATTATGGCCAAACATTTCTATTTTTGTTTCATCAGACCAGAGGACATTTCTCCAAAATGTACGATCTTTGTCCCCATGTGCAGTTGCAAACCGTAGTCTGGATATTCTATGGCGGTTGTGGAGCAGTGGCTTCTTCCTTGCTGAACGGCCTTTCAGGTGATGTCGATATAGGACTCGTTTTTACTGTGGATATAGATACGTTTGCACCTGTTTACTCCAGTATCTTCACAAGGTCCTTTGCTGTTGTTCTGGGATTGATTTGCACTTTTTCGCACCAAAGTACGTTCATCTCTAGGAGAAGGAACGCGACTCCTTCCTGAGCGGTATGATGGCTGCGTGGTCCCATGGTGTTTATACTTGTGTACTATTGTTTGTACAGATGAATGTGGTACCTTCAGGCGTTTGGAAAATGCTCCCAAGGATGAACCAGACTTGTGGAGGTCTACAATTTGTTTTCTGAGGTCTTGGCTTATTTCTTTAGATTTTCTCATGATGTCAAGCAAAGAGACACTGAGTTTGAAGGTAGGCCTTGAAATACATCCACAGGTACACCTCCAATTGACTCAAATTATGTAAATTAGCCTATCAGAAGCTTCTAAAGCCATGACGTCATTGTCTGGAATTTTCCAAGCTGTTTAAAGGCACAGTCAACTTAGTGTATGTAAACTTCTGACCCACTGGAATTGTGATACAGTGAATTATAAGTGAAATAATCTGTCTGTAAACAATTGTTGGAAAAATGATCACACACAAATTAGATGTCCTACCCAACTTGCGAAAACTATAGTTTGTTAACAGGAAATTTGTGGAGTAGTTGAAAAACGAGTTTTAATGACTCCAACCTAAGTGTATGTAAACATCCGACTTCAATTGTACACAACATATGAAACCTAACATATCACACTAAATGGAGTGTCTTGGTTTTACATACAGAATAATATGAAATGCTCTGAGATCATGTTGCAACAAACATACTGAACCCTATATAGACTACAGTAGTAGTATGCCTACTATTGTAACCGTGACATGAATATTGACTGACATTCGTGAAGTTAGGTAATATCCGTCATATCCTTAGCCTAATATCATGATCATGAGCTATTCATTAACCCCAGTGTGTTTGGAAATGTCCTCTACCTGCTGCTTTTTGTAAAAGTGCATAGTGACATGACATCTCTTCAGTGAAGGTGATTTGCACGGCTTACATAGGCTAAGTCTGTAGACTGTGCTACACTGTCAGAGTATAGTCTAGTCTTGTACACCTGTCACCATTAGACAGTGCATTATTGATGGTGATCCATGGGTCGCTCGGTTGGATAGGTTATGCGAATGGCAACATCTCCACTTCTGATGTCTAACGTCTGGAATTAAATTATGTGAAGGCCTGCTCATGCTCTGCAACTCTGACTTTACCAGGACATGAATAGTTGACTATTATTAAGAGTAAATAGTCTATAAACATATAATAGTGCGTAAAGGGGAGCTGAGTATTTGGATTGTTAACCATAATCTTCTGAATTGTCCAGTGAAAATGAGCATTGTGATTTTCACTCATGTTTTAGATCTGATTTAGGTCATCTCAACCTCTGCGGGGTGCATAATGCAGCCCAGTATGTGCCTTGCTTTGAGATGCAGGAAGAGAAACCAGCTCCCTGCTCTGTGTGCATAGACCTATCTCCGCTACATCTTCTCAGCAGATTTTCATAAGAACGGTCCCGGCATGAGGAGGCATTGAACGCATTATCTAGATTAGCTATGCAGTGTTTTGGTCTTTGCTAGCTCAGGCGGTGCAGATCTTTCGTCCGTTGGTCGGCTTTTCCCCTTATCACCAAGAAAAAGCTGCGAATCCGCCACCGGCAAGACAGATTCAGCTGCCTGATGTCACAACCGGCTGTGGAGCATGCCCCTTATCTGTACTCTCTCCCAGCTAGGGTTGCCTGTACTTTCAACCAATAGATCGGTCGACATTTTAAAACGTGTATTTTTCCATATATAGACACACCCTATGTTTGAATAAAATCAACTATATTTAGGCTACCGAGATTGTTAGATGCTTTAAGCACTGCAGTTAAAAATGAAGACACACAGATTACTAAAGAGGGTGTCAGAGATCAATAGAATTTTTTTTGTTCCCGACCATTCTCCTCCCTCTGCTGCTTGCTGGCCTCGTCATGCTCCTAAAGTTGCCGGTATTAGGCTACACCAGTGGTCAGCAACCTTTTCCATTTGGAGTGCTAAGTTATCGTACCATTTCTACTGATCTGCTTTGCGTGCCAGTAATGTTTTTCGTATGCACATTTTCGTGGAGCAGTTTAATTTAATATATAATAAAGTCTTCATATCTCAAAATCAATGTCATGTGTTTAAAAAAAAAATATATATATATTTAACCTTTATTTAACCAGGTAGGCAAGTTGAGAACAAGTTCTCATTTTCAATTGCGACCTGGCCAAGATAAAGCAAAGCAGTTCGACACATACAACAACACAGAGTTACACATGGAGTAAAACAAACATACAGTCAATAATACAGTAGAAAAAAGTATATATATACAGTGAAGCTGGTTGATAATACAGTAGAAAAATAAGCCTATATACAATATGAGCAAATGAGGTGAGATAAGGGAGGTAAAGGCAAAAAAAGGCCATGGTGGCGAAGTAAATACAATATAGCAAGTAAAACACTGGAATGGTAGATTTGCAGTGGAAGAATGTGCAAAGTAGAGATATAAATAATGGGGTGCAAAGGAGCAAAATAAATAAATGCAGTAGGGGGAGAGGTAGTTATTTGGGCTAAATTATAGATGGGCTATGTACAGGTGCAGTAATCTGTGAGCTGCTCTGACAGCTGGTGCTTAAAGCTAGTGAGGGAGATAAATGTTTCCAGTTTCAGAGATTTTTGTAGTTTGTTCCAGTCATTGGCAGCAGAGAACTGGAAGGAGAGGCGGCCAAAGGAAGAATTGGTTTTGGGGGTGTCCAGAGAGATATATACCTGCTGGAGCGCGTGCTACAGGTGGGTGCTGCTACGGTGACCAGCGAGCTGAGATAAGGGGGGACTTTACCTAGCAGGGTCTTGTAGATGACCTGGAGCCAGTGGGTTTGGCGACGAGTATGAAGCGAGGGCCAGCCAACGAGAGCGTACAGGTCGCAGTGGTGGGTAGTATATGGGGCTTTGGTGACAAAACGGATGGCTCTGTGATAGACTGCATCCAATTTATTGAGTAGGGTATTGGAGGCTATTTTGTAAATTACATCATCGAAGTCGAGGAGCGGTAGTATGGTCAGTTTTACAAGGGTATGTTTGGCAGCATGAGTGAAGGATGCTTTGTTGCGAAATAGGAAGCCAATTCTAGATTTAACTTTGGATTGGAGATGTTTGATGTGAGTCTGGAAGGATAGTTTACAGTCTAACCAGACACCTAGGTATTTGTAGTTGTCCACATATTCTAAGTCAGAACCGTCCAGAGTAGTGATGTTGGAAGGGCGGGCAGGTGCAGGCAGCGATCAGTTGAAGAGCATGCATTTAGTTTGACTTGTATTTAAGAGCAATTGGAGGCCACGGAAGGAGAGTTGTATGGCATTGAAGCTCGTCTGGAGGGTTGTTAACACAGTGTCCAAAGAAGGGCCAGAAGTATAAAGAATGGTGTCGTCTGTGTAAAGGTGGATCAGAGACTCACCAGCAGCAAGAGCGACATCATTGATGTATACAGAGAATAGAGTCGGTCCAAGAATTGAACCCTGTGGCACCCCCATAGAGACTGCCAGAGGCCCGGACAACAGGCCCTCCGATTTGACACACTGAACTCTATAGTTGGTGAACCAGGCGAGGCAATCATTTGAGAAACCAAGGCTATCGAGTCTGCCGGTGAGGGTGTGGTGAATGACAGAGTCGAAAGCCTTGGCCAGGTCAATGAATACGGCTGCACAGTATTGTTTCTTATCGATGGTGGTTAAGATATCGTTTAGGACCTTGAGCGTGGCTGAGGTGCACCCATGACCAGCTCTGAAACCAGATTGCATAGCGGAGAAGGTGCTGTGGGATTCTAAATGGTCGGTAATCTGTTTGTTGACTTGGCTTTCGAAGACCTTAGAAAGGCAGGGTAGGATAGATATAGGTCTGTAGCAGTTTGGGTCAAGAGTGTCACCCCTTTTGAAGAGGGGGATGACCGCAGCTGCTTTCCAATCTTTGGGAATCTCAGATGACACAGGTTGAACAGGCTAGTAATAGGGGTTGCAACAATTTCGGCAGATCATTTTAGAAAGAAAGGGTCCAGATTGTCTAGCCTGGCTGATTTGTAGGGGTCCAGATTTTTGCAGCTCTTTCAGAACATCAGCTGACTGGATTTGGGAGAAGGAGAAATGGGGAAGGCTTGGGCGAGTTGCTGTGGGGGGTGCAGTGCTGTTGCCCGGGTTAGGGGTAGCCAGGTGGAAAGCATGGCCAGCCGTAGAAAAATGCTTATTGAAATTCTCAATTATAGTGGATTTATCAGCGGTGACAGTGTTTCTTATTCTCAGTGCAGTGGGCAGCTGGGAGTAGGTGTTCTTATTCTCCATGGACTTTACAGTGTCCCAGAACTTTGAGTTTGTGTTGCAGAAAGCAAATTTCTGCTTGAAAAAGCTAGCCTTGGCTTTTCTAACTGCCTGTGTATATTGGTTTCTACCTTCCCTGAAAAGTTGCATATCACAGGGGCTGTTCGATGCTAATGCAGAATGCCATAGGATGTTTTTGTGTTGGTCAGTCAGGTCTGGAGAGAACCAAGGGCTATATCTGTTCCTGGTTTTAAATGTCTTGAATGGTGGTTAATCAAAATCTAAATGAAAATGACACATCTAAAAGTAACTTATATTGCCAATATGTAAAAATAGTCTAAAAATAGCCAAATAAAAACATTGCAGCCCACAAGGAGAAAATATCCTGATAAAAATAAATGTCTTATGAATCACATTGGCTACACATGGCCTGTCTGCAAGGAACTTGAAACATGATCAACTATTGTATTAACTTGGTCAGGCCTGAAACTCCTGCTAGCAAACTTGCTACATTGTATAAAATATTCTGGGCCTTCAGAGTTTCCTAGACCAGTGAGCTCTGGACAGACAGACACTACTGTAGGCTATGTTGGGCAAGGGATAAGAAGTAATCAGGTAGGCCTATTTTACAACGTTTCCACCGGATCAGAGCATGACATTTTTTTCCCCTTTCATGCTGAGTGATAATCGAATGGGAGAGAGAGAGCTGGAAAGATTTTTCAAATAGGTTACGTCGAGGAACTATTGTCATTCTCAATGGATGTAAAAACAGGCTTTGTTTACTTGCTGTTTGAGGTGAAGAACTAATTACTTTGAAAAGCTCCACAGTGATGGTGAGTTAAGACAATCAGAAATAGTATCAGATCCCCAAATGGGCACATTTACAGGTCTACATTTGTGAGCAGGCCAGGTAGCCTAGGCCTAGTTCTATGTGTAATCAGGTGCGTGTCCTTACTCAAGATGGTCAGGAGCGCTCCAAACAAAACACAATGAATACATTGACAACCCATAAATGGGAATGAAATAAACCAACACTTTGTAGCCTAGGTTGTACTCTCTGCAAACAAAGTGTCCAGTCCTGCAATGACAAAGGTAAGACTGTAATAATAATAGATTGAATGCATTAACAGAAATGACTGTAACCAAACAAACATTGTAGATTAGAAAATGTGGGAATTAACGGTAAATGTACTACTGGTGATATTGGTGTGCCATCCCCGCGGTCTCCTCAATGGTTTGGTCCACTTAGACAGGCGTGAATCAGACAGGTGTCTCGTGTTCCATCATTTGTTACATATATTTGCCACTGCTTGACTAAAAATAATCTTGGTCGACCAGACAATCGACCAGTCGAGTAAATGTGGTTAGCCCTACTCCCAACTAATGTTTGGGTGCTAAACATTAGTTGGGAACTAAATGTTTGGGAACTAAACTAAGTGTTTATACAATGTTTATCCCATGTGTAACTCTGTGTTGCTGTTTTTGTCGCACTGCTTTGCTTTATCTTGGCCAGGTCGCAGTTGTAAATGAGAACTTGTTCTCAACTGGCCTACCTGGTTAAATAAAGGTGAAATAAAACAAAATAATCAAAAAATAAATTGGAAGAGCAAAAACAAATTTCACACTACAGTCCACGGTCGTCTAGACAAGACTCCAGCCTTGGGTAAGACAAAGGGGGAGGGGTGTGTCGATTTCTAGTGTTAAGGAAGTGTAGATTTTTTTTCTCGCTTGAGTTCCGAGTACCTCATAATAATCTACAGACCATAATATTTTCAAAGATAGTTTTCATTTGTATTTTTCATAGCTGTTTATTTACCACCACAAACTGATGCTGGCACTAAGACCACACTCAACAAGATCTATAGGGCCATAAGCAAACAAGAAAACGCCCATCAAGAGGCGGCGCTTCTCGTGGCCGGTGATTTTAATGCAGGAAAACTGAAATCCATTTTACCAAATTTGTACCATCATGTCACCAGTGTAACTAGAGGTGACAAAACTCTTATTCACCTTTACTCCACACACAGAAACATATACAAAGCTCTCCCTCGCCCTCCCTTTGGAAAATCTGACCATAACTCTATCCTCCTGATTCCTGCTTACAAGCAAAAACTCAAACCTGGAAGTGGACCGATGAAGGTGGATGCTAAGCTACAGGACTGTTTTATTTGCACAGACTGGAATATGTTCTGGGGTTCATCTGATAAAATTGAGGCGTTTACCACATCAGTCACCGGCTTCATTATTAAGTGTATCGGTGACGTCATCCCCGCAGTGACCATACGTACTGTACATATCCCAACCAGAAGCCATGGATTACAGGCAACATCCGTACTGAGCTAAAGCCTAGAGCTGCTGTTTTCAAGGAGTGGGACACTAATTCGGGCGCCTATAAGAAATCCCATTATGGCCTCCAATGAGCCATCAAATAGGTAAAGCATCAATGTTGACCTGTCATCAAATGCCATCAAATGACCTGCCATCAAATGACCTGTTAAATGCCTTCTATGATTGCTTCGAGGCAAGCAACACTGAACCATGCATGAGAGCACCAGCTGTTCTGGACAACTGTGTGATCTTGCTCTCCGTAGCTGATGTAAGACCTTTAAACAGGTTAACATTCAGACAGATTACCAGGACACGTAGTCAGAGCATGCACAGACCAGCTGGCAAGTGACTTCACTGACATTTTCAACTTCTCCCTGACCCAGTCTGTAATAGCCACATATTCTAAGCAGACCACCATAGTCACTGTACCCAAGAACGCCAAGGTAACCTGTCTGAATGACTATCGCCCCATAGCACTCACAACTGTTTCCATGAAATACTTTGAAAGGCTGGTCATGGCTCACAACACCATCATCCCAGACAACCTGGACCCACTCCAATTCGCATTGGTGCCCCAACAGATGCACAGATGATGCAATCTCTATTGCAATCCACACTGCCCTGTCCCACATGGAAAAGATGAACATCTATGTGAGAATGTTGTTCAACTACAGTTCAACTACAGTTGAGCGTTCAACACCAGAGTGCACTCCAAGCTCATCACTAAGCCCAGGACCCTGCGACTGAACACCTCCCTCTGCAACTGTATCCTGGACTTCCTGACGGGCAGCCTTCAGGGGCTGAGGATAGGCAACAACACATCCGTCACGCTGACCCTCAACAGGTGGGCCCTTCAGGGGTGCACGCTTTGTCCCCTCCTATACTCTCTATTCACCCACGACTGAGTAGCCGCGCACGACTGCAACACCATCATTACGTTTGCTGATAACACGACGATGGTAGGCCTGATCACAGACGACAATGAGACATCCTATAGGGAGGAGATCAGTGGTGTGGCAGTGTGGTGCCGAGAAAACAACCTCTCCCTCAACATCAGCAAGACAAAGGAGCTGATCGTGGACTACAGGAAATGGAGGGCCGAGGACGTCCCCATCCACATTGACAGTGCTGTAGTGGAGTGAGTTGAAAGCTTAAAGTTCCTCTGTGTCCACATTACTAATTAGTTAACCTGGTCCACACACACCAACACAGTCATGAAGAAGACACGACAATGCCTCTTCCTCCCCTCAAGAGGCTAAAAAGGATTTGGCATGGGCCCACAGATCCTCAACAGGTTCTGCATCTGCACCATTGAAAGCATCTTGAATGACTATTACTACTTGGAATAGCAACTGCTTGTCATCCGACCGCAAAGCGCTACAGAGTGTAAGATGTATGACCCAATATAGCACTGGGACCGAGCTCCCTGCCATCCAGGACCTCTATACCAGGTGGTGTCAGAAGAAGGTCCTAAAGCTTGTCAAAGACTCCAGCCACCCAAGTCATAGACAGTTCTCTCTGCTACCGGCAAGCGGTACCGATGCACCAAGTCTGATTCCAAGTCTGGAACCAACAGGACCCTGAAAACCTTCTACTACCAAGCCATAAGGCAGCTGAATAGTTAACCAAATTGCTACCTGGACGATCTGCGTTGACTCACTTTTGCACTAACTGTTTTGACTCATCACATATGCTACTACTACTGCTTATTATCTATCCTGTTACCTAGTCACTTTACCCCTACCTATATGTACATACCTCTATTACCTCAGCCCTGCACATCGACTCGGTACTGTTACCCCGTGCAAATAGCAAAGTTATCGTTCTATCATTTTTTTATTATAGAAACCCTTTCACTGTTTGTCTACACCTGTTGTTTACCAAGCATGTGACAAATCTTTAAAAAAAATATATATAGATGAAGTTTTTACTGTATGTGCTTGTTACGATTAAATAAACGCTTCAAAATTCATAAAAAGTGACGTTGGCTGATGAAGATTATCTTGTAAAATAAAACATATAAGATTTCCTAAGCCTGTGTTACACAGACCATATGTCCAGCATTTATCCAAAACCCCCCCAAAAAACTAAAAAACATTCATTTCCCCATAGTCCTACAAAAAGACCCCATTACTATTGCGCTCTATATGCTAATGTGATTCTATGTGGAGAAAACACGCCTTTTTACCTTTTGCGCTTCAATGCACATGTGTAATTGAACGTAGCCTTCATTTAAATGAGATGCTGTCAAATAGGCTCCATTGATAATCTGTTTTTATTTTGTAGGCCTATCCTATTCATCCCAATTAGGTAGCATAAAGTAGGCCTACCCTGATAGCCTTTCTGAGTGCTGGATGCTGATGCTAGTGTTATTTAACACCATAAATAATAGGAATGAGTGGTTTTGGGTGTATTTTTCCTTTAAGACGAGGCACCACAGTTTAAAAGGACATTTTTTTTACATCTAAAGTTATTAAAGAGCAGTGATACTATCAAGAGCAGTGATACTATCAAGAGCAGTGATACTATCAAGAGCAGTGTGTGGGTTTCTTCTTTCTTGTCAGTTTATCATGCTACCGTCATAGAAATGTCATGCATTTTAACCACATTCAAATGGACATAAATCCATCATTTCAAAGCTCACTACATTTAATCATGCATAATTTAAAAGCCCATTTCATAGACAATGTTACAAAATTGACGATATGTAGTAACATATTTTGAAGAGATTGTGATTGGGTCTATATAGGCATTTGGCGATTGGTAGGCACAATTCATAGCATTTCTCTTTAACTGCCGTTCACTGAAAGTTAGACCCTTCCCACACATCAAGTCATCAGAACTCTTCAGAAGCATCTATATTCATGAAATCTAATTTTGTGTGCTTATCTTTAGATATATTCTCCAGACTTGTATTGAGGGAATTGTGGATATGTTGTCAAATTCATTTTATGTACGTGTCTTTAGTATCTCACAGATAGAAAGATGAAAAATGATTTATACACAATCGCTCTGTAAGTCCTGGAGTGTCTTAACAGTGTCCAGAAAAAGCTAGGCCCTCCCCTCATTGATGATGATGTGTGTGTGTGAGAGAGAGAGAGCGACCTCGTGGGCAGCGTGGACTGCAGACATACCAGGTTTGCCTGCAGTGTTTGTGTGTGGGCTGGGTGCTGCTGTGTGATGCAGAGTGACAGGGTATATGGACCGAGTCTGGATGTGAGAGTGTGTTTTGAGTCATCACTACTGATAATATGACAACTGGGACTGATACTGAAAACCAGCATACACTGGAGACAGGAAGACGGAGAGAAAGACAGAGAAAGGCATAGAGAGAGAGAGACAAGTAGGTAGAGAGAGAAAGATATGGAGAGGTAGAGAGAGGTAGAGAGAGAGGTAGAGAGAGAGAGGTAGAGAGAGATAAATAAGTAGAAAGAGAGGTATGAGAGAGAGAGGGGGATAAAGCATTTTATTTTGGTATATAGGAAGTCAATGAGCTCCCTATCAGCATAGCGACAGAGACGTATGACTTAGTCCATGACTAAATGTCACACCTAAACTATTAAGAAAAATATATTTAAAGGTGTTTGAGCCTGTGGCATAAAATGTATTTATATTTCACACCGTCTTTGAAGAGGACGGAAAAGAGAGAGCGTCTGATAAAGGGAGGGGTTAAAGGGGTTAAAGCTATAGAGAGACAGAAGTTGAGACCGTCTGCAGCGAGTAGAGAACACAGCACCTTTTGATGTTGTCTGAAAAGTCTGTGGATGTAACGGTTTTCGTCCCCCTCTTCTGAGGAGGAGTAGGAAGGATCGGACCAATACGCAGCATGGTAAGTGTTCGTCATATTTTTAATCAAAACTGAACACTACACAAACTGAAAATGAAACAGTTCTGTGTGGAAAACACAGACACAGAAAACAATCACCCACAACCAAAATGGGGAAAACAGGCTACCTAAGTATGATTCTCGATCGACAGCTGCCTCTGATTGAGAACCGTACCAGGCCAAACACAGATATTCAACATAGAAAAAAGAACATAGACTACCCACCCCAACTCACGCCCTGACCAAACTAACACAAAGACATATAAAGGAACTAAGGTCAGAACGTGACAGTGGAAGACGCTTTAACAGTGAAAACAAGATTAGTGAAAAACAATATTGGATGTCTTGTTTGATTTCCACTTTAAACACTGTTTTGATGACTGCTGAGCACATTAATGTATGCTTTTGTAGTGTGAATGTGGGTATTTGTATTTATGGTTTGTGCAGTGGTGTAGTTTTGTGTATTTGTTTAGTTTGTGTGTGAGAGGTAAGTGACCTGGCTACAGTATTGATATTGACCTTGTATCCTACCTAGTGTGCCAGAATATATTAAACATTGACATTCAAATCCAAGGCACAACAAAGGATCAAAGATTGAATAAAAAAACATAAGGGCAAAGAAACAGTTTTAAGTTTGTCTTTTTAGGTTTAGGTATTTTTTTGTTTGCCTCAGACAAAGGTGCTTAAAACTTGGAGTGGTGTAAAAGCCAATCTGCCCTGGATAATTCTAGCAGTGCTGACAGAGAGTGCTTGTGTGCGTGTGTGTGCGTGTGTCTGCGTGTCTGTGTGTGGAGCCTAGGGCTGATCACAATTATTCAACTGGTCAATTGTTTGGTCGTCAGGCTGTTGGTCGACCAAGATTTCTTTTGTTGAGCAGTCGCAAATATATATACACTTCTTTTTTTATGGCGCACGAGACACCTGTCTTATTCGCGCCCATTTTAGCAAACTGATCCATTGCGGAGGGAATGGGAATGGCACAGTTCAAGAAGGGGAGTGTGGCTGCACAATGCACGTCTCTCTCCAGAATGCGCTCTCTCCCGCCAATTTGTGCACATTCATTGTTTCATAACTTCATTGTGTCAATTGTTTCTGTTTGACTGTTAGTGTCTATCATTTCCCCATTACATACAGTATATCACAAAAGTGAGTATACCCCTCACATTTTTGTAAATATTTGAGTATATCTTTTCATGTGACAACACTGAAGAAATGACACTTTGCTACAATGTAAAGTAGTGAGTGTACAGCTTGTATAACAGTTTAAATTTGCTGTCCCCTAAAAATAACTAGAGTAGGCCTATAGGCTACTTTGTCTGCTCGCAAATGTAGTCATATAAATGTGCCCATTTGGGGATCTGATAGTACGCCTATTTCTGATTTGCTTAACACACCACCACTAATGAGCTGTGGAGCTTCTCAAAGTAATGTTTGCTTCACCTCAAACAGCAAGTAAACAAAGTCTGTTTTTACATCCATTGAGAATGACAATAATTCCTCAATGTTTGAAAAATCTTTCCAGCCTCCTGAGTGGCTCAGCACTCGTAAGGCAGTGCATCGCAGTGTTGCGGTGTCACTACAGCCTGGGGCTGTGTCATTACTGGCGGTGACTGGGAGTCCCATAGGGCGGCACACGGGTTAGGGAAGGGTTTGGCCGGGGGGACTTTACTTGGCTCATCGCGCTCTAGCGACTCCTTGTGGCAGGCCGGGCGCCTGCAGGCTGACTTCGGTGGTTAGTTGAACAGTGTTTCCTCCAACACATTGGTGCAGCTGGCTTCCGGGTTAAGCGAGCAGGAAGCGCGGTTTGGCAGGTCATGTTTCGGAGGACGCATGACTCGACCTTCGCCTCTCCTGAGCCCGTTGGGGAGTTGCAGCGATGAGACAACATCGTAGTCACAAAATTGGGAGAAAAAGGGGGTAAGAAAATAATACAATAAATAACGTATCTTTCCACCAATCGATTGGTCGAAAGAACAGACGACTTTCAGTCTACCATTATTTTTTGGGGTTGGGGACAGCCCTAGTGGAGCCTCTTGCTGTTACACACCCCTCTATAGAATAAAAAGCCTCTCATTACAAGCTCCTCCAAGGGACTTCCCTCAGTGACAGAGTCCAGTGCTCTCTCTCCTCATCTCCTCTTCTCCCTAAACACTGTAAGTTTAAAGAGAGTGTGAGAGGGAACTATATTCTCATATTGCTCCAGTTTTGCTCCTTCTTGCTGTAAAGTGACCTCCTGACCTCTCCTACATCATCTCAAGTCTTCCTCTAACCAGGTTTTCATCCAACCTTTTCATGCATGTAAAGTACATGTCAGATAAAGTACATGTTTCGGTAAACTTTCTAAATGACAAAACAAAATACGCAAAGTGGGATTTTTTTGTGTCTGTAAAATTAATTATGCAAGAAATGTCGGTGGAAACACTTTTATGCACAAGTGTTGATATAATAACCATCACATTGAAGTAAACTTGGAGTCACGCGATGTTGTGTGATGTTGTGTGGTCCTCCCACTACGACCCGTGGAGAAGCATGCAGTTTATTAGGCTACAGATGAAATAAGTTATGAGGGTGGTGACTTCACAGGGTGGTGAAAGGACAAGGTGATAAGCTTGATGCTGCTTTCCAATAAATATCGAGGGTCTTATCCTGTTGACATGATCATCGATGCGTGGCTGCCATTTGATAACTAAAAATAATCTTGCTTTGTTGTCGATAATAATCTCATCATGCAGGCTATACAGTGCCTTTGGAAAGTATTCAGACCCCTTGACTTTTTCCACATTTTGTGGAAAACACCAGTCTCAACGTCAACAGTGAAGAGGCGACTCCGGGATGCAGGCCTTCTAGGCAGAGTTGCAAAGAAAAAGCCATATTTCAGACTGGCCAATAAAAAAAGAAAAGTTTAAGATGGGCAAAAGAACACAGACACTGGACAGAGAAACTCTGCTTAGAAGTCCAGCATCCCGGAGTCACGTCTTCACTGTTGACGTTTAGACTGGCGTTACTATTTAATGAAGCTGCCAGTTGAGGACTTGTGAGGCGTCTGTTTCTCAAACTAGACACTCTAATGTACTTGTCTTCTTGCTCCTTTGGGCACGGGGCCTCCCACTCCTCTTTCTATTCTGGTTATAGCCAGTTTGCACTTTTCTGTGAAGGGAATAGTACACAGCGTTGTACGAGATTTTCAGTTTCTTGGCAATTTCTCGCATGGAACAGCCTTCATTTTTTCAGAACAAGAATAGACTGACGAGTTTCAGAAGAAAGTTATTTGTTTCCGGGACATTTTGAGCCTGTAATTGAACCCACAAATGCTGATGCTCCAGATACTCAACTCGTCCAGATACTCCAGATACTCAACTGATCTCGTCAACTTTGTCATCTAGGAACTGGACATTAGCGAGTAATATACTCAAAAGCGGTGGGTGGTGTGCGCGCCTTCTAAGTCTAATTAGAAGACCGCTCCGAAATTCCTCTTCTCCGGTGGCGTTGTTTTGGGTCAGCCTCTGGAATCAGTTCAAATGCCCTGGGTGGTGCGAACAAAGCATCCGCTTCGGGAAAGTTGTATTCCTGGTCGTAGTGCTGGTAAGTTGACGCCACTCTGAAATCTAATAGTTCTTCCTGGCTGTTCTGGACTAACAATGTAAGAAATAATACATAAAAAACTAAATACTGCAAATCCTGACAGAGTTGAGAGGATCTGCAGAGAAGACTGGGAGAAACTCCCCAAATACATTGTGTGTAGATTGATATTTTCATAAACAAAAATTATTGAACCTTTATTTGATGAGGGGAACAAACAATTTTTTCAATTTTAGAATAAGGCTGTAAAGTAACAAAATGTGGAAAAAGTGGGTCTGAATACTTTCCAAAAGCACAGTACGTGCGCTCAAGCCAACAGCATGCAGATACAGTACTGTATCTGCATCCTGCACACTGTTGGCTTGAGCGCACATGCCAATATCAGACATTCACTATATAAGGCAAAAAACTATTGTGAAAAAAACATCAGTAGAGTTAAATACGTTTGAAACCCATTAATTTTTTGGTATTTTTTATTCGGTACATGGGAAATTAACCACAAAAGGTATTTTTATGTGCACTACGTCATCACACATAGCCTTTTATCTGCAACAAGTCCATTTGATGGAAACACATCTCTGGTGTAAAAATTAGCATCTTGTTTTTATGTAGATTTTAGAATATTCAAATGATAATCAGTCGCCAATTGGATGGAAACCTAGCTAAGGTTGCCAATATTAGAACAGGGCAAATATGTGTTAGATTTCCCACGGGCTTGAATCATTTTTCAAACAGAGCCTAGAACCGAGCCCTGGGGCACACCAGTAGTGAGAGTATGTGTTGCAGACACAGATCCTCTCCACGTCACCTGGTAGGAGCGGCCTGCCAGGTAGGATGGAATCCAAGCGTGTGCAGAGCCTGAGACGGCCAGCCCTGAGAGGAGGATCTGATGGTTTACTGTGTCTAATGCAGTGGATAGATCTAGGAGAATGAGAACAAAGGACAGAGAGTCAGCTTTGGTTGAGTGATCCGTCTTGAAGCCTGACTGTTTAGGGTCAGATGAGTTGAGTGTTGGTTTCTTGAGGGGAGCGACTCTGGCCATTTTGAAGTCAGAGAGGATGCAGCCAGTGGTCAGGGATGAGTTGATGAGGGAAGTAGGAAGAAGGGAGAAGCGGATGGGGTCAAGCGAGCAGGTTGTTGGGCGACCAGACCTCAAAAGTCGCAGGATTTCATCTGGAGAGAGAGTGGAGAAAGAGGTCAAGGCATAGGGTAGTTCTATGTGAGTGGGACCAGTGGACTCAATAGGCTGAGTGAATGAGGAGCGGATTAAGGAGGGAGGAGAATGTGGAAAATAATTTCTTAGGGTTAGAGGCAAATGCTTGGAATTTAGAGTGATAGAAAATGGCTTTAGCAGTGGATACAGAGGAAAAGAAGCTAGAGAGGAGGGAGTGACAGCAGGATAGGTCCTCCGGAAGTTTTGTGTTCTTCCATTTTCACTTATAAAGGTGTCAAGCTCATTGAGGAACTCTCCAAGGGCACCTGGTGGGTGATAGATGACAACAATGATAAGCTTGAGTGGACAAGTGACAGTGACAGCATGGAATTAAAATGAGGAGATGGACAGGTGAAAGAGGGAGAAAATATAAAATCTCCAGTTAGGAGAAATGAGTAGACCTGTGCCAACACCGGGACGACCAGATGCTCTTGCACTATCAGAGAAAACATAGTCAGATGAAGAAAGAGCAGCTAGGATATCAGTGTTTTCTGGGGTGATCCATGTCTCCGTCAGGCCAAAAAGTCAAGGGACTGAAGGGCAGCATAGGCTGAGATTAACTCTGCGTTCTTGACTGCAGATCGGCAGTTCTAAATGCTGCCATGTGTACGTGTGTATAGTGTGTGTTCAGCAGTGATGTGGTCGGGTTGAATAAAGAGAAAACAGTACATTAAAAAAAGTTACAAATGTATCATTATTGTGCAATTTATATCTATAGACTACATTGAGATTTTAGTTTCATTATCTTTAGGCTATCTGGCATTAGTGCGTAAGCCTAAACTTCAGAGCCTAACTTTACCGGCACAAAATGGCCTAAAGGCTTTTGGGAACAGGCAGAAAAGGTTAACGTGGATCCACTGATGCAAAAAGGACAATGTCAGAGTTTAATTCAGTAAGAGAAAAGCTGTGCAATGGAGGCTTGAAAATAAAGAGAAGGGAGGGCCAGAAAAGTCATGTTTGGGAAAGATTTGGTGAAGTGGTAAAAGAGGACGATAGCAGTGCCGGCGATGTTATGTGTGATTATTGTGAGGCGCTATACAAATTCGACAGCCGTAAGACTAGACTTCAAATAGGCTTTCTTTATCAGCATCATAAAAGCTGATAGTATTTCTACCACATAAAATATGCATCCAAGCCGATCTGAAATCTTATCAGAAACACGTTGGGTTGTTTTCACAGCTTTCTATTTCCTTACAACTGATCAAACCGATGTCATTTGGAAATTTTGCAGAAAATTGTGAAAGAAGCAGTGATGACAGAGGCTTTACCGATGTTGACTAGAGTGACACATTCATTCTATCAATTTATGACATTATTCTGGTGAGCATGGGTTTATTTAGTCTTCTAGGGCAACATACAATGACAGAAGAGAAGCCGCATGTACTGTATCTAATTATAGACAAGAGGACTAACAAATAACCTGCCAAAATGTTTGGTATTATAAGCAGAAACATATCAAAATTAGACAACAACAAAATACTGCACCCCATGTTAAAAAAAAATGTTCCGCCTTCTCTGACTGTAGGCTACAGCGCATTTTCTCATTTTCTATATTTGCGGGTTAGGGTCGGTGCGGGCCTCAGATTTTCACTTTATCACATATAGTTGGGCGGTTGAGCATGGGTTATTAGCGGATGGGTTATTAGGAGGTGTGTTTGCGTACGTGCGTGTGTGTATAGGGCCATGATTTATGTGATATTTGCCTGTTACCCACATTGTTTCATTCTGTGTGATTGTGTGGAGTGGTTGAAAAACAAGTTTTAATGACTCCAACCTAAGTATGTGTAAACTTCTGACTTCAACTGTACGTGTATGTACGTGCGTAGCCAATGTCTGTATAGTATGTGTAAATATTTTGTGTATTCATGCTTAATGGTATTTCTTAGTGGATATGAGAGTATATCAGTATCAGTTTCTCATTTTAATTCAGCTGATACAACTTGACACCACACAATGTCCTCCTGAGCAGATGACTCTGATACACATATCTAACACATATTTCTGGAGGTTTCTCTTTATGCTTCCTGGTCTTTATTAATGGTAAAGTTGACCTATCATTCTGCCTGCTCTGGTCATTGTGTTTATGATGTGAAGTCGTCTGTGTGTCTAGGCTTTCTCCCTTCTCCCTACTCACTCTACACCAGCCTTGGCCTGCTGGAGAAAGTCCATTTTATTGATTGACACTCAAGTGACAGGTCTCCTTTCCTCTTGCAAGGTCACAGAGCTACATATAGTAATATAGGGTGTGTGTGTGTGTGTGTGTGTGTGTGTGTGTGTGTGTGTGTGTGTGTGTGTGTGTGTGTGTGTGTGTGTGTGTGTGTGTGTGTGTGTGTGTGTGTGTGTGCTCTCTCTCTCTCTCTCGTCCTGGTAATGGAACACTGTATATACATGATAGACTGAGTGTGTGTGTGTTTGTGTGTGTGTGTGTGTGTGTGTGTGTGTCGTCTCTCTCTCTCTCTCTCTCTCTCTCTCTCTCTCTCTCTCGTCCTGGTAATGGAACACTGTATATACATGATAGACTGAGACTGTGTGTGTGTGTGTGTGTGTGTGTGTGTGTGTGTGTGTGTGTGTGTGTGTGTGTGTGTGTGTGTGTGTGTGTGTGTGTGTGTGTGTGTGTGTGTGTGCGTCTCTCTCTCTCTCTGTCCTGGTAATGGAACACTGTATATACATGATAGACTGAGTGTGTGTGTGTGTGTGCGTGCCTCTCTCTCTCTCTCTCTCTTGTCCTGGTAATGGAACACTGTAATATACATGATAGACTGAGTGTGTGTGTGTGTGTGTGTGTGCTCCTCTCTCTCTCTCTCTCTCTTGTCCTGGTAATGGAACACTGTAATATACATGATAGACTGTGTGTGTGTGTGTGTGTGTGCGTGCCTCTCTCTCTCTCTCTCTCTCTCGTCCTGGTAATGGAACACTGTAATATACATGATAGACTGAGTGTGTGTGTGTGTGTGTGTGTGTGTGTGTGTGTGTGTGTGTGTGTCTCTCTCTCTCTCTCTCTCTCGTCCTGGTAATGGAACACTGTATATACATGATAGACTGAGTGTGTGTGTGTGTGTGTGTGTGTGCGTGCCTCTCTCTCTCTCTCTCTCTCGTCCTGGTAATGGAACACTGTAATATACATGATAGACTGAGTGTGTGTGTGTGTGTGTGTGTGTGGTGTGTGTGTGTGTGCGTGCCTCTCTCTCTCTCTCTCTCTCCCTCGTCCTGGTAATGGAACACTGTATATACATAGACTGATGATAGACTGTGTGTGTGTGTGTGTGTGTGTGTGTGTGTGTGTGTGTGTGTGTGTGCGTGCCTCTCTCTCTCTCTCTCTCTCGTCCTGGTAATGGAACACTGTAATATACATGATAGACTGAGTGTGTGTGTGTGTGTGTGTGTGTGTGTGTGTGTGCCTCTCTCTCTCGTCCTGGTAATGGAACACTGTATATACATGATAGACTGAGTGTGTGTGTGTGTGTGTGTGTGTGTGTGTGTGTGTGTGTGTGTGTGTGTGTGTGTGTGTGTGTGTGTGTGTGTGTGTGTGTGTGCGTGCCTCTCTCTGTGTCCTGGTAATGGAACACTGTATATACATGATAGACTGAGTGTGTGTGTGTGTGTGTGTGCCTCTCTCTCTCGTCCTGGTAATGGAACACTGTATATACATGATAGACTGAGTGTGTGTGTGTGTGTGTGTGCCTCTCTCTCTCGTCCTGGTAATGGAACACTGTATATACATGATAGACTGAGTGTGTTCGGCACACGCCACATGCCTTCAAAATGTCTGTCCTGACAGAAGCTGCAGGTGTCAAATGGATTGGCTGTGTTTGCCCCCAGTGCTGTGGAGCTAAAAGGGATTCAATTAAAGTCACATCCACTCATGCTGTCACATTACATGTGTGTAAAAGAAAGTGTGTGCATGCGTGTGTGTCTGTTCACAACAGCTGCCGTCTCAGCGTGTCCAGGCAGAATTAATGTGACATTACACCTTAGTGAGGCATCCTGACAGGCATCAGGAAAACACCATTAAAAATGTACGCCCGTGTTCAGATAACGGCAGGACTCTTCTCAGCCAAAACAGCACAACACTAGTAATTGGCTGCTATAGTAAACGATGGGTCTGAATTTGATTGAATTCGTGAATGTCAAACGTTGCCAGGTGCATACTCAGAATAAAGGGGTATGAAAAGGCCAGAGAGAGGCCAGTTATTGTCGCAGGCTTGATGAGACTTGATTGCTAATACGGCTAATCTTCTCAGACAATTATGCAGGTGTTAGAGCAGGGTTGGGCTGAAACATTACCCTTTAAAGCTGCTTCTTCTGAATGTGGTGTTCTGTTGATTAAATGGTTAGTGTTTTTGGCACCATGAATGTCAGAATGACAAATTACGTCAAAGTCTAATTTGTACAAATAATTATCACCTGCTCTACCTTTCATTTGAAAGTGTTATTGTTCGTACAAGGAAGTCGAGGATGGACTCGATCATGATCATTATTCAGGGAAGATTTCTGTTGAAGCAGAGGTCTGTTAGTCTCATCGTGTAACATAGAGGGATTCTAAACGATTCATGACAGGCATGTGAAATGGTATGGTAAGCTACCTTTGAGCCTCATTTGAACCATCCCTCAAAATGTCCATTCGGAAATGTTGTTTTTAGGGCGAAGCTCAATGTGAAGGCCTTGTGTGTTTCAGGGATGCAGTCTGGTACAGAATGAAATGGTTTCATTTAAACGAAAGCCTGGTTGAACTCTGAGGTGGAATTGGAGAGGGATGGGATGCTGTAGTAGAATAATCATATTCTTAAGGAATATGTCTCAGTGAGGAATGTAGGGCTGTCACTGGGAAGTTTGTTTTTTACACATCCCTGACCTGTGGATGATATACTATTCCTCTCAGACGTTTAGGGGAAGGGGGTGGGGCTCCTGGGAGGCAAAACGTCAACAGTCGATGTTCAACACTCAAACACATACGGAGGGACACAGACACGCACTCATGTTTCTCCTATTTGCACATGCGCACACACACACACACACACACACACACAGACAAACACACAAACACACACACACACACACACACACACACACAACACACACACACACACACACACACACACACACACACACACACACACACACACACACACACACACACACACACACACACACACACACACACAAACACACACACACATAAACACACACACACACACACACACACACATAAAACACACACACACACACACATACACACACACACACTCACACACACACACACACATAAACAAACATGCTCAAGCCCCCAGGAAACACACCCTGGAAAGCTGATGTTGAACACAAACTCTCTCTTACTCACACATACTTGGAAAGCCTGGAAAGCTGATGTTCACAGTCCATGGAACATTACTCTGTACTCTCTGGCCTGGACCTCATAGATTCTCAACATGCTAACAGACTCCCCCAAGTTAACCCATGTTCAGTATGTCCCACTACAGAGTCCCAATACACTTAAACACTCTCTCCTCTTAAACAGACTATGCTGCTTTACTGCTTTTAATCATTCTCAACATGTCTCTCTAGACTCTCTTCACCATTTATCTGTTGTATTGCTCTCTCCCATCAGCTTACATGCTTTAATAGATATGTGTGTGTGTGTGTGTGTGTGTTTATGTGTGTGTGTGTGTGTGTTTGTGTGTGTGTGTGTGTGTGTGTGTGTGTGTGTGTGTGTGTGTGTGTGTGTGTGTGTGTGTGTGTGTGTGTGTGTGTGTGTGTGTGTGTGTGTGTGTGTGTGTCTGGATGTGTGTATCTGGATGTCGATTACAGGATTGGCGTCAATTCAGTTTTCAGTCAATTCAGGTAGTAAAAATGAAGGACATTTAACTACGTTTAAATTCTGTACGCATATCTCAGAGACTATCTCAGTATGTTGTATTAGGTTTATTATGATGGCATGTATAAATATTTACAACTTACATAGTAGGCCTTTTACTCCTCCTGGAACATACTCTGTTCATACTCTGTTCACTTAATACTGTTCAATACTGTATGAAGTGTTCAACAGTATGAAGTGTTCAACATTATTAAGTTCAACAGTATTAAGTTCAACAGTATGAAGTGTTCAACAGTATTAAGTGTTCAACAGTATTACGTTCAACAGTATTAAGTGTTCAACAGTATGAAGTGTTCAACAGTATTAAGTGTTCAACAGTATGAAGTGTTCAACAGTATTAAGAATGTTCAACAGTATTAAGTTCAACAGTATTAAGAATGTTCAACAGTATTAAGTTCAACAGTATTAAGAATGTTCAACAGTATTAAGTTCAACAGTATTAAGAATGTTCAACAGTATTAAGTTCAACAGTATTAAGAATGTTCAACAGTATTAAGTGTTCAACATTATTACGTGTTCAACAGTATTAAGTTCAACACTATTAAGAATGTTCAACAGTATTAAGAATGTTCAACAGTATTAAGTTCAACAGTATAAAGCATGTTCAACAGTATTCAGAATTTTCAACAGTATTAAGTGTTCAACAGTATTACGAATGTTCAACAGTATTAAGAATGTTCAACAGTATTAAGAATGTTCAACAGTATTAAGAATGTTCAACAGTATTAAAGAATGTTCAACAGTATTAAGAATGTTCAACAGTATTAAGAATGTTCAACAGTATTAAGAATGTTCAACAGTATTAAGAATGTTCAACAGTATTAAGAATGTTCAACAGTATTAAGAATGTTCAACAGTATTAAGTGTTCAACAGTATTAAGTGTTCAACAGTATTAAGAATGTTCAACAGTATTAAGAATGTTCAACAGTATTAAGTGTTCAACAGTATTACGAATGTTCAACAGTATTAAGAATGTTCAACAGTATTAAGAATGTTCAACAGTATTAAGTGTTCAACAGTATTAAGAATGTTCAACAGTATTAAGAATGTTCAACAGTATTAAGTGTTCAACAGTATTACGAATGTTCAACAGTATTAAGAATGTTCAACAGTATTAAGAATGTTCAACAGTATTAAGTGTTCAACAGTATTAAGAATGTTCAACAGTATTAAGAATGTTCAACAGTATTAAGTGTTCAACAGTATTAAGAATGTTCAACAGTATTAAGTGTTCAACAGTATTAAGTTCAACAGTATTAAGAATGTTCAACAAGTCCGTACTCTTTATCTCATCCTCATTTTGATCGTTTCATCAAAGTTCTGAGAAAATGAATGTAAAGATGCATTTCTCAATTTCTCTTCGCCATGTAAGGAAGCATGATATGACTTGATCATTTAAGGGAAGGAAGTTACAGTTCACTCTGCCTCCAATAAGTAGTAGAAAAGAACATTACCTGCCTCACACTTGAATTTAGTTCAACTGCACCGCCAAAACGTTTAGGTATCCGTGGACGTTTGGCAGGAAGTATGTTTGCAGGACTTCTCCTCTTTATACCAGTTCTACTGGCTGAAGATGTGGCAGTTTTATTTTGTAGAAAGAAGAGTGTTTGCGTCTTAGAAGGATTGTCTGTAAAATTGTCCTGCGGTTTCACAATCCAAGATACCAGACGTAAATTAAAAGAATTCTACTGGTTTAACAACAACAACAGGAAGAAATGGAAGGACACAACTATTCCGGAGGATCTGAGTGAAGACCCAGAGTATTATGGTCGTTTGTTACATGGTGCTGTTGGGAGTTTCAGTCAATATTCCCTAACTACTATACGATCATAAATTTGAGACCAAGTGACTCTGCTGAGTATAAGTTTAGACTTAACACACAGAACTCAGGATGGAAGAACAGCGAATCTGGAACAACTGTTTTTGTCACAGGTCTGAAGGTGATTAAGAATCCGGACACTGTGAAAGAGGGACAAAAAGTAACACTGACCTGCAGTACTATGTGTATCCTGAGTAACAACCCCAACCTGACTTACATCTGGTATAAGAATGGACGACGACTAACCAACCCAAAGACCCTGAAGACCAGCCTGTACCTAGACCCATTCAGCATTACGGATTCTGGCAGTTACTCCTGTGCTGTAAATGATCTCCGTTCTCCTTCACTTTGTCTCCTGGATAACTGTTGGGATGTGAAATACGCAAAGAAGACAATCTGCGCCATAACCGGGTCGTCTGTGGATCTGCCTTGCACTTACACATACCCCAGTGGTCAGACCATCACACAGACTCTCTGGTCAAAAACTGTGGATGCTAAAGGGAAGCCTGAAGCCTTGGAGTATGGAGATAGTGTGCAGTACCGTGGAGACAAGAAGACTGACTGCACCCTGAGAATCACAGAGCTCAGAGAGAGAGACTCAGCCAACTACAGTTTCAGATTCAAAACACAACAGGGGAGCTACAATGACCCATTTCAGGTCACTCTGTCTGTCACAGATGTATTTGTAAAGGTTAGACCCGACATTGTCATAGAGGGAGAGAAAGTCTGGATGTCGTGCTCAACGTCCTGCATTCTGAAGCAAAACTCTACTGACTACATCTTCTACAAGGACAAACTTCGCCTACCTAGCCCTAACAGACACGGGGTCTTGTACCTTGACCCAGTCAGCAGTGAGGATGCAGGCAGCTACTCCTGTGTATTGGTTGGCCTCGAGAATCAGCCCTCCCTTGGAGCTACACTCACTGTGAGATATCCTCCAAGGTCCACCACCGTGATTGTCAGCACAGATCAGAATAAAATAGTTGAAGGCAGTTCAGTGACTCTGACCTGTAGCAGCGATGCCAACCCACCAATGGAGAAATACACCTGGTACAAAAGGAACGGAACCAAAGTGAGCGTCTTACAGGGAGAAACAGAAAGCTACACCATCCCCAGTGTCAGTCTTGGGTACATTGACCAGTACTTCTGTGAAGCTAAGAATGAGATTGGAGCTCAGAACTCTACCTGGGACCTGACCACAGATGATAGACTAGTGAATGTCTTGACTCCTGTACTGTGCGTTGTGGCTGTCCTGACTGCTGGAACTCTTCTCGTTCTCAGCTACTACACACTGAAACAGAGAAACCGCGGAGAAAGAGCTGATACACCGAGAGTCCATTATGTCAGTAATGATGCCTCCAACGCCGCTGTGAGTGAGGAGGAGAGCGTAGATACTCTCTACGCTCACCCTGATGACTATGATGACATACAGGGTGGCATTGATGAGTACGATGACATACAGGATGACACCTACACAGCCCTTCAGAGAGACTCTCGCCTCTCGATGTACGATTCTATCCCGAAGAGAGAATCACCATAGAGCCTGAAGACCTACAGCACCAACCCAAAAATATGCCTTGCACCTTTTTTTGTCCTGCTATCACATTGGCCTGTCTGGGATGTTTCCCACACATTGAGCTCTAACCTTAGAGTTTATGCTGAAGGTGAAAATGATTGCTGGAATGTTTTGCCATTGGCTACTGCAAATGTAAATGGTGTTATATTGTTTGGTTTTTAGAGTTGATTGTTGCTTACTACACAAGATGAGGTTGAAAGAAACATAATCAAATCATATGCAAGTTTTCCTATTCTTTACAGTGAGGGAAATATATGAAAGTATGCCATTTAGTAATTGCCACTTCAATTACTGCTCATGCTCATGGTAATTCTCTTTAATCATGGATTGATTATTACAAAATAGACGCTTGTAGATATAGCAATTAAAAACAGCTATTCTGAAAGCAAAGATACATAGGAATATATCAGCAATCGTGCAAAACTGTCAGTATTGTTAATATAATACTAATATTTAAGTAAATTAAATTAATTAAATGTTTGCTGTATGACAATACATTTGTTTTTTTGACCCCTGGTTTATTAGCATACTAGTATGCTAACTCTAACCGTTAGGGTTATAATTACATTAAGGGTTAGGTGCTAGGGTTAGGGTTAAGGTTTTTGGGTTAAGATTGGGGTTAGGGTTAAACCCCCTAGAAATAGCATTTGACCTTGTGGGGACTAACAAAATGTCCCCAGTTGGTCAAATATTTGTTAGTTTACTACAGAATAGTTAAACACGTCCACACACACACAACACACACACCTCCCTATACAGGAAGCTAATTGGTCGTCTATCACAATACACTGCAACAGCTCTTTTCCTGCATGGCCTACATTTTTTCTGAAGCCAGTCCTGAAATGTGCTATAAATACTAGAGAGAGGGGAGAGGAACACACACACACACACACACACACACACACACACACACACACACAGTGAGGGTACACTCTTAGAAAAAAGGTTTCCGAAAGGGTTCTTCGGCTGTCCCCGTAGGAGATCCCTTTTTGGTTCCAGGTAGAACCCTTTTTGGTTCCAGGTAGAAGAACTTCTGGGTTCTCCTGTGGAAAGTGTTCTACATGGAACTCAAAAAGGGTTCCACCTTGAAACAAAAAGGGTTCTTCAAAGGGTTATCTTATGGGAACAGCCGAAGAACCCTTATAGGTTGTAGATGGCACCTTTTTTTCTAAGAGTGTAGGGGAAGACACATGTATTCTGTCTCTCAATGCGCATACTGGTGCCATGCACTCACTAAACGCCAGGCGCTGATGTGTGTGCCAGGGGGTCACCTCCCTATGAGACTGCCAGGGGGTCACCTCTCTATGAGACTGCCAGGGGGTCACCTCCCTATGAGACTGCCAGGGGGTCACCTCCCTATGAGACTGCCAGGGGGTCATCTCCCTATGAGACTGCCAGGGGTCACCTCCCTATGAGACTGCCAGGGGCTTAGTGAACACACAGTAAAACACTCGCACACACAATAGACTGAGGACACCGGCAAGAAAATGGGATCCACACATCAGAGGAGAGAGAGAAAGATAAAGTGCTGTAGAGAGAGTGAGAAGGTAAGAGTAATTTAACCTCATTTTAGCCCTGGTCACCTGCGCTGGGGTGGAGATTATTCAGGATTAGAGTGAGGAATGAGCTGGAATACAAGGCCAGTAGGCCACTCTCACTCACCACTTTAACACACACTGAAAAAAAAAACTGCGCTCTGGGAAAATGAATCAGCTGATGGATAGGACTGCCACTTAACCTTGGGAACCATCTGGCCATGCCTGCACATACAGTACATACACTCACATACACTCACACATACACACACACACATACACACATACACATACACATACACACACTTGGGCAGCCAACTGATCCTTGCACACTAGGTTGGTATTTCACAGAGAAGTGATGGGGAATGTAGATAGAACAGGGGGAGAGGAGAGGACCAACTAAGCTAGAAAGCCCAAGAAAGAGGAGAGTTATTCCGCTATTTTCATCACTTAAAGGCACCACATTCTATTTACCTGATTGTCACCAAGTAGCTGAGTCATTTAATTGGTTCTTTAGCTCAGAGAAACTGATGATATAGCCTTGCCTCCCCCTTATCCGTATGAAAGAGAATGTAATGGAACTTCTCCATGACCCTGGGAATGAATACATTGATATGGAAAGAATAACATGATTTAATGTGATGTTATAGATTATCAGAGTCTGCAGAGACTGAACTGTGGGCCATTTGAAATCAATCTCATTTTGGGAACAGAGCCTGCCAGTAAGGATTTAATCTTACTGCCTTGTCAGTAGTCTTTCTCTATCTCTCTCTCTCTTCGCACAGGCTGTAGTCTCTTTCTTTCTCTTTCTCCATTTGTACAACTAAAACCTTCCCTCTCTTTGCCTCTCTATCTTGAACTACTCGCATCTCTTCGTTAACCCCTAGCTGTCTCTCTTAGTGCTGTCTTTTGACCTTCAACCTCCTCATTCTGCCTTGCTTCCTCTTCCTCTTCCTGGCTCCCCCTCATAGACTTTGAGTAGAATAGGACATCTGAAAGGGAAGAGTGGGAGGTTTTTGTTGCACTATAGGAATGGAGGTGTATTGCTAAATCAATCAAAGAGAGGTGTTTGAAAGAGAAGTGAGCTTTAACACTATGCTGCACAACCACCTTGTCCATTCGGCATAGGTCCTGACCGTTATTCCTGCATGTCACATATTGAATGCATGTTAACATCGGGATATCACTATCAGAGAGAGATAGAGTCCCGCCCACTACCACTAGAGAAATGCAGCTCAGCCCGCCCAGTTACAGCTCAGCTCAGCCCGCCCAGTTATAGTTACTCAGCCCGCCCAGTCCTGAGGCTATTAGATCACAGAGGTAGTGTAAGCATCATTCTGTTGCTACAGCCTGAAATAAAGACTCATCTGAGATTCCCCGAGCAGGCCATGTTTTTTCTTCTAAATATTTTATCTTGCCTTTAAATATGAGAGCATTTTTTGCTGATTTGACCATTTTCACCTGTGGAACTAACCCTGTTCCCTGTTTTTTATTAAATACATGTTTTCACCTAATTTTAACATTCTATCTTAAAGATCACATGCTCAACGTAATTAAAAACACATTTTCCCATCTCAAGAGGTTCAATTTAAAAAATACTATAGTAAGTGCCGATTAAGTGCCAAATAAAATAACAGGGTTGACCATAACAGGGTTGACGATTTTATCTGATATCAGCCATACATCCCCTTGTGACAGAGGGAATGGAAGCTTGTTGTGCACAACAGGGAGTTGCAATTAAATGTAAGCTTCACAAAAAAACAAGGAAATTGTTAAAACATTTTTAGCCTGGGTATCTATGGGTAACAGGGTTGGCGTGTTATTCTAGCCTGGGTATCTATGGGTAACAGGGTTGGCGTGTTATTCTAGCCTGGGTATCTATGGGTAACAGGGTTGATGTGTTATTCTAGCCTGGGTATCTATGGGTAACAGGGTTGATGTGTTATTCTAGCCTGGGTATCTATGGGTAACAGGGTTGATGTGTTATTCTAGCCTGGGTATCTATGGGTAACAGGGTTGGCGTGTTATTCTAGCCTGGGTATCTATGGGTAACAGGGTTGATGTGTTATTCTAGCCTGGGTATCTATGGGTAACAGGGTTGGCGTGTTATTCTAGCCTGGGTATCTATGGGTAACAGGGTTGGCGTGTTATTCTAGCCTGGGTATCTATGGGTAACAGGGTTGATGTGTTATTCTAGCCTGGGTATCTATGGGTAACAGGGTTGGCGTGTTATTCTAGCCTGGGTATCTATGGGTAACAGGGTTGATGTGTTATTCTAGCCTGGGTATCTATGGGTAACAGGGTTGGCGTGTTATTCTAGCCTGGGTATCTATGGGTAACAGGGTTGATGTGTTATTCTAGCCTGGGTATCTATGGGTAACAGGGTTGATGTGTTATTCTAGCCTGGGTATCTATGGGTAACAGGGTTGATGTGTTATTCTAGCCTGGGTATCTATGGGTAACAGGGTTGGCGTGTTATTCTAGCCTGGGTATCTATGGGTAACAGGGTTGACGTGTTATTCTAGCCTGGGTATCTATGGGTAACAGGGTTGGCGTGTTATTCTAGCCTGGGTATCTATGGGTAACAGGGTTGATGTGTTATTCTAGCCTGGGTATCTATGGGTAACAGGGTTGGCGTGTTATTCTAGCCTGGGTATCTATGGGTAACAGGGTTGGCGTGTTATTCTAGCCTGGGTATCTATGGGTAACAGGGTTGGCGTGTTATTCTAGCCTGGGTATCTATGGGTAACAGGGTTGGCGTGTTATTCTAGCCTGGGTATCTATGGGTAACAGGGTTGGCGTGTTATTCTAGCCTGGGTATCTATGGGTAACAGGGTTGGCGTGTTATTCTAGCCTGGGTATCTATGGGTAACAGGGTTGGCGTGTTATTCTAGCCTGGGTATCTATGGGTAACAGGGTTGGCGTGTTATTCTAGCCTGGGTATCTATGGGTAACAGGGTTGGCGTGTTATTCTAGCCTGGGTATCTATGGGTAACAGGGTTGGCGTGTTATTCTAGCCTGGGTATCTATGGGTAACAGGGTTGGCGTGTTATTCTAGCCTGGGTATCTATGGGTAACAGGGTTGACGTGTTATTCTAGCCTGGGTATCTATGGGTAACAGGGTTGATGTGTTATTCTAGCCTGGGTATCTATGGGTAACAGGGTTGATGTGTTATTCTAGCCTGGGTATCTATGGGTAACAGGGTTGGCGTGTTATTCTAGCCTGGGTATCTATGGGTAACAGGGTTGACGTGTTATTCTAGCCTGGGTATCTATGGGTAACAGGGTTGATGTGTTATTCTAGCCTGGGTATCTATGGGTAACAGGGTTGATGTGTTATTCTAGCCTGGGTATCTATGGGTAACAGGGTTGGCGTGTTATTCTAGCCTGGGTATCTATGGGTAACAGGGTTGACGTGTTATTCTAGCCTGGGTATCTATGGGTAACAGGGTTGAAGTGTTATTCTAGCCTGGGTATCTATGGGTAACAGGGTTGACGTGTTATTCTAGCCTGGGTATCTATGGGTAACAGGGTTGACGTGCTATTCTAGCCTGGGTATCTATGGGTAACAGGGTTGACGTGTTATTCTAGCCTGGGTATCTATGGGTAACAGGGTTGATGTGTTATTCTAGCCTGGGTATCTATGGGTAACAGGGTTGATGTGTTATTCTAGCCTGGGTATCTATGGGTAACAGGGTTGGCGTGTTATTCTAGCCTGGGTATCTATGGGTAACAGGGTTGACGTGTTATTCTAGCCTGGGTATCTATGGGTAACAGGGTTGATGTGTTATTCTAGCCTGGGTATCTATGGGTAACAGGGTTGACGTGTTATTCTAGCCTGGGTATCTATGGGTAACAGGGTTGACGTGCTATTCTAGCCTGGGTATCTATGGGTAACAGGGTTGACGTGTAACGCTCGGCCCGCACAGTTTTCCACCACAAAACACCAGAAAATGGCCAAAAAGAGTAGAACCAGCTCACCTGCTTTTACACTAGGATTTGACTATTAGATGTTCAACGTTTATTTTTTTATATATTTACAAAGGAAAAGTTTCAGCAAATTAAAATGAATTAAAATGAGAATTAACAGGGTTGACCTTAAAATGAGGGACACTAATCACATCAAATAAATGAATCACTAATCACATGAAAAAAATAATAGTCTTCAGAAATGACTTTGTCAAAACAACAAAATAACTAGGGTTTTACAATGATGGTGAAACTTGGAGAAATGTTGGGCTTACGTGGGTTCAAATCTTCCCTTTGTGACACAGGGTTGATGGAGGGACATGTCAAAGTGCTGAATTTACTTTATTCATATTAAAAATCTGATTTATTGAATTATGCACGTGGTCTATAGTAAAGGGCACTTCATTTAATATAACAGGCTTTTAAAATTCAATATTGGTGCACAATTTCTACTTAAAATATCAAAGGGATGAAAAGGCACCCATTTGCACTCTCCAATGCACTCTCACTCTCTCACATAGAGGGGTACAGTCCCAGTTAGGGAAGGTTAGGCTGTACTGGAGGTCATCCATTTTGAGCTGCAGTTAAATGATTCAGCCTGAAACCTCCTCCCTACACCCACTCTTTTCAAAATGACTCCTATTTTAGATAGGTATTATACAGTGCATTGCACTTGAGTTGCCAGTTGATTTATGATCAACAGAACCTCTGTCCCTATTCTAGGAATTGTATTTGTTCTGATCTGTAACCAATATTGTGTGTGTGTGTGTTGCAGGACAGTGGGGATGACTCCCATAGAATTGCCCAGTCCCCAGTGGTCCATGTCAGGGGGCTGTGTGAGGCCGTGGTGGAGGCTGACTTGGTGGAGGCCCTGGAAAAGTTTGGCCCTATATGGTAAGAATCCACTCATATATGTTGGATGATATGTGCTCCCCCCCCCCCACCCCTTAACCCCCTGTTTTCGTCATTGTAAGACATAGAAATGAAAAGGCTTTTATCTCATCTTTTAGTTAAACAGAAGGGAAACGAATATGGAACATGCACTGTACTGTGACTTGGAAGACTGTGGATTAGAGTGTAGCTACATGGATCATGTAAATGTGGTGTGGATATGTGTGAGGCATTTCCCCTCAGGCCTCCCCAGTGACTTGCCTTTCATCCTGTTGAAGTCATTGGGGGGTTCTGTAGAAATAAAAACGTATATCAGCATGTACTGAAGCCTCAACTCACTTCCTTTGAAGAGCTACACACATACTCACAGACACACACAAACATTTTCAGAGTCACACGTCAGTATACAGTCAACTCACACACACACATACCAGCACGCACATGGAGTGGAGGTGTTTGTGGCCAAACCAGCTTTTACCTCACGGAGACCTTGAGTAACAGAGAGAGCTCAGTGTTAATCAGGCTCGTTATGTGGTGCAATATTAATTACGTAACGTCCCATCAAACCTAGGAGAGCTGCGACAGCATGGTTAACCCACAACATAGAGACAATCTACCGTACCATGGTAACTGTAGAAACTATGGTAACTGTCCAATTAGACCAGCACTGCCCACAGTATGGTCACAACTGCACTTACTCCCTCCCCTCTTCTGTTTTTGTGCACCTATGTTGAGCCAACATAGGTGTTTTTGGGGGGGAAGTATAAACAAAAAGCCCCACAAACAAATAGAGCGGTTTCCTTTCTGGTAGAATTGTTTGAGAATATAACCTCATAACCTCAGAATTGAACTTGGAAATGTTTTACATTCCAAACGTGCAAAGTTTTCTTTCTGTCAGTTCAGGACATGAGTTTTCATCGGGCAAATTTCAAAGACACCCTATTTCCAATAGTGTTCTACTTTTAGCACCAAATGCCGTTCCCTACAGTAGACAGGGAATGTGGTTTTATTTGAGCCACTGTCCATTTAGAGTAATATACCATTTTTCTACTCAGTGAATTGAATTCTAATGGACTTCCTTGTTGTTCTGTGTTGATGGCAGCTATGTGATGATGATGCCCTTTAAGCGGCAGGCGCTGGTGGAGTTTGAGATGGTGGAGAGTGCTGATAAGTGTGTGGCGTGTGGGAGTAGCGAAGCCGTCTACATCGCAGGCCAGCAGGCCTTCTTCAACTACTCCACTAGCAAGAGGATTACCCGGCCCACCAACTCAGACAACCCCAACAGTGGCAACAAAGTCCTGCTCCTTTCGATCCAGAATCCCCTCTACCCCATCACCACGGTAAGAACATGGTAACAGAACGTGACTCCTGGCATGAGTCAGTGCTGAAAATACATACTGTATTACACAATAGCATCACAGCAGTAACAGTAATTGCCACCCGCTTGGCACTGTATGCGTGTTATACTGTCACCATGGTAACAGTACTGACCAAGAGTACCTCATTATTGCCCATGTTAACAGTAGTCAAGTGAATATATGAATTATAAACATTGTGTATTATCATAGAACTACAGGGTTTATATTATATTTGTTTATATAAGTAGTGCTTAAAAGCATCTTGTGGCTGTTTCAAGGTTTATTTCCCCCCTGTTTGTACATATCTCCTGCCAACACCCCTCTATCGCCACCTTTCTCTGGCATCTCCCTCTGCTCTCTTTCTCTCCCCCTCTCTCCCTCTCAGGTTGCATTGAAAGATAGAGAGGGCTCTCCGCGGGGTACCTGTAGTGTTCAGATAGCATGTGTCTGATGTAGGGCTGACCCCATTTAGTCGACTGGTCGATAGCCGGTTGGTCGACCGAGATTTCTTTAGTCGAGTATATAGCAAACACGAAATAAAAATGTCATGGTGTACAAGACAACAGTCTGATTTGCGCCTGTCTGAGTGGACTGATCCATTGTGGAGGCCGTGGGGATGGTATAGTCCATCAGTCTAAGACATTTGCTACTGAAAATGTATATGGTTATATTACATAAGAACAATAAAAAATGTAATATTTTAAAACAAATGCGCTGTCTCCCACGTTGGATAGCGGCCGCTATCCGCGGTTCTGAAACATCAGTGCGCTGTTTAGTTGGTGCCATATCCTAGACCATGTTGCTATGTGCATAATAAAGCCAAATAAAATAAAATGTTATGGTTCGTATACACATATTTAGCACATATTATTGTGGGTGTAGTGAAATGCTTGTGGCATTGACTAAAATTCAGTAGAATATAATGCAGTACATACATATGACATGAGTAAAGCAAAATGTAAACATTATTAAAGTAACAAGTGTTCCATTTTTAAAGTGGGCAGTGAATTCAAGTGTATATCAAATTTATTTATATAGCCCTTCGTACATCAGCTGATATCTCAAAGTGCTGTACAGAAACCCAGCCTAAAACCCCAAACAGCAAGCAATGCAGGTGTAGAAGCACGGTGGCTAGGAAAAACTCCCTAGAAAGGCCAAAACCTAGGAAGAAACCTAGAGAGGAACCAGGCTATGTGGGGTGGCCAGTCCTCTTCTGGCTGTGCCGGGTGGAGATTTTAACAGAACATGGCCAAGATGTTCAAATGTTCATAAATGACCAGCATGGTCAAATAATAATAAGGCAGAAACAGTTGAAACTGGAGCAGCAGCACGGCCAGGTGGACTGGGGACAGCAAGGAGTCATCATGTCAGGTAGTCCTGGGGCATGGTCCTAGGGCTCAGGTCTTCCAAGAGAGAGAAAGAAAGAGAGAAGGAGAGAATTAGAGAACGCACACTTAGATTCACACAGGACACTGAATAGGACAGGAGAAGTACTCCAGATATAACAAACTGACCCTAGCCCCCCGACACATAAACTACTGCAGCATAAATACTGGAGGCTGAGACAGGAGGGGTCAGGAGACACTGTGGCCCCATCCGAGGACACCCCCGGACAGGGCCAAACAGGAAGGATATAACCCCACCCACTTTGCCAAAGCACAGCCCCCACACCACTAGAGGGATATCTTCAACCACCAACTTACCATCCTGAGACAAGGCTGAGTATAGCCCACAAAGATCTCTGCCATGGCACAACCCAAGAGGTATATATATAGGGCAGCAGGCTCTAAGGTGCAGAGTTGAGTAACCGGGTGGAAGCCAGCTAGTGATGGCTATTTAACAGTCTGACGGCCTTGAGATTGAAGCTGTTTTTCAGTCTCTCGGTCCCAGCTTTGATGCACCTGTACTGACCTCGCCTTCTGGATGAAAGCGGGTGAACAGGCAGTGGCTTGGGTGGTTGATGTCCTTGATGAGCTTTTTGGCCTTCCTGTGACATCTGATGCTGTAGGTGCCCTGGAGGGCAGGTAGTTTGCCCCCGGTGATGCGTTGTGCAGACCGCACTACCCTCTGGAGAGCCCTGTGGTTGCGGGCGGTGCAGTTGCCGTACCAGGCGGTGATAGAGCTCGACAGGATGCTCTCAATTGTGCATCTGTAAAGGTTTGTGAGGGTTTCGGCTGTAGATCTATTGGGGTGGTAAGCAAATTGAAGTGGGTCTAGGGTGAGGTAAGGTAGAGGTGATATGATCCTTAAAACTAGCCTTTCAAAGCACTTCATGATGACAGTGCTAGTCATTAAGTTCAGTTACCTTTGCTTTCTTGGGCACAGGAACAATGGTGGACATCTTGAAGCAAGTGGGGACAGCAGATGTCTTGTGTCTGAGTCGTTGAATTGCGATTCCACTTTGTCTCCGTACTGACGTTTTGCCTGTTTGATTGCCTTATGGAGGGAATAACTAGTGTACACTGTTTGTATTCGGCCATATTCCCCGTCACCTTGCCATGGTTAAATGCGGTGGTTCGTGTTTTCAGTTTTGAGCAAATGCTGCCATCTATCCATGGTTTCAGGTTTGGGTAGGTTTTAATAGTCACAGTGGGGACAACATCTCCTTTACACTTCCTGATGAATTCAGTCACTGTATCCATGTATTCATCAATGTTATTCTCAGAGGCTACCCGGAACATATCCCAGTCCGCGTGATCAAAACAATCTTGAAGCATGGATTCCAACTGGTCAGACCAGCATTTAATAGACCTTAGTACTTCCTGTTTTAGTTTCTGCCTATATGAAGGGAGGAGAAAAATGGATAGTGATCAGATTTTCTGAAGGGAGGGCGGGGGAGGGCCTTGGAGGCATTTGGAAAAGTTGAGTAGCAGTGGTCCAATGTTTTTCCAGAGCGAGTACTACAGTTAATGTGATGGTAGAACTTAGGTAGCATTTTCCTCAACTGTGCTTTGTTAAAATCCCCAGCTACAATAAATGCGGCCTCAGGATGTTTGGTTTCCATTTTGCATAAAGTCCAGTGTAGTTCTTTGAGGGCTGTCGGGGTATCGTCTTGAGGGGTAATATACACAGATGTGACTATAACCGAATCACTTATGGTCGGCATTTGATTGCGAGGTATTCTAGTTCGGGTGAACAAAAGAACTTGAGTTTCTGTGTGTTATCACAATCACACCATGGGTAGTTAATCATGAAACATACACCCCCGCCTTTCTTCTTCCCAGAGAGTTCTTTATTCCTATCTGCGCGATGTACTGAGAACCCAGCTGGCTGTATGGATGGGGACAGTATATCCTGAGAGAGCTATGTTTCCGTGAAACAGAGTATTTTACAATCCCTGATGTCTCTTTGGAAGGAGATCCTCGCCCTGAGTTCATCTACTTTATTATCCAGAGACTGAACATTAGCGAGGAATAAACTCGGAGCGGTAGATGGTGTACACGCCTCCTGAGTTGGACTAGAAGTCCACTCGGAATACCTCTTCTCCGCCGGAGGTGTTTTGGAGTAGCTTCTGGAATAAGTTCAATTGCCCTGGGGAGTACGAACAAAGGATCCATTTTGGGAAAGTCATATTCCTGGTTGTAATGCTGGTGAGTTACCGCTGCTCTGATATCCAAAAGTTATTTCCGGCTGCATTTAATAAAAATAATAATAATAATAAACCCTCCTTTTTAATCTCCTTATTGTTATTATTACTATTATTATTATGATCATTATAATAAGTAATGTTATTATCATTAGCAAGCTGTAGGCCAAAGAGGGCATCTTGTTTAGTCTTAATCCCGTAATTTAGGCCTGTATTTCAATACTTATATAGGCTACTGTATCAATCAATCATTCATTCGTTAATGTCATCACACAGCATACGAGTCATTCATGATTTGAAATGCAATCAAGCATTTTAGTTTTCAAATAACAAAGCGAACCTTGAATAATTAGCGGAAACAATAAATAAAGCGTTCCATTTCGGCGATTGCATTCACAAATTCATGCGACTGTTTTAGGTCTTTGCTGTAATAAAAAGAGAAATGAAAAAAGACTTACAACAGACTCTTTGCTTATAATTGAATTACTGTTGTTTACATTGTTTCAAACAGTCTGAAAAATTATATTGTAATCTAACAGCACCTGTTTGGCACACCTTACCTTATTTTTCTTGATCTCCATTATTTTCAGCAATTAGTCAAATTTATTCCACACATCTGACTTCCCCTTTACCTCCTGAGCAACCAAACAGTTTTGAGTTTATTCGTCACTTCATCTGCATACATTTTGTGTTTTGGCGTTCAGAGTTTGTGCTATAGGTTAGGCCCTCTTGGTCATGTGCATGCGATGCATACGTGTGTCAGGTAATGAGAGTAAGGGTTGAGGGAATAGGGAATGTTTAACCGAGACAAATGAGGGATTTCAGAAACCAAACTATTCCAGAAATGGCTTGTAATTATTTTTCAGGTTCAGCAACACGGACAGCGCGATAAACACTGTTGTCGCTGCAGCAGGGAGAAGAGAGTGACAATGGGTGCTAGTCACACAGTCACTCGCTTTCTTTTTATCAACACAGAGCATCAAGTCTGAGCCCCGCCTGGAACAATCAAGTCAATTGTGGTCGGACTACCTCTTGTCATCTGTGTGTCTTAATTATTTAATCAAACAGTTGCCTTAAAGCATCAGACAAGCTCAGTGCATATAGTTGATTTAATTAAAACACATATGGAAAAATTGGTCGAAAGAACAGACGACTCTCGGTCGACCAATTCTTTTTTTTTTGATCGAGGACAGCCCTAGGCTGATGATAAGAATACCAGGAAGCTCAGGTATATCAGTCTCCCTCAGATATGGGATGCACAAATAGGCTGAGAAAGGATCCAGCCTTATGCTGTCTCACTCCAGGTGAGCAGAGAAGAAATAACACACGCAACAACCAAGATAAATGTGCAGAGACCTAGATAGGGTTGAATTATGTTATTATTAAGTCAAACAGAGACAAACTGTCTGATTAGAGAGACACAGTCACTGTGTTAGAAGTATAACAGCACACACTAAAGTACTGATAAATGTAAAGTACACACCTACTCATTCAAGGGATTTTCTTTACTTTTACTATTTTCAACATTGTATAATAATTGTAAAAAAACTACGAAATAGCACATGGAATCATGTAGAAACCAAAAAAGTGTTAAACAAATATATTTTAGATTTTAGATTCTTCAAAGTAGCCACCCTTTGCCTTGATGACAGATTTGATCACTCTTGCCATTCTCTCAACCAGCTTCACCTGGAATGCTTTTCCAACATATGGAATGCTTTTCTCACATATGCTGATCACATGTTGGCTGCTTTTCCTTCACTCTGCAGTCCAACTCATCCCAAACCATTTCAATTGGTTTGAGGTTGGGGGATTGTGGAGACCAGGTCATCTAATGTAGCACTCCATCACTCACCTTCTTGGTCAAATAGCCCTTACACAGCCTGGAGGTGTGTTGGGTCATTGTCCTGTTGAAAAACAAATGATCGACCCACTAAGCGCAAACCAAATGGAATGGTGTATTGCTACAGAATACTGTGGTAGCCATGCTGGTTAAGTGTGCCTTGAATTCTAAATAAATCACCAACAGGGTCACCAGCAAAGCACCCCCACACAATCACACCTCCTCCTCCTCCATGCTTCACGGTGGGAACCACACATGCAGAGATCATCCGTTCACCTACTCTACGTCTCACAAAGACACGGCGGTTGGAACCAAAAATCTCAAAATTGGACTCATCAAATTAAAAGACAGATTTCTACTGGTCTAATGTCCATTTCCCATGTTTCTTGACCCAAGAAAGTATCTTCTTCTTATTGGTGTCCTTTAGTAGTGGTTTCTATGCAGCAATTCGACCATGAAGGCCTGATTTACACAGTCTCCTCTGAACAGTTGATGTTGAGATGTGTCTGTTACTTGAACTCTGAAACATTTATTTGGGTTGCAATTTCTGAGGCTGGTAACTCTAATGAACTTATCCTCTGCAGCAGAGGTAACTCTGGGTCTTCCTTTCCCGTGGCGGTCCTCATGAGAGACAGTTTCATCATAGCGCTTGATGATTTTTGCGACTGCACTTGAAGAAAATTTCAAAGTTTAATCCACACCTGTTAATTGAAATGCATTCCAGGTGAAGCTGGTTGAGAGAATGTCAAGAGTGTGCAAAGCTGTCATCAAGGCAAAGGGCGGCTAATACTCAAATATAAAATATATTTAGATTTCTTTAACACTTTTTTGGTTACTACATGATTCCATAGCTGTTATTTCATAGTTTTGATGTCTTCACTATTATTCTTCAATGTTACACCAGGAACGCACAATCCCTCCATCACTGCTCAGACTGTCCGCAATAGGCTGAGAAAGGCTGGACTGAGGGCTTGTAAGCCTGTTGTGAGGCAGGTCCTCACCAAACATCACCGGCAACAACGTCGCCTATGGGCACAAACCCACCGTCGCTGGACCAGACAGGACTGGCAAAAACTGCTCTTCACTAACGAGTTGCGGTTCTGTCTCACCAGGGGTGATGGTCGGATTCGCTTTTATCGTCGAAGGAATGAGCGTTACACCGAGGCCTGTACTCTGGAGGGTCCGTCATGGTCTGGGGCGGTGTGTCACAGCATCATCGGATTGAGCTTGTTGTCATTGCAGGCAATCTCAACGCTGTGCGTTACAGGGAAGAGATCCTCCTCCCTCATGTGGTACCCTTCCTGCAGGCTCACCCTGACATGACCCTCCAACTTGACAATGCCATCAGCCATATTGCTCATTCTGTGCGTGATTTCCTGCAAGACAGGAATGCCAGTGTTCTACCATGGCCAGCGAAGAGCCTGGATCTCAATCCCATTGAGCACGTCTGGGAACTGTTGGATCGGAGGGTGAGGACTAGGGCCATTCCCCCCAGAAATGTCCAGGAAGTTGCAGGTGCCTTGGTGGAAGAGTGGGGTAACATCTCACAGCAAGAACTGGCAAATCAGGTGCAGTCCATGAGGAGGAGATTCAGGTGGTGGCCACACCAGATACTGACTGTTACTTCCGATTTTGACCCCCCCTTTGTTCAGGGACACATTATTCCATTTCTGTTAGTCACATGTCTGTGGAACTTGTTCAGTTTATGTCTCGGTTGTTGAATCTTGTTATGTTCATACAAATATTTACACATGTTAAGTTTGCTGAAAATAAACTAATTTGACAGTGATAGGACGTTTCTTTTTTTGCTGAGTTTAGGTTCCTGCATCCAGGCTGCATCCTCTCTACTCGAAGGACACACAGATGTTCCTATTTGATGAAGTCTCACCTAAACACTGGTTCTCATTATTCCACCAATTTCACACAGGAACCTCTCAAATATTGTGAACAAATTTGTCACCGCCTGGTGTATTGTCTCCGGTGTTGTAGGTGTCAGGGAGAAGTGCCGTTTTAATTGGAACATGTATCTTCCAGCTGCAGCCTTGGTGAGAGCTGACTAAAGCCTTCCGTGTGTCTCCATCTCTTGTCTCCAAGGATGTTCTCTACACAGTGTGCAACCCCATAGGCAGTGTGATGCGCATCGTCATCTTCAAACGCAACGGCATCCAGGCCATGGTGGAATATCCTTTCTGTCTAGCTGGTTGGCTGGCTGGCTCGCTGGCTGGCTGCCTGGCTGCCTGTTAGAGTGTGAGTGTGGAGGGTGTGACCATAAAAAAAGGCATCCACAGGTCAAATTATTCAACCAGCGTAGATTTGTTTTTGTTGGTGGTTTTAGAGGTTTTATATCTTCTATGTGGGGACTTGTAATTGTAGATTAAGGCTTGAGCTTATTTGGTTGTGTTGCTGTTGTCCTTAACTGCCCCTCCTAACATTTGAGTCCATCGAGTGCGCTCAGAAAGCTAAGGCTGCTCTCAATGGAGCTGACATCTATGCTGGCTGCTGCACCTTAAAAATCGAATATGCAAGGGTAAGTCTATATTCACCACACACAATCACATACATAACGCTTAGCAAATAGATTTTCTTTAAAATGCTGGAACACTTCCTGATGATCAGCCTCAGCATGCAACAACATATCTGTTTCCCTCCTATAGCCAACTCGCTTGAATGTGATCAGAAATGACAACGAGAGCTGGGACTACACAAAGCCTTACCTGGTCCGAAGAGGTAAGATTCTGCTCCTTGTTCTGTGTGTGTAGGCTATGGAGTGATCTCATTGTGTAGAAGCTGCTGAGTTAGGGCTATGGGCTGCCATATAGGGCTGTCATTGTGTAGAAGCTGCTGAGTTAGGGCTATGGGCTGCCATATAGGGCTGTCATTGTGTCAGAGTGTCCATGGGCAGCCTGCAGGGCAGAGTCAGGTTTTCCTTGCCCTTTATCTGAAATCTGCCCAGGCTGCAAACAGAATAGCAGGAGAGGTAAGGATATCAAAGAAGTGTGGCTGTTTCTCTTCTCATTCCTCACAAGCTGTAGATAGATACACTCTGAGCTGAGAGAGAGAGAGAAAGAGCTGGACTGTTTGTCCTGAGTTTAGTCTGCGTCAGCTGAAATGAGAGAGAAGTTGTGATACTTCTCATTATCCTGTGCTAAATATGCTAACTTGAGACAGCCAGATACTGAATCAGAGGCTGAGGAGAGCACTGTGGTTGTATCATTGCATGAGGAATGTTATAGTAGCAAAGATGCCGTTTGAAAAAAGTGCAGCGAAATGGCCTGTTGTTGGCTACCCCTCTTTACCACCCTCCCCCCATCCCACCCCGTCTATGTTGAAGTCATCATTGTGACTGTAGCGCCCCCTATTGTGAGGTGGTTAAGGACCAGTATGGACCACAGACCTGCAGTCAACCAAGCCAACACAAGACCGACCCACTGCGCGTCCTTCTCCAAGCAACACACTCTCACATCCGTCTCTCACAAGCCTGCACCTGCCGCCCATGGGAATAGAGGGAGAGAGAGGAAAAAAAGAGGGATGGACGACAGGCTGACCCTGCACAGCAACATGCATCCATCTTCACCCAAACCTCAAGAGAGAGGGAGCGAGACTACTCATTCATCCTGACCTCATGCAACCTCAACATCAACACGCCCAGGACAACCCGCCAGTGCCACCTCATGGCTGGAGGACTGGCTGCTTTTAGACTTTTTAGACTGGACCAATTTCCTTCTCTTGCTTGCGTCCTGATCGTATTCAGTCAGTTATCTGACTGGTTAAAACCCTTTATATTCTCTCACCAAATAATCAGTAGTAGAAATATCGATGTATTAGTCTATACTATCTCTAGTCTGGACATGTGAACATAAGAGTGTATTTCTCTCTTTGTCTTCTAGGCGTTTGTCTTAAGTCAGACAATAAGCAAAAAATCTCTGCTCTGTAATCTACTTAAACACCAAGGTGACACTATCTTCTACTGTAAACTACTTCATACTATAGCATTTATGTCAGTGTCAATGTGTTGAAATGCCTACTGTAGTAGAGAGAACTGCTTAGATTAAATCCTGAACATTGAATGTCTATTCTTGAATGCACTGTTAATGGGGGTACATTGTGTGGATGAAGAGAGTCACAGTTCCTTAGAGGCCCTCTATCAGAGACCCAACCTTTATATCGCTATCTGAAAGGCATTGCCCTGTTAAAGTCAGCCCCTTTTCTCCTAGTGCATCCATCTCCTCAAATTAACCAGGGGACACAGTCGACTGCTGAGGGGGTTCACCCTATGATGAATATCACCCTTTACTGCATGGCTAAATGAGAAGTCAGGCGAGATGCTAACTCATTTGAAAGCCCAGTGAGAGTGAGTTAGCCTCCTGCTGTGGCGCCGTTCTTAGGACACTCAAATGTTTTCCTCCAGCGTCCTCTGTGGACGTCTCTCACCTCGCCTCGGGAATGACTGCTTCAGTACCATGCCGCTCTCTGCTTACCTGAGAGGAACTTATATTTGATTCACTTTAAATCACCATCACACTTTTATTATACTGGGTATTGGATTGTATATCAGCATAAGTATAAGTCATGGTTCTATCAGCTGCTGTATAATGAAGTATCCCACACTTACAGTATATACTGTGTGATCTGGTCTGTAGCACCTTTCCTTATAGAGAACCTATATCCCTGGCATTTAGGAACAGGTGTCAACATGGTGTTACAACACGTTAGAGTTCGATGCTCTACGTGCAACAACATGGTGTCTGGTTCACATCCCATGGGGACCAGCCAGAGAGGCTGTCTGTGACATCACGTCCCCTGTGAGTTGCCTTAGCCAAAGCAGGGTTCATATTGCTGTTGCCCACGGCGAAGATTAGCTGCCTATTTAGCTAGCAGTCCTCCGCAAGGAGACTTTGCTGTGACTCTCATCCCCTGGCCCCTTTGGGGGAAATAGCAGTCGACTTGGGTGGGGTAAATAACTAGCAATTTAAACTGAAATTTAAACCACGTAAAAAAAAGGGAGAATAGTGCTTTAATTCTCTAATCATGCTCAGTGCACCAGTTGGCCAGGGGACCAAAGCAAATCTGTTCTCTGGTAACTTTACCTGGATAAATAAAGGTTGAGTGCACAGCATGAGACTGCAGTCTCTCCGAGGGTGTTGTTAATGATGGATAGTTTTCCCTTCTTCTCCCCCCCAGAGGACGAGCAGAGGAGAGAGGGTTTTTGTGAGGCATGGGGGGTGGGGGTGGATCTCAGGGTATAATAATAGATGCTGTTTGAGGCCTGATTGTGGAGGGAGGCATAGGGTGAGATGGGGGATAATGATGAGTTCCGCTGGCACAGCAAACAGGGCGGTGAACCCTGCTGTACACCCCTAATCTGTGAGTGAAGGTCACTTTGACTATCTGATGAAAGCTCTCTCTCTCTTAATAATCCCCCTTATCATTTTACACCCATGTAGCATTTCAGTAGAGTGTCTTGTGACTTGGCCTGGGGGGACTGTTGTGGATACCACACGGCATCACCCAACCCCCCAACCACAGAGCTGACCTGGCTGCAATAGTTACATAGATGGGTTCCTGGAAGCTATAGTGGAGCATTACTGACCAATAAAGGAGATCTGGTTACTTGTAAGTTATAGAGGGGCTTTTCAGTTGTAGAGGTAAACTTATTGAACTGAATAATTGGAGTGATATTATCTGCGTTTCCACGTAGAAAAACAGGAGCTCTGATTCATGGAACATGGAAGATTCCCACTGGGCACACACTGGTTGAATCAACGTCATTTGAACCAACGTGGAAAAGATGCTGAATTGACCTCTGTGCCTAGTAGGTTTCTTTAATCTTTTCAACTGTATTGTTCGTCTTCTAATTAGGGCTCAGTTGGAACTGCTCTTGTGGGAGATGGAACTGCAGCTGCTCTTTGTCCATCCTGTGCCTCCATGTATCTCTCTGTGATTCTGTGCCAGTTGTGAACTGACTATCTGATGATGCAACACAGGTTGATGTTGTTTCACTTGTCCTGAAAGAGACAGCCTGTGCCAGTAAAGCCAAGACCTCAGTGAGAGGGGTTGCTGACTGTTCACGCTAGTGATGTAATTCAGGTACTTTTCCTCCACCAATCTTTGTATAAAAATGTAACAACGTTTTCCCCCTGTTTAAAATGTGCCCTTTGTTTTTTCTTTCTATTTTTGAATCTTCTCTCCACTGTTCCTTGTCTATAGATTGCTGAAGGATGTCAACTGTATTTAGTCAAGTAAATTGCCATTGTGGTTAACAGTAGACCTACTTTAGGCCTACGTGTCTTGGTGTCTCCTTCTCTCTGTATGTAATAGTACAACATAGTACTACTGTTCAAATAGTACAACATAGTACTAATGCATGGTAAAGGTACAACTGTGGATGCATTGAAGTCCTTCTAATGCACAGTATTACCAGGATTTATATTGTAACGTGTGTTAATCAATAGCATTGTTTCCATATGTTGCCTAATGGCTATAGTACTGTTACTATGTAAATGAATGTTAAATGTTAACAGACTTGGGGTATCACCAGTGTATTCAGACTCACCTGTAATGTCACAGGTCTTCTGTCGCTTCTCTAATTATATTTTGCTTATTTACCTCCAATGACCTTTTTATCAGCATGTCTATTTGAATAGCTCTTATTTGAATGTGTAGCCCAGAGTAATTTTCCTCATACTCTCTCCCTATGCTGTCAATGTGTTGATGTTTCAGAGCGTGGGAAGGGCAGGCAGAGACAGGCCATACTAGGGGAGCACCCGTCCTCTTACGGAGACAACGGATACGGTAAGGTCCCCCCTCCTAACCCCAGCACCAAAACACTACCCTATTACTCAGTGTGCCAACCATATCCCCCTTTGATGTCATGCAGGTTGATACATAGCTATGTTTTCATTTAAAAAGCCCTTTTACAAAAAGTCCCACTGTACCTATCATTACTAAACTTTAGACGTACGAGTTACCACACCCGGACTGCCACATTATCCACACTATCCACACTCTATCCACACTTCCCACACACCCCTTCTGCTCAGATGGAGGGTGCAGATTCTCAACCCTATCTGAAGGTGAGAGGAGTAGAGACCTCCCAAGAGGCTAGTAGAGAATAATAAAACCCACCTCCACACTCCTTTCACCATCAGGGTTGTGTTCATGAGGACCGAACAGGACAAGAAAGTAGTAGCTGATCTCCTTCATTTCAAAATAGTTTCTCCCGTTTCGTGCCTGCTGAGCACAACCCAGGTGGAAGTGAAAGTTGTAACCTCTGCTCCTCCTTTCCCCTTGTGTTATGTATTCCAGGGTCACACTGCCCCCTGCTGCCTCTCCCAGGGAACAGCAGGTACAAGCTGAGCTCCCACGACATCCCAGAGGTGGTGGCCTACCCCCTGCCCCAGAGTTCCTCCTACAACCACGGCTCCAGCTCTGTCGCCATGGTGAGCGGCCTGCACCCCGCCAAGATGAACTGCACCCGCATCTTCAACCTCTTCTGTCTCTATGGCAACATTGAAAAGGTCAGCAGGGGGACCCACCTGAGGAGGAACTTAAGGGCATCCATGTGTGTGTTGTGGTAGTTTGTCTGTGAATGAACATTTATTTTATATTTTTGGGGGGAGAGGGGGGTGTTATTCTGTTTGAAGTATTTCTGTTTGAAGTAGGTGTAGCTGACGGTGCGTGAATCTATTTGAGGATTGCTATGCACACAATGTTTGAAACTGTGTGTGTGGCAGGTGAAGTTCATGAAGAGTGTCCCAGGCACTGCCCTAGTAGAGATGGGGGATGAGTATGCAGTGGACAGGGCCATCACTCACCTCAACAGCATCAAGGTGTTTGGCAAGAGGCTCAACGTCTGGTGAGTGTCCTTGTTAGTACATTACAGGGAAGCTTAGGACCTGCAGTAATCAACCACGTAATTAATATTATTGCCTACTAGTATCTTATTACTCTTTCTCTGTTATCAAATCTAATTACCGGTACAGAATCAGTGTGCGGGGGTTACAGGTTAGTCGAGGTAATTTGTACATGTAGGTAGGGGTCAAATGACGATGCATAGATAATAAACAGAGAGTAGCAGCATTGTAAAAACAATGTAAATAGTCTGCGTGACCATTTGATGAATTGTTCAGTAGTCTTATGGCTTGGGGGTAGAAGTTGTTAAGGAGCCTTTTGGACATGGACTTCAACTCCCTCCCTCTCCATTTCTCTCTTCCTCCTTTTTCTCTCTTCCCCTCTCCTCTCCCTCTCTCATCTCCCCCTCTCCAGTGTGTCCAAGCAGCATGCGGTCATTCCCAGTCAGGTGTTTGAGCTGGAGGACGGCAGCAGCAGCTATAAGGACTTTGCCATGACCAGGAACAACCGCTTCACCAGCCAAGGCCAGGCCTCCAAGAACATCATTCAGCCACCCTCCTGTGTGTTGCACTACTACAACGTCCCCCCCTGCATCTCAGAGGACCAGCTACTGAGGGTAGGGCTGTGATAAGGTCTATGGTGGAGAGGGTGTGAGCAGAGGCCTGAACAGAGGGGTTGAAGGTCAAGGCTAGGGGACGGGATGTAGGGAGTAAGGTAACGATTAACTCCCAGAAGTCCATCCTTTGTACTGCACTACTGCAAATCCCTCCTGGCATCTGAAAGCATCAGCTGCTGAGGGTATGGCTGGGATGGCAGGGTAGGGTATTGGGAAGGGTTTCTGAGGTCCGTATGGGGTAACGTTTAGCATGGATTCATCCTGTGTGCTGAACTATTACAAGCCCCCCTACATTTTAGAGGCCCAGCTGGATCTTGGGTAGGTGGTTGGTATGAGGGTGCATATCTAATATTTTGTCAATAGGGCTAAGAGGTGAAATTAGCCTGCTACTCTTTTGCTGCACAATTAAAATAGCTTGCATAGAAGAAGATGACCGCTGATGGTTCTGCCTGTCACTCACTGTCAAAGATTTTTGTAGTTTGACTGAGACTAAAGAGCTCCACCATGTGGTTGTGGTTAGAACAGAAGTATTGTCTCACAACAACCTTTATCTTAGCTGTTCTGTTTTTTTATTACAGTTATGCTCAGAGCATGATGTGCCAGGTTTCACCAAGTTCAAGATGTTTGATGCAAAGCGTAAGTTTGGGCTTTTTTAACTTTTTCTATTTGTGTGTGTTTGGCTGTTGAAGGAGATAAGTGTACCGTCATACTTAAGTTGTCCTTTTCTCCTCTCTTCTTGTCAGCCTCCTCCAAAACCATTTCTGGCTTGTTAGAGTTTGACTCCAAGACACACGCTGTCGAGGTCTTGACCGTCCTAAACCACTACCAGATCAGAATACCAAGTAAGTGACCAGATGGCCTTGCTTTCCTCAACAGTGACCGCATACTAGCACCAAACACTCAATCTTTAGTAGTCACTCTCAACATGAGAACTGATAGTGCCACATACAGTCGGAGAAATGCCCATAAAATTGGATTTAGACCAAACTTACATGAAGACCTGAAGATAATAAATATATTTTTCCTGGGTGAAATAGCATGAGGGACATGTTATAAAATCCAAAGGGGAGAAAGCTGTCAATGCTGTCTGTTCTAGCAGCAGGTGGTTCTTTTTTACATTATTTCTCCTGTCTGTGTTGGTTGGCACCACAGGTGTTTCAGCCTGGCCCTGTGGAATCAGTCGCTGTCAGAGAGGGAGATTAGATGTGTGTGTGTGTGTGCTTGAAGTGAGATAGAGGGAGCACACTAGGACAGGAGTCTGCACCATCTGCTGCACACCTTTTCTCTTCCCAGACCGGACTTAACGCTCCCGTCTTCAGAATTCTCCCTGCCAATGTCCCCAACAGAGTGTGCACGTGTGTGGGCATGCCATATGATCATGTGTGTTTGTTTATGTGTGGAGATATGTGTGAGTGTGTGTGTAGTATGTGTGTAACCTCGTGTGTCTGACCTTTTCCAGATGGCTCTAACCCCTACACCCTGAAGCTGTGCTTCTCCACGTCCTCTCACCTCTAAAGACCAGTGCACCAGCAGGAGAGGGAGAGATGGAGATGGAGAGAAGGAGAAGCGATGGTACTGGGAGGGACAGACTACTAAGCTGACAAGACACTGATAAAGAGGGCCCTCATCCAGACTGACTGGCTCCTCTTGAAGTGGAGAAGACTACTGAAACACAGACGTGTGAAACACTGGAGATTGCTGAAGAGGTTTTTTATCTTGCACCTCTTATTTTGGGGTATTTTTTGTCCTCTTCGTTTTTTGTTTTCTCTGTATAGAGAGAGCCAATCAGAACTAAGAACTGAGAGATGACACCCTGTCTCTTTCCGGCATCCATTGGGGCTGAGCATGGTACCTTAACAGGTGACCCCTGAAAAGACTTGTTGTGGACAGAATAAGATGACTTGTTCATTTTTGCGTTGTGTTTGAAGACTGGATAGAGGACATCTATTATGCCCATGCTGGTGAAGACTATCCAAGATGGTCGCCACATTTATGGGTTGACAGCGCTGCTTTTATGCTCGGCACATTCTGTTGAGCAGCAAAAACTCAGTCGGTACTTCAGTGGAACAATGTGTCAATATGAATTTTAAATCACACTGTAATGTGATAATATGTAAAGGTGTATAGAATTTAAATGGAGGGGTGGGACGGGGGGGGAAGGGGGAATATCAATCTTATTTGAAGACATTGTGTCAGCAGGTGTTTTGCTTTGGAGTGGACTGTTTAATGACGCCTTTGTATGATGTTTACACATGAAGAGCCCATGGTCTGTGTCGTATGTCAGTGTTTTGGGGCACTCTGTTTGAGTGTTAGTACTGTGTTAGTATCATGGCTCGCCTGCACTGGTTCAGTGTCAGTAGTTTAGCACATTCGGATTGTTTTAGTGTTTAGTGGCACGCCGATATGTCTTATGTTCACAAATGGCTGTATCCAGAATCATTGTACATCATCCCTAGCTCTTTTCCTGATTAATTAGCAAATATAGCAACAATGTTATAGAGATATGTTTTATTTTTAAATCCCTCAAATACCTAAGGTTATTTGGGAACAGCCCTTCCAAAGAGGGTAACAAATAATATGATTGTACAGATGCTTTGTACAAGAATTGTGGAATTCCATTTTACTTGCAAAATAAGGAAATGACACCATATTCCATGGGTCGACTCTGTATATTGTACTGTATAACGTGAGCAAATACATAGGTGTTATTCAAACCTTTCTGCAAGTAGCAGATTGTAGTTTTTGCCACTACAGTGAAGGGTTGTCCAGGCATCAGGATCCGGGTTTGGTTGGATCTGGATGCATGCTGTGAGCGTGACACTCATTAAACATTCAGCAGTCTTCAGATCCTCTTACATCTTTATGATTCGATAATTGTTCCACGTCGTGAGTTACAAATCAAAAGGCTTGAGTTACCATGAACAGCAGTCTTGTGCTTCATTTAATGGTATCATCAAACGTAAGGAGGGTCTTAAATTCTCACTACACGCATGTTCAGATAGGTAGTACCCATGATGTCCATGTCTGACTGGTCATTAAATGGCGTTGTGTCTGTGTCTTTGTGGTGGATTTTGTGTTTGAGTTTGGTAATCTGTGCCAGTGATAGTCATTGGAGTGACACCAGAATAAAATCTTCATGAACACTACTGATTGTGTAGACTCCAGCCCTATGAGCTTTGAGAACACACTCCCACGAATCCTCTTAAACAAACTTCAGAGGATCCCTCTGCCCACAAATGTATCTCTGAGGGCTTGTCAAAATAGAATAATGCAGGCTTTTGGCTTTCTAGAGCCACATTGTCAAAAACACAGTGAAAACTTTACTTTTCATGACTTGAGAAAACATAGATGTACATTTAAATGTGGAGAGAGCTGGTTGGGAGGAAGGGACAAAAGAAGAGGAAATGGAAGGATGGAAACAGAGGCATACACACACAGTAACATTTCATGCTAGTTATTTTCCCTTTCAGATGAGATACTGTGCACAGCTAGTGCCATGTACTGAAATAACAAACATGTCTTGCTCTCTTAACTGAAAAACCAAGAAAAACATAAACTTATACAAACCCAAGTGGGCACACACTCACAAACACCTCTCTCCACCCCCACACAATCTCTCTCTTTCACACTCCAGCCTGGTCTCTACCCACAACTTTAGAGAATGTTCCCTTCAGTCTCATTAGGTCATTAACTAACGTTCTCATAGAAATGTTCCCGTGATGTGCAAGGAAAGTTCCCAAGAGACGGTTCCCTTAATGTCAAATAGAACTTACCCACAACATGGTTACCATGCTCACAGAACTTAAAATATTAATGTGATAGACACATTTCATGGGAACGTTGCAAGAACATTCATGTGTCCAGTTTTCTGAGGGTTAGGAGAATACTCCCATCAACGTCCCACCGAACATACACATAACAGGGTTGCCATGTTTTCAGAATAAAAAATATGAATGTTCTAGGTGTGTTTCATGAGAATATTGCAAGAATAATCCTTTGTCCAGTTTTCTGAGGGTTAGGAGAATACTCCATCAACATCCCACCAAACATACATTACACAGAACATGGTTGTCATGTTCTCAGAACACAAGATATATTCATGTCTAGACAAGTTTCACAGGAACGTTGCAAGAGCTTGTATCTGTCCCAAAAAAAATGTCTTTACCCATCACTGTTGCCGAGCCAATCAATGCCCTGATTGATGAACCACTGATGCATTCATAGCTCTTTGTCTGTTGGCAAGGGATCGTTTTTAACATACAGTCTCTTAAACTTACGCATTTGACACACAATTGCATTGTGCATGTTCATTTATACAGTAATCATTCTTCAACTTGTCCTCACCTATGATTTAAAGTCACACCATCTTTGTTCGTGGTATTCTGATCCTTCTGCTATGCCACCATATCCATGCCAGGTATCAGTTAGTCTGGCTATTCTCTCATCATTGATTTTATTTACTTATTTTAACAATTTAAGGGCTTTCTGTATAGTTGTCTAATTTTGGTGGTGCATATCAACCTGTTTTAATGACACTCCTGAATCACTAGGATCAATAAACTATTTTCTTGATTGTACTTTTAACAGAGCTGAGATTTACTTCAAAGTGTATTCACCCTATTGCTTACACCTATCAAGTTGTTTCAGATCTACACAAGTGCCTACTGTAGGAAGGAGGGGTTAGGGCAGTGTTTCCCAAACTCGGTCCTAGGTACCCCAAGGGCTGCACATTTAGTTTTTTGCCCTAGCACTACACAGCTGATTCAAATAATCATCTAATTATCAAGCTTTGATCATTTGAATCAGCTGTGTAATGCTAGGGCAAAAACCAAAACGTGCAGCCCTTGGGGTACCTAGGACCAAGTTTGGGAAATATTGGGTTAGGTTTTCTTCTAGACAGGGCCTAACTACCCTGTCCCAATAAGCACATTCCCTACAGATATCCTTATTAGGACAGTGGTTAGGGTGTTTGGTATTGGTGGCCTGGGTTTGAGACCTGCTAGGGGAGTCACCCTACTCTCACATTCTTAGCAATACATACTGAACAAAAATATAAACGCATCATGTAAAGTGTGGGTCTCATTTGTCATGAACTGAAATAGAAGATCCAGAAAATGTTCCATACGCACAAAAAGCTTATTTCTCTCAAATGTTGTGCACAAATTTGTTTATATCACTGTTAGTGAACATTTCTCCTTTGCCAAGATAATCCATTCACCTGACAGGTGTGGCATATCAAGAAGCTGATTAAACAGCCTGATCATTACACAGGTGCACCTTGTGCTGGGGACAATAAAAGGCCACACTAAAATTTGCACTTTTGTCACACAACACAATGCCACAGATGTCTCAAGTTTTGAGGGAGCGTGCAATTGGCATGCTGACTGCAGTAATCTCCAACAGAGCTGTTGCCAGATAATTTAATGTTAATTTCTCTACAACAATAAGTTGTTTTAAAGAATTTGGCAGTACATCCAACTGGCCTCACAACCGTGACGCTGAGGACTATTTATGTCTGTAATAAAGCCCTTTTTGTGGGGAAGAAAAAAATAGTATTCTGACTGGTTGGGTTTGGCTCTCCAGTGGGTGGGCCTATGCCCTTCCAGGCCCACCCATGGCTGCTCCCCTGCTCAGTCGTGAAATCCATAAATGAGGTCCTAATCAAATCAAATGTATTCATATAGCCCTTCTTACATCAGCTGATATATCAAAGTGCTGTACAGAAACCCAGCCTAAAACCCTAAACAGCAAGCAATGCAGGTGTAGAAGCACGGTGGCTAGGAAAAACTCCCTAGAAAGGCCAAAACCTAGGAAGAAACCTAGAGAGGAACCAGGCTATGAGGGGCGGCCAGTCCTCTTCTGGCTGTGCCGGGTGGAGATTATAACATAACATGGCCAAGTTCTGTTCATAAACGTTCATAAATTACCAGCATGGTCAAATAATAACAATCACAGTAGTTGTCGAGGGTGCAACAAGTCAGCACCTCAGGAGTAAATGTCAGTTGTCTTTTCATAGCCAATCATTGAGAGTATTTCTACCGCTCCTGCTGTCTCAAGAGAGTTGAAAACAGCAGGTCTGGGACAGGTAGCACATCCGGTGAACAGGTCAGGGTTCCATAGCCGCAGGCTAACTGTAACTCAGTAAAATCGTGGAAATTATTTAATGTTTGTTTATACTTTTGTTCAGTATATGTTAATGTCATTATTGATGTTCTGAATTGCATTTATCAGACATTTTAATTGTTTATATGGAAATGTCATTAGAAATTGGAAATATTATTTATGCATCTTTGTTTATTACAATAATGTGTATAGATTTCTCCTCTTTCACACATTTATGGAACTTTGGCTTCCAGCTTTGTGCACAACCTCCAGAAGCTTGATTAGGTTTGATGTGTTTCTGGACAAAGAAATCAACGCGGTCTTTGCGGAGTTTGCATTTGATTAAAATATTGTCCTCTTTCTACTCAATTAACTCGAAAATAATGGGAGCATTTACACAAGGAAAGTGTTTTAAGAGAGGTAACTGTAACGTTGAGAGTCGGGATGCAAGTTCAGGGAGTGAATACATTTAATAAATAAACAAAACAAGAAACACAAACAATGACGACTGGGGAAGAAACCAAAGGGAGTGACATATAAAGGGCAGGTAATCAAGGAGGTGATGGAGTCCAGGTGAGTGTCATTATGCGCAAATGCACGCAATGCTGGTGACAGGTGTGCGCCATAAACGAGCAGCCTGGTGACCTGGAGGCCGGAGAGGGAGCACAAGGGACAGTAATACAGCTGCCATCTTTCTTAGATTTTTTTCAGCTTGATAGCCTATTGGAAATTAGTTAGACTACAGCACGAATTTCGTTAGCATGAGACAAGGCTTTAATAAATTATGTAAACATAACTCGCATGTAGAGATGCAGTGGGGCAAAAAAAGTATTTAGTCAGCCACCAATTGTGCACGTTCTCCCACTTAAAAAGATGAGAGAGGCCTGTAATTTTCATCATAGGCACACTTCAACTATGACAGACAAAATGAGAAAAAAAATCCAGAAAATCACATTGTAGGATTTTTTATGAATTTATTTGCAAATTATGGTGGAAAATAAGTATTTGGTCACCTACAAACAAGCAAGATTTCTGGCTCTCACAGACCTGTAACTTCTTCTTTAAGAAGCTCCTCTGTCCTCCACTCGTTACCTGTATTAATGGCACCTGTTTGAACTTGTTATCAGTATAAAAGACACCTGTCCACAACCGCAAACAGTCACACTCCAAACTCCACTATGGCCAAGACCAAAGAGCTGTCAAAGGACACCAGAAACAAAATGGTAGACCTGCACCAGGCTGGGAAGACTGAATCTGCAATAGGTAAGCAGCTTGGTTTGAAGAAATCAACTGTGGGAGCAATTATTAGGAAATGAAAGACATACAAGACCACTGATAATCTCCCTCGATCTGGGGCTCCACGCAAGATCTCACCCAGTGGGGTCAAAATGATCACAAGAACGGTGAGCAAAAATCCCAGAACCACACAGGGGGACCTAGTGAATGACCTGCAGAGAGCTGGGACCAAAGTAACAAAGCCTACCATCAGTAACACACTATGCCGCCAGGGACTCAAACCCTGCAGTGCCAGACATGTCCCCCTGCTTAAGCCAGTACATGTCCAGGCCCGTCTGAAGTTTGCTAGAGAGCATTTGGATGATCCAGAAGAAGATTGGGAGAATGTCATATGGTCAGATGAAACCAAAATATAACTTTTTGGTAAAAACTCAACTCGCCGTGTTTGGAGGACAAAGGATGCTGAGTTGCATCCAAAGAACACCATACCTACTGTGAAGCATGGGGGTGGAAACATCATGCTTTGGGGCTGTTTTTCTGCAAAGGGACCAGGACTACTGATCCGTGTAAAGGAAAGAATGAATGGGGCCATGTATGGTGAGATTTTGAGTGAAAACCTCCTTCCATCAGCAAGGGCATTGAAGATGAAACGTGGCTGGGTCTTTCAGCATGACAATGATCCCAAACACACCGCCCGGGCAACGAAGGAGTGGCTTCGTAAGAAGCATTTCAAGGTCCAGGAGTGGCCTAGCCAGTCTCCAGATCTCAACCCCATAGAAAGTATTTGGAGGGAGTTGAAAGTCTGTGTTGCCCAGCAACAGCCCCAAAACATAACTGCTCTAGAGGAGATCTGCATGGAGGAATGGGCCAAAGTACCAGCAACAGTGTGTGAAAACCTTGTGAAGACTTACAGAAAACGTTTGACCTCTGTCATTGCCAACAAACGGTATATGTCAAAGTATTGAGAAACTTTTGTTATTGACCAAATACTTATTTTCCACCATAATTTGCAAATAAATTCATAAAAAATCCTACAATATGATTTTCTGGATTTTTTTTCTCATTTTGTCTGTCATAGTTGAAGTGTACCTATGATGAAAATTACAGGCCTCTCTCATCTTTTTAAGTGGGAGAACTTGCACAATTGGTGGCTGACTAAATACTTTTTTGCCCCACTGTATATATATACTGTATTCTATCCTATTCTACAGTATCTTAGTCTATGCCGCTCTGCCATTGCTCGGCCAAATATTTATTTTTCTTAATTCCATTCCTTCACTTTAGACTTGTGTGTATTGTCGTGAAATTGTTAGATATTACTTCATAGCAATTACTGCACTGTTAGAGCTAGAAACACAAGCATTCGGCTACACCAACAATATCATCTGCTAAACATGTAGATGTGACAAGCTAGCCACTGGAGGACAACAACAGAGATGCAACAATTCAAGTATATCTGTCAACGATGTATGCTCTCAATGGTATTTGATAGGAGTGATGCCAAATCCAAGCTGGCTTCCCATGACAATTGTTTTTGGTGTGCCAGGACTTTTCACAGTTGAGCTCAACGCTGATTGGCACATTTTGTATACTTTTGTCAAGGAAGGCCAGATGCTTGCCAGCTTCCCTTACCTTCAATGCTATGGGCGGCAACTTGTTTGGTCATAGTCGTTTGGACCTGACAGCACCAAATAGATGGCTTACACATAGAAAGACAGAGAAGCTGTATTGCTCGCTCGGATGCTTTCTCCTGTGAGATACATGCAATCTCTTGTGAATTGTAGAAAATTATGAAACACAGAGAGACAAAAGAAAGAAAAAAAAATGTATTGGTACATTTTTGGGGAAGCCTGGCTTTCTTTGGCATCCATGAATGCACACCACTGCTGATTTCCATCTTTTTAGATAAGATAGGTGTGTTGTAACTGTTGCCAAATAATGATATAAACATATATTGCTAAGAATGCGAGAGTAGGGTGACTCCCCTAGCAGGTCTCAAACCCAGGCCACCAGCACCAATGACCTAACCACTGTCCCAAAAAGAGCTATCTTTAGGTCATGTGCTTATTGGGCCAGTATAGTTAGGCCCTGTCTAGAAGAAACCCTAACCCCTCCCCCCTGGGCACATGTTGAAGAATAGTGATTGTATAAATGAACATGCAGAATGTAATCATGTGTCAAATATGTCAAGTTAAAAGCACTGTGTGTGAGTATTCCTAACCTTGCCGACGTGCAAAAAGAGCTGTGAATGGATCAGTAATTCACCATTCAAGTCCTTCATGGCTGTGGCAACAGTAACAAGGTGTAATGTCATTGTTTGGGAGGAAGAATATTTATTTGGGACTGATACAAAGAAATGTTTTTATGAAACGTGTCTAGAACTTTAATATCTTATATTGTGAAAACATGACAACCATGTCCTGTGTATGTCTGATGTGACGTTGATGTAATGCTCTCCTAACCCCCAGAAAACTGATGTATTTGATACCATTCCACTGATTCCGCTCCAGCTGTTGCCACAAGCCTGTCCTCCCCAATTATGGCGCCACCAACCTCATGTTCTTGCAACGTCCCTTAAACGTGTTTAGGACATTACTGTTGTATATTCTTAGAAAATGGTAACCACGTTGTAGATCATTTATGTTTGACATTAAGGCAATGTTCTCCTAACTTTACCACCAAAACATGCTACAAATGTTCTTAGAAGGTTTTTGCTAACATAGATAGAATGTTCCACCTAACTAACGAAAAACTGGACAGTCAAACATTAGGGGAACATTATGTGTTACATTACAGAAATGTTGTTAGCTGGGTAGCTTTTCTGCACACTCATTTTATTTTATTATTATTATTAAAATCACCCCTGGTACCCAGTAACCCGTTGGGGGGTGCTGGTCTCTCTAGTGACCCTCTAAATTAACAGCGCCTGTTGCTGTCCCTGTGTGGGTCTCTCATATTTCTTTAGCCTGCTGCGACACTCTAAGAATAGAAGTAGAACAGATTAGTCCAGCCTGAGCCTCTCTCTGCTGAGGCCTTTTCTAGTTCCCTGATTTTCTTTATTTAGCCACTGACCCACTCATCATTTCTCTTTGGAACGCAGTGCAGGTCAAAGACTCATTAGCATATTAAGGCTGTATGCATGTTTTTATCATCACTGCGTCTTATGGTCAGCACTTAAAGTATTATGAGTGATATAAACCAAGAGCAAGGATTTAGGAGGAAGATATTAGCTATGAACTTACACAGACTTCACAAGAGCACAGAGAGGGACTCCAATGAGGAAGTCAAAATTAGCACAGATGTCTTTCAGCTCTATGTGGCCCAGTTTTATAGGGGAGCCAGACCTATTTACGTAAACAGGTGCCGTTGAGCCCAGAGATACACAAAGAGATCCTTGTCTCTTCATACAGTAGATTCCCAGTAACAAATCCATTGTGATGCTAGCCTCATGTACAAGGCTTGATGGCTCTCCTGTAAGCTGACAGCTAACTCTAGTTCTCTGTACCTGAAAACCACACATGACATTTTATAACGGCAGAGGAGCATGTTACACATGGGAAAAGTCCTTCAGGAGAACCAAAATGGCACATTTAATCCTGGCTCAGTTGTCCTGGCATTTGAGTGTGTGTGTGTGTGTGCGTAGGCATATGTGTGAGTTTATCATGTGTGTGTGTTTACTGTATCCTGAGAGTGTGTGTTGGTCCAGTGCCACCTGCCCGGATACCCGACCGCAGCCTTTATCTTGGGTTGAGTAAATCTTTTATAGCACTGTGAGAGGTTATTTGAGGGCAGCTGTGAATCCCACCTTGAGCCATCCGGCAGAGAGTCATACCACGCCAGTCCAGCATCCCTAACCAGTGAGCTCTGGTCATGAAGTTCATTCATTTCAGAGGCAATCCGCACAGCTGCGACTCATCTGCCAGGTTGTGGTGTGCGCAGTATGTCGCAGGTGTTGGGTTTTTCCAACTTGTGCGTTGCTTTGCAGTGTGGTATCAGAAACAAAGTAGATAAGCCACTGCAGAAGGTGCTAATGTGTAGCGTGATCCTTTTTGTTGTAATGCGGCACAAGGATTGCGACGATTACGCAAAATGTACCGTACGCCAATGTAATGAGCATCCTGTGTGCACGCAGCGTTACAGTGTGTGCGGCAATGCAGACTTTGTATGGACAGAGTCAAGCTGGGCCCTAGTGTCAAAGAGGACTACTGGAGGTAAGTGAATGGGTTGATACAGCTTTAAGGAGAAATATTCACTTCCTAATAACCCTCTGCCCAACTTTTAATGAACTCATTTATATAACTCCCATGAACCCTGGGGAGAGAGCCAAGTTCAAGCCCTGCCAATACAAACACACTATCTGACAAATTAGGCTACGAAAACAAGTTTGTGGAAGTCTGACTAGCTGAAATGAATCAAATAGAAGGTTATCTTGTGCTTGTTCTTTTTATTGTGTCAGTGTTGAAGGATTATAATTGAAAAACTGTTGAATCTGACAATTAATCTTAATGGTTGTACAGTCGTCTCAAATAAAACTGTGAAGGACGTCGGCGTTACTCTGGACCCTGATCTCTCTTTTGAAGAACATATCAAGACCATTTCAAGGACAGCTTTTTTCCATCTACGTAACATTGCAAAAATCAGAAACTTTCTGTCCAAAAATGATGCAGAAAAATTAATCCATGCTTTTGTCACTTCTAGGTTAGACTACTGCAATGCTCTACTTTCCGGCTACCCGGATAAAGCACTAAATAAACTTCAGTTAGTACTAAATACGGCTGCTCGAATTCTGACTAGAACTAAAAAACTTGATCATATTACTCCAGTGCTAGCCTCTCTACACTGGCTTCCTGTCAAAGCAAGGGCTGATTTCAAGGTTTTACTGCTAACCTACAAAGCATTACATGGGCTTGCTCCTACCTATCTCTCTGATTTGGTCCTGCCGTACATACCTACACGTACGCTACGGTCACAAGACGCAGGCCTCCTAATTGTCCCTAGAATTTCTAAGCAAACAGCTGGAGGCAGGGCTTCCTCCTATAAAGCTCCATTTTTATGGAACGGTCTGCCTACCCATGTCAGAGACGCAAACTCGGTCTCAACCTTTAAGTCTTTACTGAAGACTTATCTCTTCAGTGGGTCATATGATTGAGTGTAGTCTGGCCCAGGAGTGGGAAGGTGAACGGAAAGGCTCTGGAGCAACGAACCGCCCTTGCTGTCTCTGCCTGGCCGGTTCCCCTCTTCCCACTGGGATTCTCTGCCTCTAACCCTATTACAGGGGCTGAGTCACTGGCTTACTGGGGCTCTCTCTTGCCGTCCCTGGAAGGGGTGCGTCACCTGAGTGGGTTGATTCACTGATGTGGTCATCCTGTCTGGGATGGCGACCCCCCTTGGGTTGTGCCATGGCGGAGTTCTTTGTGGGCTATACTCAGCCTTGTCTCAGGATGGTAAGTTGGTGGTTGAAGATATCCCTCTAGTGGTGTGGGGGCTGTGCTTTGGCAAAGTGGGTGGGGTTATATCCTTCCTGTTTGGCCCTGTCTGGGGTGTCCTCGGATGGGGCCACAGTGTCTCCTGACCCCTCCTGTCTCAGCCTCCAGTATTTATGCTGCAGTAGTTAATGTGTCGGGGGCTAGGGTCAGTTTGTTATATCTGGAGTACCTCTCCTGTCCTATTCGGTGTCCTGTGTGAATCTAAGTGTGCGTTCTCTAATTATCTCTTTCTCTCTCTCTCTCTATCTCTCTCTCTCTCTCAGAGGACCTGAGCCCTAGGACCATGCCCCAGGACTACCTGACATGATGACTCCTTGCTGTCCCCAGTCCACCTGGCTGTGCTGCTGCTCCAGTTTCAACTGTTCTGCCTTATTATTATTCGACCATGCTGGTCATTTATGAACATTTGAACATCTTGGCCATGTTCTGTTATAATCTCCACCCGGCACAGCCAGAAGAGGACTGGCCACCCCACATATGCTCTCTCTAATTCTCTCTTTCTTTCTCTCTCTCGGAGGACCTGAGCCCTAGGACCATGCCCCAGGACTACCTGACATGATGACTCCTTGCTGTCCCCAGTCCACCTGACCGTGCTGCTGCTCCAGTTTCAACTGTTCTGCCTTATTATTATACGACCATGCTGGTCATTTATGAACATTTGAACATCTTGGCCATGTTGTTATAATCTCCACCCGGCACAGCCAGAAGAGGACTGGCCACCCCACATAGCCTGGTTCCTCTCTAGGTTTCTTCCTAGGTTTTGGCCTTTCTAGGGAGTTTTTCCTAGCCACCGTGCTTCTACACCTGCATTGCTTGCTGTTTGGGGTTTTAGGCTGGGTTTCTGTACAGAACTTTGAGATATCAGCTGATGTACGAAGGGCTATATAAATAAATTTGATTTGATTTATAATGCATATGTCTCACATTTTGCAAAACACTCACAGCTATTCATTACATTATGAACCTCCACACCTACCACTTACTGTACAGTGACTGATCATCACATTTAGCATGCCCTTCTGTGTCACCTCTCCTATTCAGAATGAATTTATGACAGAGGTTTGTCCTTGCCCCTGTTTTTTTCCACAAGAGAAGAAATCGAGCGTGAACACGAACAATAGCCTCATAAAATTCAAGATAGTTGGGAACAGATTTTTGATATCCCAATACCATGGCATTTGGTCTAGGAACTGATAAACAAAACAACAATTGATGGATCAATTTGTTATTTTCAATATAAGCTATTATATGAAATTATCGCTACAAAAAGAACGTTCAGTATGTGGGGCATCAAACAGTCAGACCGGTGCAGACTCTGTCACGTGGAAACAGAATCAATAGAGCCTCTCTTTTGGTAGGCTACTGTCCATAGGTTGCTTTTTTTTGGTAGTCAGCTCCAAGAATGATTGTTATGTCATCACATCAGGACCTGCAAACTGTATTGTTGGGGATTTGAAGGACCATAGTCAGTTAATAGGAAATATTGTGATCTTGGGTAAAATGTTTATTTTCAGGGCATTTTCGGCAGAAATGTTGCAGATGGGGAGATTCAAGTCCTTAGCGAGACACCATGGTAGAATGGAGGGATGTATTGCAAGAGGAAATATTAGAATGATGATTTACTGGGAAAGATGGTATTTATCTGTGGCTGTCTGAAGGTTAGAATGAATGAGTATTGGGATAAATGCATAGCCTACACATACACTACAAGTCAAAAGTTTTAGAACACCTACTCATTCAAGGGTTTATCTTTATTTTTACTATTTTCTACATTGTAGAATAATAGTGAAGACATCAAAACTATGAAATAACACATATGGAATCAGGTAGTAACCAACTAAACAAATCAAAATATATTTTATATTTGAGATTCTTCAAATAGCCACCTTTTGCGTTGATGACAGCTTTGCAAACAAATGTTAGAGGTCCTCCAATCAGAGGTGAGGGTGGGGCTGTGATTATTGTATGTTTTGCGTTGTTATTTATGTTTTGTGTTTTGGTTTGACGCTGTGAGCGGTGTGTGTGCTGGTCCTGGTGGTTATGGGGTTATGGGTTTCCTTGCTTCCATGTCCACCCGGGCGTTGGGCAAGGCTTGGTTCTTCCCGCCCTTGAAAAATCACTTTGGCTAGGGGCTTCGCGCTGCTGGCATCACTGGGTGGATGGCCCGAGCAGAGCATCCACGGATGGGGGCGGCCATTCGGATTGTTTTTGTATTGTATTGTTGATTTAATTCAAACTTAACTTATATATATATATATATATATATATATATATATATATATATATATATATATATATATATATATATAGAGAGATAGATATAGAGATAGATAGATATAGATATAGATAGATAGATAGATAGATAGATATATAGATAGATAGATAGATAGATATATATATATAGATATAGATAGATAGATAGATAGATATAGATAGATAGATAGATAGATAGATAGATAGATAGATAGATAGATAGATAGATAGATAGATAGATAGATAGATAGATAGATATAGATATAGATAGATAGATAGATAGATAGATAGAGAGATAGATAGATAGATAGATAGATAGATAGATAGATATAGATAGATAGGTAAACAATAGACATCATTCCATACATTTGATTTATTTTGCCATGCCATGACTTTGTTGACTTTCAAACAACTGAAGCAAAATTAGGTGAAGACCTGAACCATCTTGAGGGCCAGCTCCTGTTTTATTGTGTTTGTTCTGTTTCACAAGGAGACCATTTCCTCAATCAACGTTACTAGATTTTTACTGCTCTTATCCAAATAGTGATAGCAGGAAGCAGATTATATAAAGTGAGGTAAATAGCAGAATGCACCTCTAAACCAAAGAGTTGTATTGGTTTTTAAAGTGCTTCAATGTGTACTACTGCTAACAATAATGGCTAGACAAAGATAAACCGATACAGAATCCAGTCAGCTCCATGCGCTATATACAGTATACACATTTTTCAGTAGACTATGTGATTTCCTTAGTCCCTCTATGGTAGGTCTATGGTGGGTCTACAGAGCTCTCAAGTTCCCACCTCATCCTCTCTGACCTAATTTTCTCCTCAAATTGTCTAGAGAGCAGTGTGAGCAGAGGACAGTGATGTAAGTAGATCTATCAGTTTCTCTCAAGTGCACTGCGGGTACTAGCAATCCTTGGTCTACTCTTCTCTGAAGAATACAAAAGGGTTTCTTTCTCTCTCCCCCTCACCACAAACCCCACCTGCCACTGCTGCTAGAATCAATAGGCCAAGTAAAAAATATGGGTACATTTAGAGACAACTTCAGCTTTTAAGTCTTCTCTGGGTGTATATACAGAAGGAACACCTACATACTGCGGTGGTTATGCTATTAGCTGGCCAAAATTTGACTACATGAAGAGTGCAATACTGCTCATATAACCGCGTGTCAGCAACAAAAGAGTTATCAAATTAAGATCCCACACTTGTAGCCTACAGTGCACTCATTTCATTCTCTCCTCTGCCTCTAAAAATGCTCTGCTAAGCCTGAAGCATTATTCAACCAAACCGAGACTTAATTTCTGTGTGGCCTGATTTGAATGACCCAGTCTCCTCTGCAACTTCTCATTTGAGAATCACCTCCACATCTGATATTTATGAATGCGAGAAAGGCATTTGGAAACTTAAATAACTAAAGCTATCGGTGTGTAGAGTCTAAATAATTTGTATTTTTTAGGAGACTCTTCTATAGACATTAGCCTATATTAGAAATGAGGTATCTAAAATTAAAGCTAACCAAAATAAACAAATAAAGTTCAATTGTCAAAAGCAAATGCTATACCCTACATCAAATTCCTTATAAGAAGCAAACCAGTCAGCACAATTATTATTATACCTTTTTTAGGGGGTAGATCAGCTTTAATATTGCAGATAGATTGAAGCCTCTATCAATGTAATTGTCTGCATCATTTCCAATGCCCTGTATATTTTGGGGAAAATATACATACACATACAGTGCCTTCAGAATGTATTCACATCCCTTGACTTCTTTCACATTACAGACTTATTCTAAAATGGATTCAATTGTGTTCATGGGAGGACACGGGTGTTCTTGGGAGGACACCACGGAAGAAGCCACTGCTGTCCAAAAAAAAACATTGCTTGCAAGTCTGAAGTTCGCAAAAGAGCACATGGATGTTCCACAGCGCTTCTGGTAACATATTCTGTGGACAGTTTAAACGAAAGTTGAGTTGTTTGGAAGGAACACACAACACTATGTGTGGAGAAAAAAAGGCACAGCACACCAACATCAAAACCTCATCCCAGCTGTAAAGTATGGTGGAGGGAGCATCATGGTTTGGGGCTGATTTGCTGCCTCAGGGCTTGGACAGCTTGCTATCATCGATGGAAAAATGAATTCCCAAGTTTATCAAGACATTTTGCAAGAGAATGTAAGGCTATCTGTCCGCCAATTGAAGCTCAACAGAAGTTGGCTGGTGCAACAGGACAACGACCCAAAACACAGAAATAAATCAACAACAGAATGGCTTCAACAAAAGAAAATACGCCTTCTGGAGTGGCCCAGTCAGAGTTCTGACCTCAACCCGATTTCAAATGCTGTGGCATGACCTCGAGAACGGTTCACACCAAACATCCCAAGAATATTTCTAAACTGAAACAGTTTTGTAAAGATGAAAGGTCCAAAATTCCTCCTGACCATTGTGCAGGTCTGATCCGCAACTACAGAAAATGTTGAGTTTATTGCTATATATATATATATATATGAACTCAGCAAAAAGTTCATTTTCAGGACCCTGTCTTTCAAAGATCATTTGTAAAAATCAAAATAACTTCACAGATCTTCATTGTAAAGGGTTTAAACACTGTTTCCCATGCTTGTTCAATGAACCATAAACAATTAATGAACATGCACCTGTGGAACGGTCGTTAAGACACTAACAGCTTACAGATGGTAGGCAATTAAGGTCACAGTTATGAAAACTTAGGACACTAAAGAGGCCTTTCTACTGACTCTGGAAAAACACCAAAAGAAAGATGCCCAGGGTCCCTGCTCATCTGAGTGAACGTGCCTTTGGCATGCTGCAAGGAGGCATGATGACTGCAGATATGGCCAGGGCAATAAATTGCAATGTCCGTACTGTGAGACGCCTAAGACAGTGCTACAGGGAGACAAGACGGCCAGCTGATTATGTAACACGTGTAACAACACCTGCACAGGATCGGTACATCCGAACATCACACCTGCAGGACAGGTACAGGATGGCAACAACAACTGCCTGAGTTACACCAGGAACGCACAATCCCTCCATCAGTGCTCAGACTGTCCACAATAGGCTGAGAGAGGCTGGACTGAGGGCTCGTAGGCCTTTTGTAAGGCAAGTCCTCACCAGACATCACCGGCAACAACATCGCCTATGGGCACAAACCCACTGTCACTGGACCAGACAGGACTGGCAAAAAGTGCTCTTCACTGACGAGTCGCGGTTTTGTCTCACCGGGGTGATGGTCGGATTTGCATTCATCGTCGAAGAAATTAGCATTATACTGGGACATGTTGGGTCGGAGGGTGAGACAGAAAGCAAAAAAAAAAAAGGATCTGCATCAGTCTTGCTTTCCCCCCAGAAATGTCTGGGAACTTGCAGGTGCCTTGGTGGAAGAGTGGGGTACAAGCGGGGACGAAATAGCTAGCCAGTTAAGCTACACAATAAGAACTGGCAAATCTGGTGCAGTACATGAGGAGGAGATGCACTGCAGTATTTAATGCAGCTGGTGACCACACCAGATACTGACTGTTACTTCTGATTTTGACCCCCCTTTTGTTCAGGGACACATTATTCAATTCCTGTTAGTCACATGTCTGTGGAACTTGTTCAGTTTATGTCTCGGTTGTTGAATCTTGTTATGTTCATACAAATATTTACACATGTTAAGTTTGCTGAAAAGAAACACAGTTGACAGTGAGAGGAAGTTTCTTTTTTGCTGAGTTTTGTACCAGTCAAACGTACCTACTCATTCAAGGGTTTGTAGTAAATATTATTATTATTTACCTTTAGTTAACCAGGCAAGTCAGTGAAGAACAAAATCTTATTTTCAATGACAGCCTAGGAACAGTGGGTTAACGGCCTGTTCAGGGGCAGAACGACAGATTTGTACCTTGTCAGCGTTTGAACTTGCAACCGTCCGGTTACTAGTCAAACGCTCTAACCACTAGGCTACCCTGCCGCCCCAAATAGCCAATCCACCACGGTTCCCTTTCTTTAGGGATGTAGTGGAGTAAAATTAGACCTAGTTAAAATATAAATAGTAAAGTCAAGTACAGATACCCCCAAAAACGACTTAAGTAGTACTTCAAAGTATTTTTACTTAGTTACTTTAAAACACTGATTGGACATCAGCCACTGATGGTGTACTGCACTGGATCTTTCTTAGGACCCAGCGGATAACCATCAGGCAACGTGAACTTCCTAAAAGAAAGCAGCGAAACTGGGTTCTTTGACGTCAGCTACGTGTGACTATTTCAATTTAAACAGGACAAGATGGCGGAGGTGAGATTGAGCGGGCTGAGTAAGAGGAATCATTTCGAACAAAACCACAAAAGACACGTCTTTGACGAAGGTAACGTTTTATATAACAAGGAAATATGGAGTTGGATATGTGCTTGAGACTGACGAACTGAAATCTACCTCGTTTGGCGTTGCTTCTCCTGAGTGTCGCAACCTCCAGTAGCCAAGCTATGTTTTTACTTTTCAGGGACCCGGCCAGTGAAAGGTGTATTGTGTAGCTTAACTGGCTAGCTATTTCGTCCCCGCTTGTGCAGACCAGCCGTCACTCACCTCACCTGGCCTGGTCCGTCATTTCAGACTGCGCGTGTTGCCCGCTGTTCCGTGGTTCAGCCCCAGACATTGGGGTACTTTTTGCATTTCATACGAGAGTTGTAATTGACATGCATCTATGGTTGTAGGGACATGTGTTGGCTAAATAATGTAACGTTATCGAACCAGTTGTCACTAACAGTTTCCTTGCAGCAAGCCCTCTCGAAAACCGTTTTCTCCATAGGGTTTTCAACGGTTAGTTTCGCTGGGGTTCAACGTTTATAAACGTCAATCATCACTTGCAAAGCCGTTTTCAAAATATACTGCCCGTATCTTTCATATCAGTAGGATAACAATATACAATTAATGTAGCAGAAACATACCCCTGTGTGCCTCCAGTTGATGAACTACACTTCTTTCCCAGTTACACCTACACACGCCCCGACTTTCCGACCTGAACATCACTGATTTTATTAAAATATTTTTAACCTAGTTTTTCTTGAAAAGCACCATGACCATCCGATGCAGGTACCATCAGACCAGTATAATAAAAAATTATTTCAATTTATACTCAGCTGTGCATTGCAAGTGCTACACCAACTGATCGATTTTGTTATCATAGCTTGAGATTTGAAATATGATCTGAGAAGAACGATATTGCCAGGCATATAGCCAATATGCTGTGATAATGTATTAGGCCTGCATGCTGCACAGAACTGAACTGTTAATTAGATTCATGTTTTTTAAAAAAATGTTGAATGGTAGATCTGTTTGCTTTTTGACTGCAAAAGTCCTCTTTACACAGGTTGGTGACCACTTGATTATGTCATACTCGAGGCACTGTTTGTTCAGATAGGAGAGGAACAGTAGTGCCTGTTGCGCCCTAGAGTCAAAATGTTTACACTATTGAAACGTAATTGTATAAAACTTGGATGTTTTTATTGAGGTATGTCTTACTGTGTTTCAAATCAAATCAAATTTTATTTGTCACATACACATGGTTAGCAGATGTTAATGCGAGTGTAGCGAAATGCTTGTGCTTCTAGTTCCGACAATGCAGTAATAACGAGCAAGTAATCTAACTAACAATTCCAAAAAAAACTACTGTCATACACAGTGTAAGGGGATAAAGAATATGTACATAAGGATATATGAATGAGTGATGGTACAGAGCAGCATAGGCAAGATACAGTAGATGATATCGAGTACAGTATATACATATGAGATAAGTATGTAAACCAAGTGGCATAGTTAAAGTGGCTAGTGATACATGTATTACATAAGGATGCAGTCGATGATATAGAGTACAGTATCAACGTATGCATATGAGATGAACAATGTAGGGTAAGTAACATTATATAAGGTAGCATTGTTTAAAGTGGCTAGTGATATATTTACATCATTTCCCATCGATTCCCATGATTAAAGTGGCTGGAGTAGAGTCAGTGTCATTGACAGTGTGTTGGCAGTAGCCACTCAATGTTAGTGGTGGCTGTTTAACAGTCTGATGGCCTTGAGATAGAAGCTGTTTTTCAGTCTCTCGGTCCCAGCTTTGATGCACCTGTACTGACCTCGCCTTCTGGATGGCAGCGGGGTGAACAGGCAGTGGCTCGGGTGGTTGATGTCCTTGATGATCTTTATGGCCTTCCTGTAGCATCGGGTGGTGTAGGTGTCCTGGAGGGCAGGTAGTTTGCCCCCGGTGATGCGTTGTGCAGACCTCACTACCCTCTGGAGAGCCTTACGGTTGAGGGCGGTGCAGTTGCCATACCAGGCGGTGATACAGCCCGCCAGGATGCTCTCGATTGTGCATCTGTAGAAGTTTGTGAGTGCTTTTGGTGACAAGCCGAATTTCTTCAGCCTCCTGAGGTTGAAGAGGCGCTGCTGCGCCTTCCTCACGATGCTGTCTGTGTGAGTGGACCAATTCAGTTTGTCTGTGATGTGTATGCCGAGGAACTTAAAACTTGCTACCCTCTCCACTACTGTTCCATCGATGTGGATGGGGGGTGTTCCCTCTGCTGTTTCCTGAAGTCCACAATCATCTCCTTAGTTTTGTTGACGTTGAGTGTGAGGTTATTTTCCTGACACCACACTCCGAGGGCCCTCACCTCCTCCCTGTAGGCCGTCTCGTCGTTGTTGGTAATCAAGCCTACCACTGTTGTGTCGTCCGCAAACTTGATGATTGAGTTGGAGGCGTGCATGGCCACGCAGTCGTGGGTGAACAGGGAGTACAGGAGAGGGCTCAGAACGCACCCTTGTGGGGCCCCAGTGTTGAGGATCAGCGGGGAGGAGATGTTGTTGCCTACCCTCACCACCTGGGGGCGGCCCGTCAGGAAGTCCAGTACCCAGTTGCACAGGGCGGGGTCGAGACCCAGGGTCTCGAGCTTGATGACGAGCTTGGAGGGTACTATGGTGTTGAATGCCGAGCTGTAGTCGATGAACAGCATTCTCACATAGGTATTCCTCTTGTCCAGATGGGTTAGGGCAGTGTGCAGTGTGGTTGAGATTGCATCGTCTGTGGACCTATTTGGGCGGTAAGCAAATTGGAGTGGGTCAAGGGTGTCAGGTAGGGTGGAGGTGATATGGTCCTTGACTAGTCTCTCAAAGCACTTCATGATGACTGATGTGAGTGCTACGGGCGGTAGTCGTTTAGCTCAGTTACCTTAGCTTTCTTGGGAACAGGAACAATGGTGGCCCTCTTGAAGCATGTGGGAACAGCAGACTGGTATAGGGATTGATTGAATATGTCCGTAAACACACCGGCCAGCTGGTCTGCGCATGCTCTGAGGGCGCGGCTGGGGATGCCGTCTGGGCCTGCAGCCTTGCGAGGGTTAACACGTTTAAATGTCTTACTCACTTCGGCTGCAGTGAAGGAGAGACCGCATGTTTCCGTTGCAGGCCGTGTCAGTGGCACTGTATTGTCCTCAAAGCGGGCAAAAGTTATTTAGTCTGCCTGGGAGCAAGACATCCTGGTCCGTGACTGGGCTGGGTTTCTTCCTGTAGTCCGTGATTGACTGTAGACCCTGCCACATACCTCTTGTGTCTGAGCCGTTGTATTGAGATTCTACTTTGTCTCTGTACTGGCGCTTAGCTTGTTTGATAGCCTTGCGGAGGGAATAGCTGCACTGTTTGTATTCAGCCATGTTACCAGACACCTTGCCCTGATTAAAAGCAGTGGTTCGTGCCTTCAGTTTCACACGAATGCTGCCATCAATCCACGGTTTCTGGTTAGGGAATGTTTTAATCGTTGCTATGGGAACGACATCTTCAACGCACGTTCTAATGAACTCGCACACAGTATCAGCGTATTCGTCAATGTTGTTGTCTGACGCAATACGAAACATCTCACCAGTCCACGTGATGGAAGCAGTCTTGGAGTGTGGAGTCAGCTTGGTCGGACCAGCGTTGAACAGACCTCAGCGTGGGAGCTTCTTGTTTTTAGTTTCTGTCTGTAGGCAGGGATCAACAAAATGGAGTCGTGGTCAGCTTTTCCGAAAGGGGGGCGGGGCAGGGCCTTATATGCGTCGCGGAAGTTAGAGTAACAATGATCCAGGGTCTTTCCACCCCTGGTTGCGCAATCGATATGCTGATAAAATTTAGGGAGTCTTGTTTTCAGATTAGCCTTGTTAAAATCCCCAGCTACAATGAATGCAGCCTCCGGATAAATCGTTTCCAGTTTGCAGAGAGTTAAATAAAGTTCGTTCAGAGCCATCGATGTGTCTGCTTGGGGAGGGATATATACGGCTGTGTTCCGACCACAGGCATGTTAATAGGATTATTTGAACACTTCCTCATACCATTGACGCCAGTATTTCTCATGTTCTCAACATTCTTTCATTGTCCAGCAGCCAAAGACACACTCCTAGTCATATGGACAACCCATGGTAGTTGCATCTTTAGATCTTCCCATTTTTAACATTTAGAAATGATATTTTCATCTCTCATGAAACAGTTGTTGCATTGGAGAACGGTGTTTCCCCGCCAGTTTTGGAACCTTCACGCTTAGCCAGCCGTGTGCATTGCTGCCCTTGTAATGTATTTTTATTTTATTTTAAGCTAAATGCTTTTATCTGTTGCATCAGCCTCATTGCTTTTAAACATTCTTATTTTTTGTATACTATTGTTGTATTATTTTGGGATCTGTCCCAGAGTCTGTTTGGAATATTTATTTCTTGAATAGAACAATATACTAAGTACAAAAGTTGACCTATTCTATGTGAGGATAGTAGACTGACATAGGCTGCTGCTTTTACTGTTCATTCCTCTTGTTTGCTGACAAAGTAAATGTGGACAGTTCTTCTGTCTTCAATATGTGCCTCGGAAATCGATAAGGACGCACGCCGTTGCATCACCGACGTGTCGGTCTTTACTATTAGCCTACTTCGAAGCTGTGACGCCTGTGAGAATGACCCGATCACGTGACTGGCATTGGCTAATAACATTTGAGATCTGAGAGCATGATGCTGCTTTTAGACAAGGGCCGCAAAAACTTCCTACCAGTCGACATAACAGGACAAGGAAGATGGTGGTGGCACGACGCTATGCGCTGCTATGGTGATTTCAGTAAACACAGTGCAAATCAACATCCAGTAGAAAACAAGCTACAGCAAAAGTTGAAATATTTAAGCTCTGGCGGCAAGTCCCATCTACCTTTGCGTCTGACTGCATTTACCGCCAGCCTCAACGGCATTTGCTGTCATGGTCTAATTGAAAACAATTGACATCCCTCTTCAGGCTAGCTTGGCACAACAAGCTCTCTTTTCTTGCTAGCTAACATTTTCTAGTTTTTAACTCTGCTGTTTGGGATATTAAATGTGGGGTGTTATTAGTTTGAACTCCTTTTTGATTTAGACAACCAGGCATTCTTAAGTTATTTGTGTAAAGTTAGGGACCCTCTGGCTTTTCTTTGACTCTAATGTTCCCCTCTTGAAATAGCCAGTGACGACTTTAGTCGTCTTGCAGTGCAACTGAAACCCAGTTCAACTAGGCCTAATGTTAACTGGTCACCAAATTAGGCTTAATTTATAGAAAAGGAAAATCTTTGCTCCTCTGGTTTTGCATGCCCATTCTGTGTCCTTGCATCAGATTCCTTGATTGAAGCAAGGAGAAAACATCAGATGCATTTTCTCTCCCCCTCAGGTGTAACGGCTGTCAACTCTTGTAACTTGATAGATGTGTAGCCTTAACTACATTTTCTCAGCTGTTCTAATCTATTGGTTACACATGGGGAAAATTCCTTTCAACCCTACCTAACATCTTTCTCACTGAACAGCAGTCACAATCTGGCACAATTATTTGTGTACCAATGTTGATGTGTACAGAAATCAGTCAACAGGAAAATGGAAGATTCTGAAGAGAACCCAAATTATTTGACATTTCAGTAATGTGTGTCTCTTAAATCCTTTTAGCCTTGTGACACATGCCACTTGTATAAGTGCAAAATACAGCTGGCTTTGTTTGTGGCAATAGTTAACACTCACTGGGGTTGCACTTTGTCCTTGGGTTACAGGAGCTTCATTTTATAAGCTGTGTGTATGTATAAAATATAGCCCAAAATGTGCATGCACCAGTTTTCATGCAAAAGTTGGCTTTTATAACAATTTAACTTGAAGTGAGAATGTGCTCACCTCACCGCAAACTTTAGACCATGCGTATGCACATCTACTAGTGGTTGAAATATTGTATTGCGTGTTGGAAAGTAAGTATTTTGTGCAAATGAGGGATATGATAGATTATTCATAAAAAAAATAAAACAAGAATGCAATTGAGCATTTACCTTCCTTGACTCCGGTCCAGAGAGGGAGTAGTCTCCTGGAGTTGGCACCAGTCCACAGTGTCGCCTAAAAGGAGAGTGGGACTGGGGTTTTGCGTTGTATTAAATGTTCCTTTCCTCTGAAGAAAATTCCCACAGACACGTGGCTAAGTGTGTTGTCATGGCTTCTCAAGGCTTCAGATGTAGTAATGGGGAGAGAGCTGTTTCAGATACTGAACTGAGATGTAGACCTCCACTGCCTGCATACATGGCCTGCCAATAGACCCTGATCAGGGCTGATACGATGCAACAGGAGAGAACTGTGGAAAGATAAATGTAATGATAAGCCTGCACATTTTTGGATACGTCTCAGTTTGCTCAAAGGTAGAGGGATTGGACTGTGTATTAGCCTAACCTCTAGCTTCCCTCGGCAGCACTCGCAGTAAATGGTTTCTTCCCATCAGCCCTATAGGAATTCTCAACCGCCCAGTCCCTGTAGAGTAGTGAATGTTTTGTCTATCTCTTATAACAGCATTGGCACTTCATTCTGCTGACTAAAGCTACTTATTCCACTGCCTTGATAGATGCATAGAGGGGCCTAATCCTTGATCATGACTCGGTTACATTACTCAAGTCATTGGACGAAGGCATCTTCTATAGGGGGGAGTTTTGTTAAGAGCTGCGACGCTCGGTCTAAACATTAACAGGCATCATTTGGGGTACGGTTTTGGAAGCATAATAACCTCTTTCATATCGGTGAGACATAATGTTAAGGTTATATTGATACATAACTTTATAGGGTTAGGATACCCACATGGCCATATTTCCATGTTACAGTGCTTGTTTAGGGAAAACAGAAGGAAATCGGTGGACTACCTGTGCTAATTGGCGATCTGCTTTTCTGAACACCTGTGTGTAAACCGAAGACACACCACAGACGTGTGGTCACTGAAAAATACTGTTGGCTGCATCTGCTAAAACTGTACTTTTCATTTGTGAAATTATTTTGTTGTGATATGAGTGTAGAGGGATTTGTTTCTAGAACCTTACAGCAATTGAGAATAATTCACATTTTAGATGGCGAATTTGGCTGTTTTTGTCTTCCATAGCCAATTCACCCTTTAAACAGAATATGTTGGGTCCTTGGAGTAACGTTAGGGTCCTTTATTCCAATATTGGGCTAAGAGAGGTGTATGTTTGGGTTATCCTTTTAAGCTGGGCTGACGCGGGATGTTAAGTACTGTCGTTTTATATGTGAATTAAGTTCAGAGCAGTCTGGCAACAAGTTAGATGGCCTTACCCGATTCTCCCAGCGAGTCTTCTATTTCTCATCCTGACCCGCTATCATGCTACTCTGCATGTGTTGCAGGTGATTATTAATCAGACTGGTGTTAATTGCTTGTCTGCCCATGTGTGGAAATACTGAGGTGTCAGGAGCTGGAGCTTTTGTCCTGACTTGTTTGTATATAAATTCAGCTTTACTGTCACTGAGGCTAAAAAAACAACTCTGTGATATGGATGTCTGTCTAGCTGTAGAATACATTCATAAAACCACTTAGTCTCTGGCTTATTGTTTGGTGTGATTTTAGTGTCTTTTTTTTGTGTTTTTTTGTACAGCGTTGTTTATCTAGTGGTCTCAAACCCACAGTGAATGCTGTCTGTTGGCAGACGAGACAGTCATTATACCAGAATCAGCAGGATGCCTCTTCGGTGTAAGCTCTGCTCTGGAGAATGCTCTGCAGAATACTGTCCTGTTCTCTCATACCTTCTGTTCGGCAAACCCTCTCCTGGCATCAGCCATAGTTCCCAGTCAGCCCACTGCTGTTCGGCAGAGGACAGCCCAGCACCCAGCGTTCAAACCTGCCTTACACCAAATCCTCACTCTGAGCTTTGGATGGGGTTGTTATTAGGTATGATGGTTTTTCTTCGTGTTCAAATCACACACGTCTTGTAAGACTGTCAGCTCTGAGGAAAATGTCAATGGGCAGATTGCTGTTTTCCTTGGAGTCTTGCTTGGTGTTTTTATTTGTTTTGTCTAATTGCGATGGCAGTTGTAGGATGCTTGTTTGCATGAGCACTAGCAGTCCCAATTACCTGTCATACCAGTTCCCAGGGTGTTGGTTTAGGTGTTTGTCTACTGTGATAAAGTGACGTCTCTGATGTAGAGCGATTCCCACACGTTTCTAGAAAGGGAATGCCTTCCATTAGACACCCTTTCCGGGAAATATTAAAAGGTAAAACTGAAAGCTGTTTGAAATGCTTTCCTTTTGTGACTTGATCTCCCTGAGGTCATAGCCTTGATACATAAAATATACTGCGTAGTGTAGGTGCTATAGACACGGGGCCAAATATGAAGGCCTAGTACATTCATCTCACAATACCCCTGGCTTTTGGCTCCCTTTCGCCAATACGTTTCCTAATACCCAAGTGTGTGCAGTGCAGGCCTGTGGCATTGTACTGGCAGCATGCAATAAATACCATGGCCAGGAATTGCCATGGAATGTTCAATAATATGGAAAGTGTCTTGGTGATTTGAAGTTCAGATGCTGAAATCCTCTAAGATAAGACTAATGACTAACTTTTTTTGAGGACAGACTACACTTCTCTCTGAAACCTTTCCTTGTGATGTGTAAAGTTTAAACTACGCCATGTGCACTGTTGACCTCTCCCTGCTCTTAACAGCATGAAACCTGTGTGTCCTGTTCTGTCAGGTGCAGGTGGTGTGGAGGATGTTCCTTTGTCCCTGCCAGATCGGAGGCCTCATTCCAGGATAGCGCCTCGGGCAGAGGCTGAGAGCGAAACAGACGAGTGGGAACAGGCCCCAGAGCTGAGTCATGTTAAGGAGCAGCCAATTGAAGAGGAGCCTGTGGTGAGGTTGGCCGAGAAGGCTCGGCCCATCCAGATAGTCCTGGCCCACGAGGACGACCACAAATTTGAGCTGGACACTGAGGCCCTGGAGAAGCTCCTACTGCAGGAGGATGTCAGAGACCTCAATGTGGTGGTGGTGTCTGTCACCGGGGCCTTCCGCAAGGGCAAGTCCTTCCTGCTGGACTTCATGCTCCGATACATGCTCAACCAGGTATAACCAGGTTCACACTTATACCTACAGTACATACAATTCACTGTATTTATATAGAATACTGATATTTCTGACCATGTGACCTGACCTGGAAAAAAACTCTGGCCCTACTTCTAGATTAGGCTAAATAAACTCAGGGTAGATCCGGTTGAAGATTTTGTTAAGCAAGGACCAATTTAACAACTTTGTTGATGCTGCTAGCAAGTGCTTTTAACCATAGTTCACAGTGAAAAGACAATCTATTTTCAAGTCATTAACATAACCCCGAGGGTAGTGTGAATTAAAACGTGTTATGTAACGCTGCTCACCTTTTCAGGGTCATCTCTCGGTTGTCGGTTCAATACTAACATTTGTAAAGAAGTTTGGAGATCCTGAATAAACCCTTTATTAGAGTCCTGTATTCCCAGATTAATGAGACACTTACACACCTTATTGTCTGCTGCACATAATGTCCATCTAGGGGTTTATAAAACCGCTGTAAACGGAAAGTCAGCTAATGGCTCTACATGGATATTATAAATAAAAAATCCATTGGGATTAATTTAGTGGTGAAATTCCTTCAGGCTCTTCACTTCCCACAAAATACATCTTCCATTCCTAGACTGCTAGATTATCGCTATCTTCATGTCATTTCACACACACTATACATAAAAATGGATGTGGACACCCCTTTTTAAATTAGTGGGTTTGGCTATTTCAGCCACATGCGTTGCTGACAGGTGTATAAAATTGAGCACATAGCCATGCAATCTTCATAGACATTGAAAAATATTGGCAAGCTCACTGACTTTCAGGTGGCACTGTCATAGGATGCCAAATTTCTGCCCTGCTAGAGCTGCCCCGGTCAACTGGAAGTGCATATTTAGGAGCAACAACGGCTCAGCCGCAAAGTGGTAGACCACCGAGTGCTGAAGTGCGTAGCACGTAAAAATCAGTTGTCCTTGGTTGCCGCACTGACTACAGAGTTTCAAACGGCCTCTGGAAGCAACTTCAGCACAATAACTTTGTCGGGAGCTTCATGAAATGGGGGTTCCATGGCCGAGCAGCTGCACACAAGTCTAAAATCACCATGCACAATGCCAAGCTCCGGCTGGAGTGGTGTAATGCTCCCTGACAGTGGACTCTGTAGCAGTGGAAGTGCGTTCTCTGTTTTGATGCGTCACGCTTCATCTGGCAGTCCGACAGACAAGCTGTTACTCACTGTTAATTATTTATCCAATTTACACATACCAACATGTACAAATGATCTTGACTAACCAGTACCCCTGCATATTGATAGTTTATTTAATAAAAAAATTCTTGACCATTTTTTAAAAACAGCATTGTTGGTTAAGGGCTTGTAAGTAAGCATTTCACGGTACACTAGTTGTATTCAGTACATGTGACAAAACACTTTATTTGAAGCTGCCTCGCACTCAATGTCACTGTAGACTCCTGCTAGATTCCCTGCCTGCCTGGGTCTGTTCATCTCAAGTCTGAGACACTGACTGAGCTGAGGACAGAAGTAAAGTCTGAAAAAAACGGCTCACAGTGGGCTCAGAAGAGCAGTGATTGCTTATTGTTTCTTTGAGACGACGATGCACTCAATCTCATCCAGGGTCAGGTTTTCAGGATTGCTCTGTGTTGCACTAGTTCCAGTCCAGAATGACCTGAAAGAACTGCAGAGATCATTGAGTGTCCCCCATGTTATTCTCCAGCAGGTTATAACCTTTATATTAATCATTTAATTTCCTCCTGGTGTCTGCACATCTGTGCTTTTTACGGCCTAGAATTTGAACACTCCATTCCACTCACGTTTCCTGCTGGAGAGAGTCTGCTCTTCCGTGTGTGTGGCAGTTAGATTGACTGACTGGACTGGTTGACATACACAGAGGGAGGAGACCGAGAGACAATAGAACTAAAGCTTGTTATCTAAAGTCTGCTCTTGCACACACTGTAATATCCTTGTTTAATTGCACTGTAGGATCTCTTTTTAACCCTCGCATCAATATCTGCAGTCCTGTGGAAATCACGGGGGGGTACACAATGCAAATAATCCGGGTAGGCATTTGATTACCAGTTCGGGAGTCTTATGGCTTGGGGGTAAACTGTTGAGAAGCCGTTTTGTCATAGACTTGGCACTCGGGTACTGCTTGCCATGCGGTAGTAGAGAGAACAGTCTTGACCATTTTTAGGGCCTTCTTCTGACATGGCCTGGTGTCGAGGTCCTGGATGGCAGGCAGCTTAGCCCCAGTGATGTTCTGGGCTGTACGCACTACCCTCTGTAGTGCCTTACGGTCAGAGGCCGAGCAATTGCTGTACCAGGCAGTGATGCAACCAGTGTTCTCGATGTTGCAGCTGTAGAACCGTTTGAGGATCTCAGGACCCATGCCAAATATTTTCAGTCTCCTGAGGAGGAATAGGTTTTGTCATGCCCTCTTCACGACTGTCTTGGTGTGTTTGTACCAGTCTAGTTTGTTGATGTGGACACCGAGGAACTTGAAGCTCTCAACCTACTCCACAACGGCTCCGTCGACGAGATTGGGGGCGTGCTCAGTCCTCCTTTTCCTGTAGTCCACAATCATCTCCTGGTTAGTCTTGGTTACATTGAGGGATAGGTTGTTATTCTGGCACCACACGGCCAGGTCTGACTTCCTCCTATAGTCTGGTCGTTGTCTGATCAGGCCTACCATTGATGTGTCGTCTGCAAATTGAATGATGGTGTTTCAGTCGTGCCTGGCCATGCAGTCGTGGGTGAACAGGGAGTACAGGAGGCGACTGAGCACGCACCCCTGGGGAGCTCCAGTGTTGAGGATCAGCATGGCAGATGCGTTGCTACCTACCCTCACCACCTGGGGTGGCCCATCAGGAAGTCCAGGATCCAGTTGCAGAGGGAGGTGTTTAGTCCCAGGATCCTTAGTTTAGTGATGCACTTCTAATTAGCATAATACAAAAATCAGTTTAACCTAGTTTTTTGCATGGGTGCCCAGAAGCCGCACGACTTGTCTGAAAGTAGCCCAGTACCAGTTATAAAAATATGGAAGCGCGTGTGTTTTCCTGATCTTTCATATCTGAAGATATTTGTAACTAAACCAAGATGGTTAATCTGTGTTTACAGTGAGCAAATTAAGCACAGTGGGAGCAAATTAAGTAGTGGGCAGAACAAGCAAGGTGGGCCAAGCACGAGCTAGCACATTGTTGCGGCTCGCTTCCGGATTGGATGCGCGCTGTGTTAAGAAGCAGTGCGGTTTGGTTGGGTTGTGTTTCGGAGGACGCATGGCTTTCGACCTTCGTCTCTCCCGAGCCCGTACGGGAGTTGTAGTGATGAGGCAAGATAGTAACTAATAACAATTGGATACCACGAAATTGGGGAGGACAAAGGGGGTAAAAATAAAAAACGGAGAAGTGGTGCGGCAATATGTATTCACCCCCTTTGTTAAATAAGATCTGGTGCAACCAATTACCTTCAGAAGTCACATAATTAGTCACAAGAAACTTAAGACTTAGACAACCAGGTCAAATCAAATGTTATCACATGCGCCGACTACATCCGGTGTAGACCATACCGTGAAATGCTTACATACCAGCCCTTAACCAACAATGTAGTTAAGAAAATGCCTTAAGTAAGAATACAGTGCCTTGCGAAAGTATTCGGGCCCCTTGAACTTTGCGACCTTTTGCCATATTTCAGGCTTCAAACATAAAGATATAAAACTGTATTTTTTTTTGTGAAGAATCAACAACAAGTGGGACACAATCATGAAGTGGAACGACATTTATTGGATATTTCAAACTTTTTTAACAAATCAAAAACTGAAAAATTGGGCGTGCAAAATTATTCAGCCCCTTTACTTTCAGTGCAGCAAACTCTCTCCAGAAGTTCAGTGAGGATCTCTGAATGATCCAATGTTGATCTAAATGACTAATGATGATAAATACAATCCACCTGTGTAATCAAGTCGCCGTATAAATGCACCTGCACTGTGATAGTCTCAGAGGTCCGTTAAAAGCGCAGAGAGCATCATGAAGAACAAGGAACACACCAGGCAGGTCCGAGATACTGTTGTGAAGAAGTTTAAAGCCGGATTTGAATACAAAAAGATTTCCCAAGCTTTAAACATCCCAAGGAGCACTGTGCAAGCGATAATATTGAAATGGAAGGAGTATCAGACCACTGCAAATCTACCAAGACCTGGCCGTCCCTCTAAACTTTCAGCTCATACAAGGAGAAGACTGATCAGAGATGCAGCCAAGAGGCCCATGATCACTCTGGATGAACTGCAGAGATCTACAGCTGAGGTGGGAGACTCTGTCCATAGGACAACAATCAGTCGTATATTGCACAAATCTGGCCTTTATGGAAGAGTGGCAAGAAAGCCATTTCTTAAAGATATCCATAAAAAGTGTCATTTAAAGTTTGCCACAAGCCACCTGGGAGACACACCAAACATGTGGAAGAAGGTGCTCTGGTCAGATGAAACCAAAATTGAACTTTTTGGCAACAATGCAAAACGTTATGTTTGGCGTAAAAGCAACACAGCTCATCACCCTGAACACACCATCCCCACTGTCAAACATGGTGGTGGCAGCATCATGGTTTGGGCCTGCTTTTCTTCAGCAGGGACAGGGAAGATGGTTAAAATTGATGGGAAGATGGATGGAGCCAAATACAGGACCATTCTGGAAGAAAACCTGATGGAGTCTGCAAAAGACCGGAGACTGGGACGGAGATTTGTCTTCCAACAAGACAATGATCCAAAACATAAAGCAAAATCTACAATGGAATGGTTCAAAAATAAACATATCCAGGTGTTAGAATGGCCAAGTCAAAGTCCAGACCTGAATCCAATCGAGAATCTGTGGAAAGAACTGAAAACTGCTGTTCACAAATGCTCTCCATCCAACCTCACTGAGCTCGAGCTGTTTTGCAAGGAGGAATGGGAAAAAAATTCAGTCTCTCAATGTGCAAAACTGATAGACATACCCCAAGCGACTTACAGCTGTAATCGCAGCAAAAGGTGGCGCTACAAAGTATTAACTTAAGGGGGCTGAATAATTTTGCACGCACAATTTTTCAGTTTTTGATTTGTTAAAAAAGTTTGAAATATCCAATAAATGTCGTTCCACTTCATGATTGTGTCCCACTTGTTGTTGATTCTTCACAAAAAAAATACAGTTATGTATCTTTATGTTTGAAGCCTAAAAGGTCGCAAAGTTCAAGGGGGCCGAATACTTTCGCAAGGCACTGTAACAAAGAGCAGCAGTAAATAACAATAGCGGGGCTATATACAAGGGGTACCGGTACAGAGTCAATGTGCGTGGGCACAGGTGTCGAGGTAATATGTACGTGTAGGTAGTTATTAAAGTGAAGGTGAGGGGAGTTCTTTAATAATTAGTGGACTTAATTCATCAATAAATTACACGGGATGACTGTGGACACTCAGCCCTCCGTGGAATGGGTTTGGCACGTGGCCTAGACTGAACGGAGTCTGACATGTTGCATTCAGCACAGGCTATTCTGTAAAATTACCCCGCTATCTCAGGCGGACTAGTACTAAGAATGATACTACAGTGACCTCCGGTGGTAATTTGCAAATGCATGTACTAAATTCCTTTTTTATTTATAAATCTGTAGGGCTTTCACCACTACCTACATGACATACACTTGCCCACAAATCAATAACCTATTTGAGGTTTATACCTATGACTGTTTTCTTGGTGTCCTCTAACAGCAGCAGGAGCAGTCAGACTCGTGGGTGGGGGGTGATGATGATCCTCTGACAGGGTTCAGCTGGAGAGGAGGCTGTGAGAGGGAGACCACAGGGATCCAGGTCTGGAGTCAAGTGTTTGTTGTCAACAAGCCAGATGGCAGCAAGGTGAACCTTACTCTGACACACAACCATTGAAATTGAGAGGAACAGTCTTAATATGTTTATGATCTTATGTCCATCTCTGCAACTCATATTGGCTGTACTTTAAGTGGATTTCCATCATGTCTTGATCATCTAAAGGTGACTTGCAGTATCCTAACCCTCGACAGGTTGCTGTTCTGTTAGTGGACACACAGGGAGCCTTTGACAGCCAGTCCACCATAAAGGACTGTGCAACAGTTTTTGCCCTGAGCACCATGACCAGCTCTGTACAGGTGAGTCTATGGGATGGACCTGCCTGTGACTGAGTTATTAGTGTTTTACTGATTATGTACCCAGAAGAGTGCGCACACACACATTGTGCCAGTTGAGTTCCTGATTTGTTCGTTGCTGATTTGAAATGGTATGTTGTCATGAATTGGCTTACGTACAAAATATATTTCATGGTATTATTGTGTTTTCAGGTGTATAACCTGTCTCAGAATATTCAGGAGGATGACCTTCAGCATCTCCAGGTATGTTTGTCATTCCTCACCTCAATAAGAACGTTACACATTTGTTAGTGTTTGAAAACAATGTTGGTGCTATGATGACTAACATCCATTGTCTTTACTCCATATGTTTAGCTCTTCACAGAATACGGCCGGCTTGCTTTGGAGGAAATCTATCTTAAACCCTTTCAGGTATGTTACTGTCCTGAAAATGGATATGCTTTCTTCAATATACTCAACAGTTTTGATGATCACATTTGTCCTTTCTGAGCACTGATTCTCAGTAACCCTGTGTTTGTGTTCCAGTCACTCATGTTCCTGATCCGAGACTGGAGCTATCCATACGAACACAACTATGGACTGGAGGGAGGGAACCGCTTTCTAGAGAAGAGACTGCAGGTATGTCTGGATGCGAGAGTGAGGCCTGTGAAGGAGAATTTTAAAATGGGCTGCTCCAAATTTAAACATAGTATCTAGTCCAGTGTGGCTTTTCAGGAGAGGAATTTCCACTACAGTTTTGAACAAAATTAGTATGAATTCAAAATCTTGAACGAATTGTAATGAGTAATTTTGTTCAGTTTAGCTCTGAATGGAAGGAGACTTGCAGTATCACTCCTTAGAGGAGGATCTGGAAGTGTAGCTATCATACCACCTTATGCCATGTGTTGGGTAGCATGTAACAGCTGAGCCGTCTTATTGGGTAGCATGTAACAGCTGAGCCGTCTTATTGGGTAGCATGTAACAGCTGAGCCGTCTTATTGGGTAGCATGTAACAGCTGAGCCGTCTTATTGGGTAGCATGTAACAGCTGAGCCTTGTGTATGGAAGCGTTGACTTGTGTTATGTTTGGTATCATGTTCCAATTGGGCCAACGGCCGCTTGTGGGGTAGCATTGGACAGAAGACCAGTGTCTGTCTTGGATATTATGTAACAGCTGTGTCGATTGGTTCTGCAGGTGAAACAGAACCAGCACGAGGAGCTGCAGACCGTGAGGAAACATATCCACTCCTGCTTCTCCAACATCGGTTGCTTCCTACTGCCCCACCCTGGCCTCAAGGTGGCCACCAACCCCATGTTTGACGGAAGATTAAAAGGTGAGGCCTTGCACTACAGAGAATTATCCTTTCCACCCCTGACCCCCGTCCATATGACATCCCATCCACCTGACATTATCCCATCCTCAGTGACTCCCTGACCCTTTTCTGAAATACTGAAGTGGAGAGGAAGCTTAGTTAACCTCGGCAGGAGACCGCTCTGGGCTTTACGATGCTTCTGACTGTGTTTGTGTAGACATTGATGGTGACTTCAAGGAGGCGCTGGGCAATCTGGTGCCCTTACTGCTGGCTCCTGAGAACCTGGTGGAGAAGGAGATTGGAGGGGCGAAAGTGACCTGCAGAGATCTAGTGGAGTATTTTAAGGTGAGTAAGCGCTCTGCCTCTCCCATGGCGACAGGAATACTGGAAATGCCTGAAAGTATTCTAAAAATGTCTTCTCTTTACAACAAATTAATTTCGCTACATTTATTTCCCAGGCCTATATAAAGATTTATCAAGGGGAGGAGCTTCCTCATCCCAAGTCCATGTTACAGGTCTGTATTGGTTTGTTCAACATTGATGTTAATAGTTTTGAGCAAGCCTGTAGAGTCTCTTGTTCTGCTCAAACCCTCAGCGTTTGACTTTGCTCACATTTTCTTCCATGTTACCTAGGCAACGGCTGAAGCCAACAACCTTACAGCAGTTGCTGGAGCAAAAGACATGTACAGCAAAAGCATGGAGATGGTAGGTTTGTTCACCCCTAGTTTGTCGGTGTAATATTGTTTGATTTCTGAACTGATGTGTTTCGCTGGTAGGTGTGTGGAGGGGACAAGCCCTACATCGCCCCTGCAGACCTGGAACGTTGCCACGAGGAGGTCAAGGAGTGCTCGTTGCGTCAGTTCCGCTCCGTGAAGAAGATGGGCGGAGAGGACTTCTGCAAGAAATACCAGGAGCAGCTGGAGGGTGAGCTGGATGAGGCCTACTCCAACTTCCACAAGCACAACGAGGGCAAGAACATCTTCTATGCCGCACGCACACCTGCAACGCTGTTCGTCGTCATGTTCGCCACCTACATCGTCTCAGGGCTGACCGGCTTCATCGGCATGAACACTATTGCCATGCTGGCCAACCTGGTCATGGGCGTGGCCCTCATGATGCTCTGCATGTGGGCCTATGTAAAATACTCAGGGGAGTTCAGAGATGTGGGCACCATCATAGACCTGTTGGCAGAGACACTCTGGGAACAGGTGGGTGATTTCATGTTAAAGATAGAAGTATGGATAAGTGAATTAGAGTACTGTAAGTGTTTTTATTTAGGACGAGTGACTTTGCAGAATTCCTCGTTGTCTCCCCTGTCTGACGTTGATTCCCTAACCTCAGATTCCAGATTTCTAGTGGCCCTCTAGTTCCCCATTGGCCCCGAACTCGATCTAGCTAACAAAATGGCTACATGGACTGAGTTGACCCTTGTATTTTTGTTGTTGCCCTGTCTCTATTCACACATTCAGGACTCTACGCATGCACACACACACACTCCCATACAATCATATATGCTACTGCATCTCTCTGTTTAGCCTTGTCACATCACCCCCCTATACATATCTACCTCTAGCTGTCCAGTATCCCTGCACATTGTAAATATAGAATTGGAACTGACCCTGTGTGCAGTCGGAAAGTATTCAGACCCCTTCACTTTTTCCAGATTTTTGTTACAATGCAGCCTAATTATAAAATGAATTTTAAAAATAAATAAAACATCCTCACTCTACAAACAATACCCCAATAATGTCAAAGCAAAAACAGGTTTAGAAGTTTTTACAAAATATATTAAAAATAGTCTTTACATAAGTATTCAGACCCTTTGCTATGGGACTTGAAATTGAGCTCAGGTGAATCCTGTTTCCATTGATCATCCTTAATGTTTATACGACTTGATTAGAGTCCACCTGTGGTAAATTCAATTGATTGGACATGAGTTGGAAAGGGGCACACCTGTCTATTTAAGGTCCCACAGTTGGCAGTGCATGTCCGTGCAAAAACCAAGCCATGAGGTCGGTGAAATTGTCCATAGAGCTCTGAGACAGGATTGTCGAGGCACAGATCTAAAACATTGCAGCATTGAAGGTCCCTAAGAACGCAGTGGCTTCCATTTATGAATGATGGAGGAAGTTTGGAACCACCAATAGAGCTGGCCGCCCAGCCAAACTGAGCAATCGGTGGAGAAGGGCCTTGGTCAGAGAGGTGACCAAGAACACAATGGTCACTCTGACAGAGCTCATCTCTGGAGATGGTTGTTCTTCTGGAAGTTTTTCCTATCTCTGCAGCACTCTCAACAATCAAGCCTTTTATGGTAGTGGCCAGGCGGAAGCCACTCCTGAGTAAAAGGCACATGACAGCCTGCTGGGAGTTTGCCAAAAGGCACCTAAAGGACTCTGACCATGAGAAAAAAGATTCTCTGCTCTGATGAAACCAAGATTTAACTCTTTGCCCTTAATGCTAAGTGTCACGTCTCGAGGAAACCAGGCACTGCTCATCACATGGCCAATACCATCCCTACGGGGAACTGTGGTGGCAGCATCATGCTGTGGGGATGTTTTTCAGCGGCAGGGACTGGGAGACTAGTCAGGATCAAAGGGAAAATGAACGACGCGAAGTACAGCGAGTTCCTTGATGAAAACCTGCTCCAGAGTGCTCAGGACCTCCGACTGGGTCAACGGTTCACCTTCCACCAGGACAATGAACCTAAGCATACAGCCAAGACAACGCGGGAGTGGCTTCAGGGCAAGTTTCTGAATGTCCTTGAGTGGCCCAGACAGAACCGGACTTGAACCTGATCTAATGTCTCTGGAAAGAACTGAAAATAGCTGTGCAGCGCCTTCCCATCCAACCTGACAGCGCTTGATAGGATCTGCAGAGAATGGAAGAAACTCTCCAAATACAGGTGTGCTAAGCTTGAAGCATCATACTCAAGGCTGTAATCGCTGCCAACAGTGCTTCTACAAAGTACTTAAGTAAATGTGATTTCATTTTTTTTTAATACATTTGCTTAAAATTCAAAACCTGTTTCTGCCTTGTAATTATGGGGTACTGTGTGTAGATTGGGGGGGGGGACAATTTAATCAATTTTAGAATAAGGCTATATCGTAACAATGTGGGGAAAAAATGGGGTCTGAATACTTTATGGCTTACTACTTGTTTTTATTAACTTGTTTTTTTGTACTTTATTGGTTACTGCATTGTTGGGTTTAGAGCTTGCAAGAAAGACATTTAAGTATACTTGTGCATGTGAGGTTAACTGTCTTTCTTTACTATCCAATCAGCCTTCAGCCTGCCCTTTCCCTGTCCAATCAGCTGGTGATCTGTTTTCTTTAATCTGATCTTGCTCTCCCTCTCCCTCTCCTCTCTGCCTCACAGAGGACTTCCAGAAAGGTGAGGTGGCGGTTTCCCTTCCTGCCCATGTTCCTGGTGCAGTTCAGTGTACTCTTTGTGTTTGGTTGTCTCTGCTGACGTTGCTCTTCTCTGCTAATTCCTTACCTCCCGTCTCCAGGTGCTTTCCAAACTCTTCGAGTCGACAAAGAGTCAAATCACATGGAGCTTTTTCCTACCAGCAGCACAGAGAAAGGGACTATCCTCAAACAACAATGACTGACTAACTAGCCTTTCTGGCTAGCTGCTTGGCTCTTTATTTCCAAATGCATCTGCATTCCGCTCTTGTCATTCCTTGTGGCCTATGGGGCTGGTCTTAATTATAGGGATGCTGTCTGCCTGGTTCACCCTACATGTAGAGCGCAGGTTGGCACTCTACCTACTCTTCTGATTGTAAATACAGCATAAATCATCTTGACACTTCATATTTTTTCAGTTGAATTCTTGTTTTAAACAATCATTGTTTTCGTTCTGCATGTTGGATGGTAAATATTTTCTCGCTCCTTTCTTTCGATCCCTTTGTCCTTATTGTCATGTTCTTTTCTATTGATTTTGATTGTCATGTCCCCCTGTGCTCTCTCCTCTCCAGGTGTTGAAGCCTCTGAGTGAGCAATATATGGAGGATAACGTTAGACAGACTGTGGTCAACTCCATCAGAGCCAGTCTGACAGAACAGGTCACGCAGCACGTCAAGTCACACTGACCCCTCCCTGCCATCCGCTCACCCACTTAGTGTGCTAAGTCCTAGAACTGTGCAAACCAAAGTATAGCCAGCCTCGTCTGCTGTAGTGTCCTGTATTACTGCTGGCTTCTCTATCAGATCCCTTCTGTTGGGAGGTGGACAATCAGTGAGTTAAGTGGAGTTGCCAGTCTTCTCCTGCCTTTACCAAAATTGGACCCATTTCTCAAATGTGCCATTTTGTAGATGCAACCCCACCCCTACCCAGGATTTTAAATTATGAAGAGTTGTCAGTTTTGCTGGCCCGATTTTAGTTTCTAATACTGTAATTAAACTGATTGCAGTTGCTTTGGTTTCAAGGGAAATTCAGGGAAATGCAGCTCTGACGCTGTGCCTTTGGAAGCAAGCTGAACTATCTGCATGGTCATATACTGTAGCCAAGCCAGTCTGTTCCTCCCTCTCTTCTGATATTGTTTGGTTTTTAACTGTGGTGGATTTAGGAAGCATTTGAGCCTCATTGTTAAGGTACTGAACTTGCTTTAGTGTCTACCTACCAGTATTACCCACTGCATGGTATTAGGTCAACATAGCATAGTGCTAGAATAGGTCCTAGAGTTCAAGCTATTGGTTAGCGGGGAAGTATTCAGACTATTTAACTTTGTTTTTCTAAAACTCACAAGTATAGTGGGAGTGATCAAAGATATTGCAAATCTAGCATGTTTTTCTCTTAATACAGCACTGATCATTTATGCCAACACCCTAGTACAAATTCCATCCACAGCTGTTTCGCCTAGGAACGTGCCAGTTTAGTCTTTTTTTGTTTTACAAATAAGGCACGATGTTTTTGACATTGCAACTTTATATACATTTTTCTGGTGTTATGGCTTTTTTTGTGGGGGGGGAGGAGAAATTGGCCTACAAGTGACTTGTTATGGAATGTTTTGTGATTGGTCTTACATGTAAAATTGCGTATATTATTTCTACTATACCAGTATGTAAACAAACTCGAGGCTAGAGCACTTCAATTCCACCTCGGACAACGCTTTCTGGAATTTGAGTGGGCCGAATGTCTTTTTGCATTTTAAATTCACTGTAATTTATTTTTCAATAATGAGTACATTGACCTTAATGATTAAAATCAATACACTGTTCATGACTCCTTTTTGTTTATTGGGACAAAGGCAGATTTCACAGCATTCCAGTTGACGTTGTCAATACACTAAGTAGAAAGCTGTGGAAGTTCAACACCAAAGTGAGGTTTACCATCGTAGAGCTTTGTTTTTGACCTACCTCACACCCAATTTACACTGGTTTTATTGATAAGTAAAGAACAAATTCTTATTTACAAGGATTGCCAAACCCTAACCAAGATGACGCTGGGATAATTGTGCGCCACCCTATGGGACTCCACTCATGGCCGGTTGCGATAGACCCTGGTTCGATTCCAGGCGGTAGTGATGACTCTAGCACAGATGCAGTGCCTTGGAGTCCAAAGTTATGGTTTTTCTTTTGGTTTGCGATAGACCTCACAATTCAATCCACTGTTCCTTTTAGTGTCTGATTCTCAAACAACCACAACAGAGACCGCTTTGTATGAAACAGGGTGTGTGTGTGTATATGCAGTCAGCCAGAGAGCATTGTCACAAGAAAAGAGCTGTCCTTGTCCAGGCTGGGACAGAGCAGATATTATGTTAGTGACACTGCTGCACAGGGAAAGGTCTGCCCTTAATGTCAGAATAGTTGTGGTCTAACAAATGAATGATGCACTTGGCTCTACATTGTTAGTTTGTCTGCAGACTGGACAATTAAGGAAGTCCAAAAACACGAAACAATGTTCTGGCATCGACTATATTCGACATTGTTTAAACTTCAATCCCTTTCCATGTCAGTGTGGGTATGCAATACCTATTAGGGCCAAGAGAGGGAGACCAAGTCGTATGTAAAAACATAATTACGGGACTGCTTCATGTTGTACAGTAACTATATGGTTGACTTTCACTACATTCAAGATGAGAAGACCGACCACATTGTGCTTTTGAAATGTTTGGATGCACACACCTGTTTAATATAATGCAAATTGGAGAAAAGGCTTAAAGCATGAACTTAATTTACCACGTCAAACACAGGCACATTACAATTTTTTTATTCATAAAAACAACCTGACACACGATCCAAGCAAATTCAACTTGTACCAACACGGTTTGAAAAGAACTACACAGAACAAACTAGGGCTTAACCCAATTAGTCGACTGGTCAACTGTTTGGTCTAACGAGATTGTTTCAGTTGAGCAGTAACAAATACACTGCTCAAAATAAAGGGAACACTTAAATAACACAACGTAACTCCAAGTCAATCACACTTCTGTGAAATCAAACTGTCCACTTAGGAAGCAACACTGACAAATTTCACATGCAGTTGTGCAGGTGGAAATTATAGGCAATTAGCAAGACACCCCCAATAAAGGAGTGGTTCTGCAGGTGGTGACCACAGACCACTTCTCAGTTCCTATGCTTCCTGGCTGATGTTTTGGTCACTTTTGAATGCTGGCGGTGCTTTCACTCTAGTGGTAGCATGAGAGTCTACAACCCACACAAGTGGCTCAGGTAGTGTAGCTCATCCAGGATGGCACATCAATGCGAGCTGTGGCAAGAAGGTTTGCTGTGTCTGTCAGCGTAGTGTCCAGAGCATGGAGGCGCTACCAGGAGACAGGCCAGTACATCAGGAGACGTGGAGGAGGCCGTAGGAGAAAACAACCCAGCAGCAGGACTGCTACCTCCGCCTTTGTGCAAGGAGGAGCAGGAGGAGCCCTGCAAAATAACCTCCAGCAGGCCACAAATGTGCATGTGTCTGCTCAAACGGTCAGAAATAGACTCCATGAGGGTGGTATGAGGGCCCGACCTCCACAGGTGGGGGTTGTGCTTACTACAGCCCAACACCGTGCAGGACGTTTGGCATTTGCCAGAGAACACCAAGATTGGCAAATTCGCCACTGGCGCCCTGTGCTCTTCACAGACGAAAGCATGTTCACACTGAGCACATGTGACAGACCTGACAGTCTGGAGACGCCGTGGAGAACGTTCTGCTGCCTGCAATATCCTCCAGCATGACTGGTTTGGCGGTGGGTCAGTCATGGTGTGGGGTGGCATTTCTTTGGGGGGCCGCACAGCTCTCCATGTGCTCGCCAAAGGTAGCCTGACTGCCATTAGGTACCGAGATGAGATCCTCAGACCCCTTGTGAGACCATATGCTGGTGCGGTTGGCCCTGGGTTCCTCCTAATGCAAGACAATGCTAGACCTCATGTGGCTGGAGTGTGACAGCAGTTCCTGCAAGAGGAAGGCATTGATGCTATGGACTGGCCCGCCCGTTCCCCAGACCTGAATCCAATTGATCACATCTGGGTCATCATGTCTCGCTCCATCCACCAACGCCACGTTGCACCACAGACTGTCCAGGAGTTGGCGGATGCTTTAGTCCAGGTCTGGGAGGAGATCCCTCAGGAGACCATCCGCCACCTCATCAGGAGCATGCCCAGGCGTTGTAGGGAGGTCATACAGGCACGTGGAGGCCACACACATTACTGAGCCTCATTTAGACTTTTTTTCCAGGACATTACATCAAAGTTGGATCAGCCTGTAGTGTGGTTTTCCACTTTAATTTTGAGTGTGACTCCAAATCCAGACCTCCATGGGTTGATACATTTGATTTCCATTGATCATTTTTTGTGTGATTTTGTTGTCAGCACATTCAACTATGTAAAGAAACAAATATTTAATAAAAATATTTCATTCATTCAGATCTAGGATGTGTTATTTTAGTGTTCCCTTTATTTTTTTGAGCAGTGTATATTTGCGCCCATCTCTGTGAACTAATCCATTGCAGAGGACTAGACAAAAGACAATTGATGCTTGATCTATAATGTGGTCAGAGGCTCCATATGGAGGGTTTGACGCAATTGCGAAGCCTCCAGGAGGCATGCAGGGCCAAATCAAGCACCGTACCACATCGCCATGTGCCTCCCAAATGTGACAATGCGGAAGGCTCTGTATAGGTCCGCATTAACATGATTGGTTGACGGTAGGTGGGGGCGGTACAGCCATTAGAAAACACAATCCCTTAACAGCTCTACACTATTCCGCCAAGCACAAGAAGTATGAATGCCCGGACTTCTGTTCAGGCGGCATCAATTTAAATTTTGAATGGCCAATGCAGATAGATGGACTTTTCTACTGAATGCGGCCTCTCCCGCCAATTTGTGCACATTCATTGTTTCACACCTTCATATCAATTGTTTGCATTTGATTGTTAGTGTATATCAATTCCCCATTACATATTACCAGTAGTACATTTACCATTAATTCCTAATCTACAATGTTTGTTATTTTGGTTATGGTCATTTCTATTAATGCATTGAATGTTATTATTCTAGTCTTTCTGTTATTGTCTGGGTGGACTAATTGTTTTCAAAGTGCACAACCTATGCTACACTTGTGAGAAACAAGTTTATTTTATTTCATTTACGAGTTTCGTTAATTTAGCCATTGTCTTTTGTTTGGGGCGCTCCTGCCAGTGTTGAATAAGGACGTGCAAGCATAGAAGTAGGCCTATAGGCTAACTGGCCTGCGTGCAAATGTGAAATGTGCCCATTTGGGGATTTGATAGTATTTCTGATTGGCTTAACACACCACCACTACAGACATGTGGAGCTTCTATAGTTACTGAATGTATTTTAAATGTTTTCCTGCCCTCTCCTTTCGTTAACCACTCAGCATGAAAGGTTAAAACGCCATGCTCCGATCCAGTGGAAACACAAGAAGTAATCAGGTGGGCCCATTTTATCAGTGCTAGACTGATTTAGGTTCCGGTAATCATTTTGGGTGCTGGTACTGTTTATAATCTATTATTTGAACAGGAGCTCAAGCAGTAAAACATTTGAGGTGCTCTGGTGGGCGCCCGCCAAAATCAAGCACTGCTTCTTATGCCATGCGGAAATAGCCAGCTGTGTCCCGATCTTACTGTCACCGGAAAATGAGGGCCCAAAATATTTTATACAATGCTGCAAGTTCACTAGCGCAAGCTTCGGGCCTGACCCAAATTAATAGTTGATACGTTTCAGGATTTTGAAAATGAAGACGTTACTATAAAATGAAATTATTCCAGAAAATATGCATATTTAAACCATAACTGACAAGCAAATCGGTATAAATAGTCAGATAAATTGGCATTACACATGATAAAACTTGCTTAGAGAATAGAACAAACAGTGGTGTAAAGTACTACAGTAAAAATACTTTAAAGTACTTAAGTCTTTTTTTGGGCTAGCTGTACTTTACTACCTTTCTAAAGAAAAATGTACTTTTGCTCCATACATTTTCCCTTACACCCAAAAGTACTCGTTACATTTTTAATGCTAAGCAGGAAAGGAAAATGGCCCAATTTACACATTTACCAAGAGAGCATCCCTAGTCATCCCTATTGCCTGTAATCTGGCGGACTCACTAAACACAGATGCTTCGTTTGTGAATTGTTTGAGTGTGCCCCTGGCTATCTGTAAATACATACAAAAAATGGTACATCTGGTTTCCTTAATATAATGAATTTGAAAAGATTTACTTTCAATGTGTGAATATATCTAAACACCAAATACTTAATTTGAATAAAATAGTATTTTACTGGGTGACTTTTACTTGAGTTAAAGTAAAGATGCCTTTAATAATAGAAAATTACCCAAGTATGAAAATGTTGTATTTTTTCCACCACTGTGAAGAAAAATATAAAACGCAACATGTAAAAAGTGTTGGTCTTGAGCTGAAATGAAAAGATACAAGAAATGTTCCATATGCACAAAAATATTATTTATCTCTAATTTTCAGCACACATTTGTTTACATCCCTGTTAGTGAGCATTTCTCCTTTGCCAAGATAAATCATCCAACTGACAGGTGTGGCATATCAATAAGCTGACTATACAGAATAATCATTACAAAAGGCCACTAAAGTGTGCAGTTGTCACACAACACCATGCCACAGATGTCTCAAGTTGAGGGAGAATGCAATTGGCATGCTGACTGCAGGAATGTCCACCAGAGCTGTGGCCTGAGAGTTGAATGTTAATTTCTCGACAGAGGCGGCTTAGAGAATTTGGCAGTACATCCAACCTGCCTCTCAACCGCAGGCCCAGGACCACCACATCAGTTTTCTGATCAAACTGTGGGTTTGCACAACTGAAGAATTTCTGCACAAACTGTAGAAACCATCTCAGGGAAGCTCATCTGCATGCTTGTTGTCCTCACCAGGGTCTTGACTTGTCTGCAGTTCGGCATCATAACTGACTTCAGTGGGTAAATGCTCACCTTGAATGGCCACTGGCACACTGGAGAAGTGTGCCCTTAATGGATGAATCCCAGTTAACTACCGGGCAACTGGCAATATGGTGTCGTGTAGGCGAACGGTTTGCTGATGTCAACGTTGTGAACAGAGTGCCCCATGGTGGCAGTGGGGTTATGGTATGGGCAGGCATAAACTATGGACAACGAAAACAATTGCATTTTATCTATGGCAATTTGAATGCAGAGATACCTCAATGAGATCCTGAGGCCCATACAACACTCCTTCCGTGGCCTCCAACTGCTCTTAAACGCTAGTAAAACCAAATGCATGCTTTTCAACCGTTCGCTGCCTGCACCCGCGCACGCCTGACCAGCATCACCACCCTGGATGGTTCCGACCTTGAATATGTGGACATCTATAAGTACCTAGGTGTATGGCTAGACTGTAAACTCTCCTTCCAGACTCATATCAAACATCTCCAATCGAAAATCAAATCAAGAGTCGTCTTTCTATTCCGCAACAAAGCCTCCTTCACTCACGCCGCCAAACTTACCCTAGTAAAACTGACAATCCTACCGATCCTCGACTTCGGCGATGTCATCTACAAAATTGCTTCCAACACTCTACTCAGCAAACTGGATGCAGTTTATCACAGTGCCATCCGTTTTGTCACTAAAGCACCTTATACAACCCACCACTGTGACTTGTATGCTCTAGTCGGCTGGCCCTCGCTGCATATTCGTCGCCAGACCCACTGGCTCCAGGTCATCTACAAGTCCATGCTAGGTAAAGCTCCGCCTTATCTCAGTTCACTGGTCACGATGGCAACACCCATCCGTAGCACGCGCTCCAGCAGGTGTATCTCACTGATCATCCCTAAAGCCAACACCTCATTTGGCCGCCTTTCGTTCCAGTTCTCTGCTGCCTGTGACTGGAACGAATTGCAAAAATCGCTGAAGTTGGAGACTTTTATCTCCCTCACCAACTTCAAACATCTGCTATCTGAGCAGCTAACCGATCGCTGCAGCTGTACAGTCTATCGGTAAATAGCCCACCCATTTTTACCTACCTCATCCCCATACTGTTTTTATTTATTTACTTTTCTGCTCTTTTGCACACCAATATCTCTACCTGTACATGACCATCTGATCATTTATCACTCCAGTGTTAATCTGCAAAATTGTAATTATTCGCCTACCTCCTCATGCCTTTTGCACACAATGTATATAGACTTCCCCTTTTTTTTCCTACTGTGTTATTGACTTGTTAATTGTTTACTCCATGTGTAACTCTGTGTTGTCTGTTCACACTGCTATGCTTTATCTTGGCCAGGTCGCAGTTGCAAATGAGAACTTGTTCTCAACTATCCTACCTGGTTAAATAAAGGTGAAATAAAATGTTTAAAAAAAATTGTTGTGACATTCATCCGCCACCATCACCTCATGTTTTAACATGATCATGCACGGCCCCATGTTGCAAGGATCTGTACACAATTCCTGGAAGCTGAAAATGTCCCAGTTCTTCCATTGCCAGCATGTTCCACTTCCCGCCAATATCCAGCAACTTCACACAGCCATTGAAGAGTGGGACAACATTTCACAGGCCACAAGAAATTAGTTGAAGTACTTTATGCAAATAATAATTTAAGTAGGCCTTAGACACTCACTGTATATAAGACAAATAAAACCCAACATTTTACCACTGATCAACTTTATACGATGGTGCTATCTGCATATCTGTATTCCCAGTTGTGAAATCCATAGATTAGGGCCTAATTAATTAATTAAAATTGACTGATTTCCTTATATGACCTGACTCAGTAAAATCTTTGACATTTTTGCATGTTGTGTCGGTATTTTTGTTCATTGTAGTTCTGATACAAAATGTTTTGATGATGAACCCGAAAAATGGCACAAACTGACAGAACAAATGAACGGGTGAGTTTACAAAAACTCTCCTCCCCTCACGTTCACTAGCACAACACATGTAATTAGTAGCTGCATATTTGTTGTAGCTGTGCTTAAAATACCTTTATATGGCAGGGCAAAGCGCTACCATAATGAGCATTTAACATGGACGTAGGCTGTTAAAACAACTTCATTGAAATTTAAAACCTATTCTAAACTAGAAGGCCCATACATCTCAATGATAACACATACTAAGACATTAGAAGCTGCACAGTTTCACAATCATTTTGCAATCCATATAAATACATGTCCTGCACCATTTACGGCTCATAGCGGCATTTTGGCCTAAGAGCTGAAATACTCCCTTGAGCTGAGAGCGCTTCTCCGGTCTTCCACCATGTTCCCTGCAGGATGAGAGACATGTTGGCAACTAGAGCACGAGATGAGAGCAGTTACATAGGCAGCTGAACTAGATTAACTTTGCATTCTTTCAAAATGGAGAGTATTATAATTCAGTGGGAAGAGGGGAAGCACATACACTCAAGCTCTGAGGCTGGCTGCATCTGAGTGTTGTAGTGTTTCTGCCGTGTGACAGTCAACACAGCAAAGTTCACCTCCTCCTCCACCCCTCGTCCTGCACGGCGGGTAGAGGAGCAGACAGTGTTCTGAGGGGTGGGGTGGTGTTGTGGGGACTCCAGGTCTAGATAATGATTCTGAAAACAAAGGACAAGGCAGCTCCAAGAGCCAAACCCAGAGACAGGAAGAACGCCATGATGGTCCCGGCCGTCTCCGCTTCGCGTTGTGCCACTTTCCTGTATGGAAATAGGAGGGACAAAACACATGACCAGGAGAAGAAAACAGGACTGTATACAAAATGATGAACCAGTGCAATGTCTTTTTCGTCATGAGAAGACTGTGAAAGTACAGTGTTTCTCAACCTGTGTTACAGGAACCGGCAAGCTATGGTTCCCTTCTATGGAGTACCGCTTGCAAACTGACTATAATTAGTCAGCTTTCCAGCTGAGGAACCAGTCAGCAGTGCCGGTCCCTGATACAGAAGGTTGAGAACTCTGCTGTAGTTGTCACTGGCGATGGTCTTACTTTGGTCCGAAGCACATGCAGAGGCTGGCCAGGTATCCATTGCTGAAGGAGAAGAGGATAATGAAGACGATGTACCAGGCGTCGTGGGCGAACAGCACGGGCAGGTTGTTCCTGGGCTGGACGTTACACAGCATAAAGAGAGGCACAAAGACCACACGGAGACCCACCATGACGGGCAGGATGACGCTGTTCTTACCGGGCTGACAGGAAAAAGAGACATCGTACATCAACACATCATACAGATGTCAACACATCGTACAGATCCACTCCAATCTTATACTGTATACCCTGTTTAAAACAGATCACTTATGAATGTGAACCCTGATCGCAATCACCTCTCTTCATACTGGATTTTGTCAACAAGAAAGTTGCTGGTCAGGTGTGTTGAAATGTCAGGTTGCTGAGGGTTTTACACACTTCCTGTGTAGCTTCAGTAATGTAAACTGAGGGGGGGACAGTAGTGCAAGGTTATGTAGCCTGAGACAGAGCCACGCCCTGGATAAGATGGGGTCTGAAACCCACACACATTCAAATGAAAAGCTTAGACAAGGAGCCTGTGAACTCAGGGAATTCAGAAATGGCCTCCAAATGAAACCTTGAGTTACAGAATTCAGAGCAGGCAGGAGAAATAAACAACACACTATAAACTCAATTAGTTACATTATAATGAGGCCTACTATATGCTTCAGCACGAAGTGAGGCTAATAAAACACAGCACTGTAAAAAGGGATAGTGAAACATTTTCTCTGTGAAATCATTTAACTATTCCACCCGTGGCCAAGCTTAATTGCATTTGATTATTTCAATTGGATTGGATAGCAGTAGGGCCTGGAGAATAGAACACAACAGAGCATTGAGTGGTGTGAGGCTGATAGGGTTCAGGGCAGGTTTTCAGATGGGCTGGAGATTAGATTAATGAGGTACTCACAGCTGGCTAAGGGATGTTCTAGGGTCAGCAATGTGTTATCAAGACTGTATCGCAATCTAATGGTTTAGATTGTCTGGCCAAAATATGTTGAATCACGGTATAATGGTAGCCATATTGTAGTCAAAGCAATTTCCTTTAATGTAAATTAGTCAGAATCACAGGAGGTTGGTGGCACCTTAATTGGGGAGGGCAGGACTGTTCTAAAGTAATCATAGGGGTCATGATGCGGAAGGGAGGGGGCGGAGGTAGAATTAAATAGAAACAGAACACCATCTAGATCTCTATGGGGAAACCTCTCAGCCAATGAATGACAGACTCCAGAGCTGGGAGCTGTTACAGCCCCAGTCATGAGATCTAGTTAAAAACAGGAAGCTACTCCAAATCAATAGGGGGTCTTTATTTTCACCACTCCTCAACCACCCACCAAAACCGACTTCCTTTCAGCAGTCACACAACCTCTTCATCCTAAAACCACAAGGGCTTTTTTCCAATACAAACCACTGGCCTACACAGCAACTGTTCTGTTCCAAACCAGATTTTTCACAGAATTCTGAACGATTGATAATACATTTAATTTGTAAAAAGCTTCTCACACACAAGGCGCAAATATAAAATAATCCAAAACAGACAACAAACAAAGATATATACCAGGTGACATCAGATCCAGAGGACATGAACAGAATTAGCAGAATTAGCAACTGCATGGTCTTGAGCTGTGCCATAAAAGGAGGACAGTCCTACTAGTGTCTGGAAGTGCATTCCACAGCCGCGGAACAGCGCAACGGATAGCCCTGTCACCCATAGTTTTTAGTTTGCTACGAGGCTGCTGAAGTTAGATGGAGGAGCAAAGGGTGCGTGTGGGGAAAAAGAGTAGAATGAGGTCAGACAGGTACTTGGTTCCAGAGTTGTGGATACCTTGGTAGGAGTGTAGTCGGTGCGCGAGCATATGGAGAGCCCGTGGCGTTTGGATAGCACTGGAGTGATGTGCTCGTGGGGGGTGTGGGTGAGGACACATGCACCACAGTTCTGGAAACATTGTGTCCTGTTTCAGAGCTTGGCAGATGCGCCAACAAACAGGCCGTTACAATAGTCCAGACGGGATTAAATAAAGGCGTGGATGAGTCACTCAGATGCAGGATGTAATCCCATAGGTCGTAACCTGGCAATGTCTTTGGTCACACTCTTGATATCAGCCTCAAACGAGAGCCGACTGTCAAATATCACACCCAGGTTGCGGACCTCACTGGAGGGGAGGACCTTGACACCATGCCAAAGCAGCAGCTACTCTTCCTGGGGTCCAGCTAAATTAAGGCAGGTTATACCATTTTAAAACATTACAATACATTCCCAGATTTTACAACACGCTGTGTGCCCTCAGGCCCCTACTCCACCACTACCACATATCTACAGTACTAAATCCATATGTATGTATAGTGTGTATGTGCCAATGTTTGTGTTGCGTCCCAGTCCCCGCTGTTCCATAAGGTGTTTTTTTAATCTGTTATTTTAAATCAAATTTTACTGCTTGCGTCAGTTACTTGATGTGGAATAGAGTTCCATGTAGTCATGGCTCTATGTAGTACTGTGTGCCTCCCATAGTCTGTTCTGGACTAGGGGGCTGTGAAAAGACCTCTTGTGGCATGTCTTGTGGGGTATGCATTCAACATGTCAATACCTCTCATAAATAAAAGTAGTGATGAAGTCAATCTCTCCTCCACTTTCAGCCAGGAGAGATTGACATGCGTATTATTAATATTAGCTCTCTGTGTACATCCAAGGGCCAGCCGTGCTGCCCTGTTCTGTGCCAATTGCAATTTTCATGAGTCCTTTTTTGTGGCCCCTGACTACAAGACTGAACAGTAGTCAAGGTGTGACAAAACTAGGGCCTGTATGACCTGCCTTGTTGATAAGAAGGCAGAGCATCGCTTTATTATAGATAGATCTGGCATGGGTCCTGAGATCCTCAAAAGGTTCTACAGCTGCAACACAGAGATGCACTGGTTGCATCACTACCCGGTACGGCAATTGCTCGGCCTCTGACCGCAAGGCACTACAGAGGGTAGTGCGTACGACCCAGTACATCACTGGGGCTAAGCTGCCTGCCATCCAGGACCTCTACACCAGGCGGTGTCAGAGGAAGGCCCTAAAAATTGTCAAAGACCCCAGCCACAGACTGTTCTCTCTACTACCGCATGGCAAGCGGTACCGGAGTGCCAAGTCTAGGACAAAATGGCTTCTCAACAGTTTTTACCCCCAAGCCATAAGACTCCTGAACAGGTAATCAAATAGCTACCCGGACTATTTGCATTGTGTGCCACCCCCCAACCCCCTCTTTTTATACTGCTGCTACTCTCTGTTTATCATATATACATAGTCACTTTAACCATATCTATATACTACCTCAGTCAGCCTGACTAACCGGTGTCTGTATGTAGCCTCGCTACTTTTATAGCCTCGCTACTGTATATAGCCTGTCTTTTTACTGTTGTTTTATTTCTTTACCTACCTTTTGTTCACCTAATACCTTTTTTGCACTATTGGTTAGAGCCTGTAAGTAAGCATTTCACTGTAAGGTCTACCTACGCCTGTTGTATTCGGCGCACGTGACAAATACACTTTGATTTCATTTATCCCCATCTTAGCTACTACTGCATCAACATGTTTTGACCATGACAGTTTACAAATTAGTGTTACCCAAGTAGTTTAGTCATCTCAACTTGCTCAATTTCCACATGATTTATTACAAGATTTAGTTGAGGTCTAGGGTTTTGAGTTGAGGTTTAGGTTTAGGTTTAGTGAGTGTTTTGTTCTAAATACAATGCTTTTAGTTTTAGAAATATTTAGGGCTAACTTATTCCTTGCCACCCATTCTAAAACTAACTGTAGCTCTTTGCTGAGTGTTGCTGTCATTTCAGTCTCTGTAGTAGCTGACGTGTATAGTGTTGAGTCATCCGCATACATAGAAACTCTGGCTTTACTCAAAGTCAGTGGCATGTCGTTAGTAAAAATTGAAAAAAGCAAGGGGCCTAAACAGCTACCCTGGGGAATTCCTGATTCTAACTGGAATATATTAGATAGGCTTCCATTAAAGAACACCCTCTGTGTTCTGTTAGACAAATAACTCTTTATCCACATTATAGCAGCCATAACACATACGTTTTTCCAGCAGTAGACTATGATCGATAATATCAAAAGCTGCACTGAAGTCTAACAAGACAGCCCCCACAATCATTTTATCATCAATTTTTCTCAGCCAATCATCAGTCATTTGTGTATGTGCTGTGCTTGTTGAGTGTCCCTCCCTATAATCATGCTGAAATTCTGTTGTCAATTTGTTTACTGTAAAATAGCATTGCATCTGGTCAAACACAATTTTTTACAGAAGTTTACTAAGGGTTGGTAACAGGCTGATTACTTGCTGAAATAGCCAAAGGGGGCTTTACTATTCTTGGGTAGCGGAATGACTTTAGCTTCCCTCCAGACCTGAGGGCACACATTCTCTAGTAGACTTAAATTGAAGATGTGGCAAATAAGGAGTGGCAATATCATCTGTTATTATCCTCAGTAATTTTCCATCTAGATTGTCAGACCCTGGTGGCTTGTCATTGTTGATAGACAACAATAATTTTTTCACCTCTTCCACACTGACTTTACACTGACTTTGTAGTGGCATTGGCAATGTCAGTGCTTGTGGAAACAGAGCTTTTTATGTTGTCAGCATAAAAGCGAAAGCCCTGTCTGTTTCCTCAAGATGTTTCCCAGTGGCAGCATTCAGATATAAAACATTAGTAGCCCGAGGACAGAGCCTTGAGGGACTCCCTGTCAGACCACAACTGTCTGACCTACTAGGATGGCTACAAACTAGTAGCGATCAGTGAGATAGGACCTGAACCAGTCCAGGACAGTGTCTGACAGGCCCCAAGAGCTTCTCCATGCGGTCCAGCAGGATGGGGTGGCTGACCCTGTTGAATACTACACAGAGGTCCAGCAGTGTGAGGATGCGGGCAGCCCCAGAGGCAGTATTCATGAGGAGTTTATTGATGACCCTTACGGAGTTTATTGATGACCCTTACCAGGGCAGTCTCGGTGCTGTGTCTAGCTCTGTAAATCCGACTGGACGGGTGTCTCAGCATGATTTCACTCATACAAGGTTTCCAACTATAATTCCATTCTATTCACTTTGATGGTGTGTGGAGGAGGGGTTACAACCCCTATAACGTCATGTAAACCAGGCAGTAATCTGGATCAGATTTGGATTAACATTTTTGAGAAGTTAAGGTATTTTTAAACAAAAGTGTTATGTCATTGTTATACTGTTGTATGGGAATCATTAGCCTATCCTTCTCCTCTCCCTTTTAGATTGATGAGATGCCAAGACATTCTGATCTATGGTCCAGTGAAACGTCAAAGAAGTTGGCCAAGGGGAAAAATTGGTCAGGCCAGGGGGAACCATTTTAAGGGAGCACAGATGTTGAGTAGGAATCTACACCAACAAGCCTTTGTCTGTTTGAGACAGTGTCAGTGGAACTAGTGCTCAGGGCCTCAAGACTCACCCACATACACACGGCCGTCAGACTCCTTCCTGCCCAGTCCATCACGTTGAAGAGCAGGAAACACGACACAGGGATGAAGTATGTATCTGTGGCCACAAAAGGACAATAAACCGCATGGTGAATAACAAGTCCACAGACTTAAAATCAATACTGGAAACTATTTGAGCAAAATCGCAAGGGCAGATGTTTGGCATTGTCCTTGCTAGTTTTTTTTATATAGAGGATGAATGCTATGAGCCTGTATGCTGGTCACTCTCTTCACACACCATTTATACAGCAAAACACAGGTGAATAAAGACTTGTGTAATCATTTACAACATAAACGCTCCCTTAGCACACTCACCCCAGGCACCTCCATCGGCCATGGTGGATCTGACATCAACTGTGACTGCAGGAAAAGTTCCGATGGTGATGGTGAACACGAAGCACACAGAGAGGGCCATTACCCAGATCTACAAACACAGGACAAAATAAGTCCAACATAAGTGGGTGGTTTTAGGCCCCCCCACCAATTTCCTTACTTGGGAGAACCACTTAGTTGATATTATCTTTGTGCAGGTCCCTTGCCTGTTTAAAGATGGCAAACACAGATATCGTGGGCTTGGCTTCCTCCTCTGTCAGACTGACCACTGGCCTCTTCTCTGCTGGGCTGTCTGTCACACAACGCAAAAGTCTGTATGATTCCTCACATCCTCTTTTGTTGTTAGCGTTACACAGATAGAGATGCAAAATAATCTAATTTAAAGAAGAACTGAGAATTAAATCAAGAAACATACATAAACAAGCAAACTATAGTTATACTATAATCCAGCGAGCCCTGGGCTGAGTACACTACTACACACAAAAGGAGAAACACATTTCTCAATGGCTTCAGGTTTTATAAGCCGCGTCTTGTTACATGTCATTCCAGCTGCTGACTGTACCTTTTTTCAATAGGTTCATCTTGTTCTCCTCATCTCCGCCGGCTGGCTTGGATCCATTACTTTCCAGGTAGTACTGGAAAAACTCCTGCGAGGTAGGGAGAGACTTTAAGACAATTCAGCACATTTGCCAACCCACATGATTTATTTATCCTTATACCAGGTACGTTGACTGATAACATCGTTTTTTTTTACAGCAACAACCTGGGGAACAGTTACAGGGGGAGGAGAGGGGATGAAATGAGCCAATTGGAAGCCAGGTGGCTATGATGGTATGAGTGCCAGATTGGAAATTTAACCAGGACATCGGGGTTAACATCCCTACATATTATTATTATCAGGTTACTGAATCTGTCCATATAGCTGAGTAGGAGGACACATTATGGATACAGGCCAGGGGGCTTTATAGTGCTACACCCTGCTAACGACTTCCCTCAGATAACCTTGTTGAGCCAATGACGACTTCCCTCAGATAACCTTGTTGAGCCAATGACAACTTCCCTCAGATAACCTTGTTGAGCCAATGACGACTTCCCTCAGATAACCTTGTTGAGCCAATGACGACTTCCCTCAGATAACCTTGTTGAGCCCCGGACAAAGTATTTTGAGGTCAGAGCATCCCATTAGGAAGACCAGATCAGTAGGGGTCAATGTTCTGTGTAGATTAGAGCAGCTATTCTAAACTGGTGGGTCGCAACCCAAATGGTTTTGAATGGGTCGCAAGTTTTTTTAATGAAAAATACTCCAGTCTGAACTTAAACAACTAAAACCAGGTAGAAAGTGTGTAGAAATCATAATGATTTTATATTTTAACCTCAACTATATTTCTTGTGGTCTCAAACCAGTGAGCTTAACATTCTTCATCAAGGACTGAAAATGAAAGGTGAGACTTGTTCCCTTTTCATATAATTGGTACATTTACGAGCATTAACCACAGTTTTCCAGATTAAATTTTTTTTTTTTTTTAAATCAACATGTGAATATTGGATTGAGGCAGACAACTTGGTTAAATTTGGGTCCCAAGGACAAAATCAGTTGAGAGCCACTGGATTAGAGTGTGTTAGTTGGAGGTTTTACCATACTGGGCAGAGCGAGGTAGGACAGGATGGCCAGGAAGATGACCACGCACGCAGTGATGAAGTAGCCAAAGGCACTGTCCTGCAGGGCTGAGCCACCTACACACAGAACACAGGGTCATGACCAGGAAGTGCTTACTATCTTCATCCTGGAATAGAAGTTATGGACCTGCTGTGAGTGTTAGACATACTGGCCAGGGCACAGATCATGGAGAAGGCAGCGAAGGTTCCAGCGAGACCCTGTCCACTCATGATAGGTGTGGTGTAGGAGGCCGGCAGCATTGCAGCCAGGCCAAACAGACTGCCTTGCAGCACTGCCCCAAACGCTGGTTAGAGAGAGAGAGGGGGGAGAAAATTAAGTCAATTTAGAGAGAGAATGAGGGATTGTAGATGTTGGATAGAGGGAGTAATACATTTGAAGGCAAGAAAGGGAAAACAACTTTATTGGAAGAAAAGGTCATGATATACTCAAAAGAGGAAGATCAAGACAGGTAGGGTTGGCACATCACAGAGACATAAAGCAAAAACAAATGAGAACATCACAAGGGTTGTTTTACATAAAACATTATTTCATTCACCCCCTTTCCTAGTATACACAGTATTCACCCAGTCCTCCCCTCTGGCAGAACCTAAACAGCCGGAGAAGCTGCTCCTCATCAGGCATCAGGATCAAACCAACAGGAGAGCAAAATGGGGGTGAGCGTATCCTGTTTTACGTCCCATTTTAAACAAGCCAACTCCATAGCAGATGGTGTGAGTGGTGAATGAGTTGTGTGTGTGTGAGCTTGGTGTGTTAGGTATGAGGTAGGTTGGGGTCCACTTACAATTGATGCAGATGATTTTGATGATGGTGAGAGAGAAGAAGGGGAGAGGGCCCATGTCCACTTTGACCAGCACCGCCGTCAACAGAAACACCACCAGGATCACAGACAGGCAGCCGGCGATACGCCAATTCTGAGGAATCCTAGGGGAGAGGTGAGGGAAGAGTGAGAAAGGAGGATAAAAACAGATGACATTCCTACGACTATTTAGACCGAAGTGGAGGTCACCGATGGACGACTAGGGCTGGGAATCCCCAGGGACCACAAATACTTTGGTTCCAAAACGATATGCATTGCGATTCTCACAATTCTATGTATTGTGATTCGATACTGATTTTATTGCTATTCAATGTTCCAAACATATTGCTCACCATATGTCTGCTGTAGAGGGACAAGAGAGATCCATGAGAAAACGAGTTTTGATCAGTCATGGAAATAAGTGCTGAAAACAAATTGGCTCCCTATTTAAAAAGATGGAGAACAAGCTATGAAGGAAAAATAGTGGAGTTTTGGTGCAGGAACAGCCAACTAGCGCAAAAATAATGTTGCGATTTTGTTAAAACGATACATTACTCAGGGTTGAAATGAGAGGGAGGATTACAGGTCTTTTCCTGGATCAAAATGGGGATTAGGTGGTGGGCGTGGAGCGGCGTGGCCAATGTTGCAGTCGCAGACCAACATTTTGAGGCCCTTCTGTTGGCCGCAGTGACAAAATGATGCAGTTTAAAAGCACATTTTCTGCAATTCTACACATCTTGCCATGGGGCTAGGGTTGGCGACCCCTATTGGCAAACCCCCCACCTCCAAACATTAAAAAAAAAGAATCACAAAAAACAAGACGGCTAAAAAAGGACCGCTAGCATGAGCTTGTTGGAGCTGTGGCACAAAATCAGTGTGTGTGTGTGTGTGTATATGGTGCGTTTGTCCGATGCGCCAGAAATCATGTAGGCCCCAGCTGCAGAGCATGCAACTCTGCTGTCCCAAGAACTGGATAATTATTCAATGATTTGCATTTTTGCCTAATCTTCCTCTCTTTTTAGACCTAGGCTTTTATACGTGGCATGTAGGTTCTAGAAATGGCTAATAATAGGCTATGGAAATAGGCCTACTGTACACTGTTTCTTTCATAAGCTTTGCTCAGCTGTAAGTTCTCTTTGGACTTTTCCCATCTTGATATTGTTTGCTCAATTTGTGATATTGTTTGACAATATTGGTCATTTAAAATAAAGCTGATGGAAAATCACCTAGAGACTGACTTTCACAATTGCTCCCATTTGAAAACTGCAACTTTAGGACAATAAACACTATTAGAATAGCGAATTTGGGAAACACTTCAACTTGTCTTCATGCTTTTGACAGAATATTTTAAATTGGTATGACTTGTTTTTTGATTCGCAGCAAGGAGGATACATGAATAATTTATTTTAGACTAAGCTTTGCTCAACTGGCTTTTTAAAACTACTCATTTGTTTTTTCTATTTTGCTAATGTTTGTTCTACCTTGCTCATTATTGTCAAACTTGGTCATTGTACTGTTGTCGGAGGAAATTAGCTCCAATTAAGCGCCGTCCACAGGGTATGGCATGGCATTGCAAAATGGAGTGATAGCCTTCCATCTTCAAGATCCCTTTTACCCTGTACATACAGTGGGGAGAACAAGTATTTGATAACCTGCAAAATCGGCAGTGTTTCCCACTTACAAAGCATGTAGAGGTCTGTAATTTTTATCATAGGTACACTTCAACTGTGAGAGACGGAATCTAAAACAAAAATCCAGAAAATCACATTGTATGATTTTTAATTAATTTGCATTTTATTGCATGACATAAGTATTTGATCACCTACCAACCAGTAAGAATTCCGGCTCTCACAGACCTGTTAGTTTTTCTTTAAGAAGCCCTCCTGTTCTCCACTCATTACCTGTATTATCTGCACCTATTTGAACTCGTTACCTGTATAAAAGACACCTGTCCACAGACTCAAACAGACTCCAACCTCTCCACAATGACGAAGACCAGAGAGCTGTGTAAGGACATCAGGGATAAAATTGTAGACCTGCACAAGGCTGGGATGGGCTACAGAACAATAGGCAAGCAGCTTGGTGAGAAGGCAACAACTGTTGCAATTATTAGAAAATGGAAGAAGGTCAAGTTGACGGTCAATCACCCTCGGTCTGGGGCTCCATGCAAGATATCACCTCGTGGGACATCAATGATCATGAGGAAGGTGAGGGATCAGCCCAGAACTACACGGCAGGACCTGGTCAATGACCTGAAGAGAGCTGGGACCACAGTCTCAAAGAAAGCTATTAGTAACACACTACGCCGTCATGGATTAAAATCCTGCAGCGCACGCAAGGTCCCCCTGCTCAAGCCAGCGCATGTCCAGGCCCGTCTGAAGTTTGCCAATGACCATCTGGATGATCCAGAGGAGGAATGGGAGAAGGTCATGTGGTCTGTTGAGACAAAAATAGGCAAACTCGCCGTGTTTGGAGGAAGAAGAAGGATGAGTACAACCCCAAGAACACCATCGCAACCGTGAAGCATGGAGGTGGAAACATCATGCTTTGGCGATGCTTTTCTGCAAAGGGGACAGGACGACTGCACCGTATTGAGGGGAGGATGGATGGGGCCATGTATCGCAAGATCTTGGCCAACAACCTCCTTCCCTCAGTAAGAGAATTGAAGATGGGTCGTGGCTAGGTCTTCCAGCATGACAATGACCCGAAACACACAGCCAGGGCAACTAAGGAGTGGCTCCGTAAGAAGCATCTCAAGGTCCTGGAGTGGCCTAGCCAGTCTCCAGACCTGAACCCAATAGAAAATATTTGGAGGGAGCTGAAAGTCCGTATTGCCCAGCGACAGCCCCAAAACCTGAATGATCTGTAGAATGTCTGTATGGAGGAGTGGGCCAAAATTGCTGCAGTGTGTGCAAACCTGGTCAAGAACTACAGGAAACGTATGATCTCTGTAATTGCAAACAAATGTTTCTGTACCAAATATTAAGTTCTGCTTTTCTGATGTATCAAATACTTATGTCATGCAATAAAATGCAAAATATTTACTTAAAAATCATCCAATGTGATTTTCTGGATTTTTGTTTTAAATTCTGTCTCTCACAGTTGAAATGTACCTATGATAAAAAATTACAGACCTCCACATGCTTTGTAAGTAGGAAAATCTGCAAAATCGGCAGTGTATCAAATACTTGTTCTCCCCACTGTATCTCCCACTTTACCACCACCAATGCACCCCCGGACCATCACATTGCCTCCACCATGCTTGACAGATGGCTTCAAGCACTCCTCCAGCATCTTTTCATTTTTCTGTGTCTTACAAATATTCTTCTTTGTGATCTGAACACCTCAAACGCAACACTTTTTTCTAATCTTCCTCCATCTAGTGTTTGTTCTTTTGCCCATCTTAATCATTTTATGGGCCAGTCTGAGATATGGCTTTATCTTTGCAACTCTGCCTAGAAGGCCAGCATCCCAGAGTCGCCTCTTCACTGTTGATGTTGAGACTGGTGTTTTGCAGGCACTATTTAATGAAGCTGCCAGTTGAGAACTTGTGAGGCGTCTGTTTCTCAAACTAGACACTAATGTACTTGTCCTCTTGCTCAGTTGTGCACAGGGGCCTCCCACTCTTCTTTCTATTCTGGTTAGAGACAGTTTGCTCTGTTCTGTGAAGGGAGTAGTACACAGCATTGTACCAGATCTTCAGTTTCTTTGCCATTTCTCGCATGGAATAGCCTTCATTTCTCAGAATAAGAATAGACTGACGAGTTTTGGGAGAAAGTTATTTGTTTTTTGCCATTTTGAGCCTGTAATCGAACCCACAAATGCTGATGCTCCAAATACTCAACTAGTCCAAAGAAGGCCAGTTTTTCAACTGTGCTAACATAATTGCAAAAGGGTTTTCTAATGATCAATTAGCTTTTTACTGATAAACTGATAAAACTAGATTAGCTAACACAACATGACATTAGAACACAGGAGTGATGGTACAGACATTACCAGCCAAAAGTTCAGACACCTAGTCATTCCACGGTTTTTCTTGAAAACTATGAAATAACCCATATGGAATCATGTAGTAACCAAAAGTGTTAAACAAATCAAAATATATTTATATTTGAGATTCTTCAAAGTAGCCACCCGTTGCCTTGATGACAGCTTTGCACACACTTGGCATTCTCTCAACCAGCTTCATGAGGTATTCACCTGCAATGCATTTCAATTAACAGGTGTGCCTTGTTAAAAGAACATTTGTGGAATTTCTTTCCTTCTTAATGTGTTTGAGCCAATTAGTTGTGTTGTGACAAGGTAGGAGTGGTATACAGAAGATATCCCTGTTTGATAAAAGACCAAGTCCATATTATGGCAAGAACAGCTCAAATAAGCAAAGAGAAACATCCATTACTTTAAGACATGAAGGTCAGTCAATCCGTAACATTTCAAGAACTCCGAAAGTTTCTTCAAGTGCAGTCGCAAAAACCATCAAGCACTATGATAAAACTGGCTCTCATGAGGAGCGCCACAGGAAAGGAAGACCCAGAGTTACCTCTGCTGCAGATGATAAGTTCATTAGAGTTACCAGCCTCAGAAATTGCAGACCAAATAAATGATTCAGAGTTCATGTAACATACAGTGATATATGTGCATGCAAAGAGCAAACAACAAGCTGCACAAGAACTCACTACTGTAATGGTCCAGGTTACAAAGTGGCTCAGTGACTCGTGTTTGCATCTCAATGTGAAAAAAACAGTTTGCATGTTCTTCACAAAGAGAGCAACAGATGCTACTGAGCCAGATGTCTATGTGTCAGGGGAGAAGCTCCAGGTGGTATCCGATTTTAAGTACCTTGGCATCATACTTGATTCCAACCTCTCTTTTAAAAAGCATGTGAAAAAGGTAATTCAAATAACCAAATTCAACCTAGCTAATTTCCGATTTATACGAAATTGTTTGACTATAGAGGTAGCAAAACTGTACTTCAAATCTATGATACTCCCCACTTAACATACTGCTTGACTAGTTGGGCCCAAGCTTGCTGTACAACATTAAAACCTATTCAGTCTGTCTACAAACAGGCTCTCAAAGTGCTTGATAGGAAGCCCAATAGCCATCATCATTGTCACATCCTTAGAAAGCATGAGCTCTTGAGTTGGGAAAATCTTGTGCAATACACCGACGCATGTCTTGTATTCAAGATCCTTAATGGCCTGGCTCCCCTTCCACTCAATATTTTTGTTAAACAGAAAACCCAGACATATGGCAGCAGATCCACAAGGTCTGCCATGAGAGGTGACTGTATAGTTCCCCTAAGGAAAAGCACCTTTAGTAAATCTGCATTCTCTGTGAGAGCTTCCCATGTCTGGAATACAGTGCCATCAGACACACATAACTGCACCACATATCACACTTTCACAAAATGCTTGAAGACATGGCTAAAGGTCAATCAGATTTGTGAACATGGTCCCTAGCTGTGTGTTGCCGCTCTCCATGTTGTCTGTTGTCTGTAGCTTGTGAGGTGTGGAAACACTTTGTTGCTTTTATGAATTTTGTCTTGCTGCTTTTTGTTCTATGTTGCTCTGTCTGTATGCTACGTCTTGATTGTCCTATGTTGCTATGTCTTGCTTGTTCTATGTTGCTATTGTCTATATTGTAATTGTTTTTAATTGTTTTTAATAACCTGCCCAGGGACTGCGGTTGAAAATTAGCCGGCTGGCTAAAACCGGCACTTTTACTGAAACGTTGATTAATGTGCACTGTAAAAAAAAAAGAAAAAAGAAATACATACACATCTCAACTTTTCAGAGGAGACTGCCACTTCGACCATGGAAAGAAACCACTACTAAAAGGACACCAATAATAAGAAGAGACTTGCTTGGGCCAAGAAACACAGGCAATGGACATTAAACTGATGGAAATCTGTGATTTTTGGAACCAACCGCCATGTCTTTGTGAGACACAGATTAGGTGAATGGATGATCCCTGCATGTGTAGTTCCCACCATGAAGCATGGAGGAGGTGTGATGGTGCTTTGCTGGTGACACTGTCTGATTGATTTAGAATTCAAGGCATACTTAACCAGCATGGCTACCACAGCATTCTGCAGCGATACGCCATCCCATTTGGTTTGCACTTAGGACTATCATTTGTTTTTCCAAAGGACAATGACCCAACAAATCAAAATCAAATCAAATGTATTTCTATAGCCCTTCGTACATCAGTTGATATCTCAAAGTGCTGTACAGAAACCCAGCCTAAAACCACAAACAGCAAGCAATGCAGGTGTAGAAGTACAGTGGCTAGGAAAAACTCCCTAGAAAGGCCAAAACCTAGGAAGAAACCTAGAGAGGAACCAGGCTATGTGGGGTAGCCAGTCCTCTTCTGGCTGTGCCGGGTAGAGATTATAACAGAACATGGCCAAGATGTTCAAAGATGTTTAAGATGTTCAACACAGCTACATGCAGTGTAAGGGCTATTTGACCATGAAGGAGAGTGATTAAGTGATTCATCAGATGACCTGGAATCCACAATCACCCGACCTCAACCCAATTAAGATGGTTTGGGATGGGTTGGACCGCAGAGTGAAGGAAAAGCAGCCAACAAAGTGCTCAGAATATGTGGGAACTCCTTCAAGACTGTTGGAAAAGCATTCCAGGTGAAGCTGGTTGAGAGAATGCCAAGAGTGTACAAAGATATCATCATGGCTAATTTGAAGAATCTCAAATATATTTTGATTTGTTTAACAATTTTTTGGTTACTACATGATTCCATATGTGTTATTTCATAGTTTTGATGTCATCACTATTATTCTACAATGTAGAAAATAGTCAAATAAAGAAAAACCCTTGAATGAGTAGGTGTGTCCAAACTTTTGGTTGGTACTGTATATTGTCCACATACTATATCTGTTTTTTGTGATTTTAAGATAATACTGAACCTTTTACATCCCCAAAATGATACTGTTTGGACATAAGCTCTGCCGCCAAATACTTTGGCGGCCCATACAAGACTTTTCATGCAGACAAAAACCTTGATTAGCAGAGATAAGTTAAGTTTACATGAGGCACCATTCAGGGTTAGGGTGAGAACTATGGTTGTTTAGGGGACTGTGAGGAAAATGCATTGAGTGAGGATAAGGGGACATTTAAACCGGCAGGGATTGAGGATAAGAGTGGGGTATCAATTCAATGTGCTTTTAAGATGAATGAGGTGTGGTTTGAAGTGAGTCCTGGGTTTCCTAGAGGTTACAGTAGGTTATAGTGACCATTAGTTCTAACTATACCTCTGGTGGATGAAGGAGTTGAGGCAGGTGAAGATGAGCAGGGGCACCATGGCGCACAAGGTCATCACGTTGTTGAACTTGGACTCTAGGATGCTCCTCGTGTCTCCCTCCACCACTGTGGTGTTGGCTGTCAGAATGGCTGAGCCCTCAACGGCCGGGTCCTTCAGTCGGTTGGTGAAGTACTAAAAAGAAGCAACAGGGTAAAGGAGAGAGAGACTTGGGGGTCAGCTCGTGACCAAAACTAATGAGAGTCAATGTTTTCATAATGCTAGCCTGCTGTCCAGGGCCAGTGCAGGGATTAAGGATATTGCTAAAAGTTTGAACTCCCCCTGCGATGAACCAGGGGTTTGTAGCGGTTTACAAAAGTGGTCTCAATAAACATGTCCTCCCTCGAGGCAGCTCCAGAAGCTCCCTTTGGTTAGAGTAGGTGTATTATTTAAGACCAGTTATATTACCCTTTTAAAGAAATAGGAACTCAGTCTGTGTGCCTTAACAGCATATTGTTCTACTTGACAACAGCTCTAAGTCTGATTTCTCATGGTTATCATAAGGAAACAGTTGTAGAAGAATGAAGAACAGTTACCATGGTTGCAGTCATGAAGAAATTCCATGGCAGGAGGGTTCCCAAGCCAAGGATGAAAAAAATGATCCACACTGCATTATACCTGACAAAAACAAATTTACACCAGTAATGTTAGTACAGTGGGGCAAAAAAGTATTTAGTCAGCCACCAATTGTGCAAGTTCTCCCACTTAAAAAGATGAGAGGCCTGTAATTTTCATCATAGGTACACTTCAACTATGACAGACGAAATAAGAAAAAAAAAATCCAGAAAATCACATTGTAGGATTTTTTATGAATTTATTTGCAAATTATGGTGGAAAATAAGAATTTGGTCAATAACAAAAGTTTCTCAATACTTTGTTATATACCCTTTGTTGGCAATGACAGAGGTCAAACGTTTTCTGTAAGTCTTCACAAGGTTTTCACACACTGTTGCTGGTATTTTGGACCATTCCTCCATGCAGATCTCCTCTAGAGCATTGATGTTTTGGGGCTGTTGCTGGGCAACACAGACTTTCAACTCCCTCCAAAGATTTTCTATGGGGTTGAGATCTGGAGACTGGCTAGGCCCCTCCAGGACCTTGAAATGCTTCTTACGAAGCCACTCCTTCGTTGCCCGGGCGGTGTGTTTGGGATCATTGTCATGCTGAAAGACCCAGCCACATTTCATCTTCAATGCCCTTGCTGATGGAAGGAGGTTTTCACTCAAAATCTCACCATACATGGCCCCATTCATTCTTTCCTTTACACAGATCAGTCGTCCTGGTCCCTTTGCAGAAAAACAGCCCCAAAGCATGATGTTTCTACCCCCATGCTTCACAGTAGGTATGGTGTTCTTTGGATGCAACTCAGCATTCTTTGTCCTCCAAACACGACGAGTTGAGTTTTTAACGAAAAAAAGTAATATCTTGGTTTCATCTGACCATATGACATTCTCCCAATCTTCTTCTGGATCATCCAAATGCTCTCTAGCAAACTTCAGACGGGCCTGGACGTGTACTGGCTTAAGCAGGGGGACACGTCTGGCACTGCAGGATTTGAGTCCCTGGTGGCGTAGTGTGCTACTGATGGTAGGCTTTGTTACTTTGGTCCCAGCTCTTTGCAGGTTATTCACTAGGTCCCCCCGTGTGGTTCTGGGATTTTTGCTCACCGTTCTTGTGATCATTTTGACCCCACGGGGTGAGATCTTGCGTGGAGCCCCAGATCGAGGGAGATTATCAGTGGTCTTGTATGTCTTCCACTTCCTAATAGTTGCTCCCACAGTTGATTTCTTCAAACCAAGCTGCTTACCTATTGCAGATTCAGTCTTCCCAGCCTGGTGCAAGTCTACAATTTTGTATCTGATGTCCTTTGACAGCTCTTTAGTCTTGGCCATAGTGGAATTTGTAGTGTGACTGTTTGAGGTTGTGACATCTGTCTTTTATACTGATAACAAGCAAGTTCAAACAGGTGCCATTAATACAGGTAACGAGTGGAGGACAGAGGATCCTCTTAAAGAAGTTACAGGTCTGTGAGAGCCAGAAATATTGCTTGTTTGTAGGTGACCAAATACTTATTTTCCACCATAATTTGCAAATAAATTCATTAAAAGTCCTACAATGTGATTTTCTGTATTTTTTTCTCATTTTGTCTGTCATAGTTGAAGTGTACCTATGATGAAAATTACACACCTCTCTCATCTTCTTAAGTGGGAGAACTTGCACAATTGGTGGCTGACTAAATACTTTTTTGCCCCACTCTATATGTATACCAGTTGTATCCATAAAATACATATCCACACAGCATTGAATGATTGCAGGCAAAAGCAAAAAGTTCTAAGTCAATGCACTCACTTGTCCCGTGGAGCGTTGATGGCCGTCATTTTCCTGAAGCAGGAACCAACTCTTCAGTCAAAATGTGGCACGGATTCTGAAAACGAGACATTTTCATAAATTAGCCTAGTATTTTTAGAGGCCCCTTCCTAAAGCAACGATATTCAAGCAAAACAGGATAAAGTTCAGGAGAATGAAATCAACCTGTTTTTCCCCCTGGTGATCTATATTTTTTATTTAATAAAATCTAACAAAATGCATTGTTATATTTTCATAACTTTTCCACATCGTATCTCCAATAATTGATTTACATTTAATTCCACAGGTTCATCACCAGCCAGTTACAATTCCATTTCCTGTCTAACTATTGTAGTTTGCCTAAGGGATACTAAGGAAAACCCTACAGATTCAGCAGGTATTTGTTCTCAAATATCAGTTTATGGTTAGGCTACTTTAAAAAGAAAAATGTATGACCAAATAGACAGAAGCGCATGTCACCAATATGACATCTCAGACAAACATCATCTATTTCTATTTTCTACCTACTACATTTGTAACCTAAAGATAAACCAAGTCCTTGCTTGCCAGGAAAATGGTCTTAATTTAAGATAAGCAGCATATGTAGGCAACAATAGAAATACCAGTGGTTATAACAGCTGACATTATACCAAACCACAAAGTAGCCTATGCAGCTCCAGCATTTCATAATATGATAAAAAGCCAGAAGACGACCTTCAAAACCTTATCAAGCACAATACTGTCATCAACAAACTAAAACATTGTAGCCAAATATGCACATAACTCAAATGTATCATACAAGCCAGCCACAGATTCAGTGTACTGTAATCAGCACTATTTTCTTCTGAGAAACATTTATTTTAAATTACACTTGGTTAGAGAAGTGCAGGGTTAGCCTAAATCCAAGATTTGATTTACTGAAAGGGTGGACCTATGAACAGAATTTCATTTTATACATGGAAGAAAAACCTGGTTAAGAGGTGGTCTCCAAATAACATCCAAACGTCCTTCCTTGAGTCCCTCTTAAACAAAAAGCCCAAGTTCACTGTACACACAGATGGCTGTGCAGAACTCCCAAGCATCCCAACAGCCCAAACAGGTTTAGGCTATCTCACAATGCATCTCATAGTCTCAAGTTATGGATACCATTAAGGAACAGACTAAGCCTCTTTAGATGAAAATGTGCCTAATAGATGATGGAGTTGTCATGAAGAAATGGTCATGGGAATGCACTGTCATTGGTTAAGAGTATTGAATGCAGCTCATTGTGAGTGTTCTACACTGGACAGTATTTTAGAATGTCTCACTGGGATCACATGGGAACCCACAATCCACTGGACTGTGTGTAATGTAAGCTATACATGTGAGCATACTTATTGTTAGGGACCATTGTAGAGGAAGACAAACACAGTAATGGGTCTGCTGCTGCGTTTCATTATGATGTTACCAAGTGGATTCTCATCGTGTGCTTGGTTCTCAGAGAATGTGGTCTCCAAGGTTGTGAACAGTACAGCGGTGCACCCTAGATTTTTATTTTGGCTCTTATTTTGCTTAACCCCTAGAGTCAAAATTGGATTAGCATAATAAAAACATCCACCTGTTTAAGCTGTTTGTTGCATGGTCTGCATCTCAATCCACCACGTCCACTGATGCTAGCCATCCCCACTTGTGGTGAAAGGTGGCAGAGCTAAAGCAGTGTTTGTAAGACCATGAGACATCCTGAAAAATCAGTCTTCTCACGAATGTCTGGCCTACAAAACACTATATTTTTGTTCAAATGCAGCAATTTCAAAGATTTGACTGAGTTACAGTTCATATCAAATTCAGTCAATTTAAATGAATTAATTAGGCCGCGTAGCCTAGTGGTTAGAGCTAGTAACCGGAAGGTTGCAAGTTCAAACCCCTGAGCTGACAAGGTACAAAATCTGTCGTTCTGCCCACTGTTTCTAGGCCGTCATTGAAAATAAGAATTTGTTCTTAACTGACTTGCCTAGTTAAATAAAGGTAAAATTAAAAATTAAAAATATCACATGACTGGGAATACACATATCTTACAAAAAAAGGCAGGGGCGTTGTTCAGAAAAACAGTCAGTATCTGGTGTGACCACCATTTGTCTCATGCAGCGCGACACATCTCCTTCACATATAGTTGATCAGGTTGTTGATTGCAGTCTGAGCCATTGGTGCCACTCAAAAGAATATATGTGAAAATGATTTCCAAGATGTGTACTTCCTGTTTTTTTGTACTCACTACCTTGCGCTGCTCGTGCATTGTTGTCCACAATGTAGGGGGGAAGGTTCTAAGGGATATGCAAGATGGTGATGGACTGATATCAGCCAATTAAAACCAGCGGTTGTTTCGTTCGCTTCTGCCATAGACTTCCAGTCAAGTTCCACTCTGAGGCTCTGTGAAAACAGATGGTTCGACAGAGAGCCGCCTGGTGGACAACATTACTTTATAATGTTACTTTATGACTAACATTATACCCTTATGTCAAGTTGTAAAACTCATAAGCCAATCATAACTACTTCTGGCCCTAAGGCAAATACGGACTGACAACTGTTGAGATTAGAAGTTGCTTTGCCCTTGTAGTCACCCTATAAATCTAAAGCCGTCCCATTACCATCATTCCCAAGAGATCAGACAGTAGTGAGAAAGCATTTTGAAGTAGTGCAGCGGTCACCCTTTACGTTAGGATAGAATGGGGTCTATATGATCTTGATTACACCACCAAATCCAAATTAAGGTGGACATAAGGGCATTGTACTGGAATAGCTCTGACTTACATTCCCAGACCGTGTTCTCTGGCTATAGCGTATGGGTCATATGACAAGATGAAAAGAACCGCGCTCTTCACCATTTCCCAGAAGTTTATATAGTTGTCATAACTTCATCAAGATTTTAAAAGACATGCTCAGGAACTTGTGTGCAACTCTAGCAAGATGCACACACAGCAGAGCCAGAAAGCAATGACGTGGTGCACATGTCATTCGGGGACCACTTTTGGCTCGTGAGCGCTACTTTCAAAACTACTGCCTAGAAAGTATACAAAAGTACCGGTTAATCTCTTTAAGGGAAAAATCAGTACTACTCCTAAGAGAAATTGTCCTATCCAAAATTAGCAAAACATTCCTGCAAAGTAGCAACAGATACCTCTTCACAAAGAATATTAAATAATCCCCCGTGCATTGGATAAAAAAGGTGTAGCAACAGTATCAATGTTTTTCCACATGGTGCAAGTCATCCCTCTGATTTGTGAGCAGTTTGCGAGCAGTTCCGCTCAGGGGATAAATCTGGTGGAACTATCAGAGCTTCCCCTGCCTTCACCCCACTACCCAACATGCCTTCACCCCACTACCCAACTTTGGTGACAGGACACACTCCCGCTCACCAACACACACACACACCCTCTGCAAGCATGTACTTCAACCCTTTACAATACTGTTTAAACAGCCAAATGGTGCACACTCACATTTATCATCCAAAATCAATTTCCTTCTCCCTTTCCAGGGATCTGGTTGCTGAATCTAACATGGGCTGGATCACCATGTAAAAAACAATGTGGGTTCTCGGAATAGCCTGAGGGTTGGTTTATAACAGTCACGGCTGGGCCTGTAATAGGAGACTGGTACATACGGTACTGTGGAGTGTCTGTGGGTTGCTCATGCAACCAACACACAGCCAGTCACCCTGACAGGCAGCACCTCCAAACATCGAGCCCCTTTATTATGACAGTTGGCTAGGAGTGGTGTGAACATAAAAATCCTATTGATGGTGAGTTCCCAGTAAACTCCCCATTGCTAGTTTCTCTCCTCCTTCGGATGGGGTACTTTGGAAATAAAAGCCTCGGCAAAATATATATTCAGTTCATCAGTTCCACATGACTGAAATAGCATTTAATCAGCACAGCAGGCCTAGGTAACACAGTTGGAAGTGTTAGATACTTTGACAGACAAAAGCGTGGAGATGAACCCAAGTCTTTGGTCTTTGGCTGAGAGAACAGAGAACATGTTATGAGAAAGCCAGGGAGAAAAAGGAATACTAAAAGTTGGCATGTGTGTATAGTGCAGTTAAATTCAGCTTTGTGCAGATAATTCAGAAGCATGTGATAGTATCAGTGTTCTTTCCCACCTGGACTATAGACACACAAGCCATTACTGAACTGAAGCTCTTCAAATCCAACTTTATTTTCATAAGCATTTAGGACTGATAGGAAACCTGATGGCATTATTTTCATACCTTGAGGATACTCAACGTTTAACAGCTCATAACCATGCAAAAAATACATTATTTAAGCGCAATCCCTTTTGATAAATGTTTCCTTTGTATACTACCTAAACTGACAACATATTAAATCTACTAGTTTATATTATAGTTTTTTATACACTTCAAGGTTGGTGGCAGTTACCTCTGAAGAGTGGAAGGCAGGTGAGCAGTGCACTGTGGTGCCAAACCAAAGCAATGTCCTTTCCTTTGGAAAGAAAAGCTGCTCACAGAAAAGGAATACCAGGGTCACCAATGGCATTGTTTTCAATTACCCTCCCTTTTTGCTACCAATTATTTCCTGCCCCTAAAAAAAAATACTAATTGAGCAATGCTACTCTATTTAGCTAAATGTTGAAATAAAAATTAACTGTGTGGCACTGTTTTGTCTGTGAAGCCATTTCACACAGGAGTGAAACGCTGTTGCTGTCTGTTCTAGCTCACTCAGTTTAGCTGCAGTTCATCAGCTGCTCATTGGCAGTTCTTGCTACAACAAAGAAGCCATTCTTGTGCTCCACAGCCAGGACTGTCAGGATGACACAGAAATAGCACTGACACTGGGCTAACCATGCTTCTATAGTTAGCCATGCTATTAGAACAGGGTTTCCCAAAACTTGGTCCTGGGGGCACGTTTTGGTTTCTGCCTTAGCACTAGACAGCCGACTCAAACAATCAAAGGTTGATGATGAGTTGGTTATTTGAATCAGCTGTGTAGTGTTAGGGCAAGAACCAAAACGTGCACGGGAGGGAGCATGATGACCGAGGTTGGGAAACCCTGCTATAGAAGACTTGGCTATGGTCTATAGACAACACTTCTGGGAATCATTTAAAGTAATGTTTGTCATGATCAATACACAATTATAAACTGGGTGGTTCGAGCCCTGAATGCAGATTGGCTAACGGCCATGGTATATCAGACCGTATACCATGGGTATGACAAAATATTTATTTTTACTGCTCTAATTGCATTACTAACGAGTTTATAATAGCAATAAGGCACTTCGGGGGGGGCTGCGTCGTGCTTAAGAACCGCGCTTAACCGTGGTATATTGGCCATATACCACACCCCCTTGTGCCTTATTGCTTAAGTATATCAAAACGACATGCAGACAAGTTTCAGCATTGGCTAGTTAGCTAACTGACAAATCGGAAATGAATGGATAGCGCGAGCTAGCCAACTAATACGCAACTAGGCCTAATGCTTTGAACACACCAACAGTGTATTTGCACAAAATAGTATGCAGCATCATCTGGATATGTATGCAACAAAAGCTCAACATTCACTTTCTGCTACCATTTCTGTCAAGCCATCTACCCATACAATTTGACTCATACGTTCGATAAATCCAAGGTGTGCACCACACCGAATGCACTGCAACTGCCTCTGCAAGGAAGCATTCCATTGGAAATGAATGTAATTCTGGTGTACCAAAATGCAAGGACACTGTCGGTGTGTTTGAAGCCTTGGAAAGAAGGAAAAAAACTCACAACAATTATAAACAATGCAAAACAACAACGGGACAGCTAGCTTGCTGAATTAGCTAACAGATGGGTCAGGGCCAGGCACATGACCCACCAGTCCCTATTGCCGTGTTCTTGTCATATTAACGTTCCTTACCGCGCTTAACGCTTCGAACACACCGACCAGTGTTCTTGCATTTTGGTACACCAGAATTACATTCATTTCCAATGAAAAACACTGTGTTTGTGATGCAGTGCGTTCGTTGGATTTATTGAACGTATGCGTCAAACTGTATGCGTAGGTAGACGCCTTTACAGAAATGGTAGCAGAAGGTGAATGTTTGCTCACAGGAAAGAGGATGAAGAGACCCTCTTTGCCATGAGCCTGGTACCAACACTGAAGAGGCTGCCTCAGCAAAGAAAAGCAGCAGTCAAGGATAAAATGTATCAGCTGCTGTTCGAAGCAGAGTTCAATGGTAATAAAAAAAATATTCTCCACATCACAGGTAGTGTCATAAGTGTTGCAACAGTAAAGTAAAGTAGGTCATTTTTACAGTATAGTCATGTAGGCTAATTGGTATTTCAGATCAAAGTATTAATATGAGGCAAATGTATAGCTGTTGTTTCTGGGTTAGAAAATATCCTAAAACAACAGTTTGCTGTCTAAATATTTGCCTGTCACATTCATACAAATTCCATGAGTAAACAGCAAGTATTACCAACTTTACCACACTGTTCCAATATTTATGACACCATCTACACTATACAAGCAGTATTTAGTTAACATAAATCTCCCCTTTTATGGTGTTATTTAAGTTAAGCTTGTATGTGTTGTTTTTCTCTTCCCTTTCAGAAATAGAGTCAATTTAGCTGACCAGCTCACAGGAAGGACAGGAAGAGGAGATGAGTTGTCTCGTTGTTGTTTTGACCTTTCTTTTCACACACGTCAGTTCCGTTTAAATTCAGTCAATTCATAAAGTAATTTGTTTATAAGTCTTAGGATAGCATTCATTATTAGTGTTACATAGATTTCTGAATTGACAGAATTGAATCTCATACAACGGAGAATTCACAGATGCTCTTGTTGGTCTCTTAGAAGACTAAAGGTGAATATATTTCTTTCATTTAAAACCACTTGAAAACCAGGGTGTTGAAACTGTTTGCTAAGTTATGTTCCATCGACTACATGACGTCCAGGGGCCATTTGTTTGTTTAGCTGTGTTATGGCTACACATTATTTTTTTTTCAGAGACAGAGACACACACACACACACACACACACACACCTCTTCGTACCTCAGATCCAGTGCCCTGCCCTCTCTCTCTTTATGGCCATGTCTGAAGTTCCCCTACTACGTCTAGGCTTTATGAGTAGTCCCTGTATCGGTCTGCAGTTGTGCCAAAAATACATGCTCTTGTTGTTCTGTTACAGGTTACACATACATTTATTTTTATTTTTACACGCACATACACAACACACATACTTGTCATGTTCTTTCCTGTACTTGAATACTTATTAAATTATGTTTTTATAGTCAGTTGTTTCAGTTGTTTATTCATATCTCATTTAGACTTAATCTGCTTATTTCTTTCCTACACCTTTGCAGATCTAAAACAAGATGAAAGTAAAAACACATTCTCTTCCTAATTCGTTTTTTTCCCACCTGTATTTTGTCAGGCCAGTGAACATGGTGGTAAACTGTACTATTTGTATGGACCCTAGGTTACCTAGGTTACGCTTTCCCTTTGTTATCATACTAACTGTATGTCTTATAACTTAGTGCTCCCGCTCACCTGGTGTACCATGCCAGGTGTGTATAATACTGATGTTAATGGGAGAGGGAAGGGGTTAAGGTGTGGTCTTTACTCCCAAATTTCACTTAAATATAACTTCCAAATGAAGAGAGACAATGACACAAAGTAATCTGGGGAAAAAATGCAATTTTATGGACAACAGTGGTTGGTTCTTAAAATAACCTTTGTGTTAGGGGGCTCTTAAAAGAGCTGTTTCACTCCACGGCATACTGCCATGGGACTTCACCTGCTGGTGATGAGAAGTAGGTGGTCAGCTTCTCCCTCACCTGGAGTGCCTGTCTGGGGGCGTTGTTGGCACTTGCCCTGGTGACATCAGGTAGGTGACCATTTGGCATGCCCATCTCCATCCGGAGCAGCTCCTGGAATGACCTCTGCAGGTAGTTATAGAGAACACGTGTGGCCTTCACGCAGGCATTGACATTTGAGGGGCTGAGACCAAGCACTCTCCAATACATTCTCCACCGGGCTTCCAGAATCACAAAGGTGCATTCAACAACTAACCTTGCCCTGGACAGTCGTTTGTTAAAGATCCTTACAGGCTTTGGCAATGGCAACTGGTGTCCAGCGTAGGGCCTCATGAGGTTGGGCCTTAAAGGGAAGGCCTCGTCGCCGACGAAGACATGGGGAACAGGTCCCAGGTCTTCAGCCCCAGGGAGTGATGCAGGTGGTGGAATCTCCAGGATGCCATCATGAAGTGCCTGGACTGAAGGCAGAGTCCCGGAGGGTCCCACCATCACTTCCCTTGCCGTAAGCACCAACAACACAGAAATAGTAAATGGCATCTACAACAGCCAAGAGTACAACTTAATATGTACCGTTGTTGTAGAATTGCGAGCCTGGATTACTACATGTTTCCCGTCAATGGAGCCAAGACCGTTGGGGAAATTCCACCTCTCCAGGAACTCAGCAGCGATGGCCCACCAGTCTTCCTCCTTGGGGACAGGCATGTATTCACCAACCAGACAGTCCCAAATGGCTTGTGCCACAGAGGGGACAATGCCTGCCACTGTGGACCGTCCAACTCGGAAGCTGAATCCAATGGTCCTGTAGGAGTCCCCTGTTGCCAAGAATCTAAAATATAATTCCAAATAATTATCAATATTGTGTGTAACTTGAATGCCACCCACATATTATATGTACTCATATAGCTACCTCATTACTGTTTATTATACTCTACTAATTATATTGTAATACTCATCAGCCATCATTAACAATGCCTTGAAACAGTACAATTCAGTCTATGACTATATCATTAAACTGTAGCCCAGGCCAACTCTACTCTTAGAAAGAATGGTACTATCTACTTAAAAGGGTTCTCCGGCTGTCCCCATAGTAGAACCCTTTTTGGTGCCAGGTAGTACCCTTTTGGTTCCAAGTAGAACCCTATTGGGTTCCATGTATAACCTATTCCCCAAAGGGTTATACCTGGAACCAAAAAGGGTTATCCTATGTGGAAAGCAGAAGGACACTTTTGGAACCTTTTTCTCTAAGAGTGTATGTGAGTCCAATAAGAATGTAATGAATGACTAACTGTCTTGAACAACAATGGGTCCTGGAGAAGACTAGCCTACCTTCATCAGAGGTCAGGCACCTCAACTTTCTTTTCATTTAGTAACATTGAATAATTAAAAAAGGATTATAAACGAACTTCTGGAAAAGTTATAGTCCTAATGAACATTCTGTAAAAGTACATCTGATGTCAAATAGGGACTATTAACTAGAGAGCCCTTTAGCTAGCTAGGTTGCACATAAAAACAATGTATCAAATATCAATCAATTATGGTATCAAAGGCTTTAAAAATGTACTTGAATGTAGCTTACCGGAGACAAATCGCCAGGCGTTCAACGGCTGGTGGACTCCCGTAGTTGGTATCCACCCGGGCGATCCTGGCTCCAACCATCTGGAGCAGATGATCGAACTGGCTTTGATCCAGACGAAAGTAACGTCGGAATTCCTCTCCAAACAGTCGAAGATCTTGAATGAGATGGTGGAACTCCCCTGCCTGCTTTCAGGACTGGACCCAAACAGACCTGCGCTTTCGGCAGGGCTGGTCCCGGTCCAACAGCGCGATCAAGACCACCTTCCTCAACGTTGATCTCATTGTTGAAAGAGCCTACTCTGCTATCTTGACTATTTATTATTGCATTTCGCGCCAAAACTGCATTTTAGTGGGAAATTATATTATAGGCTCTCATAATTAATTTGTGGATGTCATCGAATAAATAATATACTTGGCAAATAAATGAATAAAACATGTAAAGAGATTGTACAGTCTAACTGTTTTTATTATGTTATCCCACATGTTTTTACTGGATATGTGTGCAACAAAAATTCAACATTCACATTTTGCTACTTTCTGTCAAGTAAGTCTACACATACAATTTGATGCATACGTTCGATAAATCCAGCGTATGCACCACACAGAACGCTCTACAACTGCCTCTGCAACGCAATGCTTATATATATATATATATATATATACACATACATACATATACACACACACACACACACACACACACACACACACACACACACACACACACACACATACACACATACATACATACATACATACACACACATACATACATACATACATACATACATATATATATATATCCAGACGATGCTGCACACCATTTAGCGCAATGACACTGTCGGTGTGTTCGAAGCGTAAAAGTTGGCACTAAATTGAAATCCAAATCACGACAAAGAGTTTCCTCCAACAAACATAAGCGTTTGTCAGCACCAAGGCGCAGAAAAAAGGTATGAAAACCCGAACAAAATTACAATGTAGGAGAATGTTTCAGCTAACAATTGCCATCACTCATTCGTAAACAATGTGCAATCATAAAGTGTAGCCTAATCGGACGCTATACAAGTTACTGAAATATTTTACTCATTTGTAAACTATTCTACAACTGAGCTATGAATGTATAAGTAGTTTTCAACAAAAAGTTAAACAGTTCAATTCTATTTCTACTGGAACAATACCTTAGCGCGAGAAGAAGAGTACCAGTAGTCTGTCCTCAACCCAGTCAAAATTCAGGATGTAGTGAGGAGCCGCACATGCATCCCCCAACTCGTGACGTGCAGCAGCACTGATTGATGGCAAAGTGGTTCCCAAACTTTTTTTAAAAGAAACTCAGTCAGGTTTTCCTCTCGTCGTGTCAGTCATTGCAGACCCAAGAGTGCTATTTATAACTTGTCAGTAATGTCCAGTTTAATTTGCCCATGCCAGCTAACGTTTTTTTAGGCTATTGATTTAGTTGTAATGTTTGAGCCACTCATATCACATGAGCACACAAGACATGGCTAAATGTGTAGAATTACAGGACATTTGCTTTAAAACTGCACAATATTATCTAAATTGACACAGATATTTCAAACTTAAAAGTAATAAAGAAGACTTCTACAATGCAGTCACCGAGAGATTCACCTTGAAAGAGGGATGAATGGGCAGCAGGTAGCCTAAAGTTAGTGGTTAAGGGTGGCCAATAACCAAAAGGTTGCAGGTTCAAATCCCAGAGTCGGCTAGGTGAAAAATCTCAATGTGCCCTGGAGCGAGGCACTTAACCCTAATTGCTCCGGTAAGTCTCTCTGGATAAGAGCATCTGCTAAATGACTCAAATGTAGAGCAATGGACTTCATTTACAAGTTAAAGGGCAATTCTCCCACTTTTCAACATCATATTCATTATCCCCAGGACAATACCAGGTTCTACATATGTGAAAACGGACATTTCAATGATCTGTAGTTAAAAATTAAAAATGTCCTAAAAAAATGCTTATTTTTTACATCATAGGGTAGGATTAAAAAGTAAGAAATACTGTGATTTTCTAAATCTGCAGTTTCTAGCCAGAGGGAGGGTATTTTCTTGCTCCCCATGTCACTGTGAATTTCATGAAGTTGAAAATCACTTTTTTTTGTTTTAACTTTTGATGATGTCATCGGGTAGAACTTTCTAACTTTATATTTCTTTCTACAAAATCTAGTCATGCGCTGCTTTCACATATGTAGACACTGGCGTTGTGCTGTAGATAATGAAAATGAGTTGGTAAAGTTGCCCTTTAAGGCAGGTCTAAATGCCTTTTTTTAGGGTTAGGCTACTGTTGAATGAACATGAGAAGAACAAATCAAATTTATTTATATAGCCCTTCTTACATCAGCTGATATCTCAAAGTGCTGTACAGAAACCCAGCCTAAAACCCCAAACAGCAAGCAATGCAGGTGCAGAAGCACAAGAACAGTGCTGTTGTCCATTCAGGACCACATAGTTAACCTGTAGGCTATCAGATGAGCGGCCACCGAAGTATGTGTAAAATGAGTAAGCTCAAGTAAGCTATTCTAATTGAAATCGGCCTTCATCACATTGGGGAGATGTCGAGGTCAGTGAAACCCTTGGTGAGGACCAACGGCCCTGCAGTTTTATTCACTATGTCCACATCTATGTTTATGCTAGAGAGCGAGCAAAAGTATTTGTGGTTGAACAAACAGACTTATCATTCCTCTTTATCCAAATAAGAAAGGCACAATCACAAATGGCAAATGTGAAACCATCTGCTTTGATGGAGTTCTCGCCAAAAACCTGAGAGTGTTGAACTGCCATAGTACAAGCTTGACTGAGCATGCACAGGATCTACACGAACTAAATCACTCCATTTTATGTCTTGATAGTGGATGATGTTTAATCATTGCCCATACTCCAGCAATCAAACGAGTTGAAGAAGGAATGAACGATGAGAGACCTCCCATTGGGACAGTTTACACAAAACTACATGGAGTGCAGAGTATAGGGCCCCCACACTCAACTGGCGGACCATGGTCCGGACCCAGAAGGGGTCAATGTGGACCACAGGTCCCGACTACAAGTTTTTTTTTTTGTGTGTGAGGGGGATCTCGGTCAGAATTCAATTTCTGGTATCATATAAACACACACAGGACATGGGAACATTTGTACAATTGCAAAAAAATTGCTTTAAAACAGAAAATAAAATAAAACGCCCCATGGCAAAATGTGTAGAATTGCAGAAAATTCACTTTCAAACTGCTAAAATGTCTGCCACAAGAGGGGTGTGTACAAACATGGGTTGTGAGGTGGGGGTTTGTTACTACGCCAATAAATGACAATAATATTGACTACCCTGGTGTAGGGTATGTCCAATAACATTCCCTCATTACATAAAACATTTTTTCTTGTTCTCCAGTTGCATCAAGTATCGCGTGGACTTGGGTTGATGCTTATCACTATGTTGGGTTTGTGTGTGTCACAAATTCTACATTTCATGTCTGATTGATTTGATTGGCAGCAACACATACAGTTGAAGTCGGAAGTTTACATACACCTTAGCCAAATACATTTAAACTCAGTTTTTCACAATTCCTTACATTTAATCCCAGTAAAAATTCCCTGTTTTAGGTCAGTTAGGATCACCACTTTATTTTAAGAATGTGAAATTTCAGAATAATAGTAGAGAGTGATTTATTTCAGCTTTTCTTTTCTTTCATCACATTCCCAGTGGATCAGAAGTTTACATACACTCATTTAGTATTTGGTAGCAATGCCTTTAAATTGTTTAACTTAGGTCAAACGTTTCGGGTAGCCTTCCACAAGCTTCCCAATAAGTTGGGTGAATTTTGGCCCATTCCTCCTGACAGCGCTGGTGTAACTGAGTCAGGTTTGTAGACCTCCTTGCTCACACATGCTTTCTCAGTTCTGCCACATATTTTCTATAGGATTGAGGTTAGGGTTTTGTGATAGCCACTCCAATACCTTGACTTTGTTGTCCTTAAGCCATTTTGCTACAACTTTGGAAGTGTGCTTGGGGTCATTGTCCATTTGGAAGACCCATTTGCGACCAAGCTTTAACTTCCTGACTGATATCTTGAGATGTTGCTTCAATATAGCCACGTAATCTATTTTGCGATGTTCACCAGTCCCTCCTGCAGCAAAGCACCCCCACAACATGATGCTACCAACCCTGTGCTTCACAGTTGGGATGGTGTTCTTCACCTTGCAAGCGTCCCCATTTTTCCTACAAACCTATCAATGGTCATTATGGCCAAACAGTTCTATTTTTTGTTTCAACAGACCAGAGGACATTTCTCCAAAAAGTACGATGTTTGTCCCCATGTGCAGTTGCAAACCGTAGTCTGGCTTTTTTATGACGGTTTTGGAGCAGCGGCTTCTTCCTTGCTGAGCGGCCTTTCGGGTTATGTCGATATAGGACTTGTTTTACTGTGGATATAGATACTTTTGTACCCGTTTCCTCCAGCATCTTCATAAGGTCCTTTGCCGTTGTTCTGGGATTGATTTGCACTTTTCGCACCAAAGTACGTTCATCTCTAGGAGACAGAACCCATCTCCTTCCTGAGCGGTATGACGGCTGCGTGGTCCCATGATGTTTATACTTGTGTACTATTGTTTGTACAGATGAACGTGGTACCTTCAGGTGTTTGGAAATTGCTCCCAAGGATGAACCAGACTTGTGAAGGTCTAAATTTTTTTTCTGAGGTCTTGGCTGATTTATTTTGATTTCCCATGATGTCAAGCAAAGAGGCACTGAGTTTGAAGGTAGGCTTTGAAATACATCCACAGGTACACCTCCAATTGACTCAAATGATGTCAATTAGCCTATCAGAAGCTTCTAAAGCCATGACATCATTTTCTGGAATTTTCCAAACTGTTTAAATGCACAGTCAACTTAGTGTATGTAAACTTCTGACCCACTGGAATTGTGATACAGTGAATTATAAGTGAAATAATCTGTCTGTAAACAATTGTTGTAAAAATGACTTGTGTCATGCACAAAGTAGATGTCCTAACCGACTTGCCAAAACTATAGTTTGTTAACAAAACATTTGTGGAGTGGTTGAAAAACTAGTTTTAATGACTCCAACCTTAGTGTATGTAAACTTCTGACTTCAACTGTACATCTGTGTCAGTCGATCACGAGACCATGAAATCAAGTGACACATACAATGCATTCGGAGTATTCAGATCCCTTAACTTTTTCCAAATTTTCTTACGTTATAGCCGGATTCTAAAATTGATTGTTTTTCCCCTCATTAATCTACACACAATATCCCATAATGACAAAGCAAAAACAGATTTTTAGAAATGTTTGCAAATGTATTAAAAATAAAAAACGATCACATTTACATAAGTATTCAGACTCTTTACTCAGTACTTTGTTAAAGCACCTTTGGCAGCAATTACAGCCTCGAGTCTTAGGTATGACGTTATGAGCTTGGCACACCTGTATTTGGGGAGTTTTTCCCATTCTTCTCTGCAGATCCTCTCAAGCTCTGTCAGGTTAGATGGGGAGCATCGCTGCACAGCTATTTTCAGGTCTCTCCAGAGCTGTTCGATGGGGTTCAACTCTTGCTGGGCCACTCAAGGACATTCAGAGACTTGCCCCGAAGCCACTCTTGCGTTGTCTTGGCTGTGCTTAGGGTCATTGTCCTGTTGGAAGGTGAACCTTCACCCCAGTGAGGTCCTGAGAGCTCTGGAGCAGGTTTTCATCAAGGATCTCTTTACTTTGCTCTGTTCATCTTTCCCTCAATCCTGACTAGTCTCCCAGTCCCTGCCACTGAAAAACATCCCCACATCATGATGCTGCCACCACCATGCTTTACCGTAGGGATGGTGCCAGGTTTCCTCCAAGACGTGACGCTTGGCATTCAGGCCAAAGAGTTCAATCTTGGTTTCATCAGACCAGAGAATCTTGCTTCTCAATGGTTTGAGAGTCTCTTTAAGTGCCTTTTGGCAAACTCCAAGCGGGCTGTCATGTGCCTTTTACTGAGGAGTGGCTTCCGTCTGGGCACTCTACCATAAAGGACTGATTGGTGGTGCTGCAGAGATGATTGTCCTTCTGGAAGGTTCACCCATCTCCAGAGGAACTCTGGAGCTCTGTCAGAGTGACCATCAGGTTCTTCGTTACCTCCCTGACCAAGACCCCAGATTGCTCAGTTTGGCCGGGCAGCCAGCTCTAGGAAGCGTCTCGGTGGTTCCAAACTTCCTCCATTTAAGAATGAAGGAGGCCACTGTGTTCTTGGGGACCGTCAATGCTGCAGAAATGTTGTGGTACCCTTCCCCAGATCTGTGCCTTGACACAATCCTGTCTCGGAGCGCTTCGGACAATTATTTCGCCCTCGTGGCTTGGTTTTTGCTCTGACATGCACTGTCAACTGTGGGACCTTATATAGACAGGTATCTGCCTTTCCAAATCATGTCCAATCAATTGAATTGACTACAGGTGGACTCCAATCAAGCTGTAGAAACATCTCAAGAATGATCAATGGAAACAGGATGCACCGGAGCTCACTTTCAAGTCTCATAGCAAAGGGTCTGAATACTTATGTAAATAAGGTATCTGTTTTATTTTTAATACATTTGCAAACATGTCTAAACCTGTTTTCGCTCAGTCATTATGTGGTATTGTGTGTAGATTGATGAGGGGAAAAAAATATTTAATTCATTTCAGAATAAAGCTGTAATGTAACAAAATGAGGAAAAAGTAAAGGACTGAATACTTTCCAAATGCACTGAAGCTTTGAGTCTAAATGTAGCACTCTGACTGACCTTTTCTTTGGACAACACTATAAAGCATTACTCTAAGTGTTGTTTTCCAAATACTCTCTAGATTGTCTGCTGTGGATGTTAAATTTGTATGTTTGAATGGAATTGGCTGAAGCATTGTTTATGTTTGGCTTTGACAGTATGCATCTGGATATGCTGAGCGTGAGACTGTTGTTTGCTCTTATGTTCCAACTGCATTCACCCACACCCTGTCTAGTCTAAAATAAGGCTGCTGCGGTTTGGACACAGACCATCGGAGGAGTTGTAGTCTGGCAACTTCCACTCAATACACACCCCAGATCCCAAACCCATGAAGGAGTTAGGCTGGCTGATGGATACTCCAAAACCAGTCCTCTAAATGGTACGTCGTCGCCCAACACCATATTACACTTTATAGAAGTAGACCTGATTACCTTCATGAAACAAGCACAAAATGAAGATGTTTGTCTCATATAATATTTGTCTCTGTCACGCCAACCTCGGCCACGTGTTTTTTAAATTTCCTCCAGGAGCAAAAACTGACTCCACACACAGAGCAGAACAGCTCTGACTGTATTCTTCCAGGGGCGTAGTACAGGAAAGAGTGGCAGGGTTAGACCTGTGGTGGTTGTCTACATTTGTACATCTTGTCCTGCCACCCCCTTTCCATTTATTCCACTACTCAACCAGTCAACAAACTGTATTCTGGTCAGTAACCCCATCTTATATTCAATCATGATGTGTCAAGATGTTTGTTTACCAAAATTGGTTTGAATTCTGGCTGATGTCATCTACCCATTTTAGTAACGACAGGCAATAATAGGCAAATACGAAAGTAAACATGTCTATTCTATAACTGTTGAATTTGTGGCACAAAAATAAATAAAAAACATTCACAAAAAAGGGTGGAAGTGGTGTTTTTGACCACATACTGAAATTATTATTTTTATTATGAAAATGTATGTGCTCACTACTGTAAGTTGCTCTGGATAAGTGACAAAAATTTAAATATGAAAATATAAATTTAAGACTGAGAACTGAAACAAATTCCAGGGGAAAGCCTTTTTAACTCTTAGTTGAGAGAGCTCTGAACCCCATGCCTGATTAGAGGCTTTGTGGGGAGAAAAGCACAGAGTACGGATACATGCTCACAATAATGCGATTATTGTGGATAGCCAGATTAATATAATCATTTTAATTTAAAACATTTACAAGCTTTGCAAGAAAAACGAATTCCCTAACAATCATGTTTAAATCCTGACACATCTAAAATCAGTATGTGAAAACTACCTCATTCCGAATTTACTTCACTCGCGTTGAAGAGGGAGGCTCGCTCACATCAAATACACAGATGGAACGCTGATTAAGATGTTTACACGTCCTAATAATTTGAAAGATTGCTCAGAAAAGGTGTTTTAAATCGGCATATGCTTACTTCGATTTTGGCCTTACTCTCTTTATTTTAATCAGTGTAAGGTGTTTAAATAACTATTGCATAATCTGCCTACTGCCATAATCAGTTTATTATCAAATTATTACTGTGCATGTAAACATACTCAGTGTCACCAACACTGTGATTAACCTATTTTTATTTTTTATTTCTCTGTTATTTTACCATGTAAGTTGACTGAGAACACGTTCTCATTTGCAGCAACGACCTGGGGAATAGTTACAGGGGAGAGGAGAGGGATGAATGAGCCAATTGTAAACTGGGGATTATTAGGTGACCATGGTGGTTTGAGGGCCAGATTGGGAATTTAGCCAGGACACTGGGGTTAACACCCCTACTCTTCCGATAAGTGCCATGGGATCTTTAATGACCTCAGAGAGTCAGGACACCCGTTTAACGTCCCATCCGAAAGACAGCACCCTACACAGGGCAGTGTCCCCAATCACTGCCCTTGGGGCATTGGGTTGTTTTTTTAGACCAGAGGAAAGAGTGCCTCCTACTGGCCATCCAACACCACTTCCAGCAGCATCTGGTCTCCCATCCAGGAACTGACCAGGACCAACCCTGCTTAGCTTCAGAAGCAAGCCAGCAGTGGTATGCAGGGTGGTATGCTGCTAAATTAAACTGCTAAAGAAGTTTAAACAAAGACAGCACTAGGCAACCTGGTCTCAGAGCATTTTGTATTATTCTGTACAGAAATCTGAGACACTCCATTTAGTATGATACGTTATATTCCGTATGGTATGTATACATTTTTTCATTAGAATTTTTAAATTGACCTTTTATTTAAATAGGCAAGTCAGTTAAGAACAAATTCTTATTTTCAATGACAGCCTATGAACAGTGGGTTAACTGCCTTGTTCAGGGGCAGAATGACAGATTTTTACCACGTTGGCTCAGGGATTCAATCTAGAAACCTTTCGGCTACTAGTCCAATGCTCTAACCACTAGGCTACCTGCCGCCCCAATGGATGTCCATCACCCATTTCGTATGATATGTTACGAATTACAATTCGTATAATATGTAACGAATTTGCTAAACTTACAATGTGTTACAAATTTACTAAACATGCTATATGTTATGACGTTTCAAAACGTATAATATGTCACAAATTATAGCTTGCAAATGGTAGCTAGGGTAAGGGTTAAGGTTAGGGTTAGGGGAAAGGTTAGCTAACATGCTAAGTTGTTGCAAAGTAGGTAAAAAGTAGTAAGTAGGTTGAAAAGTTGCTCAAATGCTAAAGTTGTCTGTGAACAGATTTGAACTCGCAACCTTTGGTTCGCTAGATGTTCGCGTTATAAGCACACCCATCAGTCCCGACCAACCATCCTACTTTTAGTTTTTGCCTTAAGTAACCATATGTCTTATACAGTTGGAAGTCGGGAGTTTACATACACCTTAGCCAAATACATTTAAACTCAGTTCTTCACAAATCCTGACATTTAATCCTAGTAAAAATTCCCTATCTAAGGTCAGTTAGGATCACCACTTTTATGTTAAGGATGTGAAATGTCAAATAATAGTAGAGCGAATTTTTGATTTCAGCTTTTATTTCTTTCATTACATTCCCAGTGGGTCAGAAGTTCACATACACTCAATTAGTATTTGGTAGCGTTGCCTTTAAATTGTTTAACTTGGGTCAAACGTTTTGGGTAGCCTTCCACAAGCTTCCCACAATAAGTTGGGTGAATTTTGGCCCATTCCTCCTGACAGAGCTAGTGTAACTGAGTCAGGTTTGTAGACCTCCTTGCTCACACATGCTTTTTCAGTTGTTATGCCGACAAATCTTCTATAGGATTGAGGTCAGAGCTTTGTGATGGCCACTCCAATACCTTGACTTTGTTGTCCTTAAGCCATTTTGACACAACTTTGGAAGTATGCTTGGGGTCATTGCCCATTTGGAAGACCCATTTGCGACCAAGCTTTAATTTCCTGACTGATGTCTTGAGATGTTGATTCAATATATCCACATAATTTTACTTCCTCTTGATGCCATCTATTTTGTGAAGTGCACCAGTCCCTCCTGTAGCAAAGCACCTCCACAACATGATGCTGCCACCCCCGTGCTTCACGGTTGAGATGGATTTCTTCGGCTTGCAAGCCTCCCCTTTTCCCTCCAAACATTAGGATGGTCATTATGGCCAAACATTTCTATTTTTGTTTCATCAGACCAGAGGACATTTCTCCAAAAAGTATGATCTTTGTCCCCATGTGCAGTTGCAAACCGTGCTGAGTGGCCTTTCAGGTTATGTCGATATAAGACTTGTTTTACTGTGGATATAGATACTTTTGTACCCGTTTCCTCCAGCATCTTCACAAGGTCCTTTGCTGTTGTTCTGGGATTGATTTGCACTTTTCGCACCAAAGTACATTCATCTCTAGGAGACAGAACGCGTATCCTTCCTGAGCGGTATGAAGGCTGTGTGGTCCCATGGTGTACATACTATTATTTGTACAGATGAACGTGCTCCCAAGGATGAAGCAGACTTGTGGAGGTCTTCAATTTTTTTCTGAAGTCTTGGCTGATTTCTTTTGATTTTCCCATGATGTCAAACAGAGGCACTGAGTTTGAAGGTAGGCCTTGAAATACATCCAAAGGTACACCTCCAATTGACTCAAATGATGTCAATTAGCCGATCACAAGCTTCTAAAGCCATTTTCTGGAATTTTCCAAACTGTTTAAATTCACAGTCAACTTAGTGTATGTAAACTTCTGACCCACAGGAATTGTAAGCAGTGAATAATAAGTGATATAATCTGTCTGTAAACAATTGTTGGGAAAATGACTTGTGTCATGCACAAAGTAGATGTCCTAACCGACTTGCCAAAACTATAGTTTGTTAACAAGAAATTTGTGGAGTGGTTGAAAAACAAGTTTTAATGACTCCAACCTAAGTGTATGTAAACTTCCGACTTCAACTGTATAAACATATCAAACGTAACACATCGTACCACTTTGAGTGTCCTGGATTTGCATTTACAATGTTACGTCTAATCTATGAAACCAGGCTGCTAGGGGTCTCAGTTGGGCAAATTATGAATTTCTTCCATTTTACTCCTGTGACTCTTTCATACTCTTGCCAGTCATTTTCCCCGTTAACGTTATGACCACGGAAATGTTTGTAATGACCTGTCAAACACACCCCGGTAATGGCTGAAATGGGCTCAATGTGATACATTGGCTTTCTGAATTTGAAAGCTTTGCATACTCTTGGCATTCTCTCAACCAGCATCACCTGGAATGCTTGTCTTGAAGGAGTTCCCACATATGCTGAGCACTTGTTGGCTGCTTTTCCTTCACTCTGCGGTCTGACTCATCCCAAACATCTCAATTTGGTTGAGGTCGGTTGATTGTGGAGGCCAGGTCATCTGATGCAGCACTCCATCACTTTCCTTTTTGGTAAAATAGCCCTTACACAGCCTGGAGGTTTGTTGGGTCATTGTCCTGTTGAAAAACAAATGATTGTCCCACTAAGTACAAACCAGATGGGGTGGTGTATTGCTGCAGAATGCTGTGGTAGCCATGCTGGTTAAGTGTGCTTTGAATTCTAAATAAATCACAGATGGTGTCACCAGCGAAGCACCCCCACACTATAACACCTCCTTCTCCATGCTTTACGGTGGGAAATACACATGCGGAGATCATCCGTTCACCCAGACCTTGTCTCACAAAGACACAGTGGTTGGAACCAAAAATCTCCAATTTGGACTCCAGACCAAAGGAACAATTTCCACCTGTCTAATGTCCATTGCTCGTGTTTCTTGGCCCAAGCACGTCTCTTCTTATTATTGGTGTCCTTTTAGTAGTGGTTTCAAACAGTCTCCTCTGAACAGTTGATGTTGAGATGTGTCTGTTATTTGTACTCTGTGAAGCATTTATTTGGACTGCAATTTCTGAGGCTGGAAACTCTAATGAACTTATCCTCTGCAGCAGAGGTAACTCTGGGTCTTCCATTCCTGTGGCGGTCCTCATGAGAGCCAGTTTCATCATAGCGCTTGATGGTTTTTGCAACTGCACTTGAAGAAACGTTCAAAGTTCTTGAAATGTTACGGATCGACTGACCTTAATGTCTTAAAGTAATGATGGACTGTCGTTTCTCTTTGCTTATTTGAGCTGTTCTTGCCATAATATGGACTTGGTATTTTACCAAATAGGGCTATCTTCTGTATACCACCCCTACCTTGTCACAACACAACTGATTGGCTCAAAACGCATTAAGGTAAGAAGTTACACAAATGTACTTTTAAGAAGGCACACCTGTTAATTGAAATGCATTCCCAGTGACTACCTCATGAAGCTTGTTGAGAGAATGCCAAGAGTGTGCAAAGCTATCATCAAGGGAAAGGGAGACTACTTTGAAGAATCTCAAATGTACATATATTTTGATTTGTTGAACACTTTTGGTTACTACATGATTCCATATGCGTTATTTCAGTTTTGATCTCTTCACTATTATTCTACAATGTAGAAAATAGTAAAAATCAAGCAACACCCTTGAATGAGTAGGTGTTCTAAAACTTTGGACCGGTAGTGTATGTAGTAGTGAAATAATGTTATATGATGTACTGTTTTATCTTTTAATTTATATGTAATGTAAGTGTTGTAATATGTTTGGACCCCAAGAACAGTAGCTGCTGCCTTGGCAGAATCTAATGGGGATCCCCAATAAGTACAAATATAAATAAATACATACAACATTTGGGGGGTTTCTCCCATTCTTCTCTGCATATCCTCTCAATCTCTGTCAGGTTGGATGCTCCGTTTATCTTTCCCTCGATCCTGACTAGTCTCCCAGTTCCTGCCACTGAAAAACATCCCCACATGCTGTCACCACCATGCTTCACCGTAGGAATGGTGCTAGGTTTCCTCCAGACGTGACGCTTGACATTCAGGCCAAAGAGTTCAATCTAGGTTTCATCAGACCAGAGAATCTTGTTTCTCATGGTCTGAGAGTTTTTAGGTGCCTTTTGGCAAAGTCCAAGCGGGCTGTCATGTGACTTTTACAGAGGAGTAGCTTCAGTCTGGCCACTCACCTCCCTTGACCAAGGCCCTCCTCCCCTGATTGCTCAGTTTGGCCCGGCATCCAACTCTATAGGAAGAGTCTTGATGGTTCTAAACTTCTTCTTGAAGATCTTGGGGGATCTTCATGCTGCAGACAGTTTTTGGTACTCTTCCCCAGATCTGTGCCTTGACACAATCCTGTCTCGAGGCTCTACCAACAATTCTTTCGACCTCATGGGTTGGTTTTTGCTCTGACATGAACTGTCAACTGTGGGACCTTACATAGACCGGTGTGTGCCTTTCCAAATCATGTCCAATCAATGTAATTTACCACAGGTGGACTTCAATCAAGGATGATCAATGGAAACAGGGTGCACCTGAGCTCAATTCTGAGTCTCATAGCAAAGGGTCTGAATACTTATGCAAATGAGGTATTTCTGTTTTGAATTTATAAATCTGCAAACTCCAACTTGCGTGCTACAGAAACACTGCTAACCAAACAGTGCTAGGTGCCTGCACACTTGCACTAAAGGATAACTAAACCCTACATTTCTTCGATTTTTCACAGACCTCAAAAGTGGTCTCCTAATGTGGTTTAAGCATTGTTATGGACTTAGAACATACAATTTTGTTGTTTTTCTGATTTAAAAAGCGTGACTGAGAGTGAAACCTGTATTAACATTTTTTTTTTAAACTTTAATCTGTTTTAATGGTAGGCTTACTATTAGCCTACTTACACAGTACAGCTTGGGTTGGCCTGACTGTGAAATACCAATATGGGATTCATCATTTTTGGTAATTCAGAGTGTATATCAATGTTTCTCATAGAATATTTCACACAGGGTGCCTTTCCTTTGCCTGGTGGGGCGCATGGACATTTTTGGGAAAAATGTGAGTATACCCAGTTCTCCAGACCACTACACATCTGCCTGAAGGCATGTTGATATCTGTGAGTGTGCTCTCTATGCAGTGCTAATTTCGTCAACAAAAACAGTGACTAAAATAAAATGACCTATTTTTCAGTGGCAAATGATGAAACTATAAGTGACTAAATAGACTCAGGAAAACATTTTTTTAATTTTTTAATTTCAGTTTAACAGTATAACTAAACAAAAACAATTTTTTATTTCAGTTTAACGAGACAAATTTATCTCTGTGACTGAAATCTGACTTAGTGGGCTGAACAGGTTTTTTGAGAGATTGAGAGCTTTTCAGTGATAAGCACCAATAATATTAGCAGCACAGATGCGCAATGCAGTTCTGTTCAGCAGTGGGAAGGATGGGCACACAGCCTACATGAGCTGGTGAGCTGCAGGGCACTTTTCTAGACTCCCTTGAGTATAGAAAAGTAGGCTGTCTTTGAATTTCTAGTCTTTCACTACCGCCCTTCATAGCCAGGTTCTGTAGCCAAAGTAGCCAAGTCTTCCTCTTTTCCTCTAAAAAAAAAAAACGTATTGATTCTAGCCCTCACCGTTCAAAAGATATGACCCACAACACTGGCACTACGTTTTTTTCTTTCTATCGTGCATTAGTGGCCCACATTTTACATTTATAAAGTGTTCTAAAACTAGTCTACTTGCGGACCAGACAGTTAACCATTTGTTTAGGCTACACCTTGTTCAGTCATGTTATCTCATTAGCTAGCTATAGCTAACAACCTGGGTGTGTTCAGCAGGACGCAACGCTTTGGACTATTCAGATAGAAACATGCTATATAGAACAAACATGCTTCTCTGACATGTTAAGGAATAACGTTGGCTCTATTCATGTAATGCAACTGAACGTGGCCCTGGTAACATTACCAGCAGCCAATATACAAACATTTGGTTACACAGAAAGAAAGAGGGTAACCAAACAATTGAATTTTGAAAACAATTCCCCTTGCCACTACATTATATCTGAATGGGTGAATAACTTTATTTTGAGTTAATGTAGACCCAGTGACTCAGACTTGACCACTTGGACCAGATCTTGAGCACTGGGACTAGGCAAAAGAGTCATTAGCTCCTGTTCAAAGTCATTAACCCCGGTTCTACTTTTGGACACCAATGTGGCTGTGGGACGTTGATGACGGGACCGAGTGATGGAGGTGCAACCCATACTACTTTGCAGGACCATCTTGTTCTCTCTCTAATGTGCAATATCTGTGTAGGCTGAATTAGGGATTTACATGGCCAGATAATTCTTATGTGTTTGATATTTCTGTGACTAAAATGAAAGGGCATTTAGTTGACTAAAATGGCCCACTGTTTTTGTCATTTTTACAATGACTAGACTAAATCATTATTTGAATGACTAAAATGTGACTAAGACTTAATGATATTTTTGCCAAAATGACTAAGACTAAAAAAGAGTGCCAAAATGAACACAGTCTCTACGTGACATACCTGGCACAGGAATGGAGCTTCGGAAAGAAGTCTTCACTAGGGCTGCCCTATGACACTGACGAAATCGCATCACCATATGCTTGGTTAGTAAATCTGAACAGCCCCTATCTCTGTTCTGGTCTTACACAGATCTTAACTATATATTTAAGCTCTGTAGGTACTGTATCTAGATGGAGGGGATATTTACTTCCATCCCTTGAACCCTACCGTGGCTGGGTTACCTTGAACCTTATAATTTGAGCAACATTCTCAACCCTCGAAGGGCTGTTCATCCTCTTACACTGTCCAGAAGTAATTAGATCAGTGGAGGCTAGTGGGAGGAGCTATATGGAAACCACATGTTTGACTCATTCCATTCCAGCCATTACAATGTGCCCGTCCTCCTATAGCTCCTCCCACCAGTCTCCACTGCATTACATGACTGTTCTCTCCCCATCATCACATAAACCCAGTGCTACAAACCCATTAGCCCGGCTTGTTTGTGACCTTTTTCTAATTGTTTGCATAGGTCCTGGAAGGCACCGGCTGAAGCCATCAAGACGGCAGACACGCACCACTGGTGCAGTAGCCTGATTGGCTCAAACACAACTGCTTCTTCTTCTGTGAATTTTGTATGGCGGTTGGCAACCAACGTTACAGTGCATTACTGCCACTGGACTGGAGTGTAGACCAGAGACAGTGAAGGTATAAATTCTACCCAATAATCTCGTCTCCCTAAGGAAACAAAATACATAATTAAATACTACATCCCATGAAGATTTCCCCAGCAGTTCACTTAATCCTGGCTCTTCAAACCCATTACTCCTCAAATCTAATAACAAAGATCAGTGCTTAAAAATAAGTGGCAAGAGTTGTGGAACAGGGAGAGTAAAGGAAGACACTTGTATAAGATCCAGGAAAAAGTGGGGGCAGGGAGCTCCCTTTCTCTCACATATTTCTGGCACTGAAATAGAACATGTTCCAATGTCTCCATCTCCTCCTGACAATCAGTCGAATGTTTCCCCACCACTTTCAATGTACTATTTAGCCTTGTGTGTCCCAGTCTCAGCCTTGTGACTACACATTCCTCCCTTCTCTCTCAGCCTGAGGACCTCCCTGCCCCCACCTTTTCCTGGATCTTATACAAGTGTCTTCCTTTACTCTCCTTGTTCCACAAAACTTGCCACTTATTTTTAACCACTGTTCTTATTGATCCCTTGGCTTCTGCTTTACTGATTGACAATTCCATCTCAACAATTAGGATGTTTAAGAGCCTGCTTGGCAATAATATCCACTTCCTCATTCCCCTCTACTCCCACATGAACTGGTACCCAGAGGAATATCACAAATACCCCCATCTGTTTCACCCTATACAAACACTGCAAAAACTCATACAATACATCCTGTCTGCTCTGAGACACATGAATTTAAGCTCATCAGTGCTGCACATGAGTCGGAGCAGATGACTACCCTGTCTGGCCTAACCTCCTCCACCCACTCTGCAGCCAATAGTATGGCCAACAACTCCATTCTGTAAACAGGCAAATTATCCGTTGCTCTTTTTGTCACTGCCACCTTAAACTCAGGAACACTAAACGCTGCTCCTGTTCTCCCTGTTTGTTTCTGTTAATATATTCAAGAAAGCATAGTATTGTGTTCTTAAATGTTCACTTACAACTGAATCTACTCCTTCCTCAACATATCTTACCCTCTCAAGCAACCCTAGATCTATCACTGGTTGAGGGAGAAACCAATGTGGGATAGCAGGAAGATCTACAGAGGGGCTAAACCCCCTTCCAAACAACCCCATCTCTCTCGCCATGCAATTGCCTATCCATCCAAAGCTTGTATTTAGATATTGTTTATGGTCCCAGCACTCTAGGTGCACCTTTTTTGTAGGATGTGTAACCTTATGTCCTTGTAGATTTACCCAATATGTAATGGCTAGCTGTTGTCTTCTTAACCTTAACGGCATCTCTCCCAACTCTACCTGCATTGCTGCCACCGGGGAGGTCCTGAGTGCTCCACAACATATTCTTAGGACTTGGGCCTGGATAACATCAAGCTTTTGTAAAGATGTCTGAGCTGCTGATCCATATGCTATACTTCCAGAATCCAGTCACATTTAATATTTTCTTTCATTTGAGAACTACTCTGTTAATATGCTCCGCCCATGTCATTCGAGTGTCAAACCAGACCCCCAGGAACCTAAATCCTCCCACTATCTCCAGATTCCTTCCATACAACTTCAAGTATATTTCCTCCACAACCTTCCTTCTAGAAAACTGAAAACTTGAAGCCCCACCTGAGGAACCACTGCTCTACTTCACTAATCGCTTCTTGAACTCTTCCTGCTCTATGGGTAATATTTCTCCCTCTCTTCCACAGCGCTCCATCATCCGCAAATAATGACCTCCCAATATCAGGTCTCACCTGAGAGAATACATCGTCAATCATAATGGAGAACAACTAAGGACTAATGACACTTCCCTGGGGGGTACCATTATCCACCTCATAGCTTTCTGATAGAGCTCCCCACCCTCACTTGTATTGATCGCCCAAAAATAAAATCATTTATCTGGTTAAAAACCCTTCCTCCAACCCCCATGTTATCCAGCTTGATAAGTAGGCCTTCCTTCCACATCACATCATAAGCCTTATCTACATCAAAGAAAATGGCTACCACCACCTCCTTATTTGCCTATGCCTTCCGTATGACTGACTCAAGGCACAGTACAGGATCCATCGCTCCCCTGCCTTTCCTGAACCCACTTTGATCTGGTGACATTAGTCCTCTTCTCTCCAGAAAGTAAGTCTGCCTTTCCATTATCATTCCTTCCATTAATGTACATACGTTTAATGTACATATGTGAGATGTCAACGCTATCGGCCTATAGCTTAAAAGGTACTAGTAGGGTCTTTCCCAGGTTTCCATATCGGCACCACTACCACCTGCATCCAACTTCCAGGCAGTTTCCCTTCCTGCCACACCTTATTGTAAAGGTCCAATACTTTCCCCATTGCTGTGTCACTGAGATTAACCATCATGATGTAACATATCTCATCCTTCCCAGGAGATGTTACCCCAGCTTTAGCTAAATCTCTTTTTATCTCAATGTATCTCCCACCATCATTCTCTGATCAAGGACTCCCGGATGTTCTCCTCTGACCCTCTCTCTCCCAAGCTGCCTCTCTTCTGTCAGATTATTTGAGCTGTGCACCTTCACAAATGCCTGGGCTAACATCTCTGCCTTCTCTGTATCTCTCATTGCAACAATCTCCCCACTTTTCAGCACAGGGAGATCACAATCATCCTCCTAATCATCCCCCATACCTCTCCCACAGGAGTGGTCCTGCCTATGTTTCCACAGAACCGGCTCCAATACTCAGCTGTCCTTGTGATCCTCCTTACTACTGCTTGTGCTGGTTTATTCTGAATCAGGTGCTGGTAATTATGGGACCGTTTCAACATTCTGAATGTTCTTATTCTCCACGGCACCTCTACACTCCACCAGAGGACTGCATTACTCTTTCTCCCCCCTGTACCCATAGGAATCACATGCCTTGCACTTGAGATCTTGAGATCAAAATAAGATCCAGAGCAGATTCATTTTCAGTTACTGGGTCAATCCTGGTCCCCCCGCCTTCATTAAGACTCACAAGCCCTTTCTCACCTAGTAGTTCCTCCAACACAGTTCCATTTACATCAGTCCATAACCCTCCCCAGAGCGTACTATGAGGATTAAAATCCCTACACCACATTACCAGTCTCCTATCTTGACCTTCTACATTCCCAAGGGCCAGCAACTCCATTCTCTTACACGGGTTGTAAAAATTCACTATTACTATATTCCCCCCTCCCAACCACACCTCTACCACTACATACTCCCTCTCCCACACACCTATATGGGATCCCCCACTTTATAAAGGTAGCACCACCTCCTCCTCCTGCCACCCTATCACTACGGACTGCATCATAACCTTGTAATACAAAATCTAGAGTAGGTTTTAGCCATGTCTCCTGAAGACATATCACACCAGGTTTGGCTGGTAACTCCTCAAGAAACCGTTTGAACTCTTGCCCATTAGCCATCACACTTCTGGCATTCCATTGAAAGATTAACACCATAAAAAAGGCAAATTAACCAATACATGATTCCTGGCTGGACTGATTCTCAGTCTTATTGTAGTCATCCTGTACATTTTTCCATGTCAGTCCTGTGAGTCCAAGATACCTCACTGCCTGCTCCACTATGGTCTTAATCTTCTTAGTCCTCGGAAGTAATTTTTCTGTTTAATTGATTGTTAGTGTCACAAATGTAACAACCTTCCTCATGTCTTCTACCAGTCTTGTGTTCTCCACCATTCTGCTCCCTCCATCACACCCAACCTGCATCTCAATCTGTCCTGGAATACCTGCTCTTCTAGGTGCCCAGATTTGTTAATGCGTTAAATACCTTCACTGCATGCGAGATGTTACGCTCACTCCTTACCTGCTGCACTTCCACCTGTCTTTTCATCACTGTCATGACGTGACTTACATTAATCTGATTTATTTATCGAATCAACTATGTTTAATTGTTTACCCAATTTAAATTAATCATGTAACAATTAAGTCATTAGGATTTGGGGCACCACAGTAGAAGTTGTTAATAGAGTTACCATCTCCTGAATTCAACTCTAAAAGATGTATGTATGTTATATATCGATAACTTATTAATCATTATCTCATATCAGTCTCATTCTGAACATCGCAGACCACTTGAATCCGCAAGAACCCCAGCCTTTTCTGATTATTCAGTTCTACACAAATTGATTTAATTATTTATTTACTAACTAACTGTAATAACACAGAATACACTTACACACTTACATGAGACAAAAGTCCCTAGTGGACTGACAAGATATGACGGCTTATTACACAGAGATGAAAAAAGGGGTGGGGAAAATAGATAGGGAGAAAGGGACATTTATCGTACATTTGGTAAAGACGCTCACAGTAACCATATACCTTGCACATGGGACCACCGCCCATTTGGGTAAGAAATGCAATGTATTTACTTAGATGTCTATCTGTTGTCTCTCTGTTGAAACTTCTTTGGGGAAGTGGCTCGATGGGTGTAAGGCTCTGGTTGTCCACCAAAGGTCACAATGTCCTTCTTCTTAGTTATGGTCTTGTAGTGATACAGATACTCTGCGATTGTCTTCGATGGGATTTTCTTCCTTCCCTCCTCGTGTAGTTAGTCAACGTTCTAGATCCCTTCACAGGTCTCGTGAGTTTTTCTTCACCTCGTTGAGTTTCAGAGTTTCAAACATTTTCTACGTGAAGCTGTGACTACACGTCTGCTGGTCTGAATATGTTAATTCTTAGCGAGTCTTTTTAAGCTCTGGTCGAAAATGGCGGTTCCATTACACTGACATGCTCTTCTGACCTCATTTGGGGTGTGGCTTAGTTAATGTGCAAGGGACATGAAAACAATGGTCCCGTTAGAAAACTAAAATCACATTGCTAACAAAAATAGTTTAATCGTTCTTCATATTGTATTAACATCATGTTGGATGGAAATTTAACAGCCAAAGGGGGTTTCCTTCCTAAGTTACAGTATATGGTTCATACAGTACAGTTAATAACATCACAAAATGAAAAGCAATATGACATGATTATTCTTTAGATCACCACTGACCATTCTTTACATTTCTACCTTAAAAATATTGTTCCAATATTAACTTTTTTTGGACGTAATAGTTTTGGCGGCAAAAGTTTTCTGGAGGACAAAGGCATTCCTTTGGTTGGTACTGAAGAGCAGGAGAGGGTTTTCTGCTGCATAAGATTTACGATTGGCATGAGGTGTCATAAAACCGGCCCAACCACCCGTCTTCTCTCCTCTGGGAAAGAGGGGGGTCTGGCTGTCAGCCATTTGCCAAGTTAATCTGAGGCCATGGATCCTCGACCAGGAGAGTCATGACATCACTGAACAACCCCCATACACTACACTATGGGCACCCCCACAGTTACAGCACTTTAACTGGACCCCATCTCCACAATTTGCATATCTCCTTTTGCCTTTTCACACCGCCGCCACATGCCCAAATATTTGACAGTTATAGCAACGCAATGGTTTCGGAACATACACTACTATTCAAAAGTTTGGGGTCACTTAGAAATGTCCTTGTTTTTGAAGGAAAAGCACCTTTTTTGTCTATTAAAATATCAAATTGATCAGAAATACAGTGTAGACATTGTTCATTTTGTAAATTACTATTGTAGCTGGAAACAGCAGATTTTCTTTTTATGGAATATTATTATTACACTTTGGATGGCGAATCATTATACCCAACACATCCCTGAGTATCACTATTCATATGTTCAATCATGGTGGTGGCTGCATCATGTTATGGGTATGCTTGCCGGCAAGAACAAGGGAGTTTTTTAAATAAAAAGAAGCGTAATAGAGCTAATTAAGCATATGCAAAATCCTAGAGGAAAACCTGGTTCAGTCTGCTTTCCAACAGACACTGGGAGACAAATTCACCCTTCAGCAGGACAATAACCTAAAACACATGGCCAAATATACACTGGAGTTGCTTACCAAGACAACATTTAATGTTCCTGAGTGGCCTAGTTAGTTTTCACATACACTTAAAGTCGGATGTTTACATACAGTTAGGTTGGAGTCATTAGAACTCATTTTTCAACCACTCCAAAAATTTCTTGTTAACAAACTATAGCTTGGCAAGTCAGTTAGGACATCTACTTTGTGCATGACAAGTAATTTTTCCAACAATTGTTTACAGACAGATTATATTACTTATTATTCACTGTATCACAATTCCAGTGGGTCAGAAGTTTACATACACTAAGTTGACTGTGCATTGAAACAGCTTGGAAAATTCCAGAAAATTATGCCATGGCTTTAGAAGCTTCTGATAGTCTAATTGACATAATTTGAGTCAATTGGAGTTGCACTTGTGGATGTATTTCAAGGGCTACCTTCAAACTCAGTGACTCTTTGCTTGATATCATGGGAAAATCAAAAGAAATCAGCCAAGACCTCAAAAAAAAATTGAAGACCTCCACAAGTCTGCTTCATCCTTGGGAGCAATTTCCAAATGCCTGAAGGTACCACGTTCATCTGTACAAACAATAGTACGCAAGTTTAAAACCATGGGACCACGCAGCCATCATGTTGCTCAGGAAGGAGATGCGTTCTGTCTCCTTGAAACAAAAATAGACCTGTTTGGCCATATTGACCATAGTTATGTTTGGAGGAAAAGGGGGGATACTTGCAAGACGAAGAACACTATCCCAACCGTGAAGCACGGAGGTGGCAGCATCATGTTGTGTGGGTGCTTAGCTGCAGGAGGGTCTGGTGCACTTCACAAAATAGATGGCATCTTGAGGCAGGAAAATTATATGGATATATAGAAGCAACATCTCAAGACGTCAGTCAGGAAGTTAAAACTTGGTCGCAAATGGGTCTTCCGAATGGACAATGACCTCAAGCATCCTTCCAAAGTTGTGGCAAAATGGCTTAAGGACAACAAAGTCAAGGTATTGGAGTGGCCATCACAAAGCCCTGACCTCAATCCTATAGAAGATTTGTGGGAAGAACTAAAAAAGCGTGTGCAAGCAAGGAAGCCTACAAACCTGACTCATTTACACCAGCTCTGTCAGGAGGAATGGGCCAAAATCCACCCAACTTATTGTGGGAAGCTTGTGGAAGGCTACCCAAAACGTTTGACCCAAGTTAAACAATTAAAGGCAATGCTACCAAATACTAATTGAGTGTATGCAAACTTCTGACCCACTGGGAATGTGATGAAAGCAATAAAAGCTGAAATAAATCACTCTACTATTATTCTGACATTTCATATTCTTAAAATAAAAGTGCTGATCCTAACTGACCTAAGACAGGGAATTTTTACTAGGATTAAATGTCAGGAATTAAGAAACTGAGTTTTAATGTATTTGGCTAAGGTGTATGTAAATTTCTGACTTCAACTGTAAATTGGCTTGAACATCTACGGCAAGACTTGAAAATAGCTGTCTAGCAATGATCAACAACCACCTTGACAGAGCTTGAAGAATTGTAAAAAGAATTTGCTAATAATTGTACAATCCAGGTGTGCAAAGCACTTCGATACTGCTGTATTTAATTTCCAGAAATGTCTAAACATGTTTTCAGTTTGTCATTATGGGGTATTGTGTGTAGGAGGGTGAGAGAGAAAAATCTATTTAATCTATTTTGAATTCAGGCTGTAACACAACAAAATGTGGAATAAGTCAAGGGGTATGAATACTTTCTGAAGGCAAGAGGAACTTAGTCAATAAAACCCTTTTCCTTTATTTTTGTGCCACCATATGTTTGCATATTGGCTACTGGTAATGTTAATAGGGACACATTTAAATAGAAATTGCATGAATAGAGCCAACGTTATTCCTTATTCAACATGTCAAAGAGGCATGTTTGTTCTACATAGCATATTTATATTTGAACGTTCCAAAACGTTGCATCCTGATGAACATGCCCCCAGATTGTTAACTATAGCTAGCTAATGAGGTAACATTACCCAACAAGATGTAGCCTAAACAAATGGTTAACGGTCCGGTCCGCAAGTAGCCTAGTTTTAGAACGCTATATGAATGTAAAATATGTCCGCAAAGACGGCTATTAATTGTGCTTATCACCGATCTCTCCAAAAACTCTTGTCCAGCCCATTTAGTAGTCAGATTTTAGTCACAGAGATAATCTCGTTTTAGTCAACTGAAATGAAAAATATTTTTTGTTTAGTTATAATTCCTCTGAGTTTATTTAGTCAGTTATAGTCTCGTCAATTGCCACTGAAAAATAGGTGTGTGACCAATATTTTGTCACAATTGTTGTTGCAAAATTAACACTGTGCAGGTGCCATCAGACTTTTAGCTCTAACATTGGAACCCTATGGGCTATAAACTCAGTTCCAAATGCATCTGAAAGATGAGACTGGTATAGAGACATTGACTGACATCTAAATATGTACTTACATTTGAGTTATAGTGGCTGCCACGCCTAGGGCTGTGGCGGTCTTGAAATTCTGTCCGCCGGTAATCACAAGCAAATAACTGTTGGTCTCACGGTAATTGACCGGAATGAACATAAACACATTTAGCATCTCCTGGCTTCCACACCAACAGTTACCTTTGGAACCTCTACATTTTAAAAAGTCTAAATACATGTAATATAGCCTACACCTTCACAATAAATCCAATATTTATTTTAGACAGGTCTAAAGAAGCATGATATTTAGAAAATAACAGAATAGCATACTCTGAGTTGTCCTTATGTTAGGTCCTGATCTGGCTATTTATTTTAAATTTAGCCTTTATTTAACTAGGCAAGTCAGTTAAGAACAAAATCTTATATACAACTACAAATAAGAAAGCTATGCCAAATGGCTGTGGGCTACAATAGTTAATTTAGCAGACAATATTTGCTTATAATTCCATGGCATTATTTTATAGTATGAAGAATATAATTTAATCAAGCTGAATAAAATAAAAAGGATATTTTCTCCAAACAATTTGAGGGAGTGCGAAGATGCGGCTTTTCTGTGTTGAGTGGTTAACAAAGAAATAGGTACTACTATATGCTTAATTGAGAGTTATTAATGTAACTTTAGTTGTTCTACAAACGTTGGGCTATATGTTTAGATTTTTAATACATTGCAAGGCTGCATGATGCGACTAATGATTAATTGAAAAAAGTTGCTTGAAAGGCATGAGCTCGCTCTGCTTTGTTTTTTTGCGCAGGTTGTACACACTTCAGTCTTTCATTCACAATTTCACAAGCACTTGATAATGCCTCAAATTTCACGGTGCCATCCCCTTTGTGTGGCCGTAATGCACCCTAAAAAAAATATATGCCTTTTGTGGCCAGTGGCTGTTGTGCCCTTGGCACGGAGTGCTGCGTTGTGCTCTTCTACATGAATGCTGCGCGCTATGAAGCACCTCTCACTCACATGGCTCTTCATCAGGTGATTGGGTCTTTCTCATAGGCCACAAGTGAAGACAGACATATCAGGGACGCAACTGCTCGCCTCCTTATCCAATTACGAGGTGCATATTGAAGATATTGGAAGATATTCACTTTTCGTCAGTCAACAAGATGAGTAGGCCTAACAAACAGCAAAAGCACTAGCCTATGTCAATCTACTATACCCCATAGTACACAAGTTTACTTATTTTATTCTGTCCGAGAAATAAATATTCCAAACATATTCTGGGACAGTTGTGGAATGCAATAGATCGCAAAATAAAACAACCACCAAAAAAACTTTTTTACACAATGTGGCTGATGCAACAGATTATTTCTTCACATTATACACACACATAAGTGCATTGCAGTAAGCTATAAGCGCAAACGTTCCATTAGCGGGAAAACACCATTATCAAAAGTGACCGCAAATGCATGTAATGCTTTTATTATAAAGGTGCATTTTTATGATGAAAATGATCTTTCCCAAACTTGAAACTGACACCCTGCTTATGTATGCAGATGATTACACGGGCTGCTTTATATAATTAACATTTCAATATTTATTTTTCCATATTTTCTCATTGTTTCTGTGATTTAAAAATACAATTAACATTTAAATAAAATTATTTAATAATCCTGCATAGTATTTTCATACTTTGTGCAAGGTAATTGATAAGCATAAAAAAGTTTGGATAGAGAGCGCCCCAGTGGCGCAGCGGTCTAAGACACTGCGTCGCAATGCAAACTGCGTTGCTACAGATGCTGGTTCAACCGTGCTGGCCGTGACCGGGAGGCCCATGAGGCTACCATAAATGGCCCAGTGTCGTCCGAGTTAGGGGAGGGTTTGGCCTGCCGGGATGCCCTTGTCCCATCGCGCTGATGCGGGTCAGGTGCATGCACGCTGACACAGTCACCAGGTGTATGGTGTTTCCTCCGACATAAAATGCTTTTTTTGTGTGGATGGGTATAATTTCTATGTATAAAATAGTCACATTTAAAATGATTAAATTGGGTAATTTTGAATACATTAATTTAAATTTGCCACTTCTGGGGGGGATTCTGGTAAGATGCCGGCAAAGTCGGCTGACGGAAACGGCCCGATGTACTTGGGCCGATTCTGTGCAGTCATTCATCTTGATTCCGGGTCTAGTCCGACACCCGATTCTGGGCCGATTCATTATTGCTAGCTGGGTAATTAGGCTTCTCCAAGCTCTGATGCTGCTGATGGTCATTAGTAGCCTACCAAACCAAGCCTGGTACTCAGCAGTCTATTGTGCCTCTAATCACTCTGACATCAATGCAAATGTAATTGAACATCTAATCAAACACTTCATGAGAGCCCATGAGCTCATGTTGTGCAACATTTCTATAGGCTATGCAATTGCACGAGAAAACAGAGTGATGGCCTCTATTAGAAAGAGGAGGATCACATCAGCTTTCTATAGGCTAGGCCTATGATATTTACTTCTAAACTTTCCTATTATTAAGCACATTGCTTCTCTTGACACCAGGAGTATAGCCTACATGGCTGGCATGAAAATGAACTACGGGAAAAAGGTCCTCCATTCGCTATTTAAGTGCATAGGTAACATGTATTTTTTTTCCCTCTGCCCCTGTTTCGAGACTGGTGCATAATAATGGTCCACTCTAAATCAAAACAAATGTTACACATACAGTTGAAGTCGGAAGAGGGAGTCCCCACCTATCCACATCGACAGGACAGCACTAGAGAAGGTTCCTGACAAATATATCACTGACAAACTGAAATGGTCCACCCACACAGACAGTGTGGTGAAGAAGGCGCAACAGCGCCTCTTCAACCTCAGGAGGCTGAAGAAATTTGGCTTGTCACCAAAAGCACTCACAAACTTTTACAGATGCACAATCGAGACCATCCTGTCGGGCTGTATCACCGCCTGGTACGGTAACTGCTCCAGGACACCTACAGCACCCGATGTTACAGGAAGGCCATAAAGATCATCAAGGACAACAACCACCCGAGCCACTGCCTGTTCACCCCGCTATCATCCAGAAGGCGAGGTCAGTACAGGTGCATCAAAGCAGGGACCGAGAGACTGAAAAACAGCTTCTATCTCAAGGCCATTAGACTGTTAAACAGCCACCACTAACATTGAGTGGCTGCTGCCAACATACTGACTCAACTCCAGCCACTTTAATAATGTAAAAATTGATGAAAAATGTATCAATGCCACGTAATAATGTTTACATACCCTACATTACTCATCTTCTATGTATATACTGTACTCTATATCATCTACTGCATCTTGCCATCTTGATGTAATACATGTATCACTAGCCACTTTAAACAATGCCACTTTTATATGTTTACATAACCTACATTACTCATCTCATATGTATATACTGTACCTGATACCATCTACTGCATCTTGCCTATGCTGTTCTGTACCATCACTCATTCATATATTTTTATGTGCATATTCTTCATTCCTTTACACTTAGTAGTTGTGAAATTGTTAGGTTAGATTACTCGTTGGTTATTACTGCATTGTCGGAACTAGAAGCAGAAGCATTTCGCTACACTAGCATTAACATCTGCAAACCATGTGTATGTGACAAATAACATTTGATTTGATTTGACTATGCATAGATTATAAACAGAGAGTAGCAGCAGCGTAAAAGAGGAGTCTGGGTCGCCCTTTGATTAGCTGTTCAGGAGTCTTATGGCTTGGGGGAAAAAGCTGTTTGGAAGCCTCTTGGACCTAGATTTGGCGCTCCGGTACCACTTGCCGTGAAGTATCAGAGAGAAGCTGTTGGGGGTAGAAGCTGTTTAGAAGCCTCTTAGACCTAGACTTGGCGCTTGCTGTGCAGTAGCAGAGCGAACAGTCTACGACTAGGGTGGCTGGAGTCTTTGACAATTTTTAGGGCCTTCCTCTGACCCCGGCTGATATGAAGGTCCTGGATGGCAGGAAGCTTGGCCTCTGATGTACTGGGCCATTCGCACTAGCCTCTGTAGTGCCTTGCGGTCGGAAGCCGATCAGTTGCCATACCAGGCAGGATGCTCTTGATGGTGCAGCTGTAGAACCTTTTGAGGATCTGAGGACCCATGTCAAATCTTTTCAGTCTCCTGAGGAGGAATATGTTTTGTCGTGCCCTCTTCACGATTGTCTTGGTGTGCTTGGAACATGTTAGTTTGTTGGTGATGTGGACACCAAGGAACTTGAAGCTCTCAACCTGTTCCACTGCAGCCCTGTCGATGAGAAGGGGGGCGTGCTCGGTCCTCTTTTTCCTGTAGTCCACAATCCTCTCCTTTTGTTAGATATTGTTAGATATTACTTGTTAAGGATTTGCTGCACTGTCGGAACAGGAAGCACAAGCATTTTGCTACACTCGCAATAACATCTGCTAACCATGTGTATGTGACCAATAAAATGTGATTGGATTTGATGCTTACAAGACGAAGAACAGTTTCTAAAATGGCATATCTAATGCGCGGGTCTGTCCAAGAAGTGAGGGTAAACGGTAGTCATGTTCTCTGCTATCCACTTTATGTTAGAAAATATTATTTTGGGTTTAGGGGAGGGTCACTTGCTTTTTTTCAAGCATTCAGGGAAGGTTTAGGTAAAAAATATTTTGCTGAAGGGAGTGCCATCTGTGATGGAACATTTTATGTTGGTGCTTTTCTATTTACCAATTTCTGTGTTCAAGCAAGTGACTGATTGAACGAATCCTCACTATCAGTGTCTACAATTTGGCAGTATGCCCAGAACCTTGTTTAGAGAAAGTCATATCTCAATTTCAAGGTCTCAACTTAGAGAGAAGAACTCTCGTGAGGTATTGGTCTGTCACATGAATTAAGCAAACGTTAATGATTGATTTATTATGAATAAGCTAAATTATGCAATTATGACTTGTCTGCAGTATATAAGAGAACTGACAGATCTTCAATATGGTGCATCAATTTTGTTGGAACCTCTCCAGCATGCTGACAATAAACAATGATTCATTTAAGACTGACTTCGAGTGTCCCTGTGTAAAAATGTCCACAACACATCCATTTTCATTTCAGAGAAAAATCATAAGGAAGAGAAACATTTTGGCAATGTAACATAATGTCACTCAAACACACATGATATCAATACAGAAAGCATCTGCTGAGTTTATATGACCATGCCAAGATTGTGCAATACAAACTCAAAACTTCTACATTCACTTTTCCTGAAACTGGGTGAAATGACAAGGGTGTGGTCCAAATTAAGCAAGCAAAACATTGTGCTCAGCAGAGGAAAATAACTACACCACCAACGTGGAAACTCAATGTGAGCAAGACACAGGAGCTGACCGTGGCCTACAGGAAAAGCCGGGCCGAATAGACCCCCATTAACATTGACAGGGCTGTAGTGGAGCGGGTCGAGAGCTTCAAGTTCCTTGGTGTCCACATCACCAACAAACTATCATGATCCAAACACACCAAGACAGTCGTGAAGAGGACACGACAAAACCCTTTCCCCCTCAGGAGACTGAAAAGATTTGGCATGTGTCACCAAATCCTCAAAATGTTCTCCAGCTGCACCATCGAGAGCATCACCGCCTGGTATGGTAACTGCCCAGCCTCCAACCGCAAGGCACTACAGAGGGTAGAGGTCGACCGATTATGATTTTTCAACGCCGATACCATTAATGGAGGACCAAAAAAGCCGATACCGATTTTTTTACATTTATTTGTAATAATGACAATTACAACAATACTTGAATGAACACTTATTTTAACTTAATATAATACATCAATTAAATCAATTTAGCCACAAGTAAATAATGAAACATGTTCAATTTGGTTTAAATAATGCAAAAACAAAGTGTTGGAGAATAAAGTAAAAGTGCAATATGTTCCATATAAAATATGTGCCATGTAAGAAAGCTAACGTTTCAGTTCCTTGCTCAAAACATGAGAACATATGAAAGCTGGTGATTCCTTTTAACATGAGTCTTCAAATAATTTTGCACGCCCAATTTTTCAGTTTTTGATTTGTTAAAAAAGTTTGAAATATCCAATAAATGTCGTTCCACTTCATGATTGTGTCCCACTTGTTGTTGATTCTTCACAAAAAAGTACAGTTTTATATCTTTATGTTTGAAGCCTGAAATGTGGCAAAAGGTCGCAAAGTTCAAGGGGGCCGAATACTTTCGCAAGGCACTGTACATGGTACATTAAACCTATTTTTGTTGAATAGAGGTGGCGACTTAGTTAATTATTTCACCACCCTAAGATGCTTAAGGATTCGACTGGAGCTTACAGTGCATTCGGAAAATATTCAGAACCCTTGACTTTTTCCACATTTTTGGACAAGTTCCTGAATGTCCTTGAGTGGCCGAGCCAAAGCCCAGACTTGAACCCTGTGCAGCGACACTCCCCATCCAACCTGACAGAGCTTGAGAGGATATGCAGAGAAGAATGGGATAAACTCCCCAAATGCAGGTGTACCAAGCTTGTAGCGTCATACCCAAGAGCACTCAAGGCTGTAATTACTGCCAAAGGTGCTTCAACAAAGTACTGAGTAAAGGGTCTGAATACTTATGTAAATATGATTATTATTATTTTTTTTACAAACCCGCTTTTGCTTTGTCATTATGGGATATTGTGTGTAGATTGATGGGAAAAACAATTTAATACATTTTATAATAATGCTGTAACGTAACAAAATGTGGAAAAGTCAAGGGGTCTGAATACTTTCCAAATGCATTGTATTTCCTGACTTTTCTCTCCATCCACTATCTGAGTAAGAGGGTCTGCAGTGCCAGGTGGGACACAGGGTGAAAAAAATGCCATTACTCAGGAATTTTGAAAGAACATTGTCTCTCAACCGTGAATATCTTGGCTGTCCACCACAGCATACGTAAGAGGATAGTGAGTTTTAACCACCCTTAGGCAAACACTCAAATACCTCAGCAGACCCTCCCTGGCAGTGTGGCTGTGATAAAGGGATGATTTTGTGAAGCAGTCAGAAGTTGGCAGCTTGCTCAGTAGGGTAGTCCCTTAGCTGACTACTGCACAGCTAGACCATGGAATGTGCCTACATAACAAGCTGATACCAAAGGCACCTGGTCGGCGAGAGGTCAAGACTGTAATTCAAACCTGAAAATATCCAACTTAATTAAAACCTATGACTCGTCTGAGGGCTTATTGAACCAATTGTTTTTCAGTCAATTCTACCCCTTTCCGTTTTCAAGGAATATGACGAATAACTGCAATTGATTACAATTTTGCAATATCTAAATATCACAAAATCTAGCCCACAAAGACAATAAATATCAGATAGTAATAAACTGCATACATTAAAACCAGGCTGAGCAATGGCAGTCTGTGCATTTTCTATCTGAAAAACAACCTCAAGCTTTGGGTCTTCTTGGGTATGACGCTACAAGTTTGGCACACCTGCATTTGGGGAGTTTCTCCTATTCTTCTCTGCAGATCCTCTCAAGCTCTGTCAGGTTGGATGGGGAGCGTTGATGCGCAGCTATCTTCAGGTCTCTCCAGAGATGTTTGATCGGGTTCACATCTGGGATCTGGCAGGTCCACTCAAGGACATTCAGAGACTTGTCCCGATGCCACTCCTGCGTTATCTTGGCTGTGTGCTTAGGGTTGTTGTCCTGTTAGAAGGTGAACCTGTAGCCATTGTGTTCTTGAGGACCTTCAATGCTGCCAAAATATTTTGGTACCATTCCCCAGATCTGTGCCTCGACACAATCTGGTTTCGGAGCTCTATGGAAAATTCCTTCAATCTCATGGCTTGGTGTTTGCTCTGACATGCACTGTCAACTGTGCAACCTTATATAAACAGGTGTGTGCCTTTCCAAATCATGTCCAGTCAATTGAATTTACCACAGGTCGACTCCAATCAAGTTGTAGAAACATCTCAAGGATGATCACTGGAAACAGGATGCACCTGAGCTCAATTTCGAGTCTCATAGCAAAGGGTCTGAATACTTATGTAAATAAGGAATTTATGTGTATTATTTTGAATACATTTGCTAAAGTTTCAACAAAAACTGTTTTCGCTTTGTCATTATGGGGTATTGTGTGTAGATTGCTGAATATTTGTATTTATTTAATCAATTTTAGAATAAGGCTGTAACGTAACAAAATGTGGAAAAAGTCAGGGGGTCTGAATACTTTCCAAAAGCCCTGGACATCATATAAAATATATAATATTTGTACTGTGTACATGAGCTTGTGTCCTCAAAAGTGACTACACCTCAGCAATTTATAACTAGAGTATGCAGCATTACTAGCTATTGTTTATGGTCCTCTCATAATAAATAATTCATTTTGGGGATTACGTAGATTACAATTTAGATTAAATATAGTTACATTAAATTAAAGGCAGTGAGGTACTTCGTGTTATTTCAGGATGTTGCAGCTGAACATTTTGAAATGGCAGCATCCTGATCCTCAGGACTGCTGATATAACATACACCTGAGAATGCTATCTCACTGGAGATTACTTTGAGAAAATGCTTATCAGAGAGAAGCACATTATAAAAGATGGAGAAGGTTTGAGTCAATAGGAAATGTCTACAGTCATGCTCATGGAGATCCTATTAAATTACTAGAGAGGCCAAGTCATAAATCCTCAAAGTTCCAGAATGGGGTGGAAATGGCAGCCATGTTGGCCCGGGAGAAATCCACACCAGTCCAATTGGAATTAATGGCAGTAGAGACATAATACTGATTATATGGTCGTGTTACTATGTCATGTATTCTATAGGGGATATTTTGTTAACTCTCGTTCTCCCACTGTAAAGACCCCCCCCCCACACACACACACACACACACACACACACACACACACACACAGTATGGGAATGTGTCATTGGGTTGTGTGGCCTCTATGCAAAGTTTTGTTTAAAATAATATAATATCCTACAGCTAACCAAACATGATTCCTGTCTCTCGCTCTCTCTCTCTCACACACACAATGTGAAATCATAAATTATAGGTTTACTAATGCTTACTAAGGTAACGGTGCATTCGCATGTCATTTCGAGGTAGCGCAGTGCATTGTAGTTACCATTAGAATTTTAGCTGTAAACATTTGCTACTTGTGATCTAGGCTAATCCGCGCAGTTTACATGCATTGTGTTTGGTAAATTCGTTTGTTAAAATAATTTAATCCCAAAAACTGTGCATCCAAATTATTAGAAGTTTCTCAGACAAACGCTTGGCTACCTCATTCGGATTCTACTCATATCCTCTCCCCAATTAGACTCTTAAGAGCTTTTGGCATGTGCAGTTTCAGAGTTCGTTATGTGAGTAAAACGATTTACTTACATGAAATGTGGTGGGATGTTATAACATTCAAACGCGCTCAATTTTCGCCACATAAAGTTGGTGGGTGTTATTCTTTTGACCCAACAGATTTGCTCCAGTTGTCGACTCGAGTCATTTGTCCAAAAAAAAACTTACAAACTGAGTCTGCATTCATTCCTAAAGCGGTATGGTGGTGGCGGCGCGGGCACATGCAAATAAGCAGGGGACCCGGACGTTCCAAATTCCACCAGAAATAGGGATTTTTACAAATCCAGGATTTAAATAATTTTGCCTACCTACTATAAGAATTTGCATCATAATAACATGTACTGAAGTTTATTGGCTTCCAATGGAACGTTAGCCTACACATATGTGGTATTGCACACTATCCATTCTGATGATAAGCATCCTAATAACGGGAAAACAAAGCCAGAGCAAACTCAATGTTTGAAGCAAACGTCCCTGTGGACACTGGCGGATTTAGCATTAGACAGAATATGCAATTGCTGTAGGCCTCATCAAGGGGCACATGAGCTGGGCATTAAAAAAACATTAAATCAACACTTTTGTGTTTGTTTGACTAATTTCTCCACTCAGGAACACGATGATGTTCTCTGTTTTGCTCTAAAACCCCCACAAGTGTCAAGGGACTCGTAATCTGGTACCAGGCCGAAAAATGTATAGAAGTGAATAGGGCATTTACATGTAAAAGGTATATTGCTAATTCCACGGAATAAATATATACACTGAACAAATATATAAACGCAACATGTAAAGTGTTGGTCCAATGTTTGATGAGCTGAAATAAAATATCCCAGAAATGTTACACATTTGTTTTATATCCCTGTTAGTGGGCATTTCTCCTTTGCCAAAATAATCCATCCACCTGACAGGTGTGGCATAACAAGAAGTTGATTAAACAGCATCATCGTTACACAGGTGCACCTTGTGCTGGGGGACAATAAAAGGCCACTCTAAAATGTGCAGTTTTGTCACACAACACAATGCCATGTCTCAAGTTTTGAGGGAGCATACAATTGGCATGCTGACTGCAGGAATGTCCACCAGAGCTGTTGTCAGATAATTGAATGTTAATTTCTCTACCAAAAGCTGCCTCCAACATCGTTTCAGAGAATTTGGCAGTATGTACAACAGGCTAATGGAGTGCTGCATCAGGTAACCTGGCCTCCACAATCACCCGACCTCAACCAAATTGAGATGGTTTGGGTTGAGTTGGACCACAGAGGGAAGGAAAAGCAGCCAACAAGTGCTAAGCATATGTCGGAACTCCTTCAAGACTGTTGGAAAAGTATTCCAGGTGAAGCTGGTTGAGAGAATGCCAAGAGTGTGCAAAGCTGCCATCAAGGCAAAGGGTGGCTGCTTTGAAGGATCTCAAATATACACTTTAATTGGATTTGTTTAACACTTTTTGGTTTCTACATGATTCCATATGTGTTATTTCATAGTTTTGATGTCTTCACCATTATTTTACCATGTAGAAAATAGTAACAATAAAGAAAACCCTAGAATGAGTAGGTGTGTCCAAACTTTTGACTGGTACTGCATTTTATGTAGCATAATGGACTGGCTCATTGTTTACTTTTTCCTCCTTGTTCATTTCACTCTCCATTACTGACATGACTCAGTACCTCCCAAATAGGAAGCCACATAACACACTGACACTGGGGGAAACTCACAAAAGTCTGACATAAAGATCCACTTGAGGGGCTATTTTGATGGGCCTTGTTTATTTCCCTCTCCTATACAACTATGCTAGTCCATCAAGAATATCTAAGCAACTGCGACAGCGTCACGTTGTCCTGTTTTAATAGCAGTCACTCAGCCAACCCTAACAGTAGTGACATCTAGGGTAGCAGGTGTGACCTCCTCTAATGATATTGTTTATGCATTATAAATGAATGCAGGCTCATGCAGTCAAGGGCAAGGAATTCCAGAGGAGATAACTAGTTTTGTCTTGCTACTGAGCTGATGTGTAAATACCACATGAACTTCTCCATCAAGCAACATTAGTTGTTTTGTTTGAGTAGGCCTATGTGGACTGAAGTTTTTGAACTACCTTACCCTACTATGCATTATGACAAGAATGTAGAAGCACTTGTGAAATCCTCTTTAAATAAATGTTTTATTGTGGATTGCAAGTAAATGCCATTTCTTTGATAACTTTATGGTTTTGAAAAAAGTTTTAAATGTTTTTTTTTCTCATTCACATAAGAATTGGATGATGAGTCAATTGAGTCAAGAATACATATGAGGAACTTGGTCATTTCTCATTGTCAGACCTTCCTCCCCAGAACACCACTCCCTAGTCATGTCTCAAATGGGTGATACCTGACCAATGCAGGGGTGAGGGTTGAGGAGGAGGAATGACACTTGACCAGTGCAGGTTTGAGACTTGACTACGGGGGGGGTGACATCTGACTGGGAGGAATGACAACATTTATATGTATTCTATAATCCAGACCTCATGTCTGCCTCATTCAACAAGTCATTCTGTTGTGTATGGGAGGTTGTGAAGTTTCAATTAAATACTTTTTTGAAACAGTACTTCTATTTCCAGATAAGTTTTGCAGCTGTCTACTTCCTCTGTCTCCCTCTCTCACCTCTGGCTAAAAATACCACAACATGGGTGTGACATGACCACCCAAATGGCCAGATGGTTTTTGGCTCTGGTTGTGTGGGCGCCAAACTCCCCTCTGAAAGACCCCAAATCCTGGTAATCTATGGTGACATTACAGTCCCTGGCCTGACCCATATAAAGACATTCCTTAAAATTCTCTTGAATAATTAGCACATAATTTAACTTTGCAGGAGATTAACTTTTTTTCTGAAACATGTGTGGTGGCCCACCCCAGGAAGCCTGATGGAAACCCTGCAGCCAGAAGTTATTTAATCCACTGGAATACCCTAGTCTTATATGAAGAATTTTAGCAACCTGGGGGGCAGACAGTGAAATATGATTTTAAACCAAAGCCAAAACCAAAGAGTTCAATCTTGGTTTCATCAGACAAGAGAATCTTGTTACTCATAGTCTGAGAGTCTTTTGGTGCCTTTCGGCAAACTCCAAGCGGGCTGTCATGTGCCTTTTACTGAGCAGTGGCTTCCATCTGGGCACTCTACCATAAAGACCTGATTGGTGGAGTGCTGCAGAGATGGTTGTCCATCTGGAAGTTTCTCCCATCTCCACAGAGAAACTCTAGAGCTCTGTCAGAGTGACTATCGGGTTCTTGGTCACCTCCCTGACCAAGGCCCTTATCTCCTGGTTGCTCAGTTTGGCCGGGCGGATAGCTCTGGGAAGAGCCTTGGTGGTTCCAAACTTCTTCCATTTAAGAATGATGGAGGCCAATGTGTTTTTGGGGACCTTCAATGCTGCAGACATTTTTTGGTACCCTTCCCTAGATCTGTTCTTCGACACAATCCGGTCTCAGCGCTCTACAGACAATTCCTTTGACCTCATGGCTTGGTGGGTGTTTGCTCTGACATGAAATGTCAATTGTGGAACATTATATAGACAGACAGGTGTGTGCCTTTCCAAATCATGTCCAATCAATTCAATTTACCACATGTAGACTCCAATCAAGTTGTAGAATCATCTCAAGGATGATCAATGGAAACAGGATGCACCGGAGCTCGATTTGAGTCTCACATAGCAAAGGGTCTCAATACTTGTGTAAATAAGGTATAAACAACTGTTTTTGCTTTGTCATTATGGGGTATTGTGTCTAGATTGCTGAGGATATTTTTTTATTTAATCCATTTTAGAATAAGGCTGTAAAGTAACCAAAATGTGTAAAAAGTCAAGGGATCTGAATACTTTCCAAAGGCACTGTATGCTGTATGAAACTGTTACTAGTAACACATGACTCAATCTGTAAGTAGGCATATTCAATTAACTGCAAAGTTAGATGGATGTTTCCTCCCATCTTCTGGTCAAACAGGGGATTGGTCCCGGGTTTCTTTCTATAAACCAGGGGTTTCCATGGAGGGCCGAGTGTGCTGGTTGTTGATTTCACCTTTCAATTTGTGTCCAATTAAGACCTATACAACCAGGTGAGGGGAGTACCTAACTAATCAGTGACCTTAATTCATTAATTAGGTACAATGGAGTGAAAACCCGCAGACACTCGGCCCTCCATGGAACGAGTTTGACACATAAATAGTAAACACAACAGGCAAAGTGGTCAGTAAGACAGTCCTGTGCAGCGACACATTAATGTTTTGATTTGTTGAAGTTTTATACAGATTACGTTTTAACACAATGCAATACTACTGATAAATGTTTGTTTTGGCTACATGTATTTGTTTACTTATGGTAATCTACGTTTTGAGAATGTAAATAGTCTGCTACTTTCTTCTTTTTTTTTTTAACCTTTAGTTAACCAGGTAGGCCAGTTGAGAACAAGTTCTCATTTACAACTGCAACCTGGCCAAGATAAAGCATAGCAGTGCGACAAAAACAACAACACAGAGTTACACATAAACAAACTACGCATGTGCGTGCGAAAAGCAACATGTCAGTGCCCTTGAGCATGAAAAATTATAATAAAAACAACGCTCTGTCTTTGGTGATGGCTAGCTAGCTAGCTAGCTCGGATAGGTGAACATCCAGACATACATGTGAATGGAAAATAGTCGTTATGGTTGGGTGACCAGACGTCCCCGTTTTCCGGGGACAGACCCCGTTTTTGGTGGCCTGTCCCCGGCTGGAGCAGTCCCCGGAAATGTCCCCGTTTTTAACTGTGCGTTAAAAACAGACTGCAAAGTGAAATAATATTATACCTGGCAAGACAGGGCAGCAGAGCCTACCGGTTGACGTCTCAGTCGCGTTGTGCTTGTTTCGTCCAGCAGAGGGGGCTGCTCGCTATATCAGCTTCATTCACTCTTCTTCTACTAACTACTTGCTCGCGATAGTTTTAGAGAAAACTGCTGTGGAAAACTCGGCCAGAAGCTAGCAAGTGTCAAGTTAACCCACATCACCACAAACAAACAAAGTTACACTCGTTTGAGATAATGATAATGAGGTAATGATGTCACAATTTATTATATAGATAGATGCTCTGCTTTATAAGGTTTTAAGTAGGTTATGCTAGCTAATGGGAATCTGTTAACCAAAGTATTTTTTCTAATAATGTACTATTTATTATTAAAGATTGGAGAAGGAGAAGGAAAAATTAAGGGAGTGAAGCGAGAATAGTGTGGAAAAGTGAGGTGGAAAGGTAAAGAGAAGGAAATGAAGAAAGAGCAGGAAGACGAGTGAAGAAAAGAGGAGGAGAAGAAAAAGTTAAGAGAGTTAGAAGAGTGACACAAGGAGAGTGAAGAAGAGCAGACAGAGGAGGTACAATGGCTCTTTCCAAGAAACGGAAATGCCATTTTAATGACAACATGATGATAGAATTTCCATTTATACGCTCAGGTCAAGACGATAGAATGGTTAACTGCACCCTTTGTAATTCCTCTTTTTCAATTGGCAGCGGGGGAAGAACGGCAGTGGCAGAACATCAACAGACGAAAAAGCATAAAGCCTATCTGATTGGCCGTGTTGGTATGCCCTCTGTCACCACATTCTTCAAGAAGGTAGAGCCTTCCCAAGAAGAATATGATTTAGCTGTGCAGGAGGGTGTCTTTGCATACCACACTATGCGACACAATCATAGTTACTGATCTATGGACTGCACAGCACAACTGACATGAAAGCTTTATGAGCCAAAGTTTACATGTGCTAGGACAAAATGTGAAGCCATAGTGAGTAACATGTTAGCACCATGGGCAACTATTTTGGTAACACAGGACCTAGACCAGGTTGAATTTGTGTCCCTGTCCATTGATGCGTCCAATCATGGACATGTAACGCTGCTGCCAGTAGTAGTCAGATATTGTAAGATATATGGTGGCAACACATCTGTGGAAACAAAACTGCATGATTTTGTTGAATTGAAAGGAGAAACAGCAGAGGAGATTGCAGCTGAGGTCCTGGTGGTCATCCAAAAATTTAAACTGCAAAACAAAGTCATGGCATTCTCTGCCAACAACACAAATACCAACTTTGGAGGACTGAATAGGCTGGGGAGGGTCAATGTCCATACCAAAGTTAAAAATGCTCTGCAGCGGGAGGTTATTGGCTTAGGTTGTCCTGCCCACATCATTCATAACACAGCCAGAACAGCTTTGGATATAATCCCCCTTGATGTTGAGTACCTGCTCACAAAGATATTTGGAAATTTTCACCGTCAGAATAGAAAGACTTTGTAAGTTTGTAGGCCAGGAGTACAATAACATTTTAGGACACAGCAATGTTCGCTGGCTGTCCATGCTCCCTGCTCTAGAAAGAGTGCTGAAAAGGTATGTGCCATTGAAATCCTTTTTTCTTTCTGAAGACAAATGTCCTGTGAGCAATGTTCGAAGATCCACTGACTGAACTTTGTCTGGCCTTTGTCCATGGAAACTTGACCATATTCAGTGACATGATCAAGATGCTTGAATGCCAGGACCGCTGTGCTGTGGAGTCAGCTGCAATTCTGAGAAACATTGAGGCTAAATTGACTGCAAGATGTGATGACAACTTCATTCCAGTTTTGGTCAGAGGACTTCTGAGAGAGCTAGAGGGAAATGGAGCAATGTCTAAAGAGAGATTTCTCAAAACATCCCAATCATTCTTCACTACGGCTGTGAACTACTTGCAAGCATGGGGAAAGCACACAGATCATCTAAAATATTTACATGGTCTCCTTTTAAAAAGGCAATCTCAGCGTGAAGAGATCCAGAAGGCAGCAGGCACACTGCAGGAAAAATTCCCCAATGTGACCATCAATGAGGATGCATTGTTTGACAAGGTTACTGGCCTGCAAGAGTTCCTAAAGGGGGGGATCGCTTGAAGAATGGAAAACATCTGAGACACCACTTAGTCAGAGATGGAGCACGGTGGAGACACCACTTAGTCAGAGATGGAGCATGGTGGTTACCCACTTCAAAGAGAACGACATCCCACACACTAACCTGGCTAGATTAGTGTCTGTTGTCATGTGCTTACCTGGAAGTCATGTGCTTACCAGTCGAGAGAGTGTTCTCCCAAATGAATGATATATGGACAGCAGCAAGAAATGGGTTCACTGTTCCTACCATCAAGGCCATGCTTATTGTGAAGACAAACTTCAACCTCCCTTGCCAGAAGTTCATGGAGAAGCTGGCCAAAGACAGAGCAATCCTGAAGAAGATACATTCTTCTGAGAAATATATAGATTAGATTGGTAATAATATACTTATACCAATCACATCATCTTCTTATTTCTTTATTATGTTAAGTATTTCACATATACTATTGTCTGTTTTTTCAGTTTTGCTCATGTTCTCTTCTGCTCTCATTCTACCAGGACCACTGAATGGCTGTTCAGATCGGACAGTTCTGTCTTGTCTGTAGTGTTTCTGTAATATAGTTGTTTTCTCTGTCTATCACAATGTGCCTATTAGACTAAATACATTAAACTGGAAATGTCCCCGGTTTTAATTTCAGAAATCTGGTCACCTTACGTTATACTCGACACAACTGCAGCTACAAACTATCCAAAAAGCTTCAGAACGTCATACCACTTCAATTAGCTGTCGTTGTGCAGCGTTAACTAGCATGATAAAATGCTAAACAAATCAACAAATGATATAAATATTTTTCCTATGTTGAATTGAGCCTTTAATGCAAACCATTGTTTAGTGTGGCTTTTACACAAGCTGTCAAAATGCACTTAGAGAACGTGTATGGCCGATCCATAATTTTCTGGAATTTTCCAAGCTGTTTAAAGTCACAGTCAGCTCAGTATATGTAAAATTCTGACCCACTGGAATTGATACAGTGAATAATAAAAAGTGAAATAATATGTCTGTAAACAATTGTTGGAAAAATGACTTGTGTCATGCACGAAGTAGATGTCCTAACAGACTTGCCAAAACGATAGTTTGTTAACAAGAAATTTGTGGAGTGGTTGAAAAAACAAGTTTTAATGACTCCAACCTAAGTGTATGTAAACTTCTGACTTCAACTATATGTCTATAGGCAGCAGCCTCTGATTTGCTGGAGATGGCTGTTTAACAGTCAGTGGTGTATGATAGAATACAATACAGTATATACATATGAAATGGGTGATGCAATATGTAAACACAATTTAAAAGTTACTAAGATACTGCAGAATAGTGTGGAGTGCAGTTTATACTACATATGAGATGAGCAATGCTAGGTACTTAACATTATTACAGTGGCTAGTGATCCATTTCTAAAAGTGGCCAGTGATTCCAAATCTATGTCTATAGGCAGCTGCCCCTGATGTGCTAGTGATGGCTGTTTAGCAATCTGATGGTCTTGAGATAGAAGCTGTTTTTAATTCTATCGGTCCCAGCTTTGATGCAACTGTACTGTACTGACATTCTCAATAATGAGGGGGGAACATGCAGTGGCTCGGGTGGTTGATGACCTTGATTATCACTTTGGCCTTCCTTTGGCATCGGGTGCTGTAGGTGTCTAGGAGGGTGGGAAATTGCCCCCGGTAATGCGTTGGGCAGACCGCACCACCCTCTGGAGAGCTTTGCGGATGTGGGCGGTGCAGTTGCCGTACCAGGTGATGATACAGCCTGACAGGATGCTCTCAATTGTGCATCTGTAAATGTTAGTGAGGGTTTTAGGTTTTAAGTTTAAAAAATGTAGCCTCCTGAGGTTGAAGAGGCGCTGTTGTGCCTTCTTCACCACACTGCCTGTGTGGGTGGACCATCTCAGTTTGTCAGTGATGTGTACGCCAAGGAACTTGAAGCTTTCCACCTACTCCACTGCGGTCCCATCGATGTGGATAGGGGGGTGCTCCCTCTGCTGTTTCCTGAAGTCCACGATCATCTCCTTAGTTTTGTTGACATTGAGTGAGAAGTTATTTTCCTGGGACCACACTCCCAGAGCCCTCACCTCCTCCCTGTAGGCTGTCTCATCGTTGGTAATCAAGCCTACTACTGTTGTGTTGTCTGCAAACTTGATGATTGAGTTGGAGGCGTGCTTGTCCACGCAGTCATGGGTGAACAGGGAGTTCAGGAGGGGGCTGAGCACACACCCTTGTGGAGCCCCAGTGTTGAGGATCAGCGAAGAGGAGGTGTTGTTTCCTACCTTCCCCATATGGGGGCAACCCGTCAGGAAGTCCAGGACCTAGTTGCACGGGACAGGGTTCAGGCCCAGGGCCTCGAGCTTGATGATGAGCTTGGAGGGTACTATGGTGTTGAATGCTGAGCTATAGTCAATGAACAGCATTCGGGCCTCCCGTGTGGCGTAGTGGTCTAAGGCACTGCATCGCAGTGCTAGCTGTGCCACTAGAGATTCTGGGTTTGAGTCCAGGCTCTGTTGCAGCCGGCCGCAACTGGAAGGCCCATGGGACGGCGCACAATTGGCCCAGAGTCGTCCGGGTTAGGGAGGGTTTTGCCATGCACTAGCAACTCCTGTGGCGGGCCGGGGCGCAGAGCACGCTGAAACGGTCGCCAGGTGCACGGTGTTTCCTCCGACACATTGGTGAACATGGCTTCCTTGGTTGGATCGGAGGACGCATGGCTCTCGACCTTCGCCTCTCGCGAGTCCGTATGGAAGTTCCAGTGATGAGTCAAGATTGTAACTACTACCAATTGGATACCATGAAATTGGGGAGAAAAAAGGGGTGAAAATAACAACAACAAAAAAAGACAAAAAATTAACAACATTCTTTTACTGTATGCCTCTTGTTCAGATGGGACAGGGCAGTGTGCAGTGTGGTGGCGATTGCATCGTCTTTGGATCTAGTGGGGCAGTAAGCAAATTGAAGAGGGTGTAGGGTGGCAGGTAAGGTGGAGCTGATATGATCCTTGACTAGTCTCTCAAAGCACTTCATGATGACGGAGGTGAGTGCTACGGGGCGATAGTCATTTAGTTCAGTTACATTTTCTTTCTTAGGTACAGGGACAATGGTGGCCATCTTGAAGAATGTGTGGACAACAGACTGGGATAGGGAGAGATTGAATATATCTGTGAACACACCAGCCAGCTGGTCTGCACATGCTCTGAGGACATGGCTAGGGATACCGTCTGGTCCGGCAGCCTTGCGAGGGTTAACACGCTTAAATGTCTTACTTACATCAACCACGGAGAAGGGGAGCCCACAGACCTTGATAGCGGGTTGCATCGGTGGCACTGTATTATCCTCAAAGCGAGCGAAGAAGGTGTTTAGCCTGTTCGGAAGCAAGACGTTGGTGTCTGCGACGTGGATGGTTTTCCCTTTATAATCCGTGATTGTCTGTAGACCCTGCCACATACGTCTTGTGTCTGAGCCTTTGAACTGGGACTCAACTTTGTCCCTATACTGACATTTAGCCTGCTTGATTGCTTTGCGGAGTAAATAAATACACTGTTCGTATTCTTCCATATTCCCAGTCTTCTTTCCCTGGTTAAATGCGGTGGTTCGGGCTTTCAGTTTTGCACGAATGCTCCCATGTTTCTTCGCCCAAAGCAAGTCTCTTCTTCTTATTGGTGTCCCTTAGTAGTGTTTTATTTTGCAGTAATTCGACCATAAAGGCCTGACTCAAACAGTCTTCTCTGTTACTTGAACTCCGTGAAGCATTTACTTGGGCAGCAATTTCTGAGGCTGGTAACTCTAATGAACTTATCCTCTGCAGCAGAAGTAACTCTGGGTCTTCTGCTGGGCCCTTGAATGAGTAGGTGTGTCCAAACATTTGACCTGTACTGTATATAAAAAAACATGTTTTATCTCAGTAATGTTGTGAAGAGGTTAATTTGCAGAATGAGAGGTTTCTCTGGGTCTTCCATTCCTGTGGCGGTCCTCATGAGAGCCAGTTTCATCATAGCGTTTGATGGTTTTTGCGACTGCACTTGAAGAAACTTTAAAAGTTCCTGAAATTTTCCAGATTGACTGACCTTCACGTCTTAAAGTAATGATGGACTGTCGTTTCTCTTTGTTAATTTGAGCTATTCTTGGACTTGGTCTTTTACCAAATAGGGATATCTTCTGTATACTTTTTTGATTACTTCATGATTCCATATGTGTTATTTAATTGTTTTGATGTCTTCACTGTTATTCTACAATGTAGCATGAGTAGGTGTTCTAAAACCTTTGACCAATAGTGTATTTCTAACAAAAAATAAAAAACATTGCACCAATATTTTAACGAATCACCTCTACCTCGGTGTATTTCTATTGTATTTGCAAAGAAAGATAACTGGTACATGTTTGAAATGGTCGAAAAAAATGTAGTGGGTCTTATGCGGTTTAAGCTCTGACGTCAGACTTCCGTTTGCGCTTTTCTGTTCTCCCATTGGTTCCCCGGTTTAAAGGTAACTTCCCTCATTGGTTTGTGACATTTTGGATACGGATTTCAAAGGTGCAGCGAACTGGCGCGTTTTCCATATTTTCCTCATTCAAGCATCAAGAAAGTTTCCGAACCCAGTCTAGATGCTAATGTCGGTGGCAGACCAGAAATAGGTGAAGTTACCTTAAAGGTATGCAATATTTTTCTTACCTCAATCAACAACTGTGTTGTTAAGTTGTTTGCTAGGCTAATAGCTATTACTCATTTGATTCAGGCTAGTTACGCACAACTTTTGAAGTTTATTTGAGAAAGCACATCCTTCTAGCCATGATGACCCTAGTTTTGTTACAATATTAGCTAGCTAACGCTACTCCTTGCCAACTTGTCTACATAGCTAGTTAGCTGCTTGACTAACTAGCTAACTAGCGGTAGCTAGCCATACCTGGCCTAGCTATGTCACTGTAGTTATCTAACGTTAGTTAACTGTGTAGGTAACTTAACTAGGCAGTTGTACGATTAGCAATAGTTGGCTAACTACATGTATATTTTTGACGTCGTTATAGTTACAGATTTTTGTTTTAAATCCACTTAAGTTAGCTACTCAAAATTAGACTAGTTAGCATTACCAATGACATTGGCTATCCTATGAATATAGCTAACGTGATGGTGGAAACGACTATAACTATTACAATGATTTAATACGTTATGGTACGTTAAATGCTTATTTTGTACTAAATTACTATGCATGTAACATTAGTTAGTTAGCTATTGTGATATCAAAGACCGTAATGCCAAATTAGTTGGCTACCTAGCTATGCTACAAAGTAAATTTGGGGGGGAAAAGGAAGGCGCACTATGGAGATATTGCAGCTAGTTAGCAACTTCTTGATAACTAAGTGTATGGTAAATTGGTTTAACGTTAATGTTTTGTTTTAGAATTTAGCTATATCGAGTAACTGAGTGGGGCAATACACTGGTTTGAAACTTATGTACTGTAGCTAGCCAGTTTGGCGCGTTTTGATTGTGAGATGGAACTGACTAATGACTTCTCTTCTGGCTCAGGGATACAGTTTGAAGTCAATGAAAAATGAAGTGTCAGTCCAACAACAATGAACTCCGGTTTGCATGCGACATGGAGAAACATGTCACATACAAGGAGTCAGGCCTCTCAACCTCACCACTCATGGGATGCATCCAATTAGTAGTCAAACAACTCTCTCCAGGTCTCACCTCTGCCAACATTTGCCTCAACGATGATGTGCAAGGTGTTCACAATAAGGAGAACAACCAATATGACCGTATCCTTGACGAGGTGAACCTAGGCTGTGAAGCACTCGAGGACAGTGGTTACCTGTCTTTACAGAACAGCCAGATGGAGGACTTTTATAATGTTAAGGAACAAGGGGAGTCTCTAGGACTGGAGATATTCTCCCCATGTACTCCAGTTGCTGATTGTCACAAGGCTAAGCACTCTGCCTCTCAACTCCCCATACTGAAGTTTCAACATGCCATCTGCCAAGAACTCACCAATAGCTTCAAGAGGACCCAGAGCTATGACTGGACTGTCATTAGCTGGCTAGCAGAGGACTCTGGCCTTGAAAGGGTTATTGGTGGGAACATGGGCCTTGAGTGTATGGATGTTTTAAAAGCTCTGCTGGAGAGGGACATGAAGCACATCCTAACCAGGATCCTGCGTCTTCTTGATGTTGACTTGATAAGGTAAACATTTGACCTTTACTGCTCTTATGATTTTAGAGGTTTTTCAACGTGAAAATGGTTTTGTACTCATCATATGTTCATGGTGGTTTTTGTTTTCTTCACAGCTGTAGAAAAGTGAGCAAGAGCTGGAGAAAAATAATCTGTCAAGACAAGTCTGCACTCCGTAAATGTGACCAAGCTGAACAGAGACTACAGGTAAGTGCTAACATTTTAAATGGATGTCATGTATAACAGAGACTACAGGTAAGTGCTAACATTTTAAATGGATGTCATGTATATCAGGTAGAGGTCGAACAATTATGATTTTTCAACGCCAATACAGATTATTGGAGGACCCCAAAAAACAGATTTTTTATATATATTTGTAATAATGACAATTGCAACAATACTGAATGAACACTTATTCTAACTTAATATAATATATCAATAAAATCAATTTAGTTTCAAATAAATAATGAAACATGTTCAATTTGGTTTAAATAATGCAATAAACAAAGTGTTGGAGAAAGTAAAAGTGAAATATGTGCCATGTAAAAAAAAAAGCTACGGTTTAAGTTCCTTGCTCAGAACATACGAAAGCTGGTGGTTCCTTTTATTAACATGAGTCTTCAATGTTCCCAGGTAAGAAGTTTTAGGTTGTAGTTATTATAGGACTATTTCTCTCTACCATTTGTATTTCATATACCTTTGACTATTGGATGTTTAGTATTGCCAGCCTACTCTTGGGAGTTGATAGGCTTGAAGTCATAAACAGTGCAATGCTTGAATCACAGCGAAGAGCTGCTGGCAAACGCAGGAAACTGCTGTTTGAATGAATGCTTACGAGCCTGCTGCTGCCTACCACCGCTCAGTCAGACTGCTCTATCAAATCATAGACTTAACAAAACGTTTATTCTTTCAGTGAAATACGGAACCATTCCGTATTTTATCTAACGGGTGGCATCCCTAAGTCTAAATATTGCTGTTACATTGCACAACCTATGTCATGATTATGTAAAATTCTGGCAAATTAATTACGGTCTTTGTTAGAAAGAACTGGTCTTCACACAGTTCGCAACGAGCCAAGCGGCCCAAACTGCTGCATATACCCTGACTGCTTGCACGGAACGCAAGAGAAGTGACACAATTTCCCTAGTTAAAAGAAATTCATGGTAGCAGGCAATATGAACTAAATACGCAGGTTTAAAAATATATACTTGTGTATTGATTTTAAGAAAGACGTTGATGTTTATCGTTGGGTACACATTGGTGCAACGACAGTGCTCTTTTCGCGAATGCGCTTGTTAAGTCACCTGTTTGGCAAAGTAGGCTGTGATTCAAAGACAAATTAACAGGCACTGCATCAATTATATGCAACGCAGGACAAGCTAGATAAACTACTAATATCATCAACCATGTGTAGTTAGCTAGTGATTATGATAAGGTTGTTTGTTTTTTATAAGATGCGTTTAATGCTAGCTAGCACCTTACTGTGGCTCCTTGCTGCACTTGCATCAGGTGGTCAGCCTGCCACGCAGTCTCCTCGTGGAGTGCAATGTAATCGGCCATAATCGGTGTCCAAAAAGGCAAATTACCGACTGTTATGACAATTTGAAGTCGGTCCTCATTAATCGGCCAGTCCGATTAATCGGTCAACCTCTAATATCAGGTATCAATGCTTTCAATTCACATTGACAGTTTCGTTTTTTAAGCTTGCAGGGGCTCCCAACTTTGCTGATATGTTTGATATTTACATTTATTTAGAGGCCCTTTGCAGTACTTCAATCTTAATTGCCTAACCATAGGGTAATCCACTGCATGAGTGTTGTATGCTAAATAGCAATGTCCTTTTTTGTTATAGGACTCAAGAATCCCCGTAGGACTGGAGAATGTGGGTTTTTTGACGAGAGACACCACCCTGTCCAGGGTTGTAATGTCCTGTATGCAGAGAGTAGCTTCAATCCCTATCCAGAAGTCTACCAAGAGGATGCTCTCCCAGAGAGCATGCACGCAGGCGCCATACTGCTCCCACCAATCTCGCTTCAGAGAATACCAGGAGGTGAGGGTTCCTCTATTCACTTTGCATATGAAGGTTCAAAGGACATGATGGTGCTCAGTGTGTGTGTACTTATTGGGTTGGTCACCTTCCAATCAGTTCCAAAAAAGTAATTGACATTATGTTCATGTTACCTATGATCCATATTGTGAGTTATACTCTGTAGCCTGATACATTGTTTGGTTGTGTTCTCTAGGCTGCCAGTTCGCTGAAGCAGCACGAGTCGCTGAAGCCCTGTAAGCGCTGCGGCTCTCCAGCCAAGCACAATGCAGACGCAATGAGGGCCACCTGTACCCGCTTTAGTTGTGCCTTTGACTTCTGCACCCAGTGCCAGGGCCCCTTCCACGGCTCCTCAACCTGCTGCACCCGGCTGACATGGCGGCCTAGCAGCCCCACAACCACCCCCATCCTCATTGGCAGCGCTCGCAGCAAGAGGAACGTCAGGCGCCTGTGAGATGAACGCAGCCTGGGATAAGACCCAATCGCTCACCTTTTAAAACAAACATAATTTTTATGGAATATTTGTTTTATTCATAGCCCTTTTAGCCCACTACCGCCTCCGCTGAAGACCAAAGGTATCTCGGCTATTGGAATACTCTGCATTAAGAGTAGACTGTATTGAGGCAATCAAGTGATTCCAGTTGTCAGAAAGCGACAATCGTACTGCAAGCCCAAAAAAAGAACATCCCACTGGATGCAGAGGAATTTTTCCTAGACTTGTATTTTTCTGAATGAAATGTCCTTGTCGTATATTTGTACATATTTTAAATGTGAGATATGTAAATATTTATTGTTTAAATAAATGTCTCTTGGGATTTAAGAACTGATCTTTTATTTTTCAAAGCCACATACTACCAGAAACCTTGTAATACGCACCAACTTTCTTTCAGAATTTATCAAGAAGAACACATGTTACAATGCCAATAAGGGTATGAAAGTTACATCATACTTCCAGGGTCAGTTCCCAGATTTTCTTTTCAAGGGGCTTGACAATTATATCTTAATTTGTGAAAATGCAGCCGTTTAAAAATATATATGTATACAATATATTTGTATTAGTTTACTTCTGCCAGATACTTAAGTTATTGTGCTGAAGACCATTGTGCTATGTATTTGTCAATTGAAGACTATCCCAAAAGCCTACAAAAGTTCAAAAACTACAAAGCTACTTCCTGGAAAATGACATCACTATCATACATTTTTTGCCACTTGCTTCAAAAGCTGTAACAACTAGTGAAACTAAGCCATTCAGCCATTAGATGGTGCCATAGTGTAGCTCTAAAAACCTCCTAGCTCACTATCTGGAAAGATTAAGGAATTTAGAAGACAACATATAGCTGAAAACAGCCAGTATTTATGCACACTTAATGGTGATTTAATGATTCATGCTTATAGTACTGGTATTTTCCAATAACAAAATTGCATTCAATGTGTAGGCTTATCTGAAAAGTAAGGTCTTCTACAGTTCAGTGACGGAGTAGCTTGAGGTCGATGGTACAGCCAGGGAGGGAGAAACAGTCTGCTAGGCAGGCCCAGAGCTCTTCATCAGGCACCTCCGTTTCTGTCCTCTGTAGGTAGGCTGGAACAGATCTACCACCGAAAGTGTAGCACCCACCTACCTATTAGGGGCATTTCAATTCATAATTGTGATTGTTATTTAACTAGGCAAGTCAGTTAAGATCAAATTCTTACTTACAATGAATGATGGCCTACCCTGGCCAGACCTGGATGATGCTGGGCCAATTGTGCACCCGCCCTATGGGACTCCCAATCACAGCCAGATGTGATACAGCCTGGATTTGAACAAGGTACTGTAGTGACGCCTCTTGCACTGAGATGCAGTGCCTTAGACCACTGCACCACTCATGATATGTAACATGTTCAATTAAAATGTCTGGATAGTACAGTTTCTCCACAGTCTGACTGAAATTGGTTTCATAGGCTCCATTTCCTGGTTGAAATAATCAGTGGTGCACAGAATATTCCTGTGAAATGAGAAGGGACAAGAAATATAATGCGTCATGAAGAGAGGTTGTTTTCTGGGTATGTTTTAGAGGCTCAAATTTAGGTGGTAAGCCTACATATCTTTCAATAGTGATTAGTGATGCCAATCTACATATTTTTTTTATGCCGATTAGTGATGCCGAATACAATGTGTGACCACATGAAACATGCTTTCTGTGCATTAAAAGCATTTTGCTGTCATTTAAAAGGGTTGCCATTGTTTTTCTCCTGCAGACCCAAAACATCAGTGTTTTTTCCAATTAGCCTCCCCCTCAGTGTGCGTCTGCCCCTTCCATCAGTGTCTGGCCACAGTTGTGTCAGCTCCCTCTGTGCACCTCTATCCTGGGGCTGCACTCTTTAGCTGCCTGCTACACAAAATGTCAATGTCCAGTTGACTGTTCTATCACTGTCCCTAAATGGCCTGCCAGCTGTGGTGACAAGTAGCTATTTTTGTGACTTCCCCCTCCTGCTCTGGGCAACGACAACAGTGGAGGAACTAAATGTAGCACTACCACCTCTCAACCGCCCCCTGCTTATTTCTTCCACTAATTGATTGGAGGGTATGGGCAAAGGAGAAAAAAATCATTCATATATGTAGAGTATACAAACAAGAAAATAAGATGCCCAAGGTTACAACTGTATCTGTTTGCTATGTGTCAAACATGGCTGTTGATTGGGATTTTCTGATTATGTTGACTCTTTCTCACATATACAGATGCATTCTTATTCTAATCTAGATAGTTTCTTAACGTGAGTAAAGCCATGCAAATTGAATTAAATGTTTAACGGATGCCCCAAATGCCATCATCTTTCAGGACACTGCATTTGACTGCGTATGTATCAGATGGCCTTTTTGCTCTCAGTACACCAGATAATTGATCTCTTAGCTGCCCTTTCCAGGACAGAGAACCACATGGGTCTTTCATTACTCTGATTTATTGAACTCCAGCGACACTGGGACACTTCTCCAAATGAAAGCTCATAATTGAAGTAATTAGACTTTCACACAATCAGGTGTTTTCCTATCGTTTACCATCCCTGTTTACGTCAACAGTGGAATTGTGAATGAGTCATACAAGGCTTGTAACTAGTAACTACAGTAACTTAATTTCACTGATCTGATTCAGACAATTTTCTGATATTAGCCTTTTTTCTGCCACAACAAAACAGACAATTTCCATGATTGTGTTTGTCAACATCTGCAACAAGAGTCTTATGTACCAGCAATACTTGCCCTGTTTCCACAAAGATGCATAGGTAGATACACTATAGATACACTATATACAGTACATACAAGTATGTGTTGACTCCTTCAAATTAGTCGATTTGGCTATTTCAGCCACACCTGCTGCTGACAGGTGTATACAATCAAGCACACAGCCATGCAATCTCCATAGACAAACATTGGCAGTAGAATGGACTTACTGAAGAGCTCAGTGACATAGGATGCCACCTTTCCAACAAGTCAGTTTGTAAAATTTCTACCCTGTTAGAGCTGCCCCGGATAACTGGAAGTGATGTTATTGTGAAGTGGAAATGTCTTGGAGCACAAATGGCTCAGCTGTGAAGTGGTAGGCCACACAAGCACACAGAACGGGACAGCGAAGTGCGTAGTGCGTAAAAATCATCTGTCCTCGGTTGCAACACCCACGAATGAGTTCCAAACTGCCTCTGGAAGCAACGTCAGCACAAGAACTGTTTGTCGGGAGCTTAACGGGTTTGTCCGAGCAGCCACACACAAGCCTAGATCATCATGCGCAATGCCAAGCGTCGTCTGGAATGGTGTAAAGCTTGCCGCCATTGGACTCTGGAGAAGTGGCAACGCGTTCTCTGAAGTGATGAATCACGCTTCCTCATCTGGCAGTCAGACGAATCTGGGTTTGGAGGATACCGGGAAAATGCTACCTGCCCCAATGCATAGTGCCAACTGTAAAGTTTGGTGTAGGAGGAATAATGGTCTGGGGCTGTTTTTAATGGTTCAGGCTAGGCCCCTTATTCCCAATGAAGGGAAATCTTAACACTACAGCATACAATTACATTTTAAATGATTATGTGGTTCCAACTTTGTCGCAACAGTTTGGGGAAGGCCCTTTCCTGTTTCAGCATGACAATGCCCTTGTGCACGAAGTGAGGTCAATACAGAAATGGTTTGTCTAGATCGGTGTGGAAGAACTTGACTGGCCTGCACAGAGCCCTAACCTCAACCCCATCGAACACCTTTGGGATTAATTGGAACGTCGACTGCGAGCCAGGCCTAATCGCCCAACATCAGTGCCCAATAAGTCAATGCAGCAATATTCAAACATCTAGTGGAAAGCCTTCCCAGAAGAGTGTTGTTATAGCAGCAAAGGGGGGACCAACTTCATTTGGGCACCTTTACTACACAGAACCCTACTAATCCATCACGGTTGGTCTGCCGACGGAACCACACGAGGAGGCTCTGCACGAGGAGGCTACAACAGACTTCTTCCGTCGCGACGTACCTCTAAGACCCTTCTGCTAGCTGCTAGCCCCGGCCCGCTAGCTGTCTGAATCGCCATGTCTCCAGCCAGCTTAACTATTCACTGGAACCCTATGATCACTCGGCTACGCATGCCTGTCCCTAATGTCAATATGCCTTGTCCATTGCTGTTCTGGTTAGTGAATATTTTCTTATTTCACTGTAGAGCCTCTAGCCCTGCTCAATATGCCTTAGCTAACCCTTCAGTTCCACCTCCCACACATGTGGTGACATCACCTGGTTTAAATGATGTTTCTAGAGACAATTTCATCGTCACTCTATGCCTAGGTTTACCTCCACTGTATTCACATCCTACCATACCTTTGTCTATACATTATGCCTTGAATCTATTATATCACACACAGAAACCTGCTCCTTTTACTCTCTGTTCTGAATGTACTAGACGACTAGTTCTTATAGCCTTTAGCCGTACCCTTATCCTACTCCTCCTCTGTTCCTCTGGTGATGTAGAGGTTAATCGAGGCCCAGCAATGCCTAGCTCCACTCCCATTCCCCAGGCGCTCTCATTTGTTGACTTCTGTAACCGTAAAAGCCTTGGTTTCATGCATGTTAACATTAGAAGCCTCCTCCCCAAATTTGTTTTATTCACTGCCTTAGCACACTCTGCCAACCCAGATGTCCTAGCCGTGTCTGAATCCTGGTTTAGGAAGACCACCAAACACCCTGAAATTTCCATCCCTAACTATAACATTTTCCGACAAGATAGAACTGCCAAAGGGGGCGGAGTGGCAATCTACTACAGATATAGTCTGCAGAGTTCTGTAATACTATCCAGGTCTGTACCCAAACAATTCAAACTTCTACTTCTAAAAATCCACCTTTCCAGAAACAAATCTCTCACTGTTGCTGCTTGCTATAGACCACCCTCTGCCCCCAGCTGTGCCCTGGACACCATATGTGAATTGATTGCCCCCCATCTATCTTCAGAGCTCGTGCTGCTAGGAGACCTAAACTGGTACATGCTTAACACCCCAGCCATCCTACAATCTAAGCTTGATGCCCTCAATCTCACACAAATTATCAATGAACCTACCAGGTACAACCCCAAATCCGTCAACACGGGCACCCTCATAGATATCATCCTAACCAACTTGCCCTCCAAATACAACTCTGCTGTCTTCAACCAAGATCTCAGCGATCACTGCCTCGTTGCCTGCATCCGTAATGGGTCTGCGGTCAAACGACCACCCCTTATCACTGTCAAACGCTCCCGAAAACACTTCAGCGAGCAGGCCTTTCTAATTGACCTGGCCCGGGTATCCTGGAAGGATATTGACCTCATCCTGTCAGTAGAGGATGTCTGGTTATTCTTTAAAAGTGCCTTCCTCACCATCTTAAATAAGCATGCCCCATTCAAAAAAATGTAGAACCAGGAAAAGATATAGCCCTTGGTTCACTCCAGACCTGACTGCCCTTGACCAGCACTAAAACATCCTGTTGCGTACTGCATTAGCATCAAATAGCCCCCGTGATATGCAACTTTTCAGGGATGTTAGGAACCAATATACACAAGCAGTTAGGAAAGCTAAGGCTAGCTTCTTCAAACAGAAGTTTGCATCCTGTAGCACAAACTCAAAAAAGTTCTGGGACACTGTAAATCCATGGAGAATAATAGCACCTCCTCCCAGCTGCCCACTGCACTGAGGCTAGGAAAAACTGTCACCACCGATAAATCCACGATAATTGAGAATTTCAATAAGCATTTTTCTATGGCTGGCCGTGCATTCCACCTGGCTACCGCTACTCCGGTCAACTGCCCTGCACCCCCCACAGCAACTCGCCCAAGCCTCCCCATTTCTCCTTCACCCAAATCCAGATAGCTGATGTACTGAAAGAGCTGCAAAATCTGGACCCTACAAATCAGCCGGGCTAGACAATCTGGACCCTCTCTTTCTAAAGGTGCTATTATCTGCCGAAATTGTTGCAACCCCTATTACTAACCTGTTCAACCTCTCTTTCGTATCATCTGAGATCCCCAAAGATTGGAAAGCTGCCGCGGTCATCCCCCTCTTCAAAGGGGGAGACACTCTAGACCCAAACTGCTACAGACCTATACCTACCCTGCATTTCTATGGTCTTTGAAAGCCAAGTTAACAAACAGACCACAGACCATTTTGAATCCCACCGTACCTTCTCCGCTATGCAATCTGGCTTCCGAGCTGGTCATAGGTGCACTTCAGCCATGCTCAAGGTCCTAAACGATATCATAACTGCCATCGATAAGAGACAATACCGTGCAGCCGTATTCATTGACCTGGCCAAGGCTTTCGAATCTGTTAATCACCACATTCTTATCGGCAGACTCAACAGCCTTGGTTTCTCAAATGACTGCTTCGCCTGGTTCACCAACTACTTCTCTGATAGAGTTCAGTGTGTCAAATCGGAGGGCCTGTTGTCCGGACCACTGGCAGTCTCTATGGGGGTGCCACAGGATTTAATTATCGGGCCGACTCTCTTCTCTGTATACATCAATGATGTCGCTCTTGCTGCTGGTGACTCTCTGATCCATCTCTACACTGACGACACCATTCGGTATACTTCTGGCCCTTCTTTGGACACTGTGCTAACTAACCTCCAGACGAGCTTCAATGCCATACAACTCTCCTTCCGTGGCCTCCAACTGCTCTTAAATGCAAGTAAAACGAAATGCATGCTCTTCAACCGATTGCTACCCGCACCTGCCCGCCTGTCCAGCATCACTACTCTGGACAGTTCTGTCCTAGAATATGTGGACAACTACAAATACTTAGGTGTCTGGTTAGACTGTAAACTCTCCTTCCAGACCCACGTTAAGCATCTCCAATCCAAAATTAAATCTACAATCGGCTTCCTATTTCGCAACAAAGCATCCTTCACTCATGCTGCCAAACATACCCTCGTAAAACTGACTATCCTACCAATCCTCGACTTCGGTGATGTAATTTACAAAATAGCCTCCAACACTCTACTAAACAAATTGGATGTGGTCTATCACAGTGCCACCCATTTTGTCACCAAATCCCCATATACTACCCACCACTGCGACCTGTACGCTCTCGTTGGCTGGCCCTCGCTTCATACTCGTCGCCAAACCTTCTAGCTCCAGTGTTTAATTGCTATATTGTAATTACCTCGCCACTATGGCCTATTTTATTGCCTTACCTCCCTTATCCTGTCTAGGACTGGGGTTCCGCTAGAATCATGTAGTAACCAAAAAGGTGTTAAACAAATCAAAATATATTTTATATTTGAGATCCTTCAAAGTAGCCACACTTTGCCTTGAAGACAACTTTACACACTCTTGGCAGTCTCTCAACCAGCTTCATGAGGAAGTCACCTGGAATGCATTTATATTATCTTACCTCATTTGCACACACTGTATATATACTTTTTTTCTACTGTATTATTGACTGTATGTTTGTTTGTTCCATGTGTTACTCTGTGTTGTTGTATGTGTTTCGAACTGCTTTGCTTTATCTTGGCCAGGTCGCAGTTGTAAATGAGAACTTGTTCTCAACTATCCTACCTGGTTAAATAAAGGTTAATTTTTTTTTAAATAAATGAATGCCCATGATTTTGGAATGAGATGTTCGACGAGCATGTTTCCACATATGTTTGGCCATGTAGTGTATGATGTGTGTGTCAGACCTTCAGGTTTGCCATGGCCTTATAGAGCAATTTGACAGTCTGGAACCCAGCACCCAGAGACAACAGCCTATACAATTAGCCTGAAGAACAGTTTCATGGGGAATTCTAAACATTTAGAGGAATTCTAAACATGTTCCTCTGTAGTGTGGCTGAGGGGGCATTGTGATCTACAGATCTTCCACTCTACTAGAACATTGGGGTAATGCTGGCTGTTTGGGTAATTTCGCTAGCCTGACAACCCATCCATATCGCTCCAGTCAAACGCCACGGCCATTAGTGTTTCTGAATTTCCTTTCCTCCCCAATGTCTTGTAGTGAACACAACCGGACCCGTCTGATTGGTCACAGAAACCGATGGGTTTGCCAGAGCCGGCCTAAACAAATCATGAATCACATTAAATACAGTACCCGCGAAGGGCCTCCCGAGTGGTGCAGCTGTCTAAGGTGTCACTACAGACCCGTGTTCGATCCCAGGCTGTGTCACAACTTGCTGTGATCGGGAGTCCCATAGGGCGGCGCACAATTGGCCCAGCATCATCTGGGTTAGGGGAGGGTTTGGCCGAGAGGGCTTTACTTTGGCCCATCGCACTCTAGCGACTCCTTGTGGCAGGCCGGGCACCTGCAGGCTGACATCGGGGGTAGGTTGAATGGTGTTTCCTCCGACACATTGGTGCGGTTGGCTTCCGGGTTAAGCCGGCAAGTGTTAAGAAGCGCAGTTTGGCAGTTCATGTTTTGGAGGACGCATGACTTGACCTTTGCCTCCCGAGCCCGTTGGGGAGTTGCAGCGATAAGACAAGATTGAAAAGGGGGGTAAAATACATTTAAAAAAAATAAAAGACGGTAACCTACAGCAGGCTAGACCTAATATTCGACATCTTACAGGCACTTCTCAGGATACAACACCAAGCCATAAGAACTTTCTTTAGGTCCCGACTCACGTGGGGGTGCCTGGGAATGACATGGCAGATGAAGCAGCATAAGGAACCAATACACCAAAACATCAACATCATAGTTCCAATGTCAAAATCTGAAATAAAGTCACTCATGAAAATCAAAATCACAGACAAATGGCAAAATGAATGGACAGAAGGGGGAAAAGGAAGGGATCTACACTCCATCCACCCACTGGTTTCAAATCAGCAATAACTACAAAGGACTCTTAAGATGATCAGAAACCATAATCACTCATCTGCGAATAGAACACAATCGCCTCAATCTCTCTCTAAAGATAGGAAAACAGCAGCAGAAACTACAGATCACTTCCTTCTTCATTGTCAAACTTATGAACATCATATGCAAACACTCAGAAGAACAATCACATCCCTGGGAATAAGCTTCACCCTCTCCAATTTACTGAAACCTGGACAGAACAAACTGTAATCCATTTAGCAGTAATTTCCTTCCTCCAGTCATGTAGACTAGTGCAGAATCTAGAACACCTCCATAGTCCCATCACACTCCAGTAGGTGGCGGTAATAAACCTAATACTGGTTTGCACACCACCATAAAACTCTACGCAGAAGAACAAGACAGACAGTACAGTGTGACCAGAGGAAATCCCTTTTTTTTTGTTTTTTTTTTTTGTTGTATACATCATTTTTAAAATGAACAACAAATCAATACATAAAGCATATGAGGGAACACAATCATACATTGATTACAAACAATGGACAATCGAGCTAGGAGGTACAATATCACATTACAATTACACAAGGACCTTAAGGGACATACATATACTTACAATTCAAACAGCTTTTTTGATAGTAGAGCATTTAACCGTCTTAAAATACAGTTCCATTTATTTTTGTAGGGTAAGAAAATGTGGTTTCCTGTTTGTAAATTTACATTTGTGTCTATGAAATTTGGCCAAAAGAATAATGAAATTAATTACATAAAAATGTTTCCGCTTATTTCTATCATATGTAAAGAATCCAAACAGTACATCTCAACACAATAGTGTAAACTCTTCATAAATGTGTTCAATTATAAACCTACTGATCTCTTGCCACAGTTTTCTTACATGCATACAATGCCAAAAAAAGATGCAACACTGTTTCTGGGTGGTCATTACAAAAGGAGCAATTTGAGTTGATGTTTTCCCTAAACTTCTTCATATAGTGGTTGGCAGGATAATATTTATGAATAATTTTAAAGGAAACTTCCTTACTTTAGTTAACAAGTAGGTATGTGTGTGGCAACATCCAAACTTTTTTCCAACAGATATTATCAATAAATCCATTCCAATAAGGCATGACATAAGGCATAGATACAACATCCTGCTGAAACAAGGGTCGTATCCCTCTGTTGTTGAATGGACCAAAAGAGAAACAAATCTTTCCTCCTGATGAGTCAACCGGGTCAATAGAAGGTAGGCTCTGAGGGTCAGGTCTTGACACTTTCCTGAATAACATAGCAATACCCGAGGGAATGGCATCTAAAACATTTGCAAAATATTTAAGTGTTACAGGGACCTTGTAAAGTGATAAGAATTCCTTATAACTGAGTAAAAGACCCTCTGTGAGAGGAAATCCCTTATCACACTTGTAGGCGATGTCATGGCGTTGGCTAGCTAAAATCATGCTGTAGAAACACGTCATCGGATCTAACGTTCATCTCGCGCCGAAATCCACTCCTTCGATATAAGGTAGTTTTTATGAAAATGAAAACGCGTCAGTTTGTCACTTTCACGAAGTTGGAGTAAAAACATGTTAAACTACTTAAGACGTTGTCTCGAATCTAGGTTGTGCCTTCAGATTTTGAGAAAATTAACAACTAAGGAAGAACGATTCACTCTCTCATTGACTTCTCAAACCGCCGGGGGTTGGTCTGTTTCCCAGCGTTCCCGGAGGTCTTGTGGTGTTGCAACTTTGGGTTTAGAAACGCTGTAATCACGTCTTTGGCTTTCATCAAACTCTGTGCTTAAATACTCTGTTTAGAGATGGTCCAGTTGTTGATGAATTTGTTTTGTACAACGCCTCTCATTTAGGCAACCATTTAGCGAACTTTCTCTATTCTCTGCTTCTCTCTCAACCTCATGTGTCTCAGAATGTGATGGTGAAACGCACACATCATTAATCACACACAGTGGTTGATGCGCATGTACAGACACAACCCGCCGGTTGGTGTATGATGGAGCTTTGGACGGTGTGACACTGATAAGGAGTGACTGACACCTGTCGCCCGGCCATATGTCACACAGCCAAAGGTCGATCCCATTACACGCTGTCACAAACATTATGTGGCAACACCGCTAGGCAAGAAACAGGAAGTGGGGTGGCCAGGAAGAAGTACTATCCCCCCTTGAAATCAGCAACTGCCCCCTCCCTTCCCCTGAGTCAAGACTGAATCACCACACACTGACCATATCATTAGAGTGTAAAACTGGTCTAGGAAGAGTGGCCCAACATTCAGCTAAGTAATTACCAAGATATGTTGCGAGCATTCGAAGGGTACACTTATCAGGATGCCAGTCACATTGCGACTGAATATTTGTTTTCCCACATTGAGAAAGAAGTGGTTGGAGGGCTAGGTGGAAAGGCATAGGTACATACTGTAGACACATGGGCATACACACACTGTCCATTTGTCCATATCTGTAAGGATGGGTCGCTTTAGTGGTAGTGTTCCAATTACTGCCCGGAGCCAGTGAGAGCAGTCAGTTAGAGCTCAGAGTAAAAATGCTGGACCTGACCGTGCTTGAGCCTCTCTATTTTTACACCCAGGGGGCCTGCAGGGGCCATTAAGATCAACAGTAATGAGAGTTAATGAGTCTGGCCTCCACAAGGCAGAGAATAATGACATATCATTCGCTTTACACTGGGGAGTAGACACAAAAACACACATATGCACAGGCCAGTGGTGGCTGGTGACACTTTAAATGGGGAGGATGGAGTTCATAGTAATGGCTGGAACGGAATAAATGAAATGATCTCAAACACATTAAACACCTGGTTTCCATGTGTTTGATACCATTCAATTTACTCTACTCCATTCATTATTATGACCTGTCCTTCCCTCACCAGCCTCCTCTGGTGCAGACACGCATACACACACACATTATTTTACTTATTGGGGATTGATTGAATAGGGCACTAAGGTCGACCACCCGATTCAACTGAAAATGTTTTTGTCTTTGTTTGCTGTCCTTAGTCACCGCCATGGAGTTTTGCTTCACCCCAAGCACCGTAACGACGGGAATATGATGTGACAAATTGAGATGCATGGAGCCCAGAAGAAACTTTATCAGTGTAAAGTGTTTTTGTTTGCCCTGCCTTCAGAGAACATGGTTGTTGGTGATACTGAAAGATGATGGAAAACAAAACCAACCAGTGCACAGCACTGCTGTATTTGATTTATAAGGACATTTAATCATCACAAAAGATAGATATTGTCAAATTGTGCTTGAAACAGGTGCATGGTTACCACAGCAACGTGGTGAGAGGATAGTTTTAATAATGTGTTGGTCAAAGGAATCATCATGTGATTGTTTTCCATATCTACAAAATGTGGATCCCTGTACATACTGTTGGAATTGTTGTTTCCTGGTAATAAAAAGCTTTGACATAGATGCAACTTGACAGTGATTTGAATGTATTTTCTCATTTTAGATCCCACATAAGTCCCTGCTAATAATGTCATTTAATTTGGAACCCCCCTCCCAGCGTATTGCTTATGACATTTATGAGTCAAATATCCTGTGCCATTTCGACACTTGTAAACACACTGAGTCATGACTTTTGTGGCACGTTTTCACACTGGCTTCGATGATTCCAACACAGTGAGTATTCATCCTAAAATAATGTAGTAAATCTGATTGTTTTTTTTTGTTCATATGAGTTAAGAATTTAACATCACCATGTAAGAGGGTCAGTGAACACTTTTTTACTTTTCGATGAAGAAAGCACATTCTATTCAAAGAGGTAGGATAGTAGGTCTTATACCTGCCAGAAACTATACAGTGAACTAAGCATTGTGCAATAAGGCACGAGGGGATATGGTATATGGCAAATATACCACGGCTAAGGGATGTTCTTATGCACAACGCAGCGCGGAGTGCCTGGTACAGCCCTTAGCCGTGGTATATTGGTGAAATATACCATAACCCCCCGAGGTGCCTTATTGCTATTATAAAATGGTTAATAACATAATTGGAGCAGTAAAAATAAATGTTTTGTCATGGTATATGGTCTGATATACCATTGCTGTCAGCCAATTAGCATTCAGGGCTCGACCCACCCAGTTTATAATACATTATAGTCAATGACATGGATTGTTTACAGTCCTTTTCACACCCATGATTACACTCAGCTTGTTAGGAGGCCGAGGAGGCCATCAAAATAGCTCTGGCGGCTGGCACGGATTACGATAGTGATTCTACACAGGTTAACATACAGTGAGATGGACACACTACCGTACCATATGCAGCCTACACTGTATACATGCTGAGGCCAATGCATATTACAAAAACAATTTTACCTTGATCAATATGCTTACAATGTATCTGTAAATAACGACCAAAATACACTGCTCAAAAAAATAAAGGGAACACTTAAACAACACAATGTAACTCCAGGTCAATCACACTTCTGTGAAATCAAACTGTCCACTTAGGAAGCAACACTGATTGACAATAAATTTCGCATGCTGTTGTGCAAATGGAATAGACAACAGGTGGAAATTATAGGCATTTAGCAAGACACCCCCAATAAAGGAGTGGTTCTACAGGTGGGGACCACAGACCACTTCTCAGTTCCAATGCTTCCTGGCTGATGTTTTGGTCACTTTTGAATGCTGCCGGTGCTTTCACTCTAGTGGTAGCATGAGACGGAGTCTACAACCCACACAAGTGGCTCAGGTAGTGCAGCTCATCCAGGATGGCATATCAATGCGAGATGTGGTAAGAAGGTTTGCTGTGTCTGTCAGCGTAGTGTCCAGAGCATGGAGGCGCTATCAGGAGACAGGCCAGTACATCAGGAGACATGGAGGAGGCCATAGGAGGGCAATAACCCAGCAGCAGGACCATTACTTCCGCCTTTGTGCAAGGAGGAGCACTGCCAGAGCCCTGCAAAATGACCTCCAGCAAGCCACAAATGTGCATGTGTCTGCTCAAACGGTCAGAAACAGACTCCATGAGGATGGTATGAGGGCCCGACGTTCACAGGTGGGGGTTGTGCTTACAGCCCAACACCGTGCAGGACGTTTGGCATTTGCCAGGGAACACCAAGCCACTGGCGCCCTGTGCTCTTCACAGATGAATGCAGGTTCACACTGAGCACATGTGACAGACGTGACAGACTGGAGACGCTGTGGAGAACGTTCTGCTGCCTGCAACATCCTCCAGCATGACCAGGTTTGGCGGTGGGTCAGTCATGGTGTGGGGTGGCATTTCTTTGGGGGGCCGCACAGCCCTCCATGTGCTCGCCAGAGGTAGCCTGACTGCCATTAGGTACCGACATGAGATCCTCAGACCTCTTGTGAGACCATATGCTGGTGTGGTTGGCCCTGGGTTCCTCCTAATGCAAGACAATGCTAGACCTCATGTGGCTGGAGTGTGTCAGCAGTTCCTGCAAGAGGAAGGCATTGATGCTATGGACTGGCCCGCCCGTTCCCCAGACCTGAATCCAATTGAGCACTTCTGGGACATCATGTCTCGCTCCATCCACCAACGCCACGTTGCACCACAGACTGTCCAGGAGTTGGCGGATGCTTTTAGTCCAGGTCTGGGAGAAGATCCCTCAGGAGACCATCCGCCACCTCATCAGGAGCATGCCCAGGCGTTGTAGGGAGGTCATACAGGCACGTGGAGGCCACACACACTACTGAGCCTCATTTTGACTTGTTTTAAGGACATTACATTAAAGTTGGATCAGCCTGCAGTGTGGTTTTCCACTTTAATTTTGAGTGTGACTCCAAATCCAGACCTCCATGGGTTGATAAATTTGATTTCCATTGATAATTTTTGTGTGATTTTGTTGTCAGCACATTCAACTATGTAAAGAAAAAAGTATTTAGTAAGAATATTTCATTCATTCAGATCTAGGATGTGTTATTTTAGTGTTCCCTTTATTTTTTTGAGCAGTGTATATTTTTAAATAACTATCAAAATATGTCAATGCTTCATAATGCAAATTGGATATGGCCATTGTGATTGAGATTATACTTGTAGAAGTGAGATTAGAGGTGTACACAAATGTCACGTCTGTTCAGGTCCCAATTTTTTTAAATATATATATATAAATTGCTCTATCAAAAAGTTAAATGTAGATGTAAAATCCAAGGCTATTCTTTGTTATTCATTATGCCAATTGAATCCTTCTATAATGGCAAGAAGAATCACACATAAAAACAATCGCACAAGTATAGCCTATGTCATTTTATTCATTGAATATATTCGGAGTTACATTCATTTAAAAAATGGAACAATAATTCTCGCTTTGTGGAAACAATCTTTCTCACAGTCCTCTCATAATTTTGATGATTAGAAGACAGCCTATGACTTATCTATGTCTGTTGAAATAAATTCATGTAAGTGTGTATCTGCTATGCTATTCTTTGTCTCATGTCTTTTGAAGTGAATAAAAAAAAAAAAAAGATCCCTGCCAACCTTAATTGAGACACAAGGTAGTTGCTTTCAAGTCCTTCTCTATCTTTTGATGATTTGATCTGATAGCCAATATCATGCTTATTTAGAATGTGTATTGTCATGTAACTGATCATTTCAAATGGTATGAAGTTGATATACATGAAATCAAATGTAGTAGTCTTTGCTTACCATCTTCATTCAGGTGAGCAGGCCATCAAAGCACATGTTGAGTGCAACTATAAGTTTGTGGCCTAATTTGTCATTATTTGCAATACTTTTTCACATGAAAAGAGATAATCAACATCAATATTTACTTACAAAATTACTCAGCTTTGAAAAATAAATGGACATATTTTATTTGGATGCACGGTTTTACATAACTAAATGCTCTAGGTAAGTTTATGCACAAGGTATAGCATTGTTCCACATGGATATAACGTGATTATATGCATCAGTGTCACTCTAAATGTGGTCCTCTACTGTATGAGCTGATTATACTTTATACCAGTATAAAGTTTGTTTTAGGAATGCATTTATTGAGCTACCATTTACAGTCCTGGTCAAAGCAAATCTATCTGATCCCAGGTGGACGTATATAGTATTTACTGTTGCCTACATCTTCAGACCAATATTTGTAGTTTCAGTATATCTTGTATACAATGTAAACATTTACTTTATACTGTAGAGATAACCACACTTGACTTTGAAACATGTCCATTTTTGAAGAACTTAAATATTTGTTTTGGATAGCAAATCGATGAGGTTGACTGATTGAGGTAATCGCACCAGCGGGTCTTCCTCAGAGTGGCTGAAAAAGACAGTTGGAGCAGAGGGAAAGAGTGAGGGAGAGAGGGAGGAAGAGAAAGGTCCAGATAATTGATTATTGATCAGAATAGTGAGAGAATCACAAGTACATGCAACAGAGTTTCAAATCATGGTATGAGAAGACGTGATAAGGGCTTTCATTTAGTAGAAACATCATACTCTACTGCTCATATGTTTTCAATAGCTGAGCTTCTGTAGTAAAATGAAAGTAGCCCTATGGCTATACAGTATGTTCTTAGCAGTACAATGTACTGGAAATGCAGCTACGTTTGTCCACTACAACTCCACTATACAGGTGTCAGGTCTTGCTGTCTCTATGTGTAGTAGTGCGACCACACTGTGTTCCATAACTTCTCTATGCAATGACCACCACAGTAACAACCCAATTGAGATGGCGTTCAACTAAACTTAGAAATGAGAGTGGAGTGAAAGTGAATGGAGGAGGAGGAGGAGAGAGACTGAACCTACCAATTGGAAGTTATTGAGAAGGTGATCTACATCGACGTCATCATAGCTCTCTAGAAACGAGGGCTCACTTCTGGATTCTTCTTGCATGGGAGGGTCTTCTTGACTGAAAAGACAAGAAGGGTACATTTGACTTTCATCACACTGTGGAGGCACACTGCAAAAATGCACATGCGGACATGCACATGCATGCACACTGGCAAACACACAATCCATTATTGTGCTCTGTACTTGTTCCCACCTTCTCTTTCCTGTCAGAACTGAGTTAAGGTATTTCTTCACAGCCATCTGTTTGCGGAAGCGACTGTAGTTGTCTGTGAAAATGGCATCTGAGTGGCGCTTCACTGGTACCTGGTCCTCCATCATGTCATCACTGTGACAAATTAATCACAACACATTTTAGTCCATCATTTTTGAGACATTTGCTAACCTGTTTTGGCTTTTACTGAACTTATCCAATAAATAGTTTTTTTTAAACCAGAAGTAAATCACAATTGTGATGACAAATCTAATACAATTACAACAAATTAGATTATTAACTGTTTTCAAGGCAGATATGCTAATACAACTTTTTAAAGGATATCCTAATTTTTCAATGAGACTAAAATCACAGAAATAGGCATACAGGAAGACAATTTTGTGGAATATATATTTGTGTCATGCTTCCTGACTCTAAATGTTTTCAATAAACCTGAATGTTCCTGAAAATATGTTATGAATATTATCATACTGCGCGCTAATCTGAAGGAAAAGCATAAACTACATTCTACCTGACTCGCTTTCCAATCAAGGATTCCAGGTACCGCCGCGCCGACAGCTGTCCAAGAAGTTTGCTGTATCCACTTGTAAAGAGACCGTCTGCGTGTCTCGTCGGTCTGCCAACAGATTAAAACAGTTATTAGTCACACTGTCTAGCATAAATCTGAAAAGGTGGTTTAGGAGTCATTTATGGGCAGAGCGTTTCAATGGGCTAATATTGGGGTAAAACAAATATGGGCGTATGTGATTACTCTTAGACAATACCAAAACGACATTAAGTCACGAGGCAGACATTTTTTGTATCCTGACATTCAATATTCCATTGGAAGAAATGATTATTCATTATTATTCATTACTTTCTTAATCATCCAGAGAACACAATCAATAGTCACTTCTATGAAAGTAGCCTGTGGAAAAGAATTACATAACATTTCTCAAGACTTAAACGCTATTGTTAGAAAGTACTATTGTTCTAGGATATAGTCGACGAATTAATTGTTGACTGTCTTGTTTATTGATGAACCCAGAGTTAGAATAAGTTAAAACACGTTAACACTATAGCCTATGATGTATTTGTCCATGATGATATCAATTCCTATTGATACACATAAAGTTATTGGCCGATAGCCTATAATATAAAAAGTTAGTACATCGTTGCAGTTTTTGAACTCTTTGGTAAAAGTAACTAATGATGCTCTTTTAAACCTTTATGTCCGCATGCGTAATAGCGGTACTATTCCTACCTCATAGATGCATATGGCAAACACTGAGTCCGGGAATATAACACACTGCACAGGGCTATTAGGAAAAGGAGCTGGGAGCCGTTCCTTTGTAACATCGCTTTATACCTGTAAAAAGAGATATGGGTTTCATTCAATAATGTTTCTTTCAGATAGCCTACATTCTTATGGTCAATATGAAAACGACAAGAATTCTTAAAATGATTGCCTCGTCATTCGGTACGCCTTTATGCACAGAAAAACAAGTTTATCAACACTTTCTATTGTGCTTCCCAGTGCCACCAGAAAACAAACACGTTGAGAATGAAGACAAATGTGCAGTTGCGCACGTATCCAATTGGTGAGGACTTGTTTTCAACCTTTGTATGAACATTTGTTTATGTGATCAAATGCTATTGCCAATCAAAAATCATTCTTATATTTGGAATCAATAACTATTTACAGTTATTAATTTGCTGGAAGATGGATACGACAAAAACTTTAGAATCTAGAATGTGAAGTGAAGCCTAACTGAAAAGAATATCTAACAAATATCATAATTATCAAAAACAAATAGCATCATCTGAAAAAAGTCTTACATTGTCTTTAGTAAATGATCTGCTGTTCCTCTTGGGTACTGGGTGCTGTCCAAGGTCCTGGAATGCTTTGTGTTTGTATCTCCTAGAGAAGTCACGGAACACTGTTCAGTACCTCAGTTGCTTCTTCGCTGGTCAGCGTCTCTTACTATACCTTCAACCCTTCCCTCGTTTTATACATCTGAATACTTTTCATCAAGCAGGAAGGCAATCAGATTAGATCAGGGTTGATACGTCATATAAGTCCCATTGGGAGTGATGCATTCGTCATTGGCTTGTTGGCATGTTCATTCAAACCAACCTTATGGTAAAATTAGGTTTTGCTCATACAATAATTTCTTATTACATATCATGGGGGTTGACTCATCTTATATTATACACATTTGAAATGGTATAGGCCTAATAGTTATGAATAGGGGGAACCAAAGCACTTAGATACATAAACAGTGAAACAGTGAAAATACCTTTTGACATTTGGTAAGCAAAGTAAATATAATGTTATACACAATGTGGACACAGTGGCGATTTCCATCTCCCCAGATTGTATTTCCGGTACATAACTTGAAATTGGTTTATGTCATTTTGTGATATCTTGGACTATAACTCCCTCTGAGTGGTTGTACAGTGTCTGCATGATAGCCATGAAGAATAAAACAATTCTTGAAACCATTAATAGTCTTTATCAGTTTCAGCACCTACATCTCCTTCCCTTTCTCCTCTTCTACCTCACCTCTCCACCTCTCCCATCTCATCATCATTCTAATCTATATCACTCTCTCCTCCTAACCACATTGTCTCTCCCAATATAACGACATTAAACATTGACATTCCTTTACACAATGCAGATAAAAGGCTCAGTTGACACAGATGTCAGATACTATCATGGAATAACTTTGCACACTTCTATTACACAAGAACCAATCACATCCAAATCCCATCATCCCCTCATTAGGTTGAACTAAGTAAAGATGTGCACAGATGTTCTGATTGGAGAGAGTTTATTGAACAGAGTTTATCCCAGAGGGAATTAAGACTATAGATTTTGTGATCTTATTTGTAGTCTGGTAGATGAAAGACCGTATGTATGGCTGTTGTGCTGGAATGTTGGTGGTTCCTTTGGAAAATAGATCAATCATGTATATCTCTCAAGGCTCAAGTACTGACAAATGTGTTTCTATAACCCATAATGGTTTTGCGGGTTAACTTTAGTGAAATGCTTCAGGTTTGAACCACAGTGTTGTATTTCGGCATCTGGATTCAGTATCAGCGTTGGACTCTAGTTTAGCTGTACTGATTCTCAGTGTTGGGTCCTATGTTTGCATCTCATGTCTTCAAGACTGGGTGACATTGTTGAATGCATCTCATATACTCAAGAATGGGTGGCTGTAGCCTTATCTCAACCAGCAGCCTCTGGAAGCCTAATCACAATTGTAATGTAATCATGCCAAACATCAAGTAGATTACGGACAAAGGACTGGGAAACATGCTCATTTAATTGACAGTGATGATTTAAAACAGAGTCTGGAAAGGACCCTGTCATACAGGAAACACATGCATTATTTTGTTGAAATGTGCAGAATTTGCAAGTTCCATTGGATGAGCAAGTTATAGATCCTCATAAACTACTGCATTGCTGAAACCATACCTTTGGTGTTATGATGCACAGACTTTCCTCTCAGTCATCCAGCAATAATGTCAGCATCACGTCACATGAATATGGATAATACATTATGTGAGCTATAAATTGACCCTTTGTCATTCTCCAATACCTAATGGACAGAATACACAACAGAAAACACCTGGCCACGAATCGGATGCTGGGGAATGCCACAGCTTGTTAGAGCCTTTTGTGGTTTAGATTATCTAGCCACTGAATAATGGAGATGTGTTTGTTGCCAAATTGGCACTGACAGACTGTTTTACGGGCCAGGATCTAATATGACAGGCAGCCACGCCCTCATGGTGAGTCAGTTTTACATAGTTTGCCTGAGGAACTCACTACCCAGTGGATTACTTTATCCCCGTTTATGGGTTCCCTCACCAGGGTAAAGGTCCACCTGGATCTTATGAGTAATGGATCCCAAATAGAGGAAATTAGATGGCAAAACTAGGTCCAATAAATCAAGACTGAGGGAGAGGACTTTTCTCAGAGTGAAGACCATGAATGATACATATCATCTTCCCTTTTGCTGGCAAACCAAGGGCAAGTTGAACATGGAGATTGAACATTTACAAACATAGATCATTGGTATGTTCTAAACCGTGTACTGAGTTTTATTTAAAGAACAAAATCCACATTTTATTCAAGATCTCGACTTTGCTAAGCCACTGCATTTTAGAAAAAATTGAATTTAGGCAATAAAAACAATAACTTTTAGCCCTGATGGACCCAAATAAAACACACTGTGGGCTGATGGTACACCTTATTTTGGGCCCATGGAGGACCTGTAATCATGGTCCTGTTTTAGGCTGAAATCCCTGCAATGGATCAATTAAGCAAAGTTCTTCTTCATTGCATCCCAACTAATTCTGTAAATACATTTGTGTCTCAAGCCATATGGAAAACATTATGACCAGTAATGGTCTCCGTGCTTCATTAGTCCAGTAATCAAAGCCACAAACCACCCTACAACACTCCTGGGACCACCAGTCATCAGATCCAATCACATTACAGCTTTGCCTCTCTGCACTGCTCTCGGAGGTAGAGCCATGCTTTATATTTCCTTCAATACTAACAAGATAGATAGTGAATTTAACTCTCTGAGGAGTTGGCTCTCTGGATATCATCTACATTGTATATAGTGCATTTGGAAAGTATTCAGACCCTTCCATTTTTCCACATTTTGTTACGTTATAGCCTTATTCAAAAATGTATTCAATAAAAATGTTCCTCATCAATCTACACACAATACCCCATAATGACAAAAACAGATATATCTTATTTACTTAAGTATTCATACCATTTGCTATGAGACTAGACATTGAGCTCAGGTGTATCCTGTTTCCATTGATCATCCTTGAGATGCTTCTACAAATTGATTGGAGTCCACCTGTGGTAAATTCAATGGATTGGACATGATTTGGAAAGTCACACACCTGTCTATTTAAGGTCCCACAGTTGGCAGTGCATGTCAGAGCAAAAACCAAGCCATGAGGTCTAAGGAATTGTCCGTAGAGCTCTGAGACAGGATTGTGTCGAGGGAAAGATCTGTGGAAGGGTAACAAAAAATATTTTGCAGCATTGAAGGTCCACAAGAACACAGTGGCCTCCATCATTTTTAAATGTAAGAAGTTTGGAACTACCAAGACCCTTCCAAGAGCTGATCGCCTGGCCAAACTGAGCAATCAGGGCAGAAGGGCCTTGGTCAGGGAGGTGACCAAGAACCCATTGGTCACTCTGACAGAGCTCCTCTGTGGACCTTCCAGGACAACCATCTCTGCAGCGCTCCACCAATCAGGCCTTTATAGTAGAGTGGCCAGACAGAAGCCACACCTCAGTAAAATATACAACAGCCCACTTGCCAAAAGGCACCTAAAGACTCTCAGGCCATGAGAAGCAAGATTCTCTGGTCTGATGAAACCAAGATTGAACTCTTTGACCTGAATGTCAAGCGTCACGTCTGGAGGAAACCTGGCACCATCCCTACGGTGAAGCATGGTGGTGGCAGCATCATGCTGTGGGGATTTCAGCGGCTGGGACTGGGAGACTAGTCAGGATCGAGGCAAAGATGAATGTAGCAATGTACAGAGAGAGATTCTTGATGAAAACCTTCTATATAGCGCTCAGGACCTCAGATTGGGGTGAAGGTTCACCTTCCAACAGGACAACGAACCTAAGCACACAGCCAAGACGACGCAGGATTGGCTTCAGGACAAGTCTCTGAATGTCCTTGAGTGGTCCAGCCAGAGCCCGGACTTTAACTCAATCTAACATCGCTGGAGAGACCTGAAAATAGCTGTGCAGCGACGCTTCCCATCCAACCTCATAGAGTTTCAGAGGATCTACAGAGAAGTATGGGAGAAATTCCCCAAAAACAGGTGTGCCAAGCTTGTAGAGTCTTATCTAAGAAGACTCGAGGCTGTAATCGCTGCCAATGGTGCTTCAATAAATACTTATGTAAATGTGATATTTTCGGTTTTACATTTTTTAGACATTTGCAAAAATTTCTAAACACCTGTTCATGCTTTGTTATTATGGGGTATTTTGTGTAGATTAATGATAAAAAAAATGATTTAATACATTTTAGAATAAGGCTGTAACATAACAAAATGTGGAAAAAGGTGATGCCATAAACATTACATTTTCTACCACTGAAGAACCAGTAATGGAACAGTAATAACAGTGTTGTTCTTGCATGTTATCTTACATCTGGAGTGACTTTGCGCAGCGCCCACACAGAGTGTATGCACTGCACGGTGTCGTATGTCAAAGGTGTGAATACTTTCCGAATGCACTGTATGAAAAATCAATAACAGGTGTGGAGGCACCCTCTTTTGTGATGTACCTCGGGACAAACAGGATTATTGGCAGTGAGGTCTACCTAGTTTAGCAGGCACACTGTGGGAAGGAATAGCTTGCTAAATCTTTCTATTAAACTCATATTGATCAGTCACATCCGTCTCTAGTCCCTATGTCCCCTGCATTTGTGAACATCAATCACAATGAAAAATAATGGAGACAAATATAAGAATTTAGGCATGGCCTATATTAAAATCTCTACGGGATCGGTGTCCCCCCCGCCAGATGGTTGTGCTAACGTAGGCTAATGTGACTAGCATGAGGTTGTAAGTAAAAAAATTAAATCCCAGGACAAATCTGATATGGGCAGAAAGCTTAAATTCTTGTTAACCTAACTGCACTGTCCAATTTACAGTAGCCATTACAGTGAAATAATACCATGCTATTGTTTGAGGAGAGTGCACAATTATGTATTAACAAACCAATTATGCACATTTGGGCAATCTTGATACAACATTTTAAACAGGTATGCAATGGTTCATTGGATCAGTCTAAAACTTTGCATATACACTGCTGTCATCTAGTGGGCAACATCTAAATAGCGCCTGGGCTGGAATAATACATTATGGCCTTTCTCTTGCATTTCAAAGATGATGGTACAAAAAAACACACGTTTTTTTCTTTGTATTATCTTTAATGAGATCTAATGTATTATATTCTCCTTCATTAATTTCACATTTCCACAAACTTCAAACTGTTTCCTTTCAAATGGTATCAAGAGTATGCATATCTTTGCTTCTGGATTTGAGCTACAGGCAGATAAATTTGAGGCACAATTTTAAATAAAGGGTAAATAAATAAAATAAAAGGTGGCATCCTATGATGGTGCCACGTTGAAAGTCAGTTAGCTCTTCAGTAAGGCCATTCTAATGCCAATGTTTTTCTATGGAGATTGCATGGCTGTGTGCTCGATTTTATACGCATTTATACGCCTGCCGAATCCACTAATTTGAAGGGGTGTCCACATACTTTTGTATATATAGTGTATGTTCCACAGTCAAACAGGCTTCATATACTTTGTACATTCTCTCTGGCTACAATGTATCTATTGCTTAAAATATAAATATGGAAATATAACCACTTGACACGTCACTTTCCTTCTTCGTACTTGATTGGTTGATAAAGTGAGGAGAAGAATCTCGGGACAGCAAGATGTCCGCGCACATTTGAAAAACTGATGTAGCTAGCTGTATTCTTATTTTATGTGTTGCTTTAAGGTGTTTTTATGTTGACAACACTGACTAGGTGGTACTCGAGGAAGAGTCATATAAAGAAAAGACAAGGGCTCCGAGACAAGAGCCAGAGTATTCCTTTTTATCAGGTTCGCGCCTGTGCCACGGTAGTATGCTAGCTAGCTAACGTTAGCTAGCCAGCTAGACACTGCATGTATGACAGTATGCTAATCTAAACATGGTTGCTAGCTAGTTAGCCAGACACAAAGATGCGACACTCAACGTTATTTATATGTGTATTTGAAGTTTACGCAATGTGTCCAGCTAATATTAGCAATCTGTTATAACGTGAGTCTTTCATGCTGAACGTTTTGCTACTGAAATAGTTAACCGGCTAGCCTAGCTTCAAGCCAATGGCTTGCTAGCAAGTTAGCTTAAGTCGTGATACAACAAAAATAATGATGACCACAGACAGTCGCTAGCTACAATTATTTTCTTACCTTCAAGGCTATTGCTAGCTGCAGTATTTTAATAGTTATCTAGCTATAATTAGTAAGTTGTTATAGTTAGCTACGTGTCTGCCGTTGAGCATGTTCTACCTAAGTTAGCAGAGTTGGCTACCAAAATAAACAACTCACAATGAGCTGCCCAACTAACGTTAGTATAACTTCTTGACTCTGACCAACGTGTTGTCATGTCATTTCACTCAAGTTTCCAGACCTGAGCATCCCTTCAGTCTGGTGAACACTCTGCCTCATCACTGGTCTCATTGGATTTTCGAAGTATTTCACAGCATTCTACAGGTGAAGTGTACCAGGATATCTGATGTACTGTCAGATGTTTATAATGTATTTGAATTCAAGCAGTAACATACATTATCTCTCTCTCAGAAATAATGCTGATATCTGGAACTCATGTCGAACGTCTATGAAGAGAGAGCCACAATGATAGCCGCAGGGGAATTGCAGTCGTTTGGCCCATTTGGCCGTGAGCACTGCAAGAACCACCCAAACGCTGTGAACCTGCAGCTCCGGCAGTTGCAGCCAGCCTCTGAGCTATGGTCCTCAGATGGAGCAGCCGGTCTGGTGGGCTCCCTCCAGGAGGTCACTCTACAGGAGAAGAAGAGGGTAAGACTGGGGGGGACTCTTGGTCATCTTCTTTCAGATTTACAGGGTGCTACTGATAAATATGTATAGCTATATCTGGGATAAATAACATGTTTGCCAGATAGTTTTGTTTTGGTTCAAGTAAGATCTCCTTACTCGGCTTATGGTTTCAGGTGCATACTTTTCTTTAAAGTGCTTTCTCTTGTGTGCTGGATCTGTTTGATACATAAGGAGATTGTTTTCACTATTGTGTGTCTGTTTGCAGGAATGCTGGTTGCTGAGAAAGGGTTCCAGTGTGGACAGTGATGAGATGGAGTATGATGAGGAGCTCTATGCAGCAGGAAACATGGTCATATGGAGCAAAGGGAGCAAGAGTCAAGCCTCCCATGTCTATAAAGCTTTTACCGTGGACAGTCCAGTACAACAGGTAATCCTGTTCCAGATCAAACTAAACATGTCATATTAAACATGCATGCATACCTACATACTCTGTGTACATTATATGGCATGTCTGTTGTCAACATTAAGATATTAGTCAGCTTAACAATAAATACTTATTTTTCAGGATGTATATCCAGTAATATCTCTCTCCCTCCCTTTTCAGGCATTATGGTGTAACTTTGGTATTCCACAAAAGAAGAAAGATGGTAAGTAGGCCGATGCCACATCCTCATCGTCACAATTTATTTCTATTAAATTCTAGAGCTCATTGATGTACACTACCAGTCAAAAGTTTGGACACCTACTCATTCAACATCGTTTCTTTATATTGACTATTTTCTACATTGTATAATAATAGCGAAGACATCAAAATAACACATGGAATCATGTAGCAACCAAAAAGTGTTAAACAAATCAAAATATATTTGAGATTTTTCAAAGTAGTCACCCTTTGCCTTTATGACAGCTTTGCACACTCAACCAGGTTTACCTGGAATGCTTTTCCAACAGTCTTGAAGGAGTTCCCACATATGATGAGCACTTGTTGGCTGCTTTTCCTTCACTCTGCTGTCCAATTCATCCCAAACCATCTTAATTGGGTTGAGGTCGGGTGATTGTGGAGGCCAGGTCACCTGATGCATTTACTCGCCTTGGTGAAATAGACCTTACACAGCCTCGGTGGAAACCACACATGCGGAGATAATCCGTTAACCTACTCTGCGTCTAACAAAATCTATAATTTGGCCTCATCAGACCAAATGACAGATGTCCACCAGTCTAATGTCCATTGCTCGTGTTTCTTGGCCCAAGCTAGTCTCTTCTTATTATTGGTGTCCTTTATTAGTGGCTTCTTTGCAGCAATTGGACCATGAAGGCCTGATTCACACAGTCCCCTCTGAACAGTTGATGTTGGGATGTGTTTCTTACTTGAACTCTGTGAAGCATTTATTTGGGCTGCAATTTCTGAGTCTGGTAACTCGAATGAACTTATCCTCTGCAGCAGAAGTAACTCTGGGTCTTCTGCGGGCTCTTGAATGAGTAGGTGTGTCCAAACTTTTGACTTGTACTGTATATTTAAAACATTTATTTTTTTATGTCTCAGTAATGTTGTGAAGAGGTTAATTTGCTCTATTGTATTCCAGAGAAGGAGATTTTGGAGAAGACTGTGTGTATTGTCCAGAGCAGCTGCGTGAATGTGCATAGTGTGACAGGGAAGGACTTTATCTCCCCTCTACCCTTTCAGGTGAGTTCCTCATCACTGATTGGTATGTTGTTACATAGTCTAAAATGTGTGCTATCATCGCTGGATGATCTGTCATTTGACGTTTCATGGTGTTCATTACGTGTTGACTTTCGTGATGCACTACTTGTGATGAAATGTGATTTACTTTGAACATTTGTTAGAAAAATCCTTATTTGTACATTTTGTAAAATATGTCTCCCAGACCTGGCTGTTTTAATTTCCTTGTTAGAATCCCTTAAGGAGAACCAGCAGATATGGACAGTAATTATTGTTGCTTACACAGTTATTGATATTCTCCAGGACCAGTCAATTGTCTTTTTAACCAATGGTAATGGGGGATTTGGCTCGCTGACAAGAGGCTTCAGATTACAATGAAAAACACCACCATGCGATTAACTGCCTCTGCATTTATGTGTGATTCTTTTTCACATCGAAGTCCACTTGATATGATTTGAATTTGGTTTTGTTTTCCTGGTGATTTGCTGGAAAAACACTGCGTCAGTCTACGTTGTGACATGCTGGGTAAATTACGTTGCTTCTTGGTAGCTAATTTAGCTGATGGTGATTGGGTCCACATTTACAGACCAGATTTGTATTGGTGGATGCATTTAAAAAAAATTAAAAAACATTTTGTAACCAGTTCAGTTGTATTTGATAAGACATGACTCACTAGCCGCCGTCAGACTCCACCATTATTTTACTGTAAATAGGGACATGTTTCTTTTCCCACGAGATACAATGAAAATGCAAACTGCCTGTTTCTTTAGTGAGCCATTCAAGTGTTGACAAATCATGTTTATCAAATTTTTCTCCAACATCACCTTGATAGAATTTCATGAAAATAAGTCCTGTGACTCTCGCCTTTTACAGGTCTCTAATCTGTGGCCTACTAAGTTTGGTCTGCTGTTAGAACGCAAAAACTCTGCACCTGATGCTTCTCAGAGTCCTCCCAGGTATACAGCAGAAACCTGTAATGCACACACCCTGCTGTTTCTGATATATTTTGGTTCATGCTAGTGTGTCAGTAGAGGTTGTTTTGAACATACCACTGTTTGTTTCTCTGTTTTCAGGGAACCTCTTCCCACAGTATTCAGCATGCTGCACCCTCTGGATGAGATTGCCCCAGTGGTGTGCAGGCCTACAGGTGAGACTCTCAAACACGCATACATAGAAATTGTCACAATTTGTTTGACATTGTGTTTACTAAGAGCATGGCGGAAACCACCATACAAATAAACTATAATGGATGTTGAAACCTGAATGTTGGAGCCAGCATATTGTTGGCCCTCTTGCACTCCTTGGCTGCCCTGTTAGCTGACTACCGGTACCTTAATTGCTGGCCCCATTATGGCTTGTTAATTGCTCATCTCCTGTGTCTCTGGCAGGTCTGTTCGAGGCTGCACGTGTGCAGTACGTCTCTGACAGCACCATGAAAATTGTCTTCTCCAACTGCGAGCCCTCCATAGTCATGACATACGACACCGTGCAGTGCATACACTCTGTGTGGGCGCTGCGCAAAGTCACTCCAGATGTAAGATAACATGCAAGAACAACACTGTTATTACTGTTCCATTACTGGTTCTTCAGTGGTAGAAAATGTAATGTTTATGGCATCAATGGAATTGGTAAATAATTCTCATCATAGCAAGAGTGATGACTCAAAGGCCTATCTACGACCCCTAAGGGTGGATTTAAATTGGTCCGACTCGGGCCAGGGATAATTACAAAATGACACATTGGTTTCCTTACACCAGTGGTTCCCAAACTTTTTATAGTCCCGTACCCCTTCAAACATTCAACCTCCAGCTGCATACCCCTTCTAGCACCAGGGTCAGCGCACTCTCAAATGTATTTTTTTTTGCCATCATTGTAAGCCTGCCACACACTATAAAATACATTTATTAAACATAATAATGAGTGTGAGTTTTTGTCACAACTCGGCTCATGGGAAGTGACAAACAGCTCTTATAGGACCAGGGCACAAATACAGTTGAAGTCGGATGTTTACATACACCTTAGCCAAATACATTTAAACTCAGTTTTTCACAATTCCTGACATTTAATCCTAGTAAAAATTCCCTGTCTTAGGTCAGTTAGGATCACCACTTTATTTTAAGAATGTGAAATGTCAGAATAGTAGAGAGAGTGATTTCTTTCTTTCATCACATTCCCAGTGGGTCAGAAGTTTACATACACTCAATTAGTATTTGGTAGCATTGCCTTTAAATGGTTTAACTTGCGTCAAACATTTCGGGTAGCCTTCCACAAGCTTCTAGGATTGAGGTCAGGGCTTTGTGATGGCCACTCCAATACCTTGACTTTGTTGTCCTTAAGCCATTTTGCCACAACTTTGGAAGTATGCTTGGGGTCATTGTCCATTTGGAAGACCCATTTGCGACCAAGCTTTAACTTCCTGGCTGATATCTTGAGATGTTGCTTCAATATATCCACATAATTTTCCTCCCTCATGATGCCATCTATTCTAAGTGCACCAATCCCTCCTGCAGCAAAGCACCCCCACAACATGATGCTGCCACCCCCCATGCTTCACGGTTGGGTTGATGTTCTTCGGCTTGCAAGCCTCCACCTTTTTCCTCCAAACATAATGATGGTCATTATGGCCAAACAGTTCTATTTTTGTTTCATCATACCAGAGGACATTTCTCCAAGAAGTACAGTCTTTGTCCCCATGTGCAGTTGCAAACTGTAGTCTGGCTTTTTTATGGCTGTTTTAGAGCAGTGGCTTCTTCCTTGATGAGCGGCCTTTCAGGTTTTGTTGATATAGGACTTGTTTTACTGTGTATATAGATACTTTTGTACCGGTTTCCTCCAACATCTTCACAAGGTCCTTTGCTGCTGTTCTGGGATTGATTTGCACGTTTCGCACCAAAGTACGTTCATCTCTGAGACACAACACGTCTCCTTCCTGAGCGGTATGACGGCTGCCTGGTCCCATGGTGTTTATACTTGCGTTGAGCGTTGAACAGATGAACGTGTTACCTTCAGGTGTTTGGAAATTGCTCCCAAGGATGAACCAGACTTGTGGAGGTCTACAATTTTTTTTTCTGAGGTCTTGGCTGATTTCTTTTGGTTTTCCCATGGTGTCAAGCAAAGAGGCACTGAGTTTGAAGGTAGGCCTTGAAATACATCCACAGGTACACCTCCAATTGACTCAAATTATGTCAATTAGCCTATCAGAAGCTTCTAAAGCCATGAAATCATTTTCTGGAATTTTCCAAGCTATTTACTGTATGTAAACTTCTGACCCACTGGAATTGTGATACAGTGAAATAATCTGTCTGTAAACAATTGTTGGAAAAATTACTTGTGCCATGCACAAAGTAGATGTCTTAACCGACTTGCCTAACTATAGCCCCTTCTTATTAATGGGATGTTGCTTTTATACTTGTCTTACTATTTGAAAGTCGTCTTAATTCTCGCTCAAAAAACTCCCGAGGCTTATTTTTCAAATTGGCATGTTTTGTTTCTAAATGTCTGCGCAAGCATGGAGGTTTCATTGAGGCACTACTCACAATACAAGTAAACCCAAAATCAATGTAGTTATCATATTTGCGCCTCTTCAATGGTCCAACGTCCCTGTCTGTTCGGTGCTTTACCGTGTAAGGGGGCAGTAGCTCTTAGGCTGCATCAGATTCACAACTGCCAGTGTCCATGTTAGCTGGGCTAACAACAAATTTAGAATTACTGATGCTAGCATTGGATGTGTGGTCATGGAAGCAGAAGAACTTGTCGTTGACAGGTGCAGGTGTAGTACTGCTGGTAGTAGCAGTAACTACCAGTAGAGCTGTTATGTGTCTTTATGGATGTGGGCCTTACGTTTTTTTCACCATTTATCAATTTTTGAGCAAATGGAATGATCAGCAGCTACGTTTGGCTACATACGGACCGTTAGTGGAATTTCCGCAAGAGAGTAACGGTTACTGTGATTGGATGTTAATTATTTGACTAGGCTACCTGTATTTGACATTGTGTTGTTATTTCGCTGAACACTAGATGGTTTAATTTTATTTCTGGCAGTGAAACGAGGCTACTCAGGTGAGGGGGGCAAAAAAAAAAATGTATAGCCCCGTTGGAAAATATAAATGGACTGTTTGAAATTGTGACAAAAATCCTAATAATGAAAATAATATTTTTAATTTTTACTTCCACCTCCTATTAAAACACACTAATTCCCCTAACCTCAATGATTTGAGATGCTGACATGAATTGACCAGGTGGATGACCTCTTGCAAAGTAGTCACACATTTTTGTCTTAAACATTATTAGGCTACACAACACACTCTGGATTGGGAGTAATAGATTAAGAGCTCAGACACAGCAATTGTGTTTTCTGGCCGAGTGTATTTAGCACTTCTGAACCCAATTTAGCGAACCAAGTGAGCACCGATCTAACACTTTTAGAATCGTATGAAAAAAGTTGGCAGCCGTATGTCTACAGCGAGTAGTCCCTAAAACAAAGCACGATGAGTGATTGGCAGACGAACGCTAGATCCACGTTCGTGTGTGAGCCTTAAGTACTCTGAAAGCCAGCCTATGGAACAACCACCCTGGTCTCCCCTATTTACTGTTTATGTTGTTGGAAGACCAACAAAAGTAAAAATGTGACTATTGGGACACTCAGTCTAATTATGGAGTATAACATCATAGATGGATTTAAGGTGAGCATTTTTGCCCAATAAATGACTTGCATGTATACATGATTTTGTTGAGTTATTTTGACAAAGGAAACCAACCGGACCAAATGGGGGTAAAAAATACAATGTAACAAATATTCTAACTATAGCAACCAAACTGTGTGAAAATGGCACCCGGACCCTGCCCCTTTTTGTTTGCGCACCATCGGAAGGACCACGTCAGACTGATCTAAATTGCTAGTTTGATCATTGTTGTGTCTGGGGGGGTTGGAACAGAATCTGCTTGTATATCATTTGAGTTGAACTTTTCACCTTTAACTCTGTCCCACAGGAGCAGTCCACAGTGCTGAAGTGTCCGGAGCAGGTAGACACGCCCCAAGGCCTGATGCCGCCCAGCTTTCTGACCACACACCTGAGGAACGTCTCCAGGATGGACTCGCCTGGTTCACCCTTTCATTGCCACGCCCTGCACAACCAAAACAGGATGACCTCATCACCAGGCCTCCACTCACGGACACATTCACCCAGCATCTCCAGCATGGCTGCACTCAGGTGAGTTTATACCAGGCGTCTTCATTTGTGGTTCTGGAACGCTACAGAGTGCAGGCTTTGAGTCAAATACCCAAAGAGGATGTAAATACAGTAAACAGGATCTCTGCCGTCCCACAGGGTTATACACAGTTTCTGTCAAACATTCACCCTCAAAAGCTCATGACTCATTTACAACCACCACACTATGGACCATAACCAACCATTCTTCTGCGCTCTTCTGACACGTCTGTAGCCGGTCCCACTCCCCTGGCATGGCGGCACCCTCCTTTTCGGTCGCAGCACGGTTTAACATGTCGTACCACTCATCGTCCCCCAGAGGGCACAGCTTCCTGCCCTCGCCCAACAGCACGGCCAACGAGTCTGTGCTGGTCCCGGAGATGGAGCCCATAGTGCCTGACCTATGCATCGAGCAGCTGTGGAGTGAGACTGCTTCCTCCCACAGGTCAGTGTCCGACATTCACAAATCCTGCTCTGTGGTCTAGTTGGTTGAACCACTCCTAGTTTATAATTAGGGCTGGGAATTGCCAGGGACCTGACGATACGATAGCAAGATACTTAGGTGCTGATACAATATGTATTGCGATTTTTCACTATTGCCTATGTATTGAAATTCGATATTGCGATTTGATGTTTCAAACATATTGCTCACTATATACAGTTGAAGTTGGAAGTTTACATACACTTAGGTTGGAGTCATTAAAACTCGATTTTCAACCACTCTACAAATTTCTTGTTAACAAACTATAGTTTTGGCAAGTCGGTTAGGACATCTACTTCGTGCATGGCACAAGTACTTTTTCCAACAATTGTTTACAGACAGATTAATTCACTATCACAATTCCAGTGGGTCAGAAGTTGACATACACTAAGTTGACTGCCTTTAAACAGCTTGAAAAATTCAAGAAAATTATGTCATGTTTTTAGAAGCTTCTGATATGCTAATTGACGTCAATTGGAGGTGTACCTGTGGATGTATTTCAAGGCCTACCTTCAAACGCAGTGCCTTTTTGCTTGACATCAAGGGAAAATCAAAAGAAATCAGCCATGACCTCAGAAAAACCATTGTAGACCTCCACAAGTCTGGTTCATCCTTTGGAGCAATTTCCAAATGCCTCAAGGTACCACGTTCACCTGTACAAACATTAATACGCATAAGTATAAACGTATAAACACCATGCGACCACGCAGCCGTCATACCGCTCAGGAAGGAGACGGGTTCTGTCTCCTAGAGATGAAGGTACTTTGGTGCGAAAAGTGCAAATCAATCCCAGAACAGCAGCAAAGGACCCTGTGAAGATGCTGGAGGAAACAGGTACAAAAGTATCTATATCCACAGTAAAATGAGTCCTATATCGACATACAGTGGGGCAAGAGATATTTAGTCAGCCACCAATTGTGCAAGTTCTCCCACTTAAAAAGATGAGAGGCCTGTAATTTTCATCATAGGTACACTTCAACTATGACAGACAAAATGAGAAGAAAGAAAATCTGTATGTAAACTTCTGACTTCAAAGGTATCTGCTGCAGAGAGACGAGCACATGAAAATATGAGTTTTGATCAGTCTTGGAAATAAAAGAGCTGAAAACATTTTGGCTCACTATTTGTAAAGAAGAGGAAGAACAAGCTCTAGGATGACAAATACCAGATTTGGATTTTGAAGTCATATATATAGATGGATCGTCCCATAATAACATTGCGGGAAAAAAAAAACAATGTTAGTCACTATTTATGTCAGTTAGACACTGCTGATCTTTCCATGTCACTGTGTTTTTGGGGTTGGGCTATATTGGGCTACATTATCTATTGTCGATGATTGATTGCCATTGTCGAAGATGACAATTGTGATGCAACAATGGTTTAGCCTATTTGAGCTTGACTGACTGACGCGGTAAAGAACGGAGTCTTTCATTGCACAGCAGGGAAGCACAGAAGTGACGTTCTCAGTAATATTGTTTCTTTCTCTGTCAGATACATGGGCCTCAGGCTATATATAGCCTTATAGCCTAAACATTTTCATTGGTTTTTATAACGGACACTTCTTAACTATCTTGTCAAGTTGTTTAAAAAAACATAGCCTATGTTCCCTACATCTCTCTCTTTGATACGTTAGGAATGTGACTTTGGGCTATAGGCTATGCTTTCATTGTTTTATGCATGTCTTTCTCCTGCTCAAACAATGAACGTAAGAGTTCCATGTCAAAAAGTTGTTTGACTAGCCTAAAAACATAAGGTAGTTAGGATAATAACAATGAAAGGGATAAAATCGTATCAATAGCCTATGAATGACAGTTTCATCAAGTTAGAAATTATCTAAATTATCTAAATGATCTACTATCTAAGTTGAAAACCAAATGGCCAATAACCTATCCTCCTCCTAGGCCTATCATAAAAGCTTTAAGACACGTTAAAGTTACAAACAGTAGCATATTTCCCAAATAGTCTAGCCTGAGAAGGTGTTGTGCTGAAGTTGACTCTTTAAAAAATAACAAGAATGAAAGTGTTTAGCCTAGGAATAGGTTATTCTCAATCACAGCTTTTGAGAGGGAGGACAAACAATATTATTCATTCACCTTTATTTTGAGGCATATAAGGCAATTATTATCCAGTTTTGAAAACGGTAGACTCTATGATCTATAACCTAATCAGACTGTCACAACTCCTTCATGTTGCGGCCATAATGAGGGTCAGCCAATAGGGGCCGATAACATGTTATATCACAATGTTTTATGTGCTGAATAAATGTACATACATATACACAGCAAATATCCATTTGACAAGGTGAAGATTAAAAATCATTGAACAGTAAATATATGGCTGTTATAATCAAAAACCATTTATTTATATAGACCTTCTTACATCAGCTGATATCTCAAAGTGCTATACAGAAACCCAGCCTAAAACCCCAAACAGCAAGCAATGCAGGTGTAGAAGCAGGTTATGGTGTTTAAAGGTGATGCTGTGTGTCTGAGAGAGAGGTTAACAACACTCTGCTTCTACAGGGAGATGAGCTGCCAGGCCTCTAAGGTGTTCATCACCTCTGACTTGTGTGAGAACAAGTACCTGTGCTTTCTCGTGGAGTCCCACCAACAGCTCAGGTCAGGGAACACGTATCTTATCTTTGTAGCTTTCAGTGTCCTATCTCTGTCTTTCTTTCTCGGTCTCAGTCAATCACTCACTCTCACATGTTGATTTGTTTATCTTCACAGATGTGTAAAATTCATTGAGAGCAACAATCCTTCCCAGCTTATCTTTGCATCTGTTGCCACTATCCCTGCAAAAGACGCAGCACCATTACAGGTAGAGTCAATTTGACTAATTGCTTTGCGTTTCCCTTAGCGGTGGCAACGATTCTATGTCTCTCAGGACCCAATTGAGCTATTTTAGGCTAGATCTTAATCCTCTACTAATCAAAAGTATACTGTACTTTAAATGATGGTCAAGGTCCTATCTTATTGACTGCTTTATTCTGCATGTGTAAAATGGTGTGTTGCTGTGTCCATACAGTGTATTCAGAAAGTATTCAGACCCCTTGACTTTTTCCACATTTTGTTACCTTACAGCCTTATTCTAAAATGTATTAAATAGTTTCCTTCCCCCTCAAGAATCTACACACAATACCCCATAATGACCAAAAAATTGTTTAAAGATTTTTTTGCAAATGTATGAAATAAAAAAATATCTGAAATATCACATTTACATAAGTATTCAGACCCTTTACTCAGTACTTTGTTGACACAGCTTTTGGCAGTGATTAAAGCATCGGTTCTTCTTGGGTTTTGATGCTGCAAACTTGGCACACCTTTATTTGGGGAGTTTGTCCCATTCTTCTCTGCGGATCCTCTCAAACTCTGTCAGGTTGGATGGGGAGCGTCGCTGCACAGCTATTTTCAGGTCTCTCCAGAGATGTTCGATCTTGTTAAAGTCCGAGCTCTGGCTGGACCACACAAGGACATTGAGACTCGAAGCCACTCCTGCGTTGTCTTGGCTGTGTGCTTAGAGTTGTTGTCCTGTTGGAAGGTGAAACTTCGTCCCAGTCTGAGTTCCTGAGCGCTCTGGAGCAGGTTTTCATCAAGGATCTCTCTGTACTTTTCTCAGTTCATCTTTCCCTTGATCCTGACTAGTCTCCCAGTCCCTGCCACTGAAAAACATTCCCACAGCATGATGCTGCCACAACCATGCTTCACAGTAGGGATGGTTCCAGGTTTCCTCCAGATTTGACGCTTGACATTCAGCCCAAAGAGTTCAATCTTGGTTTTATCAGACCAGATGGAGTGCTGCAGAGATGGTTTTCCTTCTGGAAGGTTCTCCCATCTCCACAGAGGAACTCTGGAGCTCTGTCAGTGACCATCAGGTTCTTGGTCACCTCCCTGACCAAGGCCCTTCTCCCCTGATTGCTCTGAGTCTTAGTTCCAAACTTTTTCCATTTAATGGAGGCCACTGAGTTCTTGTGGACCTTGAATGCTGCAGACGTACCCTTCCCTAGAGCTTTGCCTCGACACCATCCTGTGAGACTCATAGCAAAGGGTCTGAAATACTAACTTAAATACGGTATTTTAATTTTGTATACATTTGAAAAAAATGTTATACATTTGTTTTTGCTTTGTCATTAGGGGATTTTGTGTGTATATTGATAAAACATTTTTAAAATCAATTTTAGAATAAGGCTGTAATGTAACAAAATGTTGAAAAAGTCAAGGGGTCTGAATACTTTCCAAATACACTCTATGTGCTTGTGTACTGTTACTACATCATTGGTTTGGTCTCATCTCAAACTGTTATTTTTTTCCTCTCAGGATATAGATGCCATGCTAGTTCTAGAAGCCAATGGAAGCTTGGTTCTGTACACTGGAGTGACAAGGGTAACTTGAAAGTAGTGCTCACACTGTTTTAAATGTGTTTATTGGTGATTCAAGTTCAAATGGTAAAATGTGTTCTGTCCACAGGTGAGCAAGGTGTTTGTTCCTGGCCTCCTGTCTCCTACCTTCAGCCTGTCCAACCATGTAACCCATCTTAGTACCCCCATGGACAGTGTGAGCACTCCCGCCAAGGCCACAGGGAGACACATAGGAAGACTAGAGGAGGTACCACTGACACCTGAGATGGGTGTATATCTATTGGGTTGGTTATTAGAATGATAAGTGCAATTGCAATGAATGCATCAAAATAATTAAGCTGCTCTCATGGAAATTAAGTCAGATTGCTATGACAGAGTATAACTAACCACCAAACTGAAAGCAGGTAGTTACTGGTAATGGAAATGGTGCAATCTCAATATGAATTACAGTGAAGAACTGCTGTCCCTCTGACGTCCCTCCATTGACAGTAGAGTGAAGCTGCAGTATTAGTCTGCAGTAGACCAGCCAGTAACTAATGGAGGCTATATTATGGATCCTGATCAATACTCTAATTAGATTTAAACTTCAGACTGTGTGATGTCTGTTTTTTAAGGAAATAGATTGGGAGAAACGAACAGTAGATGAATCAATTTAATATATGTTGCATTCATTGCAGAATTGCTTTAGAAGGTAGAGCTGAAGTGTATGGATTAGTTCCCCTAACATGCCACAAATTATCTTGATTGTGTCTATTCAACCCGGGTAGCTGAGTTCTTCTTTGTCTCTCCTCCACTCCCTTCCTGTTGGCCAGGTGGCCATGCCCTCCCCTGTATCAGAGCTGAGGGGCTCCACCAAGCACCATGAAACCTCCTGGCTGGGCGACTACACCTTTCAACAGTCTGTACCCTACATCCACGCCCTCAGAGACCCCGTCAGCAGCAGAGTCACCCTGGTGTGTGTGTGTGTGTGGGGGTCGTGGGTGGTTGGGGGGTGTGTGTGGTGGTTGGTGGTTGGGTGTGTGTGTGTGTGGGGAGTCGTTGGGTGTGTGTGTGTGGGGGGTTGGGGTGTGTGTGTGTGGGGGGTTGGTGGGTGTTTGGGTGTGTGTGGAGGTCAGTGGGTGGTTGTGTGTAGGGGTCGGTGGGTGGTTGGGTGGGTGTGTGGGTGGTTGGGTGTGGGGCTCGGTGGGTGGTTGGGTGGGTGTGTGGGTGTGTGGGTGTGGGGCTCGGTGGGTGGTTGGGTGTGGGGCTCGGTGGGTCGGTTGGTGGTTGGGTATGTGTGTGGGTGGTTGGGTATGTGTGTGGGTGGTTGGGTGTGTGGGTGGTTGGGTGTGTGTGTGTATTGATATGAATGAAAGGTGGAGTTTATAATGAGTTTGAGTCTGGCTGGTTGGTATGTGAGTACTTAGACCTCCAGGGGTGAATGTTTTTTAAACAGACACTAATTGAACATCTTAATTTGATGAATTGGAATGGAGAAAAGCTCAGCCTGTGTACAGAACTGAGCACCAGAGGCCTGTCAGTATGTTTACTGGGACCAATAAGGTTACAATTCTCTTGGTGGACATCGCTACCTGCAGGGGCAGTTTTGTCAAGACCGGTGAAGACATGCCGCTCAGCCAAGGGACCTTTTCCTCTCAGACCTGTCAGTCATTTTCAAGCCCTTTTGAGAGAGCCCCTCTTGAGATGTTTTTATTTTTTAAAGATTTTAAATGTCAAAGTCCAACTGCATATGTTATGACGTCATATTGATTTGATTTTTTTTTATCCCTTGATGTCATCTATTTCAAATTATTTAATTGATCAAAGCTTTCAAGAGTTGACTGAAAGGTAGCGTGTAAACATTTCTAACTTATGGTGAAATGATCTATATCCCTATGATTCATATGTTTTTTTTTTTGTAGGAGCTAAGCAACGGCACAATGCTGAGGATAACTATCCCTGAAATTGCTACCTCAGAGATGGGTAAGTTTTAACACAACAATGTGCAAAACCAATGTGTGTGACAAGATATTGTGTATTGGATTAGGTTTCTCACACAGCTGAGTCATCCAGCGTTGATGGCCTGAAAATTGGGTTTAAGTGCTGCCAGCCTCCCGCTGTCACATTGACGTAAACCTAAGGGGACCCCACCCCACTGTTCCTCGCTCGTACTTACACACTCGCCATTCCCTTACACACACTTGACATCCCCCACTCTACCCACTCTCATTTCTCCTGGCATGCCACATGACGTACACACACAGAATGGAATGTATATAGTTACTATCTGGGTAAGCCACAGCATTACGAAGGCATCACCACAGCAGCTACTCCACGCTAGGCAGTTGTAGTTGCTGTTTGTTATGGTGGGATTCCCATGCCCTTATTCAGCCAAAGATTCGATTGGGCCCTGGATTGTCGATTCTCCAGCTCATTTTTTTTGGGGGGGGGGGGTGATCTGGGACATGTTGATGAGGGTGGGAAGGGGGAATAGATGAGAGAGAGATGATTCTGCTCCGTTCCTATCCTGCCCAATGACATGCTCTGTGGTGCTGGTATATATTGGAAGTCTGTGTTCAGATAAATTATTGCTTAAGCATAAGACCATTTCTGTACCTATCAGTAAGTGGGTATATTAACCTTGGTTCCTTGCGTTTGTGCGTGAAGAGTCTGTGACAGTAATATCTAAAGATGGGTACTTTTTTTTGTAAATGACTTCATGTATGGCGACCTATACTGAAGCCATGCACGATTCACACGTCTTTCCGGTGGCGACATTTGAGCCTCTGCTGAAGCAGCCTTCTCCACCAGTACATGCATATACTGTAAAACATGCTGTGGCTCATCTTTCTACCCAGCTGTAGATAAGTGTAATAGCGTATCATTTTACACTGTAATTGAGGAAATGGAGCACTCGGGTATACCGGTATTTGCCTTACAACCCTAATTGGCTTTTTGTGCGTTTTTTTAAGGTCTTTGTTTAAACCATGAACTTTCGACTCTTTGACCCCACATCTTTTGTTTTGTGAAACCATTACTGATTACAGCGTAGTGTTGTTCCCAGTTCCCACATATTAGTGCCTAATTGATCCAAAAGCCAGGACTTCTCAGTCTAATGAAATGGCATTTCTCCTGCTCTGCCTTGACCTTTTGGAGTTTGTTGTCCAATTAGAGATTGCGGGTGGAGTTAATTACCTGTCTGATTGGGTGGACCTGGGAGAGGACACGGACACTAATCAGACTTTCGTGTAATTTGATGTCAATGTAGGCACAATGAATATATCTACTGAACAGAAATATAAACACAACATGCAACAAGTTAATCAGTCACTTAAAATAAATTCATTTGGACCTAATCTATGGATTTCACATGACTGGGAATACAGATATGCATCTGTTGGTCACAGATGCCTTTAAAAATAAAAAGGGGGCATGGATTAGAAAAACAGCCGTATCTGGTGTGACCTCCATTTGCCTCATGCAGAATGACACATCTCCTTAGCGTAGAGTTGATTGTGGCCTGTGGAATGTTGTCCCACTCCTCTTCAATGGCTGTGTGAAGTTCCTGGATATTGGCGGGAACTGGAACATGCTGTCATACTTGTTGATTCAGAGCACCCCAAACAAGCTCAATGGTTGACATTTCTGGTGAGTATGCAGACCATGGGAAGAACTGGGACATTTTCAGCTTCCAGGAATTGTGTATGGATCCTTGGGACATGGAGCCGTGCATGAACATGCTGAAACATGAGGTGATGGCGGCGGATGAATGGCACGACAATGGGCCTCAGGAACCTTGTTACGGTATCTCTGTTTGAAATTGCCATCGATAAAATACAATTGTGTTCGTTGTCCATAGCTTATGCCTGCCTGCCCATACCATAACTCCACCATTGGGCAGTCTGTTCACTACGTTGACATCCGCAAACCGCTCATTCACATGACGCCGTACACATGGTCTGCGGTTGTGAGGCCAGTTGGACATACTGACAAATTCTCGAAAAGCGATGTCGGAGGAGACAGCTTACGGTAGAGAAATTAACATTACATTCTCTGGTAACAGCTCTGGTGGACATTCCTGCAGCCAGCATGCCAATTGCACGCTCCTTCAAAACTTGAGACATCTGTTGTGTTGTTTGACAAACCGGCACATTTTCGAGTGGCCTTTTTATGAAGCTCCTTTCTGTGTTTGCAAACATTGCTGCACGAGACATTGCTCAAACATTGCTGCACGAGACGCGCACAAGGTGGTGGCAGAACACAGGGGAGTTCTTATAGAACGCCAGCAACAACAACAAAAAAGTATTGAGTGCATTTCACACTACTTTAGGATTCTAATAGGATTTTAAGGCTTGTATGAATGTCCTGCCTAAAATAATGTTTTATCATCGCAAATTAATTGCATTATACTTAAACACTTCAACCAGTAAAATGGCTCTTTGGCTGGCTTTTGCTACAGCCTATGTCAATGACCGTTAGCATTCTAGCTAACAACTGCTGCATCCTAAATAGTTATTTAACAAACATCACAACCAAATACAGTCTTAGCGACTGTTAAAGAAAGAATCAAAACATAATTTGTAAGCGTGTGAGAACCCCAAAAATATGTTTTGAAGTAATAAAAAAGGTAAATCTAGGACATGTTGAATGGGCTCAGATGGTGATTGCTTTCTCACTGCAGCCAAGAGTCGCGCGCATCTGTGCGTGACATCAGTGTGTTGTGAACTGTAAAGGGGTCAATCCACCCTAGCACAAGGTGGCTGCTGTTTAAGCTGCTTCTAGATATGCCACAGGTGTCCGGTGGCTGGATTGTCTTGGCTAAAGAGAAATGCTCACTAACAGGGATGTAAACAAATTTGTACACAACATTTGAGAGAAATAAGTCTTTTTTGCATATGGAACTTTTATGTGAAATGTTATTTCAACTCATGAAACATGGGACCAACACTTTACATGTTGCGTCTATATTTTTGTTCAGTGTAGATCTTTTTTTTTTTTAACCACACCACTTTAAAAAAAACAAAATAAAAGTTATACAAATCACAAGTTTGATACATATAAATGTCAATTTTCTGTGTGAAATGGATGTAATTGTGCACCGTCTTACGTATGCTTCCTCGTGTCCGTAGTGAGGAAGTGCCTCCAGGCGGTGCGCTTCATCCTGCCCAAGGAAACGGCCATGAAGGTGCTGATAAAGTGGTACAACATCTATAATGCCCCCGGGGGGCCCAGCGCACACCTGGAGTGGAACCTGTTTGTCACCTGCTTCATGACTCTCATGGGCTACAACACAGAGCGGCTGGGTTGGACACGCAACGTGAGTCGCCTTGGCAACGGTGCTGTCATTCCCAGGAGAGAGAGTGACTTAAAGTAGACAGTGCAGCACCCGTGCAGGATAGTCACAGTGCAGGATAGTCTTACTGAATGTACAGTCTATACCCAAGTACATAGAAGTGCCTCAATCTAGGTCATACCGATGTCACCAAAGCCTGCACATCTCTGAAATCCAGACATAGAGACTAAGCCACAAATGGTAGGTTGGCAAGGCAACACAGGAAGGACCTATGTAGTTTATCAGATGGTTATTTGGTCTGTAGCCCTACCATGCTCTTAACCTTTGTTCCCCCCACAGCTCCATTTTGAAGTGCCCCTCTCTCCTGTGATTGCACCAAAGAAGGCCCGGCCTTCGGACACAGGGTCTGATGAGGTAGGTAGGGGTTACCCCCGTAGACCATGCTTTATGTGGAAAGCACAAGACTATTCATGTTACTCTCAAGCTCTGAATCCGGACAGAGGCTAAAAGGAGGTAGCGATGAGGTCAACTTATGAGTGAATTTGCTTTTCTGTCATGCATAATAAGAATTTCAGTAATATGTTGAATTCATATACAGACCACTACTTTGAAATGGTTGAAATCTGCTCCAAGTGCACTGTGATTTATAGATGTATAAAAAAACAAAAGTATTGAAGATTAGGTTTAGGTTGATAAATAACCTGTAGTCTTTCTTTCCTTCATCCATTTGCCCTGTGCATTATAAATTCATGTAGAATGTTAGTGGTGTTGTGGGGTGAAAGTGGTGCTGTAGCATGGAATCCTGGAAGGGGTCATGGTTAAGGGTGCACAGTTGAACTGGGGAGGTGTCGTGTAGAGTTCACCCTCTGGCTGAGAGCTGTTACTTAAGAAAGGAAGTGCATGTTGGGAAACTGCTGATTCAGACCAGGCACAAATATTGTTCCTTAATCCACTGACCTTTTTGTATGTGTTGCTTTGGGCCCTGTTTCTGTGTATGCATTTCATGTGAGTGTTTCTGTGTGGCTTTGTGTGTGTGTGTGTGTGTGTGTGTGTGTGTGTGTGTGTGTGTGTGTGTCTATGCATATAATCCACCAGGACTGGGACTACATGTGGTGCTCAGACTACCACAGACAGGTGGTGTTCAGGCATGCGTGTGGTGCTGTGAGTCTGGAGTCCACTGACACCTCTGGCTGTGAAGAGTCTCTGTCTTCCACCCCTGCCCTGCATCTGGACCCCTCTGCCCCACTCTTCCCCCACATCCCAGCCCTGTTCTACGTGCTGCACTTGCTCTATGAGGAGCTGAAGCTGGACGAGCTGCAGAGGAGCGGGGGGCGATCACTGGTGGGCCTTCTGCAACAGTTGGCCAGGTACTGGTGCTCTGTCTTCACAATTTAGGTTAACGCTCTTAAATAATCTTGGAAACCCATAAATTAAACCTTGCGTAATTGCGTCAGATGCTCGATTTGGTTCTGGGGAGATGAGAAAAGAAAATATATTAATGAGACTAGTGAAGGTCCCCCCCCTAAACGTAAACTCTCAGCCAATGTATGCGCACCAGAACCTGCATGCGCACCAAAATCTGCACACCAGAACCAAGTTCCTCGTTAGTTGTTACATCCCACAGTCTATTGACGGACACCTGGACAACATCCTGTCCACGAGAATTACATTCAAATGACTCCAGTTAAATGTTGTGGATTTATTATTGTCACTCGGATAGCGATGGCCATTCAGAGGCGAACTAAAGCGACAGGTCGCAGGTGCATCTTTTCAATCCAGAACGAACACAACAATTTCATGAAGCTGTTAAACATTTAAATGGAGAAGTATGTCCGATGAGTCACTGCTCAATAAAAACTGATGAGTTTGGTCTCTCCTAAAACGTTAATATTACCAGGATAAGAAAATGGCATTAAAACGGTTTCAAGTGTGTCAGGTGGCCTCGTCAACAGTCTCATTTTACGTTTAAAAGAAGAGCTGAAGTGGGAGAATCAACTGGCGCTTGAATTGCTTAGTGCTTATTTGGCCTTGTTTTATTGTCCTGGTCATTTAGTATTACCAGGCTGGTTGACACAACAGTTGGTGTTTCAGCCAATTACTAATTGTATTCACTGTCATTGCCATACATACTGTACAAAGAGATACAGTAGCTAAAGCACAGACCAATCTGGCAACCCGGCTAGGCCTGTACCGTAATGACCTCACTACATCTAGTGCTAAACTAGAAGTTTACGTGGGTGTTCGCTTAGTCATAGTTCTGATTGGTTTATCTGCTTCTGGTTGTGTTTAGCTGTCTGTGTAAGTGCTTCACGGTGAGGGTAGAGCAGGTTGGATATTAAAAGTATTGATTCAATGGCTCAGGTTAGATTAACCGCTCCTCTTATGACCTGCTAATTGTTGTACTGTTTATTAAAAGGGATCTGCAGCTGGAGGAGTATATTGATCTGTACTGGCGAGATTACCCCTCATTCATCACCACGTTCAAGGAGTCCTGCATCATAGATCAGGGTAAGAGGCAAATCAACCTCTAAAGCATGTGTAGTCCCCTCTGCTCACATAGACAAGAGGTCATGTCTACTACCACTTTGGCTTTTCATTTTCCTAATATTGATTGAAAGGATGGTCTGACTGTGTGATAAGGACAGGTGTGTCTGTAGTCGCAGAGCCTGTTGTGACACTTTGAATGACAGTCTCTGTGGCCCCTCCCTCTCCTGCAGCCCAGATGGAGCAGATGCAGCGTCCATCCTTCCTGAGGGCGGAGCCTCCGTGTGTGTTCAGCTGGCTCAGCAGCTGTCTGAGGGGTGAGGAGGTAGCACCCTTCCCCTATCTGCCTGGCATCTGTGAGAGAACCAAACTACTGGTGCTGGTATGCTATCATCGTCTTATCTTTTCTATCTTTTCCTCATGATGACAAGGGCAATTGATGGAACCATCTATCCCTAGGGTTATGTATATAAGGTGGGAGTTTTAGAGTTGGGTTGCAATATAGACATCTCCAATAGGGGGTGCCACAGACGAATGAAAACCCTACTAGGGAATTACTATTTACGTTGTCCTTGGTTTTGGTGTGAGGAAAGTAGATTTCCCATCACCTTGGTTAGCTACAGCATGTGTGCCCAGCTAGATGACCTCACCACCTGACTGACATGTTATGTAAATATTACTGTTGGACAACAAATAATTCCTGAATATTTTGAGTGACCAATGTCAACACGTAGCCGTTTGTGTTCAAAATAAACATTCTACTCCCTGGGTTGGTTTGCGGGCCCTAGCCCCTGTGTTGCCATTGGCAATTTCTGTTCAAACATGATTTCCCAATTAAAAGGAGTCATCAAGCATCGACACGCGCGCGCACACACACACACACACACACACACTGCTTAAATATCAAAGGGCTATGATATAGGGCTTCATGCCAATCAGAGAGAGGGGGAGAGAGAGAAAGGCATTTTGCCTATTCGTAAAGACTATGGATGTGCATCTCTCCTTTCCTTTGATTTGACGGGCATCTACATACAGTTGAAGTTGGAAGTTTACATACACTTAGGTTGGAGTCATTAACTCGTTTTTCAACCACTCCACAAATGTCTTGTTAACAAACTATTTTTGGCAAGTCTGTTAGGACATGTACTTCGTGCATGGCACAAGTACTTTTTCCAACAATCGTTTACAGACTTAGAATGAATTCACTGTATCACAATTCCAGTGGGTCAGAAGTTAACATACACTAAGTTGACTGTGCCTTTTAAACAGCTTTGAAATTTCCAGAAAATGATGATCCAGGCAGTGATGCAACCAAGCTCTTGATGTTGCAGCTGTAGAACCTGTTGAGGATCTGAGGACCCATGCCAAATCTTTTTAGTTTCCTGAGGGGAAATAGGCTTTGTGGTGCCCTCTTCACGATTGTCTTGGTGTGTTTGGACCATTCTAGTTTGTTGTTGATGTGGACACCAAGTAAGTTGAACTTTCATCTGGACAAACAATAGTGCGCAAATATAAACACCATGGGACCACGCAGCCGCCATACCGCTCAGGAAGGAGACGCGTTCTGTCTCCTAGAGAAGAACACCGTCCCAACCGTGAAGCACGGGGGTGGCAGTCTCATGTTGTGGGGGTGCTTTGCTGCAGGAGGGACTGGTGCACTTCACAAAATAGATGGCATCACGAGGGAGGAAAATTACGTGGATATATTGAATCAACATCTCAAGACATCAGTGAGGAAGTTAAAGCTTCGTCGCAAATGGGTCTTCCAAATGGACAATGACCCCAAGCATACTTCCAAAGTCAAGGTATTGGAGTGGCCATCACAAAGCCCTGACCTCAATCCTATAGAAATTTTGTGGGCAGAACTGGAAAAAGCGTGTATGAGCAACGAGGCCTACAAACCTGACTCAGTTACACCATCTCTGTCAGGAGGAATGGGCCAAAATTCACCCAACTTATTGTGGGAAGCTTGTGGAAGGCTCCCTAAAATGGTTGACCCAAGTTAAGCAATTTAAAGACAATGCTACCAAATATTAATTGAGTGTAACCTTCTGACCCACTGGGAATGTGATGAAAAAATGTTAAGCTCTACTATTATTCTGACATTTCACATTCTTAAAATAAAGTGGTGATCCTAACTGACCTAAGACAGGGGATTTTTACTAGGATTAAATGTCAGGAATTGTGAAAAACTGAGTTCAAATGTATTTGGCTAAGGTGTATGTAAACTTCTGACTTCAACGGTACATTTTTTTATTTTATTTTTTTATTTCACCTTTATTTAACCAGGTAGGCCAGTTGAGAACAAGTTCTCATTTGCAACTGCGACCTGGCCAAGATAAAGCATAGCAGTGTGAGCAGACAACACAGAGTTACACATGGAATAAACAATTAACAAGTCAATAACACAGTAGAAAACAAAGGGGGGAGTCTATATACAATGTGTGCAAAAGGTATGAGGAGGTAGGCGAAGAATTACAATTTTGCAGATTAACACTGGAGTGATAAATGATCAGATGGTCATGTACAGGTAGAGATATTGGTGTGCAAAAGAGCAAGTAAATAAATAAAAACAGTATGGGGATGAGGTAGGTGAAAATGGGTGGGCTATTTACGAATAGACTATGTACAGCAGCAGCGATCGGTTAGCTGCTCAGATAGCTGATGTTTGAAGTTGGTGAGGGAGATAAGTCTCCAACTTCAGCGATTTTTGCAATTCGTTCCAGTCACAGGCAGCAGAGTACTGGAACGAAAGGCGGCCAAATGAGGTGTTGGCTTTGGGATGATCAGTGAGATACACCTGCTGGAGCGCGTGCTACGGATGGGTGTTGCCATCGTGACCAGTGAACTGAGATAAGGCGGAGCTTTACCTAGCATGGACTTGTAGATGACCTGGAGCCAGTGGGTCTGGCGACGAATATGTAACGAGGGCCAGCCGACCAGAGCATACAGGTCGCAGTGGTGGGTGGTATAAGGTGCTTTAGTGACAAAATGGATGGCACTGTGATAGACTGCATCCAGTTTGCTGAGTAGAGTGTTGGAAGCCATTTTGTAGATGACATCGCCGAAGTCGAGGATCGGAAGGATAGTCAGTTTTACTAGGGTAAGCTTGGCGGCGTGAGTGAAGGAGGCTTTGTTGCGGAATAGAAAGCCGACTCTTGATTTGATTTTCGATTGGAGATGTTTGATATGAGTCTGGAAGGAGAGTTTGCAGTCTAGCCAGACACCTAGGTACTTATAGATGTCCACATATTCAAGGTCGGAACCATCCAGGGTGGTGATGCTAGCTAAATGGTCTCAGAAACGATCGTTTTAGTTTGAAACGATTGATGTGAATCGAGACACTACATTTTTTGCATGAACACATCCATTTTAAATGTAATATCTGTTCCTGATGGAGCTCATGAGCTGGGCCTCTGAGCTGGATCTGTCTAAGAGTACTTTTTTAGATGAGTGGCCCTCCGTTAGTTTTTGTGTGTATGTGTCTGGTGTGTGTGTTTTAATGGTATGTGTAGGCACCTGAGCTGAGTCATAGGGCAGACTAAGCATCTACCACCCCACTATCAGATTAGGGGTGGGGGCAATTTATGCTTTTTGTCAGCTCCACTTTTTTATGTGAAATCACCATCACCCACTGATTAAGTTGTACATTTTGCAGATAAAACATGTTTTGAGCTAGTCCTGTCAATATTTATCTTCAGACATTAGCAATGGCATTTATACAAATTAATATAATGCTACTTTGGATTTTACCCCCGTCTCAAAAGTGAATTGTTTAGACAGGTAGGAATTTTAGAGAGCTTATCGCACTCTGACCAATGAATGCAACCATGCACAGCTCGCAAATATTATTGCTGTCCTTTATGAAATTACTCTGTTCATGTAAAAATGAACAAATACACAGACTGTTTAAAGCAAAACTTCCAAAACGATTTCTTATTGTGAACCTGAACAATGTACATTAAATCGGAATGATCGAAAACCCCTATCTGAAGTTGGAGTAAGTTTCATCCAGTCTGGTAGGTTACACAACAATTTTCTACAGCGCATTTGGTAACAATGACCCAGAAAATTACACTGAACAAAAATATAAACGCAACATGTAAAGTGTTGGTCCAATGTTTCATGAGCTGAAATAAAAGATCCCAGAAATGTTCTGTATACACAGTTTATTTCTCTCACATTTTGTGCACAAATTTGTTTATATCCCTGTTAGTGAGCATTTCTCCTTTGCCAATATAATCCATCCACCTGACAGGTGTTGCATATCAATAAGCTGATTAAACAGCAGCAGCATTACACAGGTGCACCTTGTGCTGGGGACAATAAAATACCACTCTAAAATGTGCAGTTTCGTCACACAACACAATGCCACAGAGCTCTCAAGTTTTGAGGGTGCGTGCAATTTTAGGAATATCCACCAGAGCTGTTGCCAGAGAATTCAATGTTCATTTCTCTACCATAAACCGCCTCCAACGTTGTTTTAGAACATTTGTCAGTACGTCCAACCGGCCTCACAACCGCAGACCATACGTAACCACACCAGCCCGGGACCTCCACATCTGGCTTTTTCACCAGCAGGCATCGTCTGAGACCAGTCAACCGGACAGCTGATGAAACTGGATTTGCACTACCAATCCTCGCAAGGGTCTTGACCCGACTGCAGTTCAGTGTCATTTCTGACTTCACTGGGCAAATGCACACCTCCAATGGCCACTGGCACACTGGAGAAGTGTGCCCTTCACGGATGAATCTCGGGTTTTGCTTTGCTTCTGTTCTGGGTTTGATTTGCACTTTTCACACCAAAGTATGTTCATCTCTAGGAGTCTGAATGCGTCTCTTACCTGAGCGGTATGACGGCTGCGTGGTCCCATGGTGTTTATACTTGCGTACTATTGTTTGTACAGATGGACGTGGTACCTTAAGGCGTTTGGAAATTGCTAGTCTGTAAACAATTGTTGGAAAAATTACTTGTCTTTCACAAAGTAGATGTCCTAACTACTTGCCAAAACTATAGTTTGTTAACAAGCAATTTGTGGAGTGGTTGAAAATTGAGTTATAATGTCTCCAAACTAAGTCTATGCAAACTTCCGACTTCAACTCTGTATGAGGTTGATGGAATTGTCCGTAGAGCTCTGAGACAGGATTGTGTCGAGGCACAGATCTGAGGAAGGGCACCAAAAAATGTCTTGAATGTCCTCAAGAACCACCAAGACTCTTCCTAGAGCTGGCCGCCCGGCCAAACTGAGCCATTGGGGGAGAAGGGCCATTGTCAGGGATGTGACCAATAACCTGATGGTCACTCTGACAGAGCTCCAGAGTTCCTCTGGAAATGGGAGAACCTCCCAGAAGGACAACCATCTCTGCAGCACTCCACTAACCAGGCCTTTTATTTCTAGAGTGGCCAGACGGAAGCCATTGCTCAGTAAAGGGCACATGAGAGCCCACTTGGGGTTTGCCAAAAGGCACCTGAAGGACTATCAGACCATGAGAAACAAGATTCTCTTATCTGATGAAACCAAGATTAAAGTCTGGCCTGAATGTCAAACATCACATATGGAGGAAACCTGGCACCATCCCTACGGTGAAGCATGGTGTTGGCAGCATCATGCTGTGGGGATGATTTTCAGTGATAGGGACTGGAAGACTAGTCAGCATCGAGGAAAGATGAACGGAGCAAAGTACAGAGGGATCCTTGACAATAACCTGCTCGCCGAAGATGTGAATGTCGATTATGGCAGCCCCCCGCACCGCTCTGATTCAGAGGGGTTGGGTTAAATGCGGAAGACTCATTCAGTTGTACAACTGACTAGGTATCCCCCTTTCAACAAAGTACTGAGGAAAGGGTCTGAATACTTATGTAAATGTGATACTTCAGTTTTAAAAAATGCCTAAACCTGTTTTTGCTTAGTCATTATGGGGTATTTGTGTGTGTAGATTGAGGGGGAAAAAACTATTTAATCAATTAGAATAAGACTGTAATGTAACAAAACATGGAAAAATTTAAGGGCTATTTTCTAAATGCACTGTACATGTGAGACTGTGTGTGGGCGCACGCTTGTGTGTGTTTTTGTCTGTGTACTCTGCCATAATTAAGCCCTGGTCGGATGGAAGGCTGAATCACTAGCGGTTTAGGTGTAGGTGGATCAGGGGGACTGTGCTGATGACCAGGCCTTGTGCGTCTCCTTCCATCAGGCTAAGTGAGGTGACGCACGTCACCGATGAGACTGACAGCCTGTCATGCAATTACAGATTCTCTTTACCCCATCACTGTCTCGTTCTCTCTCTCTCACTCTCTTTCTCTCACTCTCGTTTACCCTCTCTCTCTTGTTGACTCTTACTTGCACACTCACCCTTTTGTTCTCTGCCCCTGTCTCTCACTCTCTCTTGCACACTAAGCATCTTTCTGTCTCTGTTTCAATAGGCCAGACACTGACGTTTGTTTCTCTGTCGTACCTCTCCCTCAGAGCTATGCCCTGTACATCATTGGAGATGACAACGCAACTTCAGTTGATGTGTCAAAGTATCTGGCCAAGCTCTCTGCAGGTGGGTTTGTGTGTGTCTGATTACTGAGCAGTGTGTGCCCAAGATAACGAACAACCATCCCTGGGACATGCCTCCCACGTGCCTTACGCGTGCCCACATGCATGTCACACCGGTCAGTAATTTCCGCACATGAGGGAAGAGGTTGTAAGGCGGTACTGCCATGCTGTCTCTGTCCTGTTGTTTTGTTTAAAGAGAGACTGAGAGATTCTGGCATTTAAGGCCTTGTTCTACTTACCAAGAGTTAGATGAACGGCGTACCTATTGGCTCCCGAGTGGCGCATCGGTCTAAGGCACTTCATCTCCGTGCAAGAGGCATCATTACAGTCCCTGGTTCGAATCCAGGCTGTATCACAGCCGGCCGTGATTGGGAGTCGCATAGGCCGGTGCACAATTGGCCCAGCATCGTCCGGGTTTGGCTGGGGTAGGCCGTCATTGTAAATAAGAATTTGTTCTGAACTGACTTGCCTAGTTAAATTAAGGTTAAAATAAATCAAATGTTCAGTCATTGTGCTAATGCTAGTTAGCATTAAATGCCATGCTAGTTAGCATTAGCTCGCAAACCAACCGCTAACTTCCTTCATACTGCACACAGATACAAATGGTATCCACGAGTTCATCTGACTCTGGGGAAACAAAACATCCATGATATTAAAATGATAGTTTTAACCATGTTTTGAGGCTATATAGTGTTTGTTAACGAATGGTATATAGCTTATTTTTTGGGTACAACTAAGCTCATGAGGCATTTATCATTTATATTCTTCAAGAATCAATGGCTACATGGCATTTTAATTTGTCCGTCTGAAAATGTGTGTAGCAATTGCAGATTGCCCTTTTAATAAAGTTTCCAAAGAAATGTCCTTTGAAGTAGCGCTGTAAATGTAAAGCTTCATTATTTGCAAGCATGATAATCTGAATGGCATTTTGGAATCGAGTATGGGCATTATGGTGACGATTGTGAGGCTTTGTCATTCTCCTGTTTTCTCTGACCCATTTCACAATTCCTTTTATTGTGACAACTGAACTACAGCACTTGTGTGGCGTCTCTCTCTCTCACAGGCCAGAAGAAGACTGTCATTGAATCAGCTTTGAGGAGGTAACAACTTACCAGGAGCACATCCTGAATCACTTCCTTCTTATAGACTCTTTATTCACCATAAAGCATTTTCCCATAAAGCCAAAAGAAGGGTTCACTCCGTGTTATTAACTGGGTAGTTTGTGTCCTGGATGCTAATTTGCTGAAAGCCATGGTATTTCAGACAATATACAATGGATAGGACTCAAAAATACTTGTTTACTGTTATATTTATGTTGTTAACCAGTTTATAATGGCAGTAAGGCATCTCTCGAGTTTGTGATATATGGCCCAATATACCACAGCTAAGGACTGTATCCAGGCACTCCACGAGGCGTCGGGCATAAGAACAGCCCTTAGCTGTGGTATATTGCTTAAATATCCCTCTAGTAATAGTAACAGCTATAAACTAGACTCTTGTCCTAACATTTTAACCATGATTTTCCAACTTGAGACAGAGAAATGTAATCCCTGTTTCTCTTCCAGACCGAGCTGTATGAAGCCTGATGCTCCAAATGAAAGTTTGGCTGTAAAGCTTGTGGTTTGGCTAACATCAGAAGGTAAGACTTTACATCAAGCCTAGAAACATCTCCACAGCCTGTCTGTTATTGCTATGCTATGGAGTATTTGCTGGTGTGAGACTCTTTTTACATTCATGTGTTGTATTTAGGTTTCACATTGAAAGACCTGGAATCTGTGCCCTTTGGTGTGGCTCTGCCCATCAGAGATGCTATCTACCAGTGTCGAGAGCAACCCTGCTCTGACTGGTCAGAGGACGTCTGCCTATTGATTGGGCGACAGGATCTCACCAAACAAGCACACAAAGTGACCGTGGCCAAAGGCAAAGCTGTAAGTGTGAGTTTCTGGGGTTATTGGATGGTTTGGGCTTCATCCTTTACAACCTTGTGGATTTAGAGTTAATGTTTCTGTTTCGTGTGTGTTTGTGTGTGTGTGTGTGTGTGTGTGTACTCAGACGGTGGGTCTGGGGCTGATGCTGGAGGCTCCAGCCACCACAGAGGCAGAGGAGGAGGAGGTTGGTATGACAGATCTGAACCAGGACGTAATTAGTCTTATCTGGAGCCAGGACCTGCGTGTCCATGAGGCCAGACGTCTACTCCAGAGCTCCCGACCAGTCAGGGTCAGTGTGGTTCACCTGCCTGAGGTCAGCGACCACGAGTACATAGAGGAGAAGGAGAACAAGTGAGTAATATCGTTCAAGTGATTGCAGCTATCGTAGTCTCATTCAAAAGCAGTCTGGGCCCACGTTATAGGCTATATCCAAATTCTGCTTAGTTTCAACCTTGCTTTTTAAATTATTTTTTATTTTTTTGGTGTGCTCTGTAGTTAGCGGTTGGTATGTACACTGCTCCAAAAAATAAAGGGAACACTTAAACAACACAATGTAACTCCAAATCAATCACACTTCTGTGAAATCAAACTGTCCACTTAGGAAGCAACACTGATTGACAATACATTTCACATGCTGTTGTGCAAATGGAATAGACAACAGGTGGAAATTATAGGCAATTAGCAAGACACCCCCAATAAAGGAGTGGTTCTGCAGGTGGTGACCACAGACCTCTTCTCAGTTCCTATGCTTCCTGGCTGATGTTTTGGTCACTTTTGAATGCTGGCGGTGCTTTCACTCTAGTGGTAGCATGAGACGGAGTCTACAACCCACACAAGTGGCTCAGGTAGTGCAGCTCATCCAGGATGGCACATCAATGCGAGCTGTGGCAAGAAGGTTTGCTATGTCTGTCAGTGTAGTGTCCAGAGCATGGAGGCGCTACCAGGAGACAGGCCAGTACATCAGGAGATGTGGAGGAGGTCGTAGGAGGGCAATAACCCAGCAGCAGGACTGCTACCTCCGCCTTTCTGCAAGGAGGAGCACTGCCAGAGCCTTGCAAAATGACCTCCAGCAGGCCACAAATGTGCATGTGTCTGCTCAAATGGTCAGAAATAGACTCCATGAGGGTGGTATGAGTGCCCGACGTCCACAGGTGGGTGTTGTGCTTACAGCCCAACACCGTGCAGGACGTTTGGCATTTGCCAGAGAACACCAAGATTGGCAAATTCGCCACTGGCGCCCTGTGCTCTTCACAGATGAAAGCAGGTTCACACAGAGCACATGTGACAGACGTGACAGTCTGGAGACGCCGTGGAGAACGCTCTGCTGCCTGCAACATCCTCCAGCATGACCGGTTTGGCGGTGGGTCAGTCATGGTGTGGGGTGGCATTTCTTTGGGGGGCCACACAGCCCTCCATGTGCTCGCCAGAGGTAGCCTGACTGCCATTAGGTACCGAGATGAGATCCTCAGACCCCTTGTGAGACCATATGCTGGTGCGGTTGGCCCTGGGTTCCTCCTAATGCAAGACAATGCTAGACCTCATGTGGCTGGAGTGTGTCAGCAGTTCCTGCAAGAGGAAGGCATTGATGCTATGGACTGGCCCACCCGTTCCCCAAACCTGAATCCAATTGATCACATCTGGGTGTTCATGTCTCGCTCCATCCACCAACGCCACATTGCACCACAGACTGTCCAGGAGTTGGCGGATGCTTTAGTCCAGGTCTGGGAGGAGATCCCTCAGGAGACCATCCGCCAACTCATCAGGAGCATGCCCAGGCGTTGTAGGGAGGTCATACAGGCACGTGGAGGCCACACACATTACTGAGCCTCATTTAGACTTTTTTTTTCCAGGACATTACATCAAAGTTGGATCAGCCTGTAGTGTGGTTTTCCACTTTAATTTTGAGTGTGACTCCAAATCCAGACCTCCATGGGTTGATAAATTTGATTTCCATTGATCATTTTTTGTGATTTTGTTGTCAGCACATTCAACTATGTAAAGAAAAAAGTATTTAATAAGAATATTTAATTCATTCAGATCTAGGATGTGTTATTTTAGTGTTCCCTTTATTTTTTTGAGTGGTGTAGTTGGCTATTGTTCTGATGCCTCTCTCTCTCCATCCCTCTCTCTGCTATCTCTGGGTAGACTGTTGCAGCTTTGCCAGCGTACCATGGCTCTGCCAGTCGGCAGAGGCCTGTTCACCCTCTTCTCCTACCACCCTGTGCCAACGGAGCCCCTACCAGTGCCCAAACTCAACCTTACTGGTACTGTATCCCTTAGGCCTTTCTCATACCTGTGTGTGTCTGAGAGATCGTGTCTGTCTTCAAACTAGTACTGGCCAATATATCAAATTCATTTGAATGTATGTTTTTGCGTGATATTTCAAATGCCTGTATCGCAAGAATGACTCTTTTTATTTATTTTTGGTGCACCTTCTCATTTACACCAGAGAGCTGAATATAATGACAAGATGCCCCTACAATGGGAGTCGTTGTCCCAAAACCGGGAAGGCAGGCGACAAGCTTAGGTCCCTAATGAACCTCTAGAAACGCATTGGGCTTATTTTGGACAGGTTTTAGCGAGTGTGAAACCTCTCACTTTTCTAACTGTTCTACCTTGTTAGCTAGCAAATAGATCCAAGTTGGCATATATAAAGGTTAGCAAGCTACTCACTAGCACGTTGACTTGTGCTTGAGAGATTGTTTGTGACCTGTTTTGAATTTTCTATAATGTCTGCTACAAGAAGTTGGTCATTACATTTGTAACAAAAAGGGCATTTTCATAGAACGACTTGAAAGCCAGATCAGGGATTATTGCAGAAAAGCAGGTTAAACTATTTTGATAAAATAATTTAATTGTTAGTGGGGCTTATATTTAGCCTTCATTTCACAAGCCCTCAATTTTTGAAATGCAGTGTATTTGACATTGTACATAAAGCTTATTTAGAGAACATCGAAATCGTGAATATTAAGTTTGAAGAGAAAAATATATATATATTTAGGCCATATTGCCCAACCCTACTTCAAACACGTTTACAGAAATAGTTATGACAAAACATCAAGTACAGGAATATGTTGTTTTTCCTTTGAAGATCTGAGTAAAAAGGCTTTTCTCAGTCTGTCTATGCAAGTTCAATCTCTGGGTGTGTTTTTAACAGCAGCCCACAAGAAAGCTCACAAAGCTCACTTTAGTCAGTCTGGATCTGTAATTACAGCTGGTGCTTCAGTGTGTTGCGTTTTAGGACAAGGGAAAGAATGCAATGTGTGTGATCACTGTGATGAGAAGCAGAGACTTATTTTGAACCCGGCAGGCCATGTTTACATTGCTCCTTGGTGCTAACGGGATTCTGGCCTAAATGTCGAGCATGCATGTGTGTGGAGTTTGTCAGAATCCGATATGGAGTCCTGTGTTTCTGGTGACAGGTCGTGCGCCCCCTCAGAACACCATGGTAGATCTGAACAGCGGGAACATTGACGTTCCTCCCAACATGACGAGCTGGTCCAGCTTTCACAACGGGGTGGCTGCGGGCCTGAAAATCGCTCCGGCCTCCCAGGTGGACTCTGCCTGGATCGCCTACAACAAACCCAAGAGCCCCGAGCTGGCCAACGAGTATGCAGGCTTCCTCATGGCTCTGGGCCTCAACGGACACCTCACCAAGCTGGCCACACTCAACATACATGACTACTTAACCAAGGTGAGCATGCATGCAAACACAGGTTCTGCGGTTGAGTTTAGTCGTGTACTTTTTCTCATTACATGTTTTGAAGCTTCTCTAGATTGCACGTTGGTTTTAGCAGAAATTCTCTCGGCATCCTGTTATTTTTCTCACATGAAAGTGGGAAGGCCTCAGCGCGCTGAGAGCGGAGTTTCACTTTGACTTTTCCCTGGCAGTGACGCATAGCAACTTTCTCATTTCCAGTTAGGCCTGCCATAGAAGGCTGTGTGGTCATATCTTTCACATCTCTCAGCTCAGGAAAGATCAGTGGTTATTTACTACAGTATACGATTTTACTACTATTCTCATTCTTGCTAGCTTATCACCTGTGCCAGGACAGATGAGCCTACATTGGAGCACAACATGTGGACTTTTAAAGGTCTGCTGCTGTACTGTTAATTAGGATATAGTACAGCAGTCTTTGATGGCTGAAAATTAAAAGTGAATTATTTAAGTATGAAAGGGATCAGGTGATTTATGCAAAATTAGTACTTTCAAATGTTCTCATTCATTTTGTTACATAGCGTAATTCTGTGATGAAGGAGAAAATAACGTATTTTAGGCTGAACTACAGTGTAGTTTGGTTCCCCCAAAAAGAGGAAGAGGGCAAAAAATTACCTCACTCAGCACATGTTGAGCAAAGAGCTCTGATCTGTTATAACCTCGTTGTTTTATACTAGCTCCCCATTCAGCCCTACACAGTAACTCATAATCTCTCGATTTGTTAATAAACAAGTGAACCCCTCTGTGTATAAAGTCCATGGGGGACTAATGAAAATGGCTGCCTGTGTGTCCTCAGGGCCACGAGATGACAAGCATCGGGCTGCTCCTGGGTGTGTCTGCAGCCAAGCTGAGCACCATGGACATGTCAATCACCCGCCTGCTGAGCATTCACATTCCCGCACTGCTCCCGCCCACCTCCACTGAGCTGGATGTACCGCACAATGTTCAGGTGGCGGCCGTGGTGGGCATCGGCCTAGTCTACCAGGGCACAGGACACCGCCACAACGCGGAGGTGCTGCTCGCTGAGATCGGTCAGTGATAGATACATCCCTAATGAAGTAAATGTTTTGTTGTCCTGTGGGGATATTTGCAGGGAGGAGGGCATACAACACTAAATACAATACACAAACTGTTTTGACATGGAACTGCTGGTCCCACTTAAAACAAACAACTTATAAATGCTTTATAATTGCATATGTAGACTTCAGATGCGTCACATATCATTTCTAAGCATATGTCATGTTGTAAAGGGTGACATAACAGCTCCCAACGTATGATGCATTGCACAACCTAATTTCTTATGAGATTTTAGGATGGTTGCGCAAATTGTCACGTTTAATTCTTCAAGTTTTACTGGGAAATGTCCATACAGCATCTGCATGCCAACCATTTAATTTCATGGGGATATTCATTTCGATCTTTAGTTAACAATAGTGTTGTTTTGAATTATGTACGCTGAGCAAATTTTAGCAAATCGCACATATTTTGCCAAGTGGTGCGCACTGTTGTTTTGGCCGCATGAGAGAGAGATTCGACCATTTGTACAATCAGTAACAGTATATTTCTATGCTGTTCTGTTATGTAGAGTAATATCATGTGATCTTGCAGACATTGATTCGCTCATGCGCAGAATCATCTGAACTTTAGCTGTCAGAAGCAGGGTTTCTGAGAACTCTGATCCGTAGCCTTGCCCTTTTATTTATTCACCGTCTTTATTTAACCTGGTCAGTTCTCACATGACAGTTACCTGACCTGCTCCAGGCCAGAACACAAGGTTTTCACCAGGTATGGCAGTTGCATCACATCAATACAGTTTCACACTGTTTCGATGGGGCAAGTCATTTCAGGTGGAATCTCACACTTCATATCAGCATCTTAATTTGCATGGGTTATGTCAGCGTTTTATAAAGCACATTCTTTTTTTGGGAAATGTACATAGTGTGTTATCACATTTAGCAGTGCACGCTACATATGGAGCTGTTATGTCACCCTTTAATATTCCCTTTAGTTACAGTATGCTTAAGCCAGATGGTTTGTGAAGCGTCTATGTTGTGCCTGGATATTGAATAGATTATAGGTGCTGGCGCTCCAACCAAGATTTTAAAAATAGTCTGGACTGCTGAAGGGGGGGGGGGCTCAGTCCTTAGAATGTACAACTGAAAGGTCTAAGGAAGGTTCAGCACGACAGCCTTATTCTCTTCAATGATTAGTATTGCTGTCATGTTTCGGAGCAAGCTTTGTTGTCAAGGCAGAACTTTCTCTAAGATGCCTCAGCAAAAAAAATTATATAATTGAAGTAAAATGTATTCCTTCAAATATGGTGCTTTGATGATGGAGCTTACTCCGAAACTCCAATAGATATTGAAGTTAACAGATGTTGCTGCTTCCTGCAGGTCGACCCCCTGGTCCTGAGATGGAGTACTGTACAGACCGCGAGTCCTACTCCCTTGCCGCTGGGCTAGCCCTGGGCATGGTCTGTCTGGGGGTAAGTCTAGTAGTACACACTGTAATTACACTACTGGATCAGCTCTGCAGTAAAGTTACTTACTGTATTCCTGTGTATGTAGAGAGGTAATAGAAAGAGGAAATGTTCTCACATGGAAAGCACTCTTCATACATCAAAAGGCTGAGAAATCATAAAAGGGTACTGAATGAAAAAGGTGACTAAATGCATCACTAGCGTTCACTCAGGATGTGGATCATCTAAAAAAAACAGAAGAGAGTTTCTCAGTCACTGAATGATCCCTTCCACTCCCACCCTCTCTCTCTCTCTCCATAGCATGGCAGTAACCTAATAGGTATGTCTGACCTGAACGTCCCTGAGCAGCTCTACCAGTACATGGTGGGGGGGCATCGACGCACCCACGCCGGCATCAACAGAGAAAAACACAAGTCCCCCAGCTACCAGATCAAGGTAAGGGGAAAAAAAGCAAACGGCGAGACAACTTTCCTCACTTGTAGGCTGTTAGGTTCTAAATAAACGGAGTAAAAACTCACGGACCAGCGAGTAAAGCTCAAACCAAGTTTATTCACCCACTGGGTCACACAGCTGCATAAGACAAAAACATGTTCCCACCAGCACAAATATTTATACCCCCCCTTTAGACGGAGTCTCCTCCTTTCCTCTAAACATTACATCTTCGCAGGAAGTTAAGTGATGTGGGTAATAAACTGTTCCTTCTCCCTTCATGTGACCTGACCTCGTCCCCCATTCCTCACTAATCCACAGCTACAGTGGGGCAAAAAAGTATTTGGTCAGCCACCAATTGTGCAAGTTCTCCCACTTAAAAAGATGAGAGGCCTGTAATTTTCATCATAGGTACACTTCAACTATGACAGACAAAAGGAGAAAACCAATCCAGAAAATCACATTGTAGGATTTTTAATTAATGTATTTGCAAATTATGGTGGAGAATAAGTATTTGGTCAATAACAAAAGTGTATCTCAATACTTTGTTATATACCCTTTGTTGGCAATGACAGAGGTCAAACGTTTTCTGTAAGTCTTCACAAGGTTTTCACACACTGTTGCTGGTATTTTGGCCCATTCCTCCATGCAGATCTCCTCTAGAGCAGTGATGTTTTGGGGCTGTTGCTGGGCAACACGGACTTTCAACTCCCTCCAAAGATTTTATATGGGGTTGAGATCTCGAGACTGGCTAGGCCACTCCAGGACCTTGAAATGCTTCTTACGAAGCCACTCCTTCGTTGCCCGGGCGGTGTGTTTGGGATCATTGTCATGCTGAAAGACCCAGCCACGTTTCATCTTCAATGCCCTTGCTGATGGAAGGAGGTTTTCACTCAAAATCTCACGATACATGGCCCCATCCATTCTTTCCTTTACACGGATCAGTCCTGAAAAACAGCCCCAAAGCATGATGTTTCCACCCCCATGCTTCACAGTAGGTATGGTGTTCTTTGGATGCATCTCAGCATTCTTTGTCCTCCGAACACGACGAGTTGAGTTTTTACCAAAAAGTTCTATTTTGGTTTCATCTGACCATATGACATTCTCCCAATCTTCTTCTGGATCATCCAAATGCTCTCTAGCAAACTTCAGACGGGCCTGGACATGTGCTGGCTTAAGCAGGGGGACATGTCTGGCACTGCAGGATTTGAGTCCCTGGCGGCGTATTTTTGCTCACCGTTCTTGTGATCATTTTGACCCCACGGGGTGAGATCTTGCGTGGAGCCCCAGATCGAGGGAGATTATCAGTGGTCTTGTATGTCTTCCATTTCCTAATAATTGCTCCCACAGTTGATTTCTTCAAACCAAGCTGCTTACCTATTGCAGATTCAGTCTTCCCAGCCTGGTGCAGGTCTACCATTTTGTTTCTGGTGTCCTTTGACAGCTCTTTGGTCTTGGCCATAGTGGAGTTTGGAGTGTGACTGTTTGAGGTTGTGGACAGGTGTCTTTTATACTGATAACAAGTTCAAACAGGTGCCATTAATACAGGTAATGAGTGGTGGACAGAGGAGCCTCTTAAAGAAGAAGTTACAGGTCTGTGAGAGCCAGAAATATTGCTTGTTTGTAGGTGACCAAATACTCATTTTCCACCATAATTTGCAAATAAATTCATTAAAAATCCTACAATGTGATTTTCTGGATTTTTTTTCTTCTCATTTTGTCTGTCATAGTTGAAGTGTACCTATGATGAAAATTACAGGCCTCTCATCTTTTTAAGTGGGAGAACTTTCACTATTGGTGGCTGACTAAATACTTTTTTGCCCCACTGTATCCACCCTTATCAGTGACCGCAACCATGTGATTGCCTTTTCCCTTAGTCACTTTCCAAGCCCCTAGCTCATATCCAAAGTCCATTGACCCCACCATATACATTCCTCCTATATATAAACATTAACTTATGGTGTAGCAAGTATTTCAAATTACAACCCAACAAAGCCTACTGTCCAGTTCATCCCCATCTAACATATTAACATTTTTCCTGAAGGCACAAAACCAAGGTCTGACAGAATACACTGCCCATATACTTTGTCCCAACTGTGAGGGTTTCTGGTTATTGTCTCGGGTAAAAAAAAAAAAAAGTTAACTAATGCCCCTGTTCTTTGTGACAGGAGGGTGACACCATCAACGTGGACGTCACCTGTCCTGGAGCGACCCTGGCGCTGGCCATGATCTACCTGAAAACCAACAACAGGTGAGAATGGATTCCACCACCACCACTCTTATTCTCATATTAGATTAGCCTTCAACGAGACGCAATGTCCTGTTCTCTTATACTTGACTCCACTCAGCATGCTCTCTGTAAGTAATGGACTCTATCTAATCTTACACAGTGCATCACAGCACATCTTGTCCCCAGCGCTCCAGCACATACCAAAGGACTTCTTCAGTTATAAGCTATCGCCTGGTTCTGGCTGCCATTAACACCTATTGTCACCCCTTCACAGGTCTATCGCTGATTGGCTGAAAGCTCCAGACACCATGTTCCTCCTGGATTTCATCAAACCAGAGTTTCTGCTTCTCAGGGTGAGTCAGTGCAGAGAAGCTCAGCTGCTGTAGCTACTGTGTACTGGCCACTACGGACCTGCCTTATTCACTATGCCAGACCCCAGAGTGCAAAGCTGTCAAGGCAAAGGGTGGCTACTTTGAAGAATCTAAAATATATTTTTTCTTTCTACTTGATTCCATATGTTTTATTTCAGAGTTTTGATGTCTTCACTAATATTCTACAATGTAGAAAATAGTAAAAATAAAGAAAAACCCTGGAATGAGTAGTTGTGTCCAAACTTTTGACTGGTACTGTATATAATTCAAAATGTCTGATCCACTACCTTTACACATTGTCACTGTCTCCTCTCCCTCCTCAGACACTGGCCAGGTGTATCATCATGTGGGATGACATTCTACCCAACTCGGAGTGGGTGAGCAGCAATGTGCCTCAGGTAACTGCCTTGAATATGCACACATGCATGAACACCTCAGCTCATTAGACACAAGTCACTACCAGCCCAAACCTCTACTCCGGACAAGTGGTAATATCATTTCGGCCTCGGGTTCTTGGAGTGAACAGTGCAGAAGGCCCAGTCCATAGACATTAGAGGTTCAATCTGAGGCTCTTAATGTTGTTAGTTAGTCATACTGTGTGATGAACTTGTTAATGAATGACATCAGTGCTAATAAGGAAACTAAGTTTCAGTCCTCAAATGACTCTTTACTGCCAAGCGCGCACGACTGAGGCAACAAGACTCAATGGCATTTCCTCCATCTGGACCCATTTACACGTCAACAAGATCAAATTAGTTAATATCCCCAAAACAATGATAACAATGATTATAGAATCAAAGATCGGTTTGCTTTGTTTTGAATCCAGATAATCCAAGAGAACATTGGGAACCCAGTGGTTTCAGAGGATTTGAACATGGAAACTTTAGCGTGAGTACAAACTGACTTTACGTAAAGTTTCCTTAGCTCTCTCCGCATGGCTGGATTTGAGTTGGTGTGTTTAGTCTCATAATGAGGTGTGTGACAACTCCTGTCCTCAGCCAAGCCCATGACTACATAATTGCTGGAGCATGCATGGCGGTGGGATTTCGCTTCGCTGGCTCGGCCAACTCTGACGCATTCGACTGCTTGGTAAGAAGAGCAAACTTCAAAATAAGTTAGTTATTTGGCTAGTTCGTCTCTAACCCTTCTGTTTCTCGCACAGTACAAGTTTGCAAGGAGTTTCATGCAGTGTTTGACATCAGCGACAGCGACGGTTGTAAGTTTCACTGCTTTCATATTTCTCCCAACCATAATGTCCATTTACGCCAATAGAATACACTCAAGCTCAATCACCACAACCAATTTTTCTATCTGTGTCTCTGTGTCTCCTATGCTAGACGGGCCACTATAACCTGCAGACATGTCTGAGCATGGTGCTGCTGGCCCTGTCCATGGTGATGGCTGGCTCTGGTAACCTGAAAGTGCTGCAGCTCTGCCGCTTCCTCCACAAGAGGACCAGTGGAGAGATGAACTATGGCTTCCACATGGCCCACCACATGGCCCTGGGCCTGCTCTTCCTGGGAGGAGGGAGGTGAGACATGTTTTCACAACCGGTTTCAGCCAGCCTCTCCAATGATCATAGCTGACATAAATATTTATTGTACTGTCTTTTGCATTGAAAGTAAATCAAACATAATCTAGTCAAGGGATGTTTTACTTTTCACCTGTCATTTGTATCCGTATCAATATTGATTGTATGTTTTGCTACAACGTGTATAATGAGTTCATGAGGGGTGTCCTGTTATGTGAGTGTTCTTTATAACAAATAGTTAAAATATCCCAGGGCTATTCAAACAGTGACTATGGGGTATCTAGTTTTATGTAACAATACTCATTACTGATGCTAAATCTGCCTCCTTATCAACATTTACTGGACAAACCCTTTGATTTTAGACTTGCTGTTTTTAGACTTGCTTATTTTAGGGCTGACAATTGCAGGCCCACAACTTCAAGGTCGCAATTTGAATGCCCTTATTGTAGTATTCTCAGCCTATTCCGGCCTTGAACATACGCCTGCGTAAGGAAAGATTGTAGTGGGGATCAGACATATGGCGTCTTTCTTTTAATCTTTTCTTGCACTCACTCTATCTTTTTCTCTCTCTGGATGTGGTCTGTGGATAATTATTTCATCCTGCATAGTAACCAATCACCATACAGCCCTGCCAGTCTGGCTTTCATCATAGAACCTGAAGTGAAACATTTATCGTCTCATTTTGTGTAGCTACAGAGTTCCACAATGAGCCTAGTCTCAGCATAGGGAATGGGTCAATTCAAACACAGTAATATTGCTCAGGGACAAGTTTCTGAAAATGAATTTGAGAAGCGCTAAATGAACAGCCATTCTCAGTGAATATGTTACTCTACAGTTCAAGATGAGATCAGTGTTGAGCAAACATAAGTTGACTGTTGCTCTGTATGTTTGTGGGCCTTGTTATCAAGCTGACTTGTGTAGTAAATAGTGCTGTTTTTTTCACCTCTGTCTGTAATACACTTCGTAAAAACAGGAACATCCCAGCCAGTTCTCTTTATCTGTTGCCATGGAGAGTGGATGAGTGGCAGCTCGTGGGTTGAGAATTAATCTCTTCAGTTGGTATTTTAAGAGGAGGCAAGGCAACCCCTCACCTACACTAACCCGAACAAGTGATTTTTCTCCCCAAGCCGACACAATGGTTTGAACCAGCCTAAGCACACACTTAAGTGCAGTCATTTAAAAAAAATAATGTTTTTTTAAGTAGGGCTTTTATGAGCACAAATTACGTCAGGTGCCTAGCATTTCAAAACTGTTTTGCCCAGGCCAAATTCCTCATTTGTTCTTTGGACCTATTCGCCAAAAAAGGATTCTATTGTAATATGTGCCAACATCAACACTGATGTGATGTGCCTGTTTGTTTACATTTATGTCTGTATCCATGATGTAGTGGTCTGATGTTATCCCATTGTCCTCTCACAGGTACACTCTCAGCACCTCCAACTCGGCCATCGCTGCCTTGCTTTGTGCTCTCTACCCCCATTTCCCTGCCCACAGCACAGACAACCGGTAAGACACACAACCTCAGGGAATACAAACAATAGGTACAGCTTATCAGAGCTCTAAAATGGCAGGATAGACAGAGCTCTAATGTAACGGCATAGACTTTCAATGACCATAATGGATTTGGTGTCTACTGTTTGAAAGTATTGCTGTTTTGAGCTGTAGATTTTAAGAAAAACAAAATGGGCTGTGAGACGGGGAGGGAGTGTTACATGAGGCGAGATAAGAAAGTCATCAGAACTTCTACTGACAGAGCCAAGTCAAGCTCTCTAAGTCCATGACCATAATTAAGAGTAGTTAAAGAATACCATATAGACGAGGGCTATTCAAGTATTGCATATTTTTCGTTTCTACCTGGTAGGTGGTTTATCAATTGATTTGTAGATGATTAGACAATGTTCACTCATCTGGTCAGTTCTGGCCGGTTCTGACTCAGTTGTTGATTAAATTTAATCAAGTTGATTTGATTTAGAAGGAAAGGGTGAAAAGCAGCAATTCTGTGGCCCTCCAGGTCCTTAATGTAAAATGTTTGTGTGTGTGATCTCTGTGCTTCAGGTACCACCTGCAGGCTTTGCGTCACCTGGGTGTCCTGGCGGCTGAGCCTCGTCTGCTGGTCCCAGTCGATGTGGACACACTGAAACCCTGCTACGCCCTGCTGGACGTCACATACAAGGTATTCAACTCAATGAGTTAGTCCCCAGTCAAAATACAACCTGTTGAGACCAATGCATGGTCATAACTCCCATTTATAGTGTCAACCTAGCTGTGTCTGCTATGACCTTCATATGTGATACCTTCAAGATGAGTCTGACTCATTCATTCAGAATTAAAGCCACGTGTTAAAACAATCACTGGAGACCCATGAACTTGAAAATGATGAAACTAAACAGGTGTTAATAGAGGGAAGTTAACATTTTGGAATGCACTTCCCAGTTTCAGTTTTGCATGTACTCATCTGAACCCTCACTATAGAGTTGATTGGTACAGTGCGCACTTGTATTAGTAAGAGGCAATAGCAGAAGTGTAAGCTACATGCAATTCCTTAGAATTTGGCCCTGCTAATAGTAGTAGCAACAAGCAACTGTTGACTTCCCTGTATTTAATAGTGACCTTGTTACACAGGAGAACTCAAGTTGAACCTTTTCACTCTCATTTACTGAAAGCGTCATAGGTGTCCGACTGGGCGCTCTCTTGCGTCATAAATGTTCCTGTGAACATAGCCGTAGTTGTCACTTCCTCTATTTAGCCTTATTTGAGGAGGCTTTGGTACTGTGTGTCTGTCATTTCATTATTATCACCCTGATAACAACAACACCCTGATCCTCAACACGGGGGCCCCTCAGGGGTGCGTGCTCAGTCCCCTCCTGTACTCCCTCTACACTCATGACTGCACGGCCAGAAACGACTCCAACACCATCATTAAGTTTGCAGATGACACAACAGTTGTAGGTCTGATCATCACAAAGACGAGACCGCCTATAGGGAGGAGGTGTGAGACCTGGCCGTGTGGTGCCAGGACAACAACCTCTCCCTCAAAGTGATCAAGATAAAGGAGATGATTGTGGACTACAGGAAAAGGAGGACCGAGCACACACCCGTTCTCATTGACGGGGCTGTAGTGGAGCAGGTTGAGAGCTTCAAGTTCCTTGGTGTCCACATCAACAACAAACTATCATGGTCCAAACACACCAAGAGTCGTGAAGAGGGCACGACACAACCTATTCCCCCTCAGGAGATTGAAAAGATTTGTCATGGGTCCTCAGATCCTCAAAGTTTACAGCTGCACAATCGAGAGCATCCGGTCTGGTTGCATCACTGCCTGGTATGGCAACTGCTCGGCCTCCGACCACAAGGCACTTCAGAGGGTAGTGTGTAGTGCAGTGCAGCACTGGGGCCAAGCTTCCTGCCATCCAGGGCCTCTATACCAGGTGGTGTCAGAGGAAGAACCTAACAATTGTCAGACTCCAGCCACCCAAGTCATAGACTGTTCCCTCTGCTCCCGCACGGCAAGCAGTACCGGAGCGCCAAGTCTAGGTCCAAGAGGCTTCCAAACAGCTTCTACCCCCAAGTCATAAGACTCCTGAACATCTAATCAAATGGCTACCCAGACTATTTCCATTGCCCCCCCATATATTTTTCAATGCTGCTAGTCTCTTATCTATGCATATTCACTTTAACTCTACCTACATGTACAAATTACCTCGACTAACAAGCGCCCCCTGCACATTGACTCTGTACCGGTACCCCCTGTATATAGCCTCGCTCTTGTTATTTTACTGCTGCTCTTTAATTATTTGTTACTTTTTTATTTCTTTAGGTATTTTTCTTAACTTTATTGTTAGTTAAGGGCTTGTAAGTAAGCATTTCACTGTAAGGTCTATATACCTGTTGTATTCGGTGCATGACAAATAACATGTGATTTCATATGGAGGATGAGGGCTGCAGTTAATATCTCAGATAGGGGGGAGTGAGGCCTGAGATGATGATGTGGCCGGGGACACTTTGCTTCTTCTAAGTCCAATATCTTGAAAACATGACTTCTGACATGCAACTGATTTTGGGACTGTATCAACAGTGGACTAATTTAAAAAATACCAAAATATAATTTTCGCCTGGAGTTTTCCTTGAAGGTCTGCTGACGGTTGGGTTTGCGGGCTCACCATGAAGTGCTCCTTATTTCAATTACTCTGGAACAGCAGAGGGAGAGACATGCGGCGCACATCAATTATAATGACACCCCCTGCATATGTGCAATCACACACTTCACCTCTGCACGTACACACACACTGCATATTTCAATGTTCACTATGAGGTTGCATGCAGCACATGTGTACATGGTGAATTTACATTTTCATTTTTTTGCGCAAAGAGCTTTAGTCCATGTTTCAGTTCATGTTACGTATGATGGCTGTGTGTTTCTGTGTTAATTTCTTCTTGAAAGTCTTCAGAGTATATTTGTTTGTTTTTTCTCTGTATCAGGAGACTCCATGGTATGAGGAGACTACAGTGGAGCTGATGGCCCCCACCATGTTGCCTGAGCTGCAGCTCCTCAAAAAGGTAGAAGGAAATGTAGTACTTTATCAGACGAATGTAGTCCGGCTGCACAATCTTTCTGTTTAGTCTTGTCAAGCAGGATGGTTGATGTCAACATGTTTGTTTGGAAATGAGTAATGCGATTTGGACTTTTATAAGCTTTTCTTACTTACTTTTTATAATACAATACAGGGAAGAAAGGTCACTTAGTGTGGTCAAACTCGGCTATTACAAGAAAATAATATGATATTTCCACATTGTTCTCAAAATAAAGTTTAAAAAAGTATTGGCTGACCTACTTGTTTTAATGTGCTTACAGGTGAAAGTAAAAGGACCAAGATACTGGGAGCTGTCCATAGACATGAGTAAAGGGACTCAACATCTAGAGTAAGTCCTCCACTTGTATGTGAAAAGTTTCTGGCCCAATATACAGATTCATTTCATAATATTTCTGTGGGTGAGAAGCTACCAGATCTATGTCCAGTGATGTCTTTACGGTACGGAGAGTTTGTGATGTGCTGCTGTAATGGTTGATAATGGCCGCAAATGTTTTGTCCATACTAACGAGCGACCCAAAATGTGTGTATTTGACTATATAAACTCAGCAAAAAAAGAAACTTCCCTTTTTCAGGACCCTGTCTTTCAAAGATAAGATAATTTGTAAAAATCCAAATAACTTCACAGATCTTCATTGTAAAGGGTTTAAACTGTTTCCCATGCTTGTTCAATGAACCATAAACAATTAATGAACATGCACCTGTGGAACGGTTGTTAAGACACTAACAGCTTACAGACGGTAGGCAATTAAGGTCACAGTTATGAAAACTTAGGACACTGAAGAGGCCTTTCTACTGACTCTGAAAAACACCAAAAGAAAGATGCCCAGGGTCCCTGCTCATCTGTGTGAAAGTGCCTTGGGCATGCTGCAAGGAGGCAATAGGACTGCAGATATGGCCAGGGAAATAAATTGCAATGTCCGTACTGTGACACGCCTAAGACAGCACTACAGGGAGACAGGACGGACAGCTGATCGTCCTCGCTGTGGCAGACCACATGTAACAACACCTGCACAGGATCGGTGCATCCGAACATCACACCTGCGGGACAGGTACATCACAACTGCTCGGGCAGTTATTGTTGCCATCCAAATCAAATTTTATTGGTCACATACACATGGTTAACATCTGCATGGTTAACACAAACGAACAACATTGTATAGACAAGAGGGACCTGATCCTAAAATCAGCACTCGTACTCAGAAATTTTGTGAGTATGAGTCCTGAAATTTGATTTGAGAGGTCAACTCCTCGACTAGACCGCATCTGAAATCGTGCTTCTACACCTGCATTGCTTGCTGTTTGGGGTTTTAGGCTGGGTTTCTGTACAGCACTTTGAGATATCAGCTGATGTACGAAGGGCTATATAAATACATTTGATTTGATTTGCTAAATGTGTATGTGACCAATAAAATTTGATTTGACTTGGATGGCAACAACTGCCCAAGTTACACCAGGAATGCACAATCCCTCCATCAGTGCTCAGACGGTCCGCAATAGGCTGAGAGAGGCTGGACTGAGGGCGTGTAGGCCTGTTGTAAGGCAGGTCCTCACCAGACATCACCGGCAACAGCGTCACCTATGGGCACAAACCCTCGGTCGCTGGACCAGACAGGACTGGCAAAAATTGCTCTTCACTGACGAGTCGCGATTTTGTTTCACCAGGGGTCATGGTCGAATTTGCGTTTATCGTCGAAGGTATGAGTGTTACACCGAGGCCTGTACTCTGGAGCAGGATCGATTTGAGGTGGCAGGTCCGTCATGGTCTGGGGTGGTGTGTCACAGCATCATCAAACTGAGCTTGTTGTTATTGCAGGCAACCTCAATGCTGTGCGTTACAGGGAAGACATCCTCCTCCATCATCTGGTACCCTTCCTGCAGGCTCATCCTGACATGACCCTCCAGCATGACAATGCCACCAGCCATACTGCTCGTTCAGACAGAAATGTCAGTGTTCTGCCATGGCCAGCGAAGAGCCCGGATCTCAATCCCATTGAGCACATCTGGGACCTGTTGGATCGGAGGGTGAGGGCTAGGGCCATTCCCCCCCAGAAATGTCTGGGAACTTGCAAGTGCCTTGGTGGAAGAGTGGGGTAACATCTCACAGCAAGAACTGGCAAATCTGGTGCAGTCCATGAGGAGGAGATGCACTGCCGTACTTAATGCAGCTGGTGGCCACACCAGATACTGACTGTTACTTTTGATTTTGACCCCCACTTTGTTCAGGGACACATTATTCAATTTCTGTTTGTCACATGTCTGTGGAACTTGCTCAGTGTATTTTGGTCGTTGAATCTTATGTTCATACAAATATTTACACATGTTTGATGAAAATAAACGCAGTTGACAGTGAGGATGTTTATTTTTTTTTGCTGAGTAAACTTCTCTATATATGTGTTGTAGGTCCATTCTTTCCAGAGATGGGGTTCTGTATGTGAAGCTGCGTGCGGGGCAGCTGCCCTATAAGGATGACCCTCGGGGTTGGAAGAGTCTATTAGCGCCCAACGTCAACAACAGGAACTCAGAAGTCCGCACATTCAAGGTACAAACATCCTGGCTCTCCGCTTACAATCCAATCCTTTTATGGTGCAAAAGAGGCACAACATGTTTCTATGTTAATGCTACTTTAGCACTATAGTAATATTGTATACATAGAAGGTTCAGTCATACTTTACCATGCAGGTCATATTTGAGAAGGTCTGGTCACAAATTTCCTAGGTGGCAAAGTCCTGTTGGGTATGGCTTGCATACAGTATTTTTTTATTTAACTAGGCAAGTCAGTTTTAAGAAAAAATTATTATTTACAATGACGGCCAACCGAGACAGAGGGTTAACTGCCTTGTTCAGGGACAGAACGACAGATTTGTACCTTGTCAGCTCGGGGATTCGATCCAGCATCCTTTCGGTTACTGGCACAACGCTCTAACCACTGGGCTATCTGCTAGACCAGTACACACATGTATTTCATTAGTATGTCAAGGTTGAGGAAATTGAATAGCTGAAATCAGTATAATAGACCTAGTATAATGAGTCAGAAAGGGTAAAAATAGGTCATATTGATGCTCATATAATCCCAGTATAACAAGGAGTAGTCACGTGACGTCACTCTGGAGTGGCAGAACGAAACCAATATGTCTTGACAGTATGTGTGACCACTTATTTCCCTGTTCACTCAATGTCAACCTCCATACCGGTCTATTGCCCAATAGCCTTCTCAGTCAATATGTCCCACTAGGTGCAATACATCATCCCTCATTGGAAACCTTCCAGAGCCCTTCAGTGTGCGTGCCTCCCTTAGGCACGATCAGGAGACCTTGTTGTAGCAGTTTTTTTTCTCCCACAGCCCGAGGCCATCTCAACCTTCACCTCCGACGCTGCCTTGGTCTCCTTTGCTGAGTACTTTTGTAAATCCTCGGAGAGCGTGAAACATGTGAGTTGATTAGGAAAGTATGGTATATGGTGCAGCAGGAGGCACGTTTCAGCGATAGGTTAACATTCAAACACAGAGGAGAAATTTGACTTAGACTGCCCATGTCTCTCCCCTTGTGAATGTACTTGTTAATCACTTGAATCCTATTTACACCAGTTACATATTATATCCGTATATGTAATTGGAGACACTGTGAAATTGAAGGAGATTGGTGATAACCTTTTGTTCATGATTTTATTTAAATTATTGAAACACCCTTCACTGTCCTATTTTATAAGTCAATTGATAAGCTCGCACTGAATGGCGCTTATATTTACTGTCGTCTTTGTCCAGAAACGGGACACTTTGGCCTTATTCTCTGCCATTCTATATGAGTGTGTCACTCAGGAGAACCCTGAGATGCTGCCGACATACATCGCTATTGATCAGGTAAGAAACATTAGAAATTACCCATACAATAGCAACAGTGGTCTCTCCAACCCTGTTCCTGGAGAGCTAACCTTTAGGATCTCGCTCCAACCCCAGTTGTAACTAACCTGATTCAGTTTGTCAACATGCTAATTATTAGAATAATGTGCACTAGATTAGGGTTGGAGTAAAAACCTACAGAACTGTAGTTCTCCAGGAACAGGGTTGGATAGCCCTGATGTACATGCTCCCACTCATAGAATGCAACTGTATTACTGTTAGTTAAAAAGATTCACTTTGCAGAAATTGCTCTGCCATTTACTGGTTGCTAAAGTTCTAATAGTTCCCTAATTTCCATTTATGTGATGACACAAGCAAGTATAGTGTAGAGAATCATTCACCATCTAAACCACTGTGAAATATACTTTCCGTAACCAAAAGTAAAAGACACAAAAAACAAAACTTAAGCATGGGAAGCATAGAAATATAGTACATGGAACAGATCTACCGCTTCTTAGACTTGCTTTCAATGAGAATGACAGGTCTATAATAAGTTTTCATAGATTGACTTTTCACACTGCAAACTGATGTCACTTCAATGTGCTCTCGATTGTATTTCTCCAATGTCTTCTCTCTCTGTCTGTGTGTGTGTGTGTGTGTGTGTGTGTGTGTTGACTGTTTTCTCCCCCAGGCGGTACGGACCCTGGAGCAGACGGAGATGTGTGAGACGTTTGCTCTGTGGCAAATGAGACTGGTGTTGGAGCTGTGTGAGAGCAGGGTGCTGCAGCACAGACTGAGGGAGGGGGCACAGGGCAGGGGGCTGCTGCTCAGCTCTGAGTTCCTGCCTGTCATGAAAAACTCTGCTGATGGCACCCTGGACCGCTGGCTCACTGGTGAGCAGTCTCAACACAGTGGGAGAGGCACAGAGGATAGAATATTAACACATCAACTATTAACACATTGAATGAACTGTACATTTGAATGTACACAGTACAGTTTGTACCAGTGTGTACCTGTACTGTGACACACAGTTCCTATCAATGGGACTGTACGTGCCAGAACATGTCTTTGGGTGTGACAACTAAAGACGTGGGAAACGTGGGAGGTGATTATGCCAGGCTTTCTTTTTCATGAAATATTGGCAAGTGGCAACCATCAATAGAAAATGGATTGTGATAGTCTTAAATTAGGAATAAATCAAATAAAATGTTATTTGTCACATGCGCCAAACACAACAGGTGTAGACAATACCGTGAAATGCTTACTTACAAGCACTTAACCAACAATGCAGTTTTAAGAAAATATTTACTAAATAAACTTAAGTAATTTTTATTTGATTTTTTAAGTAAGATAATAAACGAACAATAACGAGGCTATATAAAGGGGGTACCAGTACTGAGTCAATGTGCGGGGGTACAGGTTAGTCGAGGTAATTAGTAGGGGTAAAGTGACTATGCATAGATAATAAACAGCGAGTAGCAGCAGTGTAAAAACAAAGGGGGCGGGAGCTTTTTGGACCTAGACTTGGCACGCCGGTAATGCTTGCCATGCGGTAGCACTTAGACTCCAGTCACCCAAGTGAGAAAAGTCTATGACGATTTTTTTTGGGGCCTTCCTCTGACACCGCCTAGTATATAGGTCCTGGGTGGCAGGAAGCTTGGCCCCAGTGATGTACTGGGCTGTACGCACTACCCTCTGTAGAGCCTTATGGTCAGATGCTGAGCAGTTGCCGTACCAGGCGGTGATGCAACCGGTCAGGATGATTTCAAGGGTGCAGTTGTAAACTTTTTGAGGATCTGAGGACCCATGCCAAATCTTTACTGCTTATGAGGTGCTCTACCTCAGGCCAGCAATACCTCAAGACTTTCTTAATATTAGACATTGCGCACCAGCTGTTATTGTCAAACAATCAGGTCCATTACATGAGTGCATGTAACCTCTTTACATCTGACCTGTGTGTGTGAAACCCCTCCCCCGTCTCCACAGATAACAGCCATGTATTGAAGTCATACATGAGTGGCCAGTCCCTTACTGAGGACATGCTGTCCAACATGCTGGCGTGCTTCCTGGTTTACCACTCCATCCCCTGCCTCAGTAAGCTGTCTTCCACACACCTGGAAGGTAAACAACTTTGAGCTGAATGTTGTGGTTAGATTTACGTTTAGTTTGAACCTAACATGTTTACACTGGTGGTCTCTTATTTGGCTGACTGCTGGATTTTATATCTGACTTTTGTCTCGTGTGGAGAAGTCGTCATGTCTCTGCTGGTCTCATGTTTCTACCAATCCACTCACTTGTTTCCACAGGAAGTACATCGTTCCCTGAGCTCCTGTTGAAGTTCAGTCAGCTGGGCATACCTGTACGCGCCCTGCTGCGTTTGGGCCCTCTGCTCCTAGGGACTGCGGGCTTCTGGACCGGACAACTGGCCTGTTGATATTACCCTGACCTTTGACCACTAACCTTGGTCTCTGACTTTATCCTGGTCTTGACCCACAATGGTCACTCTGCAATGCTTGTTGCAGCTCGCAAGAAATGGATATGATATTACATTTCATTGTAAAGGCTTTCTTGATACAGATTGTATGTCAAATGTTTGTACTGTACTGTACTTTGTTTTCAATATATAATAATACAGTAAATAAAATGTGATTTGAGACTGTTAGTGTAAGTGACAAGAATTTGCACTGAATGTATTTAAAAGGTAAAGCTGTTAACTAACGTGGATGTGTTACATGTTATTTTGGCCAACTCTGTGTGGTTACAGTATTGCCATTTTGTATTTTCCATCTCGGCACGGGATATAGTCTAGACTGTTACCTTGAATTATCAGAAAATTTGTTCCGGAAAAGTTGTTCAGATATTAGTTCAGTCTCTGCAGTATGTTTTGGGAAGTAGTGCGTGGGCTGTGGTGCAACAGAATGCATTGGCCAGAGCTGTGATCTAACGACATAACTGCTCTGGGAACATTCCGCAGTATAATGGAAAACATCCTGCAACAAATACCACACCCGCCTCACCCCATATAAATCTCTGTTTTCTTTTGGCCTTGTACAGTGCATTCGGAAAGTATTCAGACCCCTTCCATGCAGTAAATAACTTTTGCCTCATGTAAATTAGGTATTTGTTTTTTGTTTGTAATGTGCAAACATTTCTAAACCTATTTTCACTTTTTCATTATGGGGTATTGTGTGTAGATTGAGGGGAAAATAAATAAATTGATTACATTTAGAATAAGGCTGTAACGCAACAAAATGTGGAAAAGGTCAAGGGGTCTGAATATTTTCCGGATGCTCTGTATAGCCAAATAGCTTTGTCTTCATCTTGAATTATTAAGCATGGCCTAGCTGTTTATCAGTCTTCCCATGGTATACATTCAAACTCTTTAAAAAAACTGTTGACTATAGTGCTCTTTTGTGGCATCTTTAGGACCAACTGGCATGAAAGGCACACAGAGCTGTGGCAGATGGATTGCGTACATACCACATTCGTAGAAGTGCTGTCATGTGGTTCAGTGAACATTAGACACACAGGAAAGTATTTGATTTTGTGAGGGAGAAGCATCAGAGAATGTAAGGAATTTAAAGGCCCAGTGCAGTCAAAAACGTGATTTTCTGTTTTTATATACATTTCCATACATAAGGTTAGAATAATACTGTGAAATTGTGAAAATGATAATGTCCTTTCAGTGTAAGAGCTGTTTGAAAAGAACACCTGCTATCTCAGCCTGTTTTGGTGGGATGGAGTTTTGGCATTCCATGGTGATGTCACCATGCTCTAAATTAATTAATAGACCAATAAGAGTCCCAAACCCCTCTCCCAATAGCAGCACATTTTTCAGTTTTCCCTTCCCAACTCATACCACTCAGACAGTCCTAGCCAAATTCTTGCTTGAGAAATTGCTCCTTTCTAAGAAGCTATTTTTGTTCATTTTTGACCTTTCTAATTGAAAACAATCACCATAAGGAGATAACTGCTGCATTGGACCTTTTTAAATTGTGCAGTGCAACTTTTCTCTGTTAACTAATTGGAAGGGAAGTACAATGTGGGTAACTAATTCTCTTGTAGTTTCGATACAGTATAATGGAATACTGTTTTGGAACATTGTGGAAACCAGCCAAGTGAAGTGAGTAATAGTGCAAATCCTCTGGGGAGGCAGCAACCAGTTCCAAGTCTGGTACAGAGAGGCAGGGATGCTGTGTATTTTTTCCTCTGTAGGAAGTATGACATTGCCATTTGGTTTGTTCTTCTATGGACATCCAGGAAATGTGTAACAGGATCTACAACTTCATTTTCCAAAAATGTAATGGGATTTTACAGGTCAATGGCCAACCAGAACTGTAGTCAGTGGGTTTATTCATGAGTTTATGACCTTCAAAGGTGATTCCTTTAATAAGCTGTGGGAACCAGTGCCCCTGGGAGAGGGCTGTTTACACAAAACATTCTATGTATGTCATACTGGTACACACCCTGTGGTCCTGGAGGTTCTCACTTCCAAAGTCAACATTGAAACAAGGCCATAAAAATAACAACACAAACAAATTAGAAATGCCTCTTGGTCCTTAATCTTTAAAACATAATTTTCATTAAAAATTGCAGAAAGAATCGAATGTCCAGTTTATAAATAGGTGATATTTTTTTAATGATTCTAGTCAGGTGTTTACTGGCATTTCGGGCACATGCCAGATGGGCTGGTCTAGATTTAGCCTAGTGGCCCTGACAAACTTGGATATTTGGCACAAAATTATATTTAAATGTGCAAATACTGGTAGCCTCAAGAGAAGCAATTAGCCGATACTGGGACCTTGAGGGAAAAATATGGTCCGTTTGGGGGCATCAAAGGAGAAAAATTGTCCTGTGTGTTCCAAATGTCTGGGACGATTTTTTGGTACCCTTCTGCCCCAAATTAAGTTGTTTTAAAGGTGCCTACTTATGTGCACAAACAGACATTGATTTAATTCAGACAACGTTTGAATGGAAAAAATGTCAGTTCGTGGAGGGAGGTGGGTGTGACCAATTACGAAGAAAAGTGTCACAGTTCAACTCCAAAGCTATGAATGACTACAGAACTACAAACGCCTAGTGTTACTATACATGAACAGGCAGGACTTCGATCAGTTAGGTAGTTAACGTTACACTGCTTAGTCCGGTTCAGAATTACTTTTGCCAACATCGAAATAACTTAGTCAAAGTGTATTATCCACCTAACTCGTTCCTGAACTGGGGCAAACCAGAAATATTCTGCACTACTTTTAATAATGGGTAAGTAGTAATTACATACGAAATAACTTATTTGATACATTTGTTAGTGAGTTGACACACGAAGACCGAACGAATGTTTTACATCTTAAATAATATTTTGTAGTTTGAGGATGCCATACAGTGATACTTGAATGGAAATATAAGTACTGTACACATAAGGGCCAACTATGGTGCAGTTAAATGGATGCAATAAGAGTAATTATTTACATATTTATAGATACATTTGAACGATAACTTCCTTCTGAAATTGACGTTTCGGGAAGTAAAGCACGAATGACGCTGGCTGATAAATTTGTAAAAAATGTGTGGACTATAGAGCACTCGTGTAAAGGGCGGTTTACAGAGATAAAAGGAAGCATGCAATGTCAGCATGAGATTGAAGTCTAGCTTCCTGTTCCTTTTTGTATTTAAAAAAAAGAAGTGTACAACTGTTTCAAATCCAATAGTCTTTGAACCGTTGGCAATCTTACAAAGCCCTTTGGAGAACTGCCCATCCAAAATATGAACGGAATGCATACTCAATATATTATTTATCTACATTTCTATAGGGCCCAGGTTTGTGATACGACTAGAGTGCCGAGTCATATACTTTCATTTCTGTGTGACAAGAAGATAGGGGGGCGTGAGCTATCCAGAATGCAGCACCTGTTTCATGGACATTATCCCAAGTTCAGTTTACATTGCATTTCTTTGTTACCACAAACATAAAACGACTGGAAGAGGTGAATTCAAACACCCATCTATCCAATTCAGCCCAGATGGGACAGGAGAGAAGGACAGGTTGTCTCTACATAACAACACATTTCCAAAATATTTAAGCCCTAGTGTTCCATATACTCTACAACCAAAAAGCTATGTCTTTTCCCTGGCCTGAATGAACCATTTTTCTGTCTCAGAATGAGTACTCTGGGACTTCCCTCTCTCTCTCTCATATCCATTCATGTGGTTTATGTTTGGCTCAGTTAGCTGGCTACATTCATCAGATAAGCTGTGAATAGAACAGTCATTTTCATATTGCTCTTCAGAAACCACAAAGGTGACCTTAATCTAAAGTTCCTCCCTCCCTGTATTCTGTGTTTTAGCTTAGGTAAGACTGAAAGACAGGTCCCACCCAAATCAGTTTACATTTAAGATGGACAGAAAACCAACTGTATTTACATGCACGGCACACAGTTGACAGAATTACAATCCTTAGGAAACTGAGCGAGGTCATCTCCTCTTCCCATGATTGATGGGAGTGGAACTAGAACACATTCTGGTGATTCTCATTTAGAATGAACTTCCCCCCTCGTATTAGCTTCATCAACAGGAGCTGCAGTTTGCTGTATCACAGGATGGAGGTAATGGTAATTCTCCAGAATAGTGTATGTCTTTCTGTACTTGTGGAGCTCTCATCACTGCATACTGAAAACGCTAAACAGAAATAGTTGATGGTGGTTGGAGCTTGTGGCAGTATATGGTTAACAGTTGTGAAGGTTCACATGCAAAACCTAGTTTTGTAGCGATACGTCAGTTTACAACGGCACCCCAGTCTGTTTTTAGTCAGTGGGACTGGTTTCCAGTAAAAACCTGCCATTGTTGAGTAGAAGAGAAAAGGAAGTGGTGGCCTTGAAACTTGCATTCATAAAACAATGTGTGTAGTGTTGAAATGGCAGTCTGAGTCTGAACATGTTTGGGTTTAGTATTGTACTCCAAACTGGTGTCAGTACTGGTGGTGCAATAGTCTAATATTCACAACTTGAATAAAGCTAATGTTGAGTATATTGTGTTTAATATCTACAGTTATGGAGAAGAGCAATAAAAGAGGAATTGGCCAATAGGTAATCAGAACAGTTGATGAAGTGATAGCAAATTGAAATCCTTAAAATCATACTTCAGAAAGAATTGAAATCTTTTTGGTGTTTAGTATTTTATTAGGATCTTCATTAGCTGTTGCAAAGGCAGCATATACTCTTCCTGGGGTTCATACAAAACATGAAACATGACATAATACAGAACATTCGTAGAAAAGAACAGCTCAAGGACAGAACTACAAACATTTTAAAATGGCACACATACATACACACAAAATGTCTAGGTCAAATAGGGGACAGGCATTGTGCCGTGAGGTGTTGCTTTATCAGTTTTTAAAACCAGGTTTGCTGTTAATTTGAGCAATATGAGATAGAAGGGAGTTCACTGCAATAATGTCTCTATATAATATTGTACGCTTTCTTTAATTTGTTCTGGATTTGGAGATTGTGAAAAGACCCCTGGTGGCATGTCTGGTGGGATAAGTGTGTGTGTATCAGAGCTGTGTGTAAGTTGACTATGCAAACAATTTAAAATTTTCAACACATGAATGTTTCTTAGTAAAATAAGAAGTGGCGCAGTCAGTCTCTCCTCAACTCTTAGCCAAGAGAGACTGGCATGCACAGCATTAATATCGGTGGAGGATGCCTCATAATAATGTCTGGAATGGAGCGAATGGAATGGCATCAAACACATGGAAACCATGTGTTTAATGTTGTTGATACCTTTCCACTTATTCCGCTCCAGCCATTACCACTTGACCGTTGTCCCCAATTAAGGTGCCACCAACCTCCTGTGATTTATATTAGCCCTCTGATTACAACGAAGAGAAAGACCTGCCACTGTTCTGGGCCAGCTGCAGCTTAATGAAGTCTTTCTTTGTAGCACTTGACCACATGACTGGACAATAATCAATATAAGACAAAACTAGAGCCTGCAGGACTTGCTCTTTGGAGTGTGGTGTCAAAAGAGCAGACCTCTCCCCGTCTTTACAACCATTGAATCTATATGTTTTGACCATGCCTGTATACACTTGAAGGTAACACCAATTATTTTGGTCTCTTTAACTTGTTCAACAGCCACATTACTCATTACCAGATTCAGCTGAGGTCTAGAGCTTAGGGAATGATTTGTACCAAATACAATACTCTTAGTTTTAGAGAACTTCAGGACCAGTTTATTACTGGCCACCCAGCCCAAAACTGACTGCAACTCTTTGTTAAGCGTTTCAGTGACTTCATTAGCTGCTGATATTGAACAAGCTTTATTTAATACCAGTGGCAGGTCATTGGTAAAAATACTAAAGAGTAGAAGGCCTAGAGAGCTGCCCTGCAGTACACCACACCATAAATGTTTGACATGAGGCTTCTATTAAGGAAAACCCTTTGAGTTCTGTTAGATACAGTTGAAGTTGGAAGTTTACATACACTTAGGTTGGAGTCATTAAGACTTGTTTATCAACCACTCCACAAATTTCTTGTTAACAAACTATCGTTTTGGCAAGTCGGTTAGGACATCTACTTTGTGCATGACACAAGTCATTTATCCATCAATTGTTTGCAGACTGATTATTTCACTTATTTTTCACTGTATCACAATTCCAGTGGGTCAGAAGTTTACATACACTGAGTTGACTGTGCCTTTAAACAGCTTGGAAAATTCCAGAAAATGATGTCATGGCTTTAGAAGCTTCTGATAGGCTAATTGACATCATTTGAGTCAATTAGAGGTGTACCTGTGGACCTTCAAACTCCGTGCCTCTTTGCTTGACATCATGGGAAAATCAAAAAGAAATCAGCCAAGACCTCAGAAAGAAAATTGTAGACCACAAGTCTGGTTCATCCTTGGGAGCAATTTCCAAACACTTGAAGGTAACACGTTCATCTGTACAAACAATAGTACGCAAGAATAAACACCATGGGACCACGCAGCTGTCATACCGCTCAGGAAGGAGACGCGTTCTGTCTCCTAGAGATTAACGTACTTTGGTGCGAAAAGTGCAAATCAATCCCAGAACAACAGCAAAGGACCTTGTGAAGATGTTGGAGGAAAAAGGTACAAAAGTATCTATATACACAGTAAAACAAGTCCTATATCAACCAAACCTGAAAGGTCACTCATCAAGGAAGAAGCCACTGCTCCAAAACAGCCCTAAAAAAGCTAGACTACAGTTTGCAACTGCACATGGGGACAAAGACTGTACTTTTTGGAGAAATGTCCTCTGGTCTGATGAAACAAAAATAGAACTGTTTGGCCATAATGACCATTGTTATGTTTGGAGGGAAAAGGAGGAGGCTTGCAGGCCAAAGAACATGTGACAAACCGACTTGTTGTAACGGTATCATCCTTTGTCAGTGCCACGTTGAAAGTCACTGAGCTCTTCAGTAAGGCCATTCAACTGGCAATGTCAGTCTATGGAGATTGCATGGCGGTGTGCTCAATTGTATACACCTCCCAACCGTGAAGCACAGGGGTGGCAGCATCATGTTGTGGGGGTGCTTTGCTACAGGATGGACTGGTGCACTTCACAAAATAGATGGCATCATGAGGCAACATGACTTATGTGGATATATTGAAGCAACATCTCAAGACATCAGTCAGGACATTAAAGCTTGGTTGCAAATGGGTCTTCCAAATGGACAATGACCCCAAGCATACTTTCAAAGTTGTGGCAAAACGGCTTAAGGACAACAAAGTCAAGGTATTGGAGTGGTCATCACAAAGCCCTGACCTCAAACCTATAGAAAATGTGTGGGCGGAACTGAAAAAACGTGTGCGAGCAAGGAGGCCTACAAACCTGACTCAGTTACACCAGCTCTGTCAGGAGGAATGGACCAAAATTCACCCAATTTATTGTGGGAAGCTTGTGGAAGGATAACCAAACCGTTTGACCCAAGTTAAACAATGTAAAAGCAATGCTACCAAATACTAATTGAGTATATGTAAACTTCTAACCCACTAGGAATGTGATGAAAGAAATAAAAGCTGTAATAAATCTCTCCTATTATTCTGACATTTCACATTCTTAAAATAAAGTGGTGATCCTAACTGACCTAAAACAGGGAATTTTTACTAGGATTAAATGTCAGGAATTGTGAAAAACTGAGTTTAAATGTATTTGGCTAAGGTGTATGTAAACTCCCGACTTTGATGTTGAAAAGCCATAAAACATACAGTACCAGTTTGGACGCACCTACTCATTCAAGGGTTTTTATTTTGACTATTTTCTACATTGTAGAATATTAGTGAAGACATCAAAACTTTGAAATAACACATGCCGTTTAAGTCGGAAGTTTACATTTACGTTTATATTTGAGATCCTTCAAAGGAGCCACTCCCTTTTCCTTGATGACAGCTTTGCACACTCTTGGCATTCTCTCAACCAGCCTCACCTGGACTGCTTTTCCAACAGTCTTGAAGGAGTTCCCACATATGCAGAGCACTTGTTGGCTGCTTTTCCTTCACTCTGGGGTCCAACATATCCCAAACCATCTCAATCGGGTTGAGGTCGGGTGATTGTGGAGGCCAGGTCATCTGATGCAGTACTCCATCAGTGTCTTTCTAGGTAAAATAGCTATTACACAGCCTGGAGGTGTGTTGGGTCATTGTCCTGTTGAAAAACAAATGATAGTCCTACTAAGCGCAAACCAGATGGGATGGCGTATCGCTGCAGAATGCTGTTGTAGCCATGCTGGTAAAATGTGCCTTGAATTCTAAATAAATCACTGATAGTGTCACCAGCAAAGCACCCCCAAACCATCACTCCTCCATCCTTCACGGTTGGAACTACACATGCAGAGATCATCCGTTCACCTACTCTGCATCTCACAAAGACACGGGGTTGGATCCAAAAACCTACATTTGGCCTCATCAGACCAAAGGACAGATTTCCACCGGTCTAATATTCATTGCACATGTTTCTTGTCCCAAGCAAGTCTCTTCTTATTATTGGTGTTATTTAGTAGTGGTTTCTTTGCAGGAATTCCACCATGAAGGCCTGATTCACGCAATCGTCTCTGAACAGTTGATGTTGAGATGTGTCTTTTACCTGAACTCTGTGAAGCATTTATTTGGGCTGCCTTCTTAGGTACAGTTAACTCTAATGAACTTTTCCTTTGCCGCAGTGGTAACTCCTTTACTGTGGCGGTCCTCATGAGAGCCAGTTTCATCATAGTGCTTGATGGTTTTTGCAACTGCTTTTGAAGAAACTTTCCAAGTTCTTGAAATTTTCCAGATTGACTAACCTTCATGTCTTAAACTAATGATGGCCTGTCTTTGCTCATTTGAGCTGTTCTTACCATAATATGGACTTGGTCTGTATACCACCCCTAACTTGTCACAACACAACTGATTGGCTCACACACATTAAGAAGGAAAGGAATTCCACAAATGAACTTTAAAAAAAAAAATTCTCCCCAATTTTGTGGTATCCAATTGTTTTTAGTAGCTGCTATCTTGTCTCATCGCTATTACTCCCGTAAGGGCTCGGGAGAGACGAAGGGTTGAAAGTCATGCGTCCTCCGATACACAACCCAACCAAGCCGCACTGCTTCTTAACACAGCACGCATCCAACCCGGAAGCCAGCCGCACCAATGTGTCGGAAGAAACACCGTGCACCTGGCCCGCCACAGGAGTCGCTGGTGCGCGATGAGACAAGGACATCCCTACCGACCAAGCCCTCCCTAACCCGGACGACACGCTAGGCCAATTGTGCGTCGCCCCACGGACCTCGCGGCCGGTTACGACAGAGCCTGGGCGCGAACCCAGAGTTTCTGATGGCACAGCTGGCGCTGCGCCACCCGGGAGGCCCACAAATGAACTTTTAACAAGGCACATCTGTTAATTGAAATGCATTCTTGGTGATTACCTCATGAAGCTGGTTGAGAGAATATCAAGAGTGTGCAAAGCTGTCATCAAGCCAAATGGTGGCTAGTTTGAAGAATCTCAAATATTAAATATATTTTGATTTAACAATAATTTTGGGGGGTTACTACATGATTCTATATGTTTTATTTCATAGTTTTGATGTATTCACTATTATTTTACATAGTAGAAAATAGTAAAAATAAAGAAAAACCCTTGAATGAGTCGGTGTGTCCAAACTTTTGACTGGTACTGTTTGTTTTCTCAGCATCAGGTTATAGTCAATAATATCAAAGGCTGACTGAAATCTAACAGTACAGGTCCCACAATGTTCTTGCTATCAATTTATTTCAACCAATCATCAGTAATTTGTGTCATTGCAGTACATGTTTGTGTCAGTGCAGTACATATTTGAATCTAATGTGAATGTATTCACCTCAATAAAGCAGTGAAGAGCTGTTCTCCTTCTGCTCCTTGTGATGGCTTGTGGTATGCAATATCAGATACATTAGGTTTTAGTGCCATCTAGTGAACCTTTTTAGAGACATTGGCTTTTACCTTTTCACTTGGTAGGGTTATGTCTCTGTCTCAAGGTGGCACTGTTTTCACAGTAACCTTGGAAGAGTTTTTCCAATAATGATGTGAGCACCTCACAATGGTCAAATCATAATGGATAATGATTCACATTGTTGTTCCCACTAACACAAACTTTTGCTCAGTTGCTTACTAAAAAGTAAATTGATGGATTTGTCCTTTATCAAGACTGTTGATACACTGTAGGTGAAAATGTAATTCTGCTTTGATAACATGTAATCACCTAGTCTCTTGTATATGTACTGAGCCCTGTAACATTGTGTTGCATGTCTAGTTACTAGTATACCAGTATCAAAATGGTAAATGGGAAACACCAGAGTATGTTCTGTACTGTAGTGTAGGTCAAAGGTCATCCATCAGATGTTGACTGGCTCTCATTCAAGAGAATGTGGGAATGTGTTATCATGGTGTCTGTGATAGATCTCAGATTATTGATTTCCTCATGAAATCACACCCAACATCATTGTCTGTCTGAATGCTTCCTGCCCGCCTGCCTGGGCTGGGCTGGTGAGCTGCTCTATTCTCTCTGTCCCCTCTAGGATTGGAGGATATTGATTGGTTGTTTTGTGTCAGGTAGATTTATTGACAGGCATATTCTAAGCAGTGGGGAAGGAGGGGATGAGCAGTGAGAAAGTGTACAAACCAGTTTCACACTGTAGATTATTATAATGAGGACAGGGACACAGCTGTTGGCCTACACTGGCCTACTTTTCCTGACAAAGACAATGTGTGTGTGGGGTGTGTGTGTCTGTTCAGTATGCACGTGAGGGATTTCAGTTCCCACTTATTGTGTAACATGGATCAAACTAATACATATAAGACATACAAATCTTCATGCCCAGTATTTTTGCTGGCAGGTGTGGGGCTCTATTTTCTTTGTTGCTACAAACTATAGTGATTTGTAGAATGTGTTATGAGAGACTAATGTAGTCAGATGGTAAACTAGGGCTGTGATGATTATGGATTTTTGGGGAACAATTCATTCTCATACAAATGACCACGGTTATTGTCATAAAAGTATTTTTATTTGTTTTGCTTGTAATGCATCTTTGAAAATTAGCTACAGTACATACCTAATGAATACAGCACAGCTTTGGTGACACCCCCGTCTCAAAAACGAGTTGGAACTTTTGGAAATTAAGCTTTTCCTCCCAACCATGCCGTTCTACTCGTAAAATAATTACCAATTTTACCCTCTTCATGTGAAAATAATTTTTATTTTTATTTTTCATGGTTATTGTGCCAGCCCGATGGTCGACATCACTCCCTGTACTAGGATAATACTAACATCCTGCTATTAACAACTCTGGGTGTCTCAGAACAGGCTTTACTCCTCCACTCTACCTCCCACAAATTAATTTTATTCCCACCTGTGGTGTCTCATCGTTGGTGGTCAGACACACTGTGAATCACCCACACAGTACAGTATTTTTTTTGGTCTGGAGTTGGAACTGAGGGGTAGGAAAGGAAATGTTGTGCATGCAGTCTCACCCCCGCATATCTGACATGGTAGTGTAATTAAGCACACACAATGAAGAATATGTCTGTGACCTGGCTGAGAACTAACTCTGTTAATCCAGACCTGACTCAGTTCCTCTTCTCCCCCGATTTAACCCAGACCTCCTGTAGGGCTGTAGAACTGTCCTCAGCCACGAGTTTGAAATGTCTCTACATTTCATGTAGTTGCCAAGTGGGCAAACATACTACATTCGCAGTTCCTACTCTCACATCAAGGTCATACTGTAATTCCAGTATTTTTTGTTTCCCATTACGTACTGGCTCAGTGCCTGTGTGGGTGTGTGACAGAGTGTGGGAATGTCTGTTTTTGTAGCATCATGACTGACTCATTTCTCTCAGTTGCAAAAGGCCCTTCCTGTGTACCAGATGACAAGCTCATGTACAGAAATATATCCTTCTCAGGCCACGAAAAGGATCTTACTTAAAGATGCACTATACAAAAATCGCTCTGCCGTTTTGTGGTTATAAAAATTACAATTGTTTGCCTAATTTCAGTTTGTGACAAAACAAGCAAGTATAGTGTAGAGAATAATTTTTGTGTCTAAACCACTGTTAAATGTCTTTTCCAGAAACAAACATATTTTGTAATGTGAAACATAGAAATAGAGCATACAGAACACATCTACTGCTTCTTAGACTTGCTTTCAATGAGAATGACAGATCTTTACTGTTAACAGTTTTTATTGTTTTTCAGCATAGAAACAACACGAATGACAGTACATGCAGTACAGAACAAAAAAACTGGGGAAGGGAAATGCATCAAATAAGAGTTACAAGGTTTCTACTTCGTACAAATTATCTTGGCAGATATTCAAGTATGGACTACAGGATTAAAACTTGAATGTGTACATTTCCAGAGTCCAAGAACTTGCGTACAGTGACCCAGTGACCATGTAAACTTAGATTGAAGTCCTTGAACAGACAAGCTGCACGTTCCATGTATAAAAGGTCTAAGTAGTCCTCCGGCCAGCGGTCCACAGAAAAGCAAGTTGGTTTAGGTTCTTTCCAGTTAAGAAGAATGATTCTCTTGACTGAAAGTGTATGAACAGTATATTTTCTGGGCTTTGACCAAGTAAACATAAGATGGGGCGGCAGGTATCCTAGTGATTAGAGCATTGGGCCAGTAACCAAAAGGTTGCTGGATCGAGTCCCCGAGCTGACAAGTTTAAAAAGTCTGTTGTTCTGCCCCTGAACAAGGCAGTTAACCCACTGTTCCCCGGAAGGCCGTCATTATAAATAAGAATTTGTTCTTAACTGACTTGCCTAGTTAAATTTTAAAAAATGGAACACCTTGGAAATTCAACTTAAAAAATGTTGGACAAAACTGAAATAGCTTCAGACCAAGTTAGATGTATTAAAATCTATCTTTGAGATACGTATATGGGTGGTATAGGCTATACACTATACACATGATCTTATACCTAACACATGTTGAAGTGGTCAGACCCCTTCTCCAAGTAGTGTCCCATTGCGATGGGGACATTGTTCAAGTCACACTCCTATGCTAACTAAATGGGAGAATATGCATTTGGGACGGAAAAAATCAACCGTCTAGAAATGCCTCATACAGTTCTTCTCTAGGAGGCAGCGTTGCTGAGGTTTTGATCTAACTCTGTACCAGAGTCAGATTCAGCATCCTCCTTTTTACGAACCGTACATATGACTGTCTTAAGCTGTAGGTATCGCTCAAACCTAAATCTGCCTTCACTTGGGAAAAGTGTAGAATATCATCTTTAACTATCTGACCAATAGATAAAATACCGTGGCTATGCCAGAGTCTATTATTGAAAGTGTTTTCCCCAGCTGTAAACAGGGGGTTATGCCACATGGGACAGGATGGAAGAGAAAGACATTTTACACCAAACCTTCTGCGCATCATCTTAACAATGCTACATGAGAACCTGATAATTACACTGTCAAGGGCAGTAGGGGGTTTGGGGCAGTACCACATTGATGCCAGGGAAACAGACCTGTGTTCAGACATTATCCTCTCCTCTAACCACTCCCAGCTGCCAATCTTATAGATGTGTAAACCCATGTAAAGGGATATCTTGAATTATGTGACAACTAGTAGATTAATACAACTGAGACACCCAGTCCACCTTTGAATCTAGGTGCAGCCAGTTTCCTATAACCTATCCTGGGTTTCTGATTGTTCAATAAGAACTGTGAGGAGAGAGTTTGTACCTCCTTAAACCATGACTGGAACTGGCCAGGGATGGAAGAAATATCACAGGCTAGCCTAGGTAGTACATTCATCTTCAAAATATCAGCTCTGCCCCATAAAGATAGTTATCCATCTCTTAATATCATCACTGATGACCTGGACAACTCTAGGTGCATTTAGACTGAATATCTTGGTTATGGGGAATACTATATTAACTCCTAGATACTTCATGCCACTAGTCTTCCAAACAAATGGGGAACCCACTAAGTCAGCCTGAAATGTCTGTGGGTTGCGAGGCATAGCCTCACTCTTACTCCAGTTGATATTGTATCTTGAGAGGGAGCCAAATGAGTCAGTCAGCTTTAAGACTGCTGGTAGGGAGATTGGAGGGTTACTAAGGGTGAGTAGGATGTCGTCAGCATATAGATTTAATTTGAACTCATGTTCATAAATGCGCACACACCTGAGATGGTCTTTTCAGCACGTATTCCACATGTCAGGGGATCGAAGACTCAAATAAATAGGAGAGGACTAGCGGGGAAACCCTGTCTCACACCTCGTGGAGACAAAATTAGTCAGACACTATTTCATACGTTTTGACAGACGAGACCCAACTAATGAACATGGGACCAAAGCCAAACTTGGTGTGTGTATGAAACAGGTATGAGAATGACAGAACTATAACTTACATTTGTATGTGAAGTTTGTCAGGTCGCCCAAAAAGAGACATTTTGCAGCTTTAAGAAACCTCTTAGAAATAGCATGCCTGTCCAGTGTTCCAGATTTTTATGAAATATGACCTAAAAAGCAGCTTTTCTCTGTGACCCTGATTGGCCTGCTTGGAAACAACAACAAAAAAGGATTTGACCGCAAAGCCAATGAAACGCCCATACACTTTGATATTCAAATTAGCTCCCACGTGGGGGGCACTGGGACAGACTGGCTGCACCAAGAGCCCGGCTGCACCAAGCCAAGTGATGGATTCAGGATGCACAATGGCACTACTAGGGCACTTTAACAGCAGTAAATGCAGACTGATTATTTCATATGATTGAGTCATTTCTTTCCTTTGCTTTGTCACTATATTCCTGATATTTATTTAGTTAGGTAACTAACTAGCAAGCCGTGAAGCTAGCTAGCTACTGCTAGTACCTACAGTACCAGTCAAAGGTTTGGACGCAGCTACTCATTCCATGGTTTTTCTTTATTTTTAATATTTTCTACATTGTAGAAACTATGAAATAACACATTGAATCATGTAGTAACCCAAAAAGTGTAAAACAAATTAGATTCTTCAGTAGCCACCTTAATGTTGCCTTAATTACCTTCTTTGCACACTTTTGGCATTCTCTCAACCAACTTCATGAGGTAGTCACCTGGAATGCATTTCAATTGGCAGGTGTGACTTATTACAAGTTCATTTGTGGAATGTCTTTCCTTCATGAATTTGAGCCAATCAGTTGTGTTGTGACAAGGTAGGGGTGGTGTACAGAAGATAGCCCTACTTGGTAAAATACCAAGTCCATATTATGGCAAGAACAGCTCAAATAAGCAAAGAGTTTTGACAGTCCATCATTACTTTAAGACATGAAGGTCAGTCATGGCAGAACATTTCAAGAACTTTGAAAGTTTCTTCAAGTGCAGTCGCAAAAACTATCAAGCGCTATGATGAAACTGGTTCTTATGAGGACCGCCACAGGAAATTAAGACCCAGAGTTACCTCTGCTGCAGATGATACGTTCATTAGAGTTACCAGCCTCAGAAATTGCTGCCCAGATAAATGCTTCACCGAGTTCAAGTAACAGACACATCTCAACATCAACAGTTCATACATAGGAGACTGTGTGAATCAGGCCTTCATGGGTGAATTAATGCAAAGAAATCACTACTAAAGGACAACATTAAGAAGAAGAGACTTGCTTGGGCCAAGAAACAAGCGCAATGAACATTAGACCGGTGGAAATCTGTCCTTTGGTCTGATGAGTCCAATTGTAAGATTTGGTTCCAACCCCCATGTCTTTGTGAGACGCAGAGTAGGGGAACAGATGATCTCCACATGTGTGGTTCCCACCATGAAGCGTGGAGGTGGAGGTGTGATGGTGTTAGGGTGTTTTGCTGGTGACACTGTCAGTGATTTATTTAGAATTAAAGGCATACTTAACCAGCATAGCTACCACAGCATTCTGCAGCGATACGCCATCCTATCTGGTTTGTGCTTAGTGGGACTATAATTTGTTTTTCAACAGGACAATGACCCAACACACCTCCAATCTGTGTAAGGGATATTTGACCAAGAAGGAGAGTGATGGAGTATCAGATGACCTGGCCTCCACAATCACCTGACCTCAACCCGATTGAGATGGTTTGGGATGAGTGGGACCGCAGAGTGAAGGAAAAGCAGCCAACATGTGCTCTGCATATGTGGGAACTCCTTCAAGACTGTTGGAAAAGCATTCCAGGTGAAGCTGGTTGAGAGAATGCCAAGAGTGTGTAAAGTTGTCATCAAGGCAAAGGGTGGCTACTTTGAAGGATCTAAAATCAAAATATATTTGGATTTGTTTAAAATGTTTTGGTTACTACATGATTCCATATGTGGTTTTTCATAGTTTTGATGTCTTCACTATTATTCTACAATATAGAAAATAGTAAAAAAATAAAGAAAAAACTAGGTTGCCTCTTGACACAACATTTTAGCTACAAACCATAGAATGGAATGGCGAGGTGATTGTTGTGTGGAGGATCTGCTTTGACTTGCTTTCTTGTTGGCTAGCCAGCTAGCTAAGTTAGCCGCGATAGCTAACTGCTTCCAAACAGCCAGCGGGCCCAACTGTTACAAACCACATAATTTGAAATAGAAGTGACTGACGAGATAGTTGTTGCATAGGCTTTGTCCTGTATGCTAACACCAGCTGTGGATTGCTTGGCTTGCTAGCTAGCTTGCTTGTATGCAGTGAATGTGCACTCCTGAGCCCATGTCTCCCATAGTCTCGAGAAGGATACTTACCCCAACCGGAGAATTTGGAAAACAGCAAAAAGCTGCTGTACTAATCACATACGGACCTGTCTTGGCAAAAGAGGATGATGTCATTATCCCAGAAAATGTCAAGCATTTTTTAAAACTGTTTGTTTCAAAAACAAGTTTGAGATGGGGTTCTACAGAGTGTTTGTTTTCTTCTCTAATTTATGCTTTGGCCACAACTACAAGTAAAGGACGATTCAACAATATTATTTGGGTATGAGCAAACAGAATATGAGCTTTTAAAATGTTCACTGGACAGTTACTAAATAAATAAATCTAGCATTGCAAAGACCAAAAACAGTCTTAAAAACACCCTTTATCTTGTGAACTGATGGATATACCGTGTATGTGTCTTTACATATAGTATGAGCTCCTCCATGACAGAGCAATATCTAGTGAAAAAAGGATTCACAATGCACATATCTGTAGAGACCAGCAACAACAGGGCTATGAGTCAGAAGTTAGATTCAGTGGTGAAATGACTGTGTAGTGACATGCTGGATATCTGTGTGTTCTGAGATACCAAGCAAATAGGCATGGACAGGGGCGCAACTTTCAATGGGGACAGGGGGGATATGTCCCCCCCATATTCTGAAATTGCATTTTTGTCCCTGCCAGTATTATCATTGGAATGGGATACAAAACGAGGCAACGTTGTGCTTTAGGACCATTCGGATGCCTCCGAGTGGTTGGGTAGACTGTTTGGAGTGTTTAAAATAATTATTATTATTATGTCCCCCCCACTTCTAAAACCAAAGCTGCGCCCCTGGGCATGGATATTGGTTAGGGACCAAAATCACGTAGGACAAATGTCCATCCTATCTGCTTGTGGTAGAATGCTAAATACAGTATATTTTTATGAGTCGTCTTCCCTTTTAGAAAAATTATAGGGTAAGATGAATAGTGCAAGAGCAGCAATCAGAGCACAACCCTTTATTTTCTTTTTGATAAGAAGTTAGCATTCTTCACAGTTCACATTGACTTGAGTGGAGAGAGCCAAACCTCCCTATCCTCCCACACGCAGTTACACTGAGCAAGCATTTCCAAGTCATAATGTCTCTACAGTTTTTATTTGATGTGTATAACATAGTACATACTTTGTTTCTTTTTAAAACAAGCCGTGGCAGCATTCTATACAATGTACTAATATACTGTAGCCTGTGCGTGTGTTGTATGGAATGGGACGTCCACCAGCGTGTGAACTGCAGCAGAGGAAGTTTCTATTTACAGAAGAGCTCCTAGGTTCACATGGAAACCTCTGGAGAATAGGAGAGCCTATTTCATTTTGTTTGTATTTATTATTTATTTATTCAGGGGAAACCCATTGAGACCAGTGTCTCATTTTAAGGGAGCCCTGATCACAGTAATAAAACAATCAAATACAATGTGAAGCAAAACAGCAATCAATACAATGTCAAGCAAAACCGCAATCAATACAATGTCAAGCAAAACCGCAATCAATACAATGTGAAGCAAAACAGCAATCAATATAATGTGAAGCAAAACAGCAATCAATACAATGTGAAGCAAAACAGCAATCAATACAATGTCAAAAAAAGTATAATATTACAGGACAACACAAAATGTAAGAAAAACAGTTACATTCCTCAGCTACTAGGTCCTTAGTCATCACTTTAAATTACCCGAACAGCACCAGAAGGTGAGGTGCATTAAAACAAAAAGGGGATTTACCTAATTTGGCGGAGACCCGAGGAACCTCAAGAGTTAACCAACCCTGTGAACAGGATGCAGTATCAAAAGGTTGGCTGGTCGTCATTAAAGTCCCGTAGATCATATCACTATTCCCTTTTTGTTGTCAAAGCTTTACAACACAAGCTTCCGATTTACCTAAGTTTGTTGGTGTAGTATAAAAACACGAGTTACCAAACCTGTTCCTAGTGGGCTGCTCAGCTACAAAGGCCTGGGATACTGATGTATAACATGATAATGGCCATAGAATCTCCTCCTGTACTCTACTATCATCACACAAAAGTGTGAGGTCATCGCTATGACGGAGGCATGGTATGCATTTGTCCAACTGAGACAGTTGTGCATGCATGCGCACACTCATATACAGTGCCTTCGGAAAGTATTCAGACCCCTTGAACTTTTTCCACATTTTATGTTACAGCCTTATTCTAAAATGTATGAAATATTTTTTTTCATCAGCATTCTACACACAATACCCCATAATGACAAAGCGAAAATAGGTTTTTAGAAATGTTTGCAAATTTATTACAAATAAAAACCAGAAATACCTTATTTACAAAATAATTCGGACCCTTCGCTATGAGACTTGAAATTGAGCATCCTGTTTCCGTTGATCATCCTTGAGATGTTTCCACAACTTGATTGGCGTCCACCTGTGATACATTCAGTTGATTGGACATGATTTGGAGAGGCACACACCTGTCTATATAAGGTCACACAGTTGACCGTTGTCAGAGCAAAATGACAGAATCCGATGGTCACTCTGACAGAGCTCTAGAGTTCCTCTGTGAAGATGGGAGAACCTTCCAGAATGACAACCATCTTTGCAGCACTCCACCAATCCAGCCTTTATGGTAGAGTGGCCAGACGGAAACCACTACTCAGTAAAAGGCACATGACAGCCCGCTTGGAGTTTGCCAAAAGGCATCTAAAGACTCTCAGACCATGAGAAACAAGATTCTCTGGTCTGATGAAACCAAGATTGAACTCTTTGGCCTGAATGCTGAGCGTCACATCTGGAGGAAACCTGGAACCATCCCTATGGTGAAGCATGGTGGAGGCAGCATCATGCTGTGGGGATGTTTTTCAGCGGCAGGGACTGGGAGACTAGTCAGGATCAAGACAAAGATGAACAGAGCAATGTACAGAGAGATCCTTGATAAAAACCTGCTCAGGACCTCAGACTGGGGTGAATTTTCACCTTCCAACAGGACAACGGCCCTAAGCACACAGCCAAGACAACGCAGGAGTGGCTTCGGGACAAGTCTCTGAATGTCCTTGAGTGGCCCAGCCAGATCCCAGACGTGAACCCGATCTAACATCTCTGGAGAGACCTGGAAATAGCTGTGCACCAACGCTCTCCATCCAACCTGACAGAGCTTGAGAGGATCTGCAGAGAGGAATGGGATAAACTCCCCAAATTCAGGTGTGCAAAGCTTGTAGTGTCATACCCAAGAAGACTAATCGCTGCCAAAAGTGCTTCAACAAAGTATTGAGTAAAGGGTCTGAATACTTATGTAAATGTTACTTCAGTTTTTTATTTGTATAAATACCTGTTTTTGCTTTGTCATTATGGGGTATCATGTGTAGCTTGATGAGGGAAAAAAAAATGTTTTAATCTATTTTAGAATTAGGCTGTTGCGTAACAAAATGTGGACGAAGTCAAGGGGTCTGAATACTTTCCAAATGCACTGTACACACACACAAAGTGTATGTCCAACTCAGAGGTCAATTTAATTTATCCCCCAACCCCCTCAATCTGGTTCAGGAACACACACTGTCCTACATCCAGTCTTCCCATGGTTCAGTTTGGATTCCTGAGAACTTGACCAGTCATTAGGGGAGTTATGACAGGCATGCAAAGATAGGAAGTGGTAATTTTGATGACTCAGCTAAGGCATGAGTGATTGTGTTCTGTTAGCTGCTCACTCTGTTTTTGCTCTCTCTGACTCATATGGATATCTGTAATCTTCTTGGGTGGGGGTGCTGTTTGAGTGGGTCATTCAGCTATGTGTGTGGGCAGGGAACCGGTCTCTCTCATTGTGATGAAACTGACCCATTTCAGATGGATGGAGTCTGACTGTTGTTCTTTGTGTTCAGAGGGTCTGGGTTCTTAAGAGGACCAGGAGGGAGTGAGTGAATGGTAAGCATATGCTGGGTCATCCATGTTTGAGTGTCGTTTGTGTTGTCAATTTCTTTAGTGTTTGACGATGTTCCTACTATTAGGTTAAATGATATAGAGATCAGATGGATGTCCGCAGGCGTATTACTACTTCAAATGATTGACATAATGATTTCTGTCTGACTAGTAATATATATGCTGCCTGCCAAACTTAACCACAAATTGTATTCATTTGGCACACCAACATGGCATAATGCATTAATTGCAGCTGACTTTCAATTGAGAATTCAGTTTTTCTCTCAGTCATTTGTTTTATGTAGGCTACAGGACTCAAATTTTTTGTAAGTTGCACATCACTCTACATTTAAAAAGTTCACTACTTTCAGGTAATTTCATTTCTAAACGATGTTATGTGCGCTTCTTGTAAATATATAGTCAGCATAATGTACTGTATGCACAATTCATCTGTAATTGGCATATTCAAAGTAGAAGTGGAATCCATTTTATTTAACACTTGACAAGATCACCTAAATGTGTCCAAAGACAAGATACGGTTCCCCTTCTGCTCAGTCAGTTTTTTTTAATCATCAATAACACATCCAAACATGGACAATCTTTAAACAGATGCATCTCATTGGTTGTTTGCTAGATTGATTAACCAAATGTTTTCTGTAAGGCATGGTATATGAAAAGTCCCAGTCATGTACAGTACACATGTCATTTATAATGGACAAACGAGTAGTGTAATGAAGTGTATAATAAAAGAGTCACACTCTCTAAACCAAATCAGATGTTTAAGCTTTTAGTTGAAGTGGGAATGAATTTGGGGTGAGGTGTTTTCTGTGATATATGGGTCTCTATGGGTTACAGAATCCCCCATGCTCATTCTGCTTCTACTGCACCCATTTACTGTAAATGGAGTGTCTGTTGTGTTGTGGGCGTCTGTTAAGTGCTGGTAGTTTTGGTATTATTACCAGGGTGCAGACCAAGACCAGTGTAGCGTGGGTAGTTGCGAGTGGGAGGCTATGACTGAGATTACTCAGCATTCTGTTACTGGGCAGAAAAAGGAGGCCTCCATGACATCTGCTACCTAAATTGTATAATTTTTATGTATCAGATAAATGCTGCACAAATTTTCTATTTTGTATTGGCACTGTGCCCCTTATACTGTATCTTCCTCTCTAATATCTTATTTCTTGTTTATTTTTTGATTAGCTATAATATTTTGAAAATGAAAACTGCACTGCTGGGTAGGGCTTGCAAGTCAAGCATTTCACTGTACCCGATAGAATGGAGTTGAGTAGTTTTAGCAATAAGGATTTGTCTTGAAATGTAAGCATGTAGGCTAGTCTATTTTTGGAGATTAGATTTCAAATGGCATAAGTATTGATACTGAAGGTTAAATACAGTATTCTTTTAGCAACCTTAGCAGATGTAAATGGTCTCTGTGTAATGTGCATGTTATCATAACTTAAAAGCTTTCTTCATACGGTGCAGAACTTGTCAGGTATCACATTGTGTGGGTTGTGTTTACAATTTTAATCTTCTTTCAGAGTGGGAGGTTTATGATTCCCTGTATAGATGATGTCAAATAGAAAATGTATAAATGTCAAGTTAATGTCACGGATGTATGTATATGAGTAGTAGTAGCGTAGTGTCAGCGTCCTGAGTGAAATGGAAGTCGTCATGTGTTCTGGTCAGAACTCAATGATTAATACCTAAACAATGAGTAATGATGACCTTTTCATTACATCAGATGTGTGTATCTAGTAAGACACAGCAGATTTTTTCAAAGAACACAGGTCTAATGTGTGTGTGAGGCTTTCGGTGTGTGTCAAGTGATTCAACAGGAATGATTGTGGTTGAGCTCTTACAGAAAAACCACATGATTTCACATTAAATTTCATGTGAAATCATGTGAACCTGGTTTTGGAACTTCATGTGATCACAGGTTATGACAAGTTATCACGTTGCTTTACATGTTGTAACCTGTTATCACATTGCTTTACATGTTGTAACCTGTTATCACAATAACTTCACATAAGATCACATGAAAACATGTGTTTTTGGAACACTTCACATGTGAAATTCATGTGTTTTTTCCATAATGGTAGTTTAAGCCCTCTGGCCTTAATTCAAAAGAAACAAAAAAACATTTTTTTCCCTATAGCTTTGAAATCTAGATTGACCAGTAGTTAAACTACTACAATATTTAGTTGTATATGTCACATTTTGAATAACTGTTTTGGACTCAGCAGTTTTTAAACTACAGTATGCTTGCAATATGGACTATGGGATTCAATTGTTTTCACAGTGGCACTATATTTTTAGCATGAAACAAAGGAATAGGAAAACACCGACATGCTTATTCAACAGTTTATTTTGACTAATACATCAAATCAAATCAACATGTATTGGTCGCGTACACAGTTTATCAGAGGTTATAGTGGGTCCAGTGAAATGCTTCCGTGTTAAGCCTCACAATTAAACGAGCCCTGTGTCATTATCTGATAAAGATCTACAGTTGAAGTCGTAAGTTTACATACACTTAGGTTGGAGTCATTAAAACTAGTTTTTCAACCACTCCACAGAGCAGCAAAAATGTCAAACAAGTACACAAATAAACAAAAACAACAAATCACGAATGTCAGAACGAACCCAGTTTACCCAAATAACATTTTGTAAGTAATCCAAATGCAATCTATGCGTGTGTATATACACAAAAAAAGATCAACTAAGAAGGATATGTACAGCAGTAGATATATTACAGTGAGCTATGTTGAGAATCCAGTGTATAAACAGTGTAACTAAATGCAATGTACAGTAGTAGATATATTAGAATGAGCAATGTGAAGAATACAGTATATGAATACAGTGTGAAAAACGGTATAAAAGAAACAGTCCAGTATTTAATGTCTCTAGGCTAAGTACACGGGACAGCAGTGTTGTGTGTGTGTGTGTGTGTGTGTGTGTGTGTGTGTGTGTGTGTGTGTGTGTGTGTGTGTGTGTGTTGTAAGTGAGTCTATCTTTGTCTCTTACTACAGGAGATGGTGCGATGGCTTTTCAACAGTCTGATGGCCTGGAGATAGAAGCTGTACGGTCTTTGTCTGCTAGATGGTAGCAGAGTGAACAGACCATAACTTGGGTGGCTGAGGTCCTTGATGATCATCTTGGCCTTCGTGACACAGTGGCTTGTGAAAGTATTCACCCCCCCTTGGCATTTTTCCTATTTTGTTGCCTTACAACCTGGAATTAAAATTGATTTTTTGGGGGGGTGTATAATTTGATTTACACAACATGCCTACCACTTTAAAGATGCAAAATATATTTTATTGTGAAACAAACAAGAAATAAGGCAAAAAATGTTTTACTTGATCGTGCGTAACTATTCACCCCCCCCAAAAGTCAATACTTTGTAGAGCCACCTTTTGTAGCAATTACAGCTGCAAGTCTCTTGGGGTATGTCTCTATAAGCTTGGCACATCTAGCCACTGGGATTTTTTGCCCATTCTTCAAGGCAAAACTGCTCCAGCTCCTTCAAGTTGGATGGGTTCCGCTGGTGTTCAGCAATCTTTGTCATACCACAAATTCTCAATTGGATTGAGGTCTGGGCTTTGACTAGGCCATTCCAAGACTTTTAAATGTTTCCTCTTAAACCATTCGAGTGTTGCTTTAGCAGTATGCTTAGGGTCATTGTCCTGCTGGAAGGTGAACCTCAGTTCCAGTCTCAAATCTCTGGAAGACTGAAACAGGTTTCCCCTCTAGAATTTCCCTGTATTTAGCACCATCCATCATTCCTGACCAGTTTCCCAGTCCCTGCCGAAGAAAAACATCCCCACAGGTGTTCTCGGGGATAGGTGATGATAGGTGTTGGGTTTTCGCCAGAAATAGCGTTTTCCTTGATGGCCAAAAAGCTCAATTTTAGTCTCATCTGACCAGAGTACCTTCTTCCATGTGTTTGGGGAGTCTCCCACATGCCTTTTGGCGAAGACCAAACGTGTTTGCTTATTTTTTTTTTAAGCAATGTCTTTTTTCAGGCCACTCTTCCGTAAATCCTAGCTATTTGGAGTGTACGGCTTAAAGTGGCCCTCTGGACAGATACTCCAATCTCCGCAGTGGAGCTTTGCAGCTCCTTCAGGGTTATCTTTGGTCACTTTGTTGCCTCTGATTAATTCCCTCCTTGCCTGGTCCATGAGTTTTGGTGTGCGGCCCTCTCTTGGCAGGTTTGTTGTGTTGCCATATTCTTTCCATATTTAAAAATGGATTTAATGGTGCTCCGTGGGATGTTCAAAGTTTCTGATATTGTTTTTATAACACAACCCTAATGTACTTCTCCAGAACTTTGTTCCTGACCTGGTTGGAGAGCTCCTTGGTCTCATGGTGCCCCTTGCTTAGTGGTTTTGCAGACTCTGGGGCCTTTCAGAACAGGTGTGTATATATATACTGAGATCATGTCACAGATCTTGTGACACTTAGATTGCACACAGGTGGACTTTATTTAACTAATTATGTGACTTCTGAAGGTAATTGGTTGCACCAGATCTTATTTAGGGGCTTCATAGCAAAGGGGGTGAATACATATGCACGCACCACTTTTCTGTTTTTAAAAAACATTTTATTTATTGAAATAAGTTATTTTTCCAGTTTCACTTCACCAATTTAAACTATTTTGTGTATGTCCATTACATTAAATCCAAATAAAAATCCATTTAAATTACAGGTTGTAATGCAACAAAATAGGAAAAATGCCATGGTGAATGAATACTTTTGCAAGGCACTGTATGGTCCTTCACTAGCCTCTAAATGCACTTTATGATGACAGAGGTGAGTGCTACGGGGCGGTAGTAATTTAGTTCAGTTACCTTAGCTACCTATGTAGTTAGATTTGTGTGGACTGCTTGTTGAGGCACGGTTGATAGTTTTATAGATGGAGAAGCATCATCATCATATCTCTCTCTCTCTCACAGATAATGTATCATGGGTGGGAATAGGAGATTGGTGCAGGGATTATGTGGTTTTTTTGGAAACTGAAACCGTGTGTTGCTAATAATTTGATTCACAGTAGTAGTGACATTTGGTACATGAAAGTGTGGTTGTGCTTCAATATAATGGCATAGCATCATAGGCCTACTGCAATTGTCTACAGCTTTAACTAGTGACATCATCAGTGTAATGATGATATATCTATTGTATTGAATTTTCTTCTCTTTGTAAGCAACATGACACATGAGAGTCACTTCTCAGAAATAAGGGGTGTCTTGTCCTTCCAGAACTGATTGGCAGGTTATAGCCAGTAGATGGCGTTACAGTCCCAGGAAAGCCTCTGAGCTCACTTACTGCTATGAAAATGGCAATTGGACATTTTACAACACCTCATTCTACTTTTTTTCGTTTCAACATGGACTTGAAATGAAACGATAACCGAGTAAAATATATTTTTTCATATATGAGTAACGTTTATATAGGTATGTTTATATCACATTAGAATAGGCCTATATTAAGTGTAGTGCAATAAAGCAGTGGTTCTAGAACACAGTTTGCTCATATACCTGCTGTTCATCCGCAATGCGGTTTATACAGTCTCTACATATACATACATTATTAGCCTGCGGTATCTGTAGTGTTATTGTTGACAAAACCACAGGCAAATGTGGCAACAACATTGATTCAACCAGTGTGTGGGGAAATACTATTTTCATGGCACTTCGATACCGAAGTGACATTTTCGTAGCAGGTTAGGAGTCTGAAGTTAATGTTAGGAAAATGGTTAGGTTTAGCGAAAATGCTATCCTAACCTGCTACGAAAATCACTTTGTATCGAAGTGCGGCGAAAAGAGTGTGTCCCACATTGTGTGCGCAGTGGGTTACTTTCGTAAATTGCTCACTCAGAAAACGCCAAGTCAACTTCTTCAGAATGTTTTGCTAAAGAGATTTCAGATAACAATAAGAATGGTATATATGATATAAATCACATTACAGTCTCATACTAATGTTCTATATTTGTGTCAGTCTATTTAATTTGGTTATTCGCGATAACAATAGCTTACACAACATGTTATTTCAACGTTTTGAAATTCAGAATAGATTTGGAAATTATTGCTGAATCTTATTCAACTAAGCTATTCAAATATCTTGCTTAACAATGTTGGCCTAATTGTAAAGAATCGTATAACCGAAAATTAAACGTAATGTTTGAATTAATCGAAATGTCATAGATCTACAACTCTTATGTGCCTTTTTGTTTTGAGAACAGGTTGATATGCACAGTAGTCTAAACCTAGTGAATGAACCAAAGGCATTATTATTTTTTTTTTTAAATTGATAGCAAAACCTATAATAGAAAACTATGCAAGGCAACCTACCAATAATTATTGGTTATCAAATCATATTTGTCACATGCGCTGAATACAACGGGTGTAGACTAACGTGAAATGCTTGCTCACCAGCACTTCCCAACCTTGCAGAGTTAAAAACTAGTTACACACGAGGAATATAATGCACAACAATGAAGTGATAAGGGCTACAGAAAGCACCAGTTCCAGATCAATGTGCAGGGAGGGCTACCAGGTATTTGAGGTAGATTAACATGAAGACAGGGTAAAGTATGTTGTGAATTTATGCAAGCCCTTTTTATTTGGTAAAAAAAAGTTAAACGTAATATAAGCCTAGTTGCAAATAACCTACTAGTGTAGATACAATCCTGGCTAGGCCTATATATCAACTCAGAAATAACTGTTATTTTTTGTTTTGATTAGGCTATTTGCATCCATAACATCAGTTGTGCAGGTGTAGACACAAACACTGAAACTATGAGTTTGTTTATTTATAGGCCTACTGCTTTCTGAACCAACAAATCGATCAAATGTCACAAACAGTGCTGAGACTGATAAGAAGTTGATAAGAATAGACCTTACCTGACATTTAGCTGAATTGGTGGAGGTTTGGATATGACTATTTGGTGTAAATATATGCAGCTTGCAGCACTGTCGGGAGAGGTAGCCTCAAGGTCAATATGAAACACCTACAATATCTTTCTTTTTTAAACATCAATACATATTTTACTGGTGAATATATATCAAATAGAAAGATTTTGAAAATGATCATCGGGATAATGAAATACTGATTTAAAAGAGCACATTATTTCCCTGTAAGCAAACGTCAATATCAAAGATTGAATGAAGCAATGAAATACAAATGAGATACACATTTATTCCGTAATAGGCCCATTTTAACACTTGTACACATTTATTCCGTAATAGGCCCATTTTAACACTTGTACACATTTATTCCGTAATAGGCCCATTTTAACACTTGTACACATTTATTCCGTAATAGGCCCATTTTAACACTTGTACACATTTATTCCGTAATAGGCCCATTTTAACACTTGTACACATTTATTCCGTAATAGGCCCATTTTAACACTTGTAAACCATGATACGGGTTAATTTAAAAAGTAGGACATGACTAAAATGGGTAAGATTTTGTGGCTATGATAACCAGGCTTGATTTGGGAAAACTCAATGACATGGTCTCTCACAGATCTGTAAGTCACTAAATGGGTGTTAAAAGATGTGTGTTAAATGTCACATAAATTGAATTTGTTGCCTTCAGTAAAAAAAGTCTTATATTGGTCTCTAGAGTTCTTGAGAATTGTACACAGATAGAAGCCTATTTTGTCAAAGGAAAGTTGTGACTGGCCCTTTCTGAGTCAAACACCTCCACAGTCTGTGGTTATGGCAATTCACGATGCTCATCCTTTAAGTCTTTTTCACTTTCAGTCACTGGAAAAAAAATATGAGAAAGTTGTCATAACTTTAAAGAACTCTATCCGCAAGATAGGACCTACTGCTTTATAAATCAAGTAATACCTTTTGATTTTATGCCACACTCTCCCTCTCTCCAACCAAGCAAAATGGTTCCCTTCTGCATGAACAAAGTACAAGGGGTTTGGTAAATATACACAAATTATTTCAGTCTATGGATTCTGTCATTTGTAGTAATTATGAGGTTTGCTATTTTCATGAGAGCCTTTTGGCATTGAATAGTTACATCCTTGATTAGGCACTGTGTCTCTCTTTGTGTGTGTGTGTGTGTGTGTGTGTGTGTGTGTGTGTGTGTGTGTGTGTGTGTGTGTGTGTGTGTGTGGGCGCTCGCACATTGAGCTCTGACCATCATCCAGTACCTGACAGTGGTGTTTTGACATGTGTCTTACCTGTACTGATTGTTTTGGCATTGCTAGTCAGTATGAGCGTGCAGCGTAGAGAGACTGTGGGATCCAAGTAATAGACAGCAGAGCTTTATAATGAGCTCTGTCTAACTAGAAGACCACTTCATCGAAATCACTTTGTGAAAATCGGTCTTCATGACAAAGGAGATGTTAAGAAAACATGAGGCACTGAGCATTTAGGTTGAAATAATACAAGGTAGCATAACACGATTAATCTATTTGTGATGTGTCTATCCCATTGTCCTACCTCCCAGCATCTATTTGTGATGTGTCTATCCCATTGTCCTACCTCCCAGCATCTATTTGTGATGTGTCTATCCCATTGTCCTTACCTCCCAGCATCTATTTGTGATGTGTCTATCCCATTGTCCTTACCTCCCAGCATCTATTTGTGATGTGTCTATCCTATTGTCCTTACCTCCCAGCATCTATTTGTGATGTGTCTATCCCATTGTCCTACCTCCCAGCATCTATTTGTGATGTGTCTATCCCATTGTCCTTACCTCCCAGCATCTATTTGTGATGTGTCTATCCCATTGTCCTACCTCCCAGCATCTATTTGTGATGTGTCTATCCTATTGTCCTACCTCCCAGCATCTATTTGTGATGTGTCTATCCCATTGTCCTTACCTCCCAGCATCTATTTGTGATGTGTCTATCCCATTGTCCTTACCTCCCAGCATCTATTTGTGATGTGTCTATCCCATTGTCCTTACCTCCCAGCATCTATTTGTGATGTGTCTATCCCATTGTCCTTACCTCCCAGCATCTATTTGTGATGTGTCTATCCCATTGTCCTACCACCCAGCATCTATTTGTGATGTGTCTATCCCATTGTCCTTACCTCCCAGCATCTATTTGTGATGTGTCTATCCCATTGTCCTACCACCCAGCATCTATTTGTGATGTGTCTATCCCATTGTCCTACCACCCAGCATCTATTTGTGATGTGTCTATCCCATTGTCCTTACCTCCCAGCATCTATTTGTGATGTGTCTATCCCATTGTCCTACCACCCAGCATCTATTTGTGATGTGTCTATCCCATTGTCCTACCACCCAGCATCTATTTGTGATGTGTCTATCCCATTGTCCTTACCTCCCAGCATCTATTTGTGATGTGTCTATCCCATTGTCCTTACCTCCCAGCATCTATTTGTGATGTGTCTATCCCATTGTCCTTACCTCCCAGCATCTATTTGTGATGTGTCTATCCCATTGTCCTTACCTCCCAGCATCTATTTGTGATGTGTCTATCCCATTGTCCTACCTCCCAGCATCTATTTGTGATGTGTCTATCCCATTGTCCTTACCTCCCAGCATCTATTTGTCTGTGTGGTGTTATAATCTTCAAGTATTATTATGGTCACTTTTATGTAGATGTGTGAAATAGTTATTACCGGACATCATAAAGATGCACATGACATATAGCTCGGCTAGATTTGCAGTAGGTTTATAGGAACAAAGTATATATATTTTTAGTTGACACAATTTAAGGTAACGCGTGTGTAACATGAAGTCATCTTATTAGTCTTACTGTCTGTTTTTTGTTGCTGTTGACAGAGTCACATTGTAATATTGTCCTTGGGTACTGTATCTGACAGATAAATTGTGACAGTCAGCAAGTGAAAATAAGAGATGACACAACTGGTGATTGAAGCAGATTGCATCTATGAAACCCTATTCTCTGAGAAGGTATTGTAGGCCTACAATATACCAACCTGAGATGGAGTGAAACTTCAGTGGACTTCCATGACATAACAATGTGAATGCTGTTTGACTGTGCAATTGTTTCAATTGTTGTCCTCTGAAAAAGACAATTGAGCCAGGGTCCGGTTTTGAAGACCATGTCATAGAAGTTTGAGATGTGACATACCCTTAGGTGCTCCAGTTTCACTGTTACAAAACATGCCGTGTATAGAGTAGGCTTACGTGGCCGTGAGGAAACACAACAAACTCATATTATAAAAGCAAACAAGATTTTGAGGCTCAATAGTGGGTCATTCATGTTCTTCAGAACAAAATACTTGTTTTAATTAAAGACATACTCAGATAAGTGAGGGTTGATTTTATCCACACAGACAAAAGTAATGTGTACTGTAATGTACTTCAATACAATAACCTCCCCAAACTATACCATCATTTTTTTTTTAAATGTCAGTGTTGACCTTTCTAATTAGTGTGTCTGATGTTCATTTGAGTTGGAGTGTATTATCTATAGGCTTATGCATTATTGCCGTGGCATTTAAAAAGAGAACTGAGGGGAGATATGAATGTGACCCCTGACCTTTCAAGGTCATGTTAGTCAAGACAAACATTATACACATGGCTAAGAATTTGCATGTTGATAGCAATTATACATCTCTAGTACAGTGTAATATAAACATCCAAATTACAGTTAATGCATTTCAGGTTAAAAGAACGAATACACAAAGGTCAGCGCTGTCTAGACAGTCCAGATATAGTCCAGGCAGACATTTCAGAGATGATTGTTTATAACACCCTAAAGCTGGACTTACTCAAACAGGTTTCAGAGTTAGGCAGTCTTCAGTGTGTATATATGTACCATATCATAATACTGCATTCAACATGGAATCTGATGTGTATCAATTTACCAATAATACAGGACAGTGTGAATAAAGCAACAAAACTTTTAACCATCAATATGACATTGTGTTTGTGTGAGAGAATGTGTAAGGCTCCCACAAAAGAGGGGAGATTTGAGCACTGAGCAGTGAGTCAAGGTGCGCGTGGGCTTGTTTTGAATGCACAGATGGCACCAACCAAACACATAGGATGTTGAAATGTCACCCAGAAATACCAAATCCTCCACAAAATATCTGTCTGAGCTTTTTCTGAAAACCACAAGCTTTTCTCAGTTTTGTTTTCAGGCGTAATTTGTTTAACCTGGAAGTTGGTTTGTTTTTGTTCATGTAAAAGTTAAATTCACATTCTTGGAACTACCTGGAAGTTGGTTATATTGTTCATGTCACAGTAAAATTCTGCCTGGTATCTTGCTTGTTATTTTGTTAAACTTAATGTTATCAAATTAGGTGCTCCAGTTTCACTGTATTTTGGTACACAAATGGTATGAAAGGAATTATGTTACAATTATATGGTCTATCACTAACAACAAGAGAATACAGTTGATGATATGTAACAAATTAATGAATGTCCTCTATAGACATTTACCTGTAGAATTTGAGGACACTTTCGTGTAGGATCTTAATTTGATCACCCTGTTGCAGGAGAATGTTCCTGCAATGCAGGACATTTAAAACTTGTAGTTTATTTGAGGTTTCAAAAAGGCTTCTGAAGTTTTGTAATTTCCCCTTTAAAATGTCACTTCCCTTACGAAAAATGTATCAACCCCTACAAAAATATCCATTAATTATAATCCACATAATAATTCACATTTCCTGCTAACAAAGAGGGAGCCTATTTTGTGTTTGTGTGTGTGTGTGTGTGTGTGTGTGTGTGTGTGTGAAGACTCCCACCTGTGGTTGTGTGTGACATTCGGGTTGCTCCTAGCTAGACTGTGGGAGGCCTGCAGACTCTTAACGGCTTTCACACGGGCACAAAATGTCTGCTGCACATGATGAACACTTCAGTCCATCTGATGTGGAGTCTGTTACTCTACAGTGTTCAGAAAATAGAAGATTAATTCACTGATGGCCAGAATTGTCCGATTTTTATGTAAAGAAAATGCTACATGTTTATGGCACATCCATGTATCCATATACATTCCTTTATGAGCTTGTACAACTTACCCCATCATTTATAAACAAGCAATACAAAGTAAAATATGTAACTTTCTCATGGACTTTCAGTCCTTGAATCCATAGCTTTGGCAGTGTCAAGTTGTTGAAATTGCGTATTGTGCTTCCATGGTGTCATGGTTTTCACCTTTAGGCAACTGCATTTTATTTTCAGTTTACAGTCAAACTATTATGTTCAGTAATTTATACATTTTAGGTACATGTCAGATGAGGCTAATGTGCTTTCAGATGGAGGAAGGACCTGTCTTTTGTTTACATCCCAATGGTGGCTATAGTTGTCCTTCTGAAAAGTCATCTGTGGTAAATCTACTCCCATTCTTTTCTTATTTGTGTGAGTTTCAGTATTGATCGTTGAGGTTCGTTATTACGTAGGAATGATTGGTCTTTGTCTCCAGTGCCCAATGCCAACCTTCTCTCTAAGATCGTTTGAAGATACCTAAATTTAACTTCAGTCTATATAGCTTTCATCATTTTACAGATCATGGTAATGTCATGCTTCACAATTCAGCTTAAAATGGGTGGTGCTTTTTTGAGAACATTGCTGTCTTTCCTCCATTTGTTGTCTCAGCCTCTCTTCTGTGGGAATTCCATATGGTACAGTAACTCCATTAAGTATCAGGTTTTAAAGCTGTAAGTTTATCATAATTCAGCGGTCCTTTCTCTCTCTTTATTTCTCTTTCTCTGTCTCTGTCTGTGACAAATAAAAAGGTGGGAAAATACTCGGCAAGTCTGCCCACGGCTCTGAAATCCTCTGTTTAACCACGGAACGCATCAAAGAAATGCTCTAAAAACCTCTTCTGTGTCATCTGACTAATTTTGATAGTGAAAATGCACAGTAAACCCTATATTTAGTATTTTTACAATACAAGCATGCTGTCATGTTTGCTGTTAAATAAAGAAATGGGTCAAATGATCTGTTTACTGTAAGAGTTGTTTATTTGATTTGGAAACAAATTCACACTTAACAAACCCAGTACAAATTGTTGACCTAAATCATTACTTTTTTTAAATGTATATTTCTTCATGAATAACAGCTAATTGTATTCTATGAAAAACTGAAGTGTTTGTTATTTTTGTTGAAGGCCTCAAAGTTTTTGTTAGGCCTTAACTTTGAATATTTATTAATAAGTCAAAAGTTGACAAGATCAGCATTCATTAGGAAATTGTGTAATAAACTGTAGTAGCTCATTAATATTGTAACCTATTTGTGTTAGACTTGTTTTTATATAAATACATCCAGAAGTCATTCTGAAACTATGATGGCTGGGGTGATAATATTACAGGCGCTCAGGGGAAATTTGCCTCATGAAATGTTCTTTCACAACCCACTCAGTTTCGATAGGAAAAATCGTTAACCTTTTCAGCAACAACAAATGCCTATCAAAAAAAACAAGTGCAACATATTTTAAGGCTCAATTTATTTATTTTTACCAGAGACGCAGACTACTGGTGGAAATGATTGGTTCACAAAATAATGCATGGTAATCTAATGTATACATCTACCATCCAAACACAGACTTAGTTCATCACAAATTAGTTGTAGACTATCATGTAGACTACTGTATGTGTTGGTTTCCTGTAATATTTAGATTACTCCACGGTATAATTGAATTGTACGTAGTTCTAGTTTTCTGGATTAGTTGAAAGTGTACTTGGTTGTAGAATCTGGACTCCCTGCTTTCATGACCATAAAGAAGGCACATTACACATTTAGTTGTAAGTGTTTTCGTTGTTTTTGTCATGAGTAAAGTGTATACAGTATCCTGTATTATTGTGACGGCTGTCAGTTTAGTGTACAGTGTAATGTTAGTGAGTGGCAAATATTTCCACAGTGTGTTTGTTTTAAAGCTTAGTCCTGTCACTCGTTTCACCTGTCCAGGCCTCTTTATCTCCTCAGATTACCATTAGTCTGAGTGTGTGATTATTTCTGTGTGAGAAATACTTCTTAAACTCCTGTTACCTCAACTGTAATATTTTGCAATTCAAATCAGAAATATGCATTATTTGCATAGCTATAACCTCTTCATTAAGTTTGCTGCTGTATATCTTCAGTGCTGTCCTGTGTGTGGGAATGTGTTTCTCTTCAAATGGACACTGGTCATTTGTATCTGTTGTATATGGTTTTGATGGGGATATGACGTCTAAGTCTCATATTGGAAATCCTTGTAAAACATGGGCCCGGTGTAATATGCCCTAAATAATAGACAGACACAGGGCACAATGGTTAATCAATGTGTGTGTATATGTTAGGACTTGCTATATGCTTTCTTACAAAGGAAAGGTATGTTGAAAATGGAAACATTACAGGATTTGGACTTGTTCTTTAGCTGTTCTGAACCAATGCAGATATTAGCATCTTACTTCCTGTTTGAAGCTGTTTTGTTTACATTGATGTTGCTATTTTTAAATGATTTAGGCATACAACTTATTCAAAAAATGTATTGGTTTGTTTTGTTGTTTTTCCTCATCCTCTTTTTGAGTATACTACAAAACCCCAAATAATACAGTGTGACTCTGTTAATGAATAGATTCTGACCACAACCCAGGAACCCAGCGTATATGTTTTTCTTTGTCAGTTGAAGCAGAATTAAATGTGTGTTTGCTCATAGTCTGTGTGTGTTTACACACATACACCTATACTTAGATGACTGTCTACCGGAATTGCTTTGTAAAAACAAATGCTATTTTCTATATATGTAGTGTATCTCTGTCACTACATTATCTTTTCACTCTGACATGTATATGATTAATGCCCATGCGATGGCTTTTCTCTGACACACTCCCAACTGACAATCTCCCAGACTGCCTTAGCCATGTAATTTACACCTCAAATTCAACTCCACAAAGTTATTGACCTTCAGTGAATCACTTTTGTGTCTGACTAATTCCAATAGCACTTTGCGTTCAGTAAATACAGACATAGGGCTAATTTGAGTTTCTGTCCTCTTGTTTCAGTGTCTGTTTACAACGTGTGTTGGAGAAAAGAAGAGGAGAAGATCGGAGAGAAGTATAGTGGCGGAACGGTCACTCTCTCCTGCAGGGCATGTAGGGTAAAGTAACTACACCTGTTAATGATGAACGGAAATGTTCAGATCAGTGTGTGATTAAAAAATGTTTGCAAGTTTAGTCAACCTCCTGCCAGCCCCCGCAAAGCCACTCTGAGTTGGCCTGCCGCATGTGTGAGTCGTTCAGACAATGTACAGGAGACATTTACTAATCACCCCGCAAACCATCCCAACCACATAATGGATGGAAGCATGTCTGGGTTTTTCCCCTCTTTCTCTACGAGATTAATTCACTTAAGTGGAGCTTATCCATTAAGTAGCCATGGATGATCAATAGCTGTCATCCATAGCAGAGTGAACAAAGTACTGGCTGCCATGATCTCTTAGCCTGGGTGCTGGTGTCAATGCTGTGCTCCTACGTTAGCTCACTCACCACATCTGTCTGTCAGGCTAAATAACAAGACAGAGAGAGAGAGTGTACACTTCAAAGATGAGACAGGGACCTTGTTAGTGACCTTGTTATACTGTAGAGTGAATCTGCTATATGTGCTATATGTGACCCTGTTTTGGAAACAGGATCACAACAGTTCCTAGTCAATGTACTGTAACTGCTTTCAAAGCCATAAAATGGTCATTGGGCAGAAATCGGCCTGAGAAAATGTGCATTTCAGGCAGTTAAACACTGCTGTTAGACTGGTTGTTTTTCGTGGCTTATTATGACAAGTGTGTGTGAGTGCATGCAAATCACTTTTTTTGTGGTGCATCTTTTCTGGAAGGTTAACTGGTGGTTCTTAGAACAATTTAAATAATGCACACTTTTTTTGTTGTAATGGGGGATGCTTTAGATAAAAACACTGTGTTTTTGATGAGAGGGAGCTTGCAAAGTGTGGTTTGCTTTTATTGTTGTGGGTGGGTTTCTCTTCATTTGATCAAAGATAGCGAAACAAAAGATGAGTGAATCACCTAAAACCTTTTGTTTTACCATCTGCTCTCTTTCTCTCTCTCTCCCTTTGCTGGTCTTTCATACAACAACGTGTGTTTAGAAATTGGATCAATTGTGTGGTATAGTCATTATTTATTTAGATAATATCTGATCATGTATTTTTAAGGTTATTCATATTTTATATTATATATGAATATTTTCCTCTAGATCTTTATGAAGTTTCACATTTTATTAGTCGTATGTTTGGGATATATATAGTATACGGCGTCCAACTAAATGCTCACTTGCAGGTTCCTTCTTGACAATGCAACAACAATAAGAAATAATAAAAGATAAGAATACAAACATAAAGTAAATGCCTCAGTAGAATAGAAATCAACATTGTAGAATAAGTATAATACAGAAAGGCACAATTTATAATCCAATATTTATACATGTTTTGGTGAAAGGGGGATTGGGATGCAAGTGTTTAAATTGTGCAGTATTTAGCAATAATAATAAGAGTCTAGTAGCAGCATTTGTCATGTGTGTGTAGTATGAATTTATTTATGTGTGTGTGTGTGTGTGTGTGTGTGTGTGTGTGTGCCAGTCAAACATTTGGACACACCTTCTCCTTCAGGAGTTTTTCTTTATTTTGACAATTTTCTACATGGCAGAATAATACATCAAAACAATGAAATAACACAGATGGTATCATGTAGAAACCAAAAAAGTGTTAAATAAAAAATGATTTTAGATTCTTCAAAGTAGCCATCCATTGCCTTGATGGCAGCTTTGCACACTCTTGACATTCTGGTGAAGATGGCTCAGTACATCACTGGGACCGTGCTTCCACCCATCCAGGACATCTTCTCAAAACGGTGCCTGGGGAAGGCCAGCAGTATCATCAAGGACCCCACACACCACAGCCATAAGCTGTTCACTCCCTTATCGTCAGGCAGACGGTATCAGAGCATGAGGATTGGGGCATGTTCCCTCCTCTGCTTTATGAAGTCAACAATCAACTCCTTTGTTAAGCTGACATTGAGGGAGAAGTTGTTGTCCTGGCACCACAATGCCAGTTAATTTACCTCCTCCCTATAGGCTGACTCGTCGTTGTTGGTTATCAGGCCTACAACCGCGGTGTCGTCAACAAACTTGATGATGGAGTTGGTGTAGTCGTGGGTGACCGGGAGTACAGTAGAGGGTTGAGGACACAACCCAGGGGGGCCCCTGTGTTAAAGCCTTCCACATGTTTTGAGTCAGCTGGCGCCTAGCTGAACATAGGTGCACTGAGCGAGTATGCTTGCATACTCCCTTAAAAGACATTCACTTGAATACACCAGTATACATTTCTTCAAAATAGTCTAAATTAATGTAAGATAACTCAAAAAATCGGTCATTAATTTCGAAAAAAAATTGTCGAAGGGATCTTAGTTGGTCAAATTTACAATTAACTAATTTTGCAAGTGAAACATATTGCATGAAAACGATTTGTCTCTCTTTGAATGACAACAAACACTTAATTGAAGAATCGCTACTGTTGACCAATCATCGACAAAGGGGTGTAGACTTCGGCTACTGAATTTGGCTTGCCTCGAATTTTGTTTGTGTGCACAAACTGGAAAAACCCTTGCCGAAGACCAAACCTAACAAAATCTTCACAAAATGTCGTCAGAATATATGCACAAACTGTTCTGAACTGTTTCGGAAGCATGGGAAGCATGCAGATGCCTTAATAATCAGTGTGGAGGGGTGTTGTTGAAAGGGGGTTTTCTGTGAAAGGCAGCCGTTCCAATGACTTAATTCAGTGCAGAAAATGTTGTTGTCACCTTTGATCCTGAACCAGTTAATACATCAGTGTGAAAAGTATGTCTCTAACATGCTAAATTATAAGATGCATTGTATCAAGCTGGACGACAAAGCTCTCTAGTCTTTAATCAATCTTTGTGATATAGTGTCTGTACAATAAATAATTCATGACACTTTCTCTGTCCTGAGGAATGTGGTCATGATGAATGACTGCTCTTGTTGTGGAAAATGTCTCTGACATCCATTTTAAAGTATACAAATCCCTCTTTCCATGGCAGGATGATAAACAGCACACTGAAAACACGTTTAAAACTCTAAATCTCTGTGTTCTAATTTTTGCAGTGTATAGCGACACATTGGGTTATAAATGGAGGTTTTTCATTTATTGTTGACTTTTTAAGGCCTCTTTAATCATAACGTCCACCTGCGATGTGTTTAGGTGCCCTGATAAATGTGTCTTGTGTAGGAGAGCCTGTCGTCAGTTGGGGTTACGTGGCAGTGAATGGGACTACTCTCTGTCTATGACACACACTAAGTAATGTTGCTATTTTTCACTTTGGGCCGGCCATTTTAAGCGTGTCTATGTGGGACTTGACATTATTATTGTGTGCTGCAGCATCTTTCTGGATGCTTTGTAATGAACACAGGACACAGCCACACGAATGCTCATGTATTTCGGTGTTTTACTCTATAAGATTAGCGCAGTAAGGAATAGATCACATGAGTTGCAAAACTGCTCATCTAAAATGTAAAGCAGTAGTGTATTTCTCTCAAACTTGAAGGGACGGTTTCACGGACATAGATAAGCCTGTGTTTTAACTAAATTACACTTCAATCCAGACCACTGAAATGTGGTTGCATGAACATGATTTAAATACACTCCTACTCACTGGTCCTCAATCGACTAAATTAGGGGGAAAAAAATCCAATCTATGACTGTGAAACAAACCCAAAATGTCTTAGGTCTCTGAGCAGAGTGTGGTGGCCCACCAGTGTTTGTGGCACAGTGAATAGCCATCTCAGGTTTCATCCTCATAGACCGTGCCTTCCTACCAACAACCTCTCTGCTTTTTATCTGTTTAGTCACGGTCAACCCTCACGGTCCAGTTAAAACCAGAGCACCCAACCACAGCTCCTCTGACCAGTGTTTCAAACAAAGTCAAAGTACATTTTAAACCAACAGGAGATTCTCTTTGGGATGGAAATCCAGGTGTTTTCTTTTTACTTGAAATCATAGCTTGTATTCCCTTTGTAAACATTTTCCCATACAGTGAGAACTGACATTACATCAAAAATACAAACCCAATTGCCCTGGAAAGGATGTATTGTCCTGTTCAGCAATACAATTATTTTCTAAAATGCCTTTATTAGTATGGCATGTTCAATAGAAACAAAGTTTTTTAAAAACAATGCATTTTGGCTGCATGGCCTTCGTCAGGGAGTACAAAAAAAAGGAATACAATGTCCTCTTTTGAACAGCTTTAAAAAAAAGAAAAAAAAAAAGGTTGTTTCTATTGAACATGCCATACTAATAAAGGCATTTTAATTAATTATATGAAGAGTGCCTTGGTCCTTTCTTTTTGATGACCAATGTACCCCTTTTACCAAAGAGCACCTTCTGTCTACCAAAATGTACTATTGTGTACCTTAGTAGTGCTTCCCTTCCTCCTCTTTCTACTAATACAATTTTATTTGAAAAGATAAATAAGAAATTTAGATTAAGCTTCTTTTTATATTTTATGAAAGGTTGTGCTTTCCGTCTAATCTGAGGTTTTGCTCAAGTCTCTGTTTACACGCGTTTACAATACTTGACTGAGGATGTGGGTTTTCAGACAACTTTCTGTCAATAGCTAATAAGAGCGTGGTGATAGTAGGTGGTACTTGGGAGCAACAAATAACACCCTGTGGTGTATGAGCAAGTCAGAAGCAGAAACGGATCATGAAAATACATGACACATAAACTTGGATTTTTTTTTTCCAATGGTGTAATGCAAATAATATTGTTTAGAATCTACGAGAATTATATGCACTATTTTCTGCTAAATGTAAGGATTGATTTAGTTATATAAATATTGTTGTTTGGTAATAGCACTATAAGTAGAGAGTGGGACATAGTTATCGTATAAGTAGAGATTAAGTACCAACTTGAGTGAAGCTAGATCAAAACATGTTACACATGAAAAATAACACATCATATTATTGCGTCATATAAACAACACAAGGCCTTTTTATAGGATAATGATATCAAGGTTGGATTTTCTGTTTACAGTAGTTATCTGCCCCTGGATACAATGTGTCTATCATCTATTTATTTGCCCTTATTTCTCTCTTCCACTTTAGATTGAGATGGATGAGACAGAGGTGAGATGGCATTGAGACCGAGGTGAGATGAACTACCCTGTTTGAAATGATCTTGTGAGGACACTGAGACAGAAGCCAGACTTCTTAGTTAGATCCCACCGGCTCAGCCTGTCTCATACTGTACCTTGGCAGGTGGGAACCCAATAATTTAGTTTGAACTATAATATGTATTACTGTATGTACATTTCACTTTTCAGGCATTATAAAAAAAGATAATGTCTGGGTATCACAAGGATATGATATCATTAATTGACAAGTGCATTTTGGTTTAGAAAAATATTTGATTGAAAGGATCCACTCAGAGGACCCCAACGCATTGAAATCAAATACCTAAATTCTATATTTTTAAAACACTTTTTTGATGTATTCCCTGGTTTACTGTACTATTGCCTTTATCCTATATGTAATATGATGGACTGTATATATCCCTTCCATACATAGACCAAAATCCCCAAAAATGTACCATGCCAGATTTTTCATAGATCTGAAAGGCATAGGATGCACAAAAACATGGTCAATTAAAATCCACCTAAAGACCTAGTCATGGGGTGGCAGGTAGTTTAGTGGTTAGAGCGTTGGGCCAGTAACCGAAAGGTTGCTAGATTGAATCCCCGAGCTGACAAGGTAAAACTCTGTCGTTCTGCCTCTGAACATGGCAGTTAACAAACTGTTCCTAGGCCATCATTGTAAATAGGAATTTGTTCTTACCTGGCTTGCCTAGTAAAATAAGACAGACCCTGTAACCGAAATACAGGTATGGGTTATGTGTGAATGGTTCCCTGCTTTTTGTAAGTAAATTCATCAACACTTCTATTGTTTAACACCTACCTAATTTGAAATACAAAACAGCCCCTATGGTTTAAGAACATCCCCCGACCCTCCCAATTTGCCACTTACCCACTGATATGTATAATACAGTGGAGGCTGCTGAGGGGAGGACAGCTCATAATAATGGCTGGAAGGGAGCGAATGGAATGGCATCAAACACATGTTTGATGTTTTTGACACCATTCCACTAATTCCGCTTCTGCCACTATCACAAGCCCGTCCTCCCCAATTAAGGTGCCACCAACCTCCTGTGGTATAATAGCAGTATACCTGCATATAAGTGATAAATAAGGGGCTGTTTGAAAGGGGGTCACATAAACATGGCCTTATATTTTTTACAGGTTGGTGTTTTTTTTTGTTATTTCCTGTGTGATCGTGTCATGTGGCTCTTCATAACTTGTCCTTTCCTGACACTCTGGGGACCCTGTCAATTAGCTGTATTCTGTTTATATTTCCTCCCACTAGAACACCTGGCAAACAATTACTCTACTGTTAAAGCAGGAGGGAGTTTTTGGACAAAGCACCTCATAGCTCCCAAGTGATGACATAGGTCTGTTAAATGGCTCTAAAGCTGTTTTTGTGTTAAAAAGAGAGCCTCTTTGCAGACTTTTGTCTTTGAAAGGCATTGCCTGAGGCTCAAATACTACGAGGCTGCCTGTTAATGACTTGTCAAGAGAGGGAGGGGAATAGCTGGAGACAGGAGATCATGCTAAGCTCTGCTGGGTTTTCCTAATTGCAGTTGTGATTCCTTGTTAAGGGCGATTTGTTGAAGTTTAGTCCTTGACGTCTCAAAATGGTTCTGTACCTTTGACATAAACAACAATAAATTATTTGAAACTAAGGACGTTGTCTGACTTGAGTTTTTTGTTTTATATGGACAAATATAAATGTTTTAAATCATTTTAAGAAGCATAAATTCCCCCTGAAGTGCCAAAAGGGCAAATACATTTTCTTCATGAATGGTGTCTAAAGGCTAAAGTCTTCTGTAGTTGACAGGGAATCACTCTTGACTTTGAGCTCAGTTCTGAAGTCCTTTGAAGTCTTTGAAAGAATGATTAGTGATCCCATGTCCACTCAAATTACTCAAAATAAACACTCTTCCAATGAAGATACTGTCATTTTCTGTCACAAGCTGCACACTGGGGTGTTTGAGGTCATGAAGGTCAGCAACTGGGGTTATCTGTGGTCACAAAATGTGTCTTTAAGTCATGAAAAGGGTTAGTCTGATTCAGGATGAATTAGATAGGGTGTTAAAAGTGAATCTGACAGTGGTAGACATGGGTAGTTGAGGTCATGAACAGGGGTTCCCCAGGGGGTGAGATTGGGTCATGACCAAGGTTGTGACTGGGTGAGGTAGGGACAGCCACAGCTGGCTCTAGTATAATGCGGGGTAAGCAGTTATCTATCTATCCCAGGCTATAAATGGGTTATCTCCAGTACAGCAGAGTAGAGTGTCTTATCGGGCACCTGGTAATGCCCAACTCCTATACAGTTTGTCTATGATATGATGCTGAAGACAGCCTTATACAATAGACTTACAGCTATCACCAGGTATAACTGATGTTTTATAGCCCAAGTTCATTCTTATTAGGACTGTTTTATGGCTAATTTGTGTCATGACATGTTTCAATGTTTATGGCCAAAGTCCAGAATTGAATCAAAACTGGTTTATCGGGTAAGGCAATACAACATTATCACGTAGGATTTTGGGTGTTGTCATTGGTCAGGCCTCAGAATGTTAATCAATCAGTGAACTTTCAGACAGAACATACCCTGGATACACCTGGCTCCACATAACGTCACAGAGGGTGATGAACAAGCACAATTGCCCAATAAAATACTGTGTGGTTGCCTTATTCAGTACGTGTTAATTTTGATTAAATTGAGATGCTTCTACACAGCTTTTTAAACGAATGTTTCTCATGTTTCTTGAATATGGTATTAGGTTATTAGCGTTGCCGTATAATCGGGGATTCAAGAGAATTTGTGACTTTTTTGTTACTCTCATTATACTTTACGGTCAGGATGATGAAGAAAATGCTAGTTGTCAAGACAATGTATCTTTGGCATAACACAGTTTTCTTTTTACATGATTACATCTGTCTGTGTTCCCTCTAACAACTCTGGTGACTCAGTGAAAATGCAGGAAGTTGTGGTACTTCCATAGTTATGTACTGTATGTCTCTGAGATTTCTGTACAGCTTAGTTTCTACCCCTCCTTGCCCCTCTCCTTCCTTGCAATGGACACTCACCAAATTACCAACTTCTATCAGTTAACTGCTTGCTTAGCTACATTCATTTGCATCATATACCTTTTTGTATAAATCCCCAAACTAATATTACATGTAATAAAAAATGGCGTTTAATTGTGTTGAATGCTTGTCGACAGTAGTGTGTCAAGATCAACAGAGCGTAGAATGTGTCTGGAGCGACACACACCGACCTGCAGGAGCCAGGGCGCACGTGATGCACGTCGGATGAATATCTGTTTACAAGCCACTGAAAGCCGCCACACAAAGGCTGGAGTGACTCATGGCAATCAGAGACACAGGCTGTTATACTAGCTCCTTTTCTGCCAATGTTATTGTCGCCTTACTTGGGCTCACCCAGGGGCGCTAGTCTGAAGGTACACATGGTACAGTTGCAATGGGGAAGTAGCACATTTAACTTGTTTATTTATGTGAGCATGTATGTACTGAGTGTTCACTGTGTGTGCCTTTTACTGGGTGTTTACTCTGTGTGCCTGTGTTTTATTTGTATCTGTTTAATTTGTTACTATATTCCTTTCTGAAATACTAACTATATCCCCAGGTCATCACTCTGAGACGGCCCGTCTGCCTTTTGTTCCTTCATGTCCGAACTAGCTACAGTTACAGTGGCAGGCAGATAGAGTGAGCGTCTGAACAGTTTCTGTCTGACACTCGTGAGCATGCTCAGTAGTGCCTCAGGGTGCAAGCTCTACAATGTACAGACAGGGTTACGCCCAGACATGTTGAGCAGTCGGTAGCTCACTCCCCCGGTTTAATGCTCTGTCCAGCAATATCAACACAGCCTTGTTGCTATCTGGGCCAATTGCTGCTCAGCTATAATGTTCCTTATTGAACCATTTGTTCTGTATAGCCAGTTACTTCATTTACTTCCAGTCAGCACCCATTAACCACACTGACCCTTCATTCATCCACTTATCATAACCTTATGACACAGTCCCCCACACCCTAATCAACAGGCATCCTATTATGTAGAAACCTGCTAATAGTCTGTTACAGAATGTAGTCTATATTCACTCATAGGCCTGTTTAGCCTCACTATTACCCAGTGCAGCATAGCCTCTTGTACATAATTCAGTGTTACTTCAACACCTCCCCTTCACCCCTGTACCCCTCCAACACTGGCCCTTAACACTGTAATCTCTCCCTTTCTACCACGTTTTTTTTTAAGGCTTCTCTTTAACAAGTATAATTTTTTTGTGTGATACAAAATTAGAACTTAAGGTGGAATTGTCAGGAACTGAAATAAAAAGGAGATGCTAACAGAACTGTTTGACAACTGATGACATATCCTTTACTCTCAGCACTGTACCAATACATCGATGATCCTTCTCGGACCCCAAGATTATATCCCTGCAATAAATACTATATTCCCAATGTGATAATATTAGTCTGTTCAAAACTGTTTGGTTCCTGCTTGCCTAGGACAACTCCATAGCAGTGAACGCAGCCATGACCTCTTCCCCACAACCGCTAACTCATCATTAGTCCACCATTAGAACTCTGGGTGGTAACACATGTTGCCCACTGATTACTTTTGCTTGACAACAAGTGCTTTGCCAGTGAGGTATATAACAAAGAGGCTTTAACATTGAACTTGGGATCAAACACTGATTAGAAATCAGATTTGAACCATGCTGAGTGTCAGGAGAACATAGTCTCATACAGGTGTCTGGGGAGTTCAACTTGATAAGAACTCTGGCAGTGGTTCCCTTGTTTGGATAAATTGTTAGATAGTCTAGTCTCATTTCAGGGATGTGACTTTGAACAGGGTTGGGTTGTCAGGACTGGGTTGTGATAGTCAGATTCAAGGTGCGGGTAACTGGGGGGGGGATGAGATGCTGACTAGACTCTTTTGTTTTGCCAAAGTGCTCCTCGGCTGTTGGAAGGCATGGTGGTGAGAGCAGATAGAAGATAGCAGAGTGGAGCTCCTGGCTGTCTGTCTCTTACCCCAGCATGGAAGACAGCACGATCCCTCATTACCCGTCAACCAACACCACACCAACTCTTTCACTTTGTGGCTGAGCAACACCTGAGGAGGCATCTACTGTAGTTTTGTTTTTGTTTCTTGCTTGTTAGAATACAAGGAAGAGTTGATGGAATCTAAGTAGATTCTCACTCTCATTGGATTTAAAAATAAGCAGTGTATTGTAATCCTAAAATGAAACAAAAAAGCAGAAGTTTGTAACCACTGGAACTTTAAATGTCCACCAGTATGACATTGCTGTTTGCATGGATTACAGTCCATTAATTACACCATTGCACCATCCACAGGAGCATTTGTACTACAATCATGGCATTTTGAATTAGATGCACAGATAAATCGGACATATCTAATTCAAGAATTCTTAGAACAGCCTAATATTCTTCAAACAGCATATGAAAGGTTAGTTACGTTGTTGTCTCTGGTTAAAAGGAGAAGCTCTGTGTTGCTGAGAGAAGAGGAGGCACACAACCTCAGTCAACTAGTTTCAGTGACAGGGCCTGTTGACTTATGGGAGGACTCTTTCCTGTTCAGATGGCAGTCATTTTGATTGTGCACTCACAGGGAAAAATGCAGAGTCATGTAACAAAATAAACTCATTTAACAAATAAAGTCTTGTATTAGGAAATGAACAATGATTTTTTTTTAAATACAGATTCAGCAAAGCAGACAGAATGAAATATTACAGAAGGCCTATTTCATATCATAAATATGTTTGAATTTATAAGAAAACAGAAAGCAGATATATGAGATTGTGATGGTAGACTTTCATCCCTGAGCTCAGCTACAGAAACTAACTATCACAGGATCTGACCAACTCTCATTATATACCTGCATTGAAATAGACCAGCCAATCACAGGTGAGAAGACTGACAGGTAAGATGACTCACCACCGTAAGAATAACTCACAATGACAAGCATAGTGTTCTGAGAGACTTTCCAATGGGAAACAAATACAATACAAGGATATCAGATAAGGTGCTGAATTGGAAGATTAATGAGAAGCATTCCAAATGTCTTTGTCAAACAAGCTGAAACATTCATCGTATCAAAGCAAAGCATTCAAATCCCAAACTAGACATTAGTCAGTTTATTTGAAGCAGGATGTTCATGTGAGAGCTCCCTGATGGGAGGGATGTGTGTTGAGAGAGTGAGGCACCATGTTTAGTGACTAATATCTCAGCAAAGTACTGAGGACTGTAAGACTGATGACTTAGAGCCTTGGGGCAGGAGAGGCTTTCTGTGGTTAGAGGTGTAAGGCTGTAAGGATCTGACAGCGGTGGGACATCTGCCTTTACCATCGGTCCCATTAGCCAATGTACAATCATTGGATAAAAAAATAGATGAGCTACGAGCACATATATCCTACCAACGGGACATTAAAAACCGTAATGTCTTATGTTTCACCGACTCATGGCTGAACAACGACATGAATAACATACAGCTGGCGGATTTTACACTTTTTCGTCAGGATAGAACAGATGCCTCTGGTAAGACAAGGGGTGGTGGTCTGTGTATATTTGTAAACAACAGCTGGTGCACAAAATCTAAGGAAGTCTTGAGGTTTTCTTCGCCTGAGTTAGAGTATCTCATGATAAGCTGTAGACCACACTATTTACCAAGAGAGTTTTCATCTATATTCTTCGTAGCTGTCTATTTACCACCACAAACCGATGCTGGCACTAAGACCGCACTCAATGAGCTGTATACGGCCATAAGCAAACAGGAAAACGTTCATCCAGAGGTGGCACTCCTAGTGGCCGGGGACTTTAATGCAGGGAAACTTATTGTTTTACCTAATTTCTACCAGCATGTTAAATGTGCAACCTGAGGGGAAAAACTCTAGACCACCTTTACTCCACACACAGAGCTCTCACAAAGCTTTCCCTCTCCCTCCATTTGGCAAATCTGACCATAATTCTATCCTCCTGATTCTTGCTTACAAGAAAAAACTAAAGCAGGAAGCACCAGTGACTCAGTCAATGAAAAAGTGGTCAGATGAAGCAGATGCTAAGCTACAGGCCCGTTTTGCTAACATAGACTGGAATATGTTCTATACTCGCTTTGAGACAAGTAACTCTGAAACATGAATGAGAGCATCAGCTGTTCCGGACGACTGTGTGATCATGCTTTCCATAGCTGATGAGAGAAAGACCTTTAAACAGGTCAACATTCACAAGGCCGCAGGGCCAGATTACCAGGACGTGTACTCCGAGTATGCCCTAACCAACTGGGAAGTTGGTCCCTGACTGAGTCTGTAATACCAACATGTTTCAAGCAGACCACCATAGTCCTTGTGCCCTAAGGTAACCTGCCTAAATTACTACCGACCTGTAGCACTCACATCTGTAGCCATGAAGTGCATTGAAAGGCGGGTCATTGCTCACATCAACACCATTATCCCAGAAACCCTAGACCCACTCCAATTTTCATACCGCCCCAACAGATCCACAGATGATGCAATACCTATTGCACTCCACACTGCCCTTTCCCAACAGGACAAAAATAATACCTATGTGAGAATGCTATTCATTGACTACAGCTCAGTGTTCAACACTATAGTGCCCTCAAAGCTCATCACTAAACTAAGGATCCTGGGACTAAACACCTCCCTCTGCAACTGGATCCTGGACTTCCTGAAGGGCCGCCCCCCAGGTAGTAAAGGGTGGATAACAGCACATCCGCCACGCTGATCCTCAACATGGGGGGCCCCTCAGGGGTGCATGCTCAGTCCCCTCCTGTACTCCCTGTTCAATAATGACTGCATGGCCAGGCCTATAGGGAGGAGGTCAGAGACCTGGTCGTGTGGTGCCAGGACAACAACCTCTCCCTCAACATGATCAAGGCAAAGGAGATGATTGTGGACTACAGGAAAATGAGGACTGAGCATGCCCCCATTCTCATCAAAGGTGCTGTAGTGGAGCAGGTTGAGAGCTTCAAGTTCCTTGGTGTCCACATCACCAACAAACTATCGTGGTCCAAACACACCAAGACAGTTGCGAAAAGGGCACGACAAAGCCTATTCCCCCTAAGGAGACTAAAAAGATTTGTCAATGGTCCTCAGATCCTCAATAAGAAATCTGCACCATCGAGAGCATCCCAACTGTTTGCATCACTTCCTGGTATGGCAACTGCTCAGCCTCCAACCGCAAGGCCCTACAGAGGGTAGTGCGTACGGCCCAGCACATCACTGGGGCCAAGCTTCCTGCCATCCAGGACCTCTATATCAGGTGGTGTCAGAGGAAGGCCCTAAAAATTGTCAAAGACTCCAGCCACCCTAGTCATAGACTGTTCTCTCAGCTACACCAAGGCAAGCGGTACCGGACCGCCAAGTCTAGGACAAAAAGGCTTCTCAACAGCTTCTACCCCCAAGCCATAAGACTCCTGAACATCTAATCAAATGGCTACCCAGACAATTTGCATTGCACCCCTTTTTTATGCTGCTCCTACACTCTGTTTATAACATATGCACAGTCATTTTAACTCAACCTACATGTACATATTACATCAATTACCTCGACTAACCGGTGCCCCCGCATATTGACTCCGTACCTGTACCCCCTGTATATAGCCTCGCTATTGTTATTTTACTGCTGCTCTTTAATTACTTCTTACTTTCTTTTTTTTACTTATATATTATATATATATATTCAAGTTTGCATATTTATGCTGTCCTTTTTTTCTGTCATAGTTGAAGCGTACCTATGATGAAAATTACAGGCCTCTCTCATCTTTTTAAGTGGGAGACATGCACAATTGGTGGCTGACTAAATACTTTTTTGCCCCACTGTACCTACCTCATCCCCATACTGTTTTTATTTATTTACTTTTCTGCTCTTTTGCACACCAGTATATCTACCTGCACATGACCATCTGATCATTTATCACTCCAGTGTTAATCTGCTAAATTGTAATTTTTCACTCCTATGGCCTATTTATTGCCTACCTCCTCATGCCTTTTGCACACAATGTATATAGACTCTTTTTTTCTACTCTGTTATTTACTTGTTTATTGTTTACTCCATGTGGAACTCTGTGTTTTTGTCTGTTCACACTGCTATGCTTTATCTTGGCCAGGTCACAGTTGTAAATGAGAACTTGTTCTCAACTAGCCTACCTGGTTAAATAAAGGTGAAATAAAAATTTAAAAAATCTCAGTGCAAGAGGCATTACTACAGACACCCTGGTTCAATTCCAGGCTGTATTACAACTGACCGTGATTGGGAGTCCCACAAGGGTGGCACACAATTGGCCCGGGTTTGGCCAGTGTAGGCTGTCATTGTAAATAATTATTGGTTCTTAACTGACTTGCCTAGTTAAATAATGGTTAAATAAAATAAATAAATAAATTGGACAGAAAAAAATAACTGTTGATGACACATTGTAAGAATCCTGTCAGATAAGTGTTTAGTGATAAAATGTAGCAAGAAGTGGAGGGGCAAGGTGCACAAACAAGTAAAATGGGTGTGAAACTCTAACATAATATTAGCTAACGAGCCAGCCAGCTAGTTAAACAACAATGAACACAGTGCCAAATCATGTCATTACTACCCTGCATGAATACGGCTCTAGGATACAACTAATAACGTCAGCTGGGGAGCCAGCCAGCTAACGCTACACTTTAGCTTGAAATTAAAAAGCTTTGTCAAAACTAGAAATGTGTAATATCTGAAAATGCAGCTAGCTAACGCTAGACTATCTTACCTGGATTCATCATCATGCATGATGAACGCATCTCCCTGTCTGGAATGCCATACCACGGTTGTCCTTAGTTTGAAAATGTAATACAGAGACTCTCTTTAGCTATCATACTCTAATTCCACTGATTCCACTGATTTCAACTTGATCCTCCAGAAAGTACAGAGCAACACTTATGCAGCTCCACTACACAATCCATTTTTTAAAAATCCGCGTTCGACAGGATTACCAACACAGACTGACGAGCTCGAATAGACAGAAGCCTTCTATATGGCAGACCAATCCAAACTCATCTCTCGGCATGTTCAGCCCACTCATTATCTCTGCCAATCATGGCTAATGGGAAGGTTGCTGACTTTTTCTGTGGCTTAACCTACAAGGCTCTTAAGTTAACTATTTTATTTATATTTACAGATGGCATACCCATGTGAATATTTATTGACAAGACATTTCAGCTTCTAATTTTGTATTAATTAGAAAAAAAATTGAAAAGCATAATTCCACTTTGACATTATAGGGTATTGTGTGTAGGCCAGTATTTTGATATGTAAAGGCTCTCCAAACTCGTTTTTTATGTTTTATTAACAAATACTTTCCTAACCCTAAATAATATAGATCAGAGTATGTTTTAATCTACCAATTGGTGCTGAAAAGGAGACAAATATGCGTGTATTTACATGTTTTTTTATTGATCACTAATATTCTGAACTGTTCTCTCCATATATTCTAGTTAGTCTGTAAAGAAAATTCAAATTAAAGGTATACAAAATGTATAGGGTTGGCTTTAGATGAATGTACTGAAACCCCTATTGAATGAAAACTCCAGGAGAAAATCTGTTGGCCAGCAAGTGGGTTTTCAGCAGTTCAATTAAATGTATTCAGCATGCGCAAAGGAACCACGCCTTACAAAGTCCGTTATGCAACTGAATAAAGTAAGTCTGAATATCAACTACTGAGAAGTGCATAGCAAAGGCATAGTATATTGGGTGGGCTATTTACCGATGGACTATGTACAGCTGCAGTGATCGGTTAGCTGCTCAGATAGCAGATGTTTAAAGTTGGTGAGGGAGATAAAAGTCTCCAACTTCAGCAATTTTTGCCATTCGTTCCACTCACAGGCAGCAGAGAACTGGAAGGAAAGGCGGCCAAATGAGGTGTTGGCTTTAGGGATGATCAGTGAGATACACCTGCTGGAGCGCGTGCTATGGGTGGGTGTTGCCATCGTGACCAGTGAACTGAGATAAGGCAGAGCTTTACCTAGCATGGACTTGTAGATGACCTGGAGCCAGTGGGTCTGGCGATGAATATGTAGCGAGGGCCAGCCGACTAGAGCATACAGGTCGCAGTGGTGGGTGGTATATGGTGCTTTAGTAACAAAAGGGATGGCACTGTGATAAACTGCATCCAGTTTGCTGAGAAGAGTATTGGAAGCAATTTTGTAGATAACATCGCCAATGTCGAGGATCGGTAGGATAGTCAGTTTTATTAGGGTTAAGTTTGGCGTGAGTGAATGAAGCTTTGTTGCAAAATAGAAAGCTGACTCTAGATTTGATTTTAGATTGGAGATGTTTGATATGAGTCTGGAAGGAGAGTTTACAGTCTAGCCAGACATCTAGGTACTTATAGATGACCACATATTCTAGGTCGGAACCATCCAGGGTGGTGATGCTAGTCGGGCGTGAGGGTGCAGGCAGCGAACGGTTGAAAAGCATGCATTTGGTTTTACTAGCGTTTAAGAGCAGTTGGAGGCCACGGAAGGTGTGTTGTATGGCATTGAAGCTCGTTTGGAGGTTAGCTAGCACAGTGTCCAAGGAAGGGCCTAGAAGTATACAGAATGGTGTCGTCTGCGTAGAGGTGGATCAGGGAATCGCCCGCAGCAAGAGCAACATCATTGATATATACAGAGAAAAGAGTTGGCCCGAGAATTGAACCCTGTGGCACCCCCATAGAGACTGCCAGAGGACCGGACAACATGCCCTCCGATTTGACACGCTGAACTCTGTCTGCAAAGTAGTTGGTGAACCAGGCAAGGCAGTCATTAGAAAAACCGAGGCTACTGAGTCTGCCGATAAGAATATGGTGATTTACAGAGTCGAAAGCCTTGGCCAGGTCAATGAAGACGGCTGCACAGTACTGTCTTTTATCGATGGCGGTTATGATATTGTTTAGTACCTTGAGCGTGGCTGAGGTGCACCGGCTCGGAAACCGGATTGCACAGTGGAGAAGGTGCGGTGGGATTCGAGATGGTCGGTGATCTGTTTGTTAACTTGGCCTTCGAAGACCTTAGATAGGCAGGGCAGGATGGATATAGGTCTGTAACAGTTTGGGTCCAGGGTGTCTCCCCCTGATGCAGTGTCTTAGACTGCTGCGCCACTCAGACTAAATAAGGACTGAAAATGCATTCTGGTTTCTGCAGTTGCCTAAATAAAACTGTTCAACTTAAACCATTAAACCAAAAATATTGATCATTATCATAACTCGAACCTTAACTCTAACCCTAATCCTAACCCTAGGGCAAGCTGTTTCATTTTTGTTGAAGGTTTGTTGATAGTATGCATCTATTGACAATCTGTAGGGGACTATCTAATTAAAATGGGACCAAAAAGCTTTATTTTTTAATTCAACCCACCTCTGCTGTTTTGGGACTTGCACAATTATGCCCTCAGTGACCTGTGTCTTTTAAACATAATTCCAAAATACAAATACAGACCAGCAGCTCAGCAACCTCGATATGCAGACCAGACCAGACAGTATTTATTTGTCATCTCTCACAACGTGACACACAGTTTCCATGACCCTCCAGATGTGGTTGTCCTCCTTGGTCACACTCTGAAGGGCTCAGAGTCGTGCCAAAGCCCCTTTCCTGGAAACAGCTGCTATCAGAGAAAAGGGCAAGGCAATAAAAGAGCAGGGTGCATGTAAGTATTTGTTCTAGTTCAGTATTACCAGAAGCCCATGGTTTCTCTTCCTCATCTTCTGGGACATGGGGATTCTTCAACCTGAGTCACTGACACTCACAGCCTGAGGTGTCTGTCCCTTTACAGTTTTTGTCTGGTGATTGTCACAGTGTGTTAAATACAGCCCATTCCACATCTCCATGGTTTAGGTTTAGGTTTATTTGAAGATCTTGGTACATATGGTATTAGCAGGTAGCCAAGTGGTTAGAGTGTTGGGCCAGTAACCAAAAGGTTGCTAGATTGAATCCCTGAGCTGACAAGGTAAAATCTGTTGTTCTGCCTCTGAACAAGGCAGTTAACCCCCTGTTCCTAGGCCGTCATTGTAAATAAGAATTTGTTCTTAACTGACTTGCCTAGTTAAATAAAGTAAAAAATATGCAGAAACATACATAAAATACAATGTCATACAATATATACTGAACAAAAATATAAACTCAACATGCAACAATTTATAAGATTTTACAGAGTTACAGTTCAAATAAGGAAAAGGCCCTAGTCTATTGATTTCACATTACAGATACCTTAAAAAAAGGTAGAGGCGTGGACTAGAAATCCAGTCGGTATCTGGTGTGACCTCATGCAGCGCGACACATCTCCTTTGCATAGAGTTGGCTGTTGATTGTGGCCTGTGGAATGTTGTCCAACTCCTCTTCAATGGCTTTAGGAAGTTGCTGGATATTGTCGGGAACTGAAACACGCTGTCGTACACGTCAATCCAGAACATCCCAAACATGCTCAGTGGGTGACATGTCTGGTGAGTATGCATACCATGAAAGAACTGGAACATTTTCATCTTCCAGGAATTGTGTACAGAGCCTTGCGACATGGGGCCGTGCATTATCATGCTGAAACATGAATCTCGTCAGGGTATCTCTGAGCATTCAATTTGCCATCGATAAAATGCAATTGTGTTCGTTGTCTGTAGCTTATGCTTTCCCATAGCATAACCCCACCACCACATGGGGTACTTTGTTCACAACGTTGACATCAGCAGATTGCTCGCCCACACCACCCCATATACGTGGTCTGCGGTTGTGAGGCTGGTTGGACGTACTGCTACATTTTCTAAAACAATGTTGGAGGTGGTTTTTGGTAGAAAAATTAACATAACATTTTCTGGCAACAGCTCTGGGGGACATTCCTACAGTCAGCATGCCAGTTGAACTCTCCCTCACAACTTCTGACATCTGTGGAATTGTGTTGTGTGACAACACACTGCACATTTTAAGAGTGGCCTTTTATTGTCCACAGCACAAGGTCCACCTGTGTAATAATCATGCTGTTAAATCAGCTTCTTGATATGCTACACCTGTCAGGTGGATGGATTATTTTGGCAAAGGAGAAATACTCACTAACAGACATGTAAACAAATGTGTGCACAAAATTTGAGAGAAATAAGCTTTTTGTGCATATGGAACATTTCTGGGATATTTTTCAGTTCTGCCCACACATTTTCTATAGGGTTGAGGTCAGGGCTTTGTGTTGGCCACTCCAATACCTTGACTTTGTTGTCCTTAAGCCATTTTGCAACAACATTGTCCATTTGGAAGACCCATTTGCAACCAAGATTTAACTTCTTGAATGAAGTTTGTGGGCAGAACTGAAAAAGTGTGTGCAAGCAAGGAGGCCTACAAACCTGACTCAGTTACAACAGCTCTGTCAGGAGGAATGGGCCAAAATTCACCCAACTTATTGTGGGAAGCTTGTGGAAGGCTACCCAAAACGTTTGACCCAAGTTAAACAATTTAAAGCCATTGCTACCAAATACTAATTGAATGTGTGTAAACTTCTGACCCACTGGGAATGTGATGAAAGAAATCAAAGCTGAAACAAATCACTCTCTCTACTATTATTCTGACATTTCACATTCTTAAAATAAAGTGGTGATCCTAACTGACCTAAGACAGGGAATTTTTACTATGATTAAATGTCAGGAATTGTGAAAAACTGAGTTTAAACGTATTTGGCTAAGGTGTATGTAAACCTCTGACTTCAACTGTAAGTGGTAGATCCTGGGTTGAACCTCTTTTAGAATGTACCTGATGTGTTCATCCCAGGTCAAGCCAGCTGACACCATTATACCCAGTCGACTGAAAGACTCCACGTGCTCAACTGGATGGGTGTTTACAGCAGCCGATGCTGGAAAGGCCTTGTCAGTAGACACGAAGCAGATGACCATATCCTTGGTTTTCTTTTCTTTCATTTACAGGCAGTTGGTTTTTCCACACAAGTTCAAGTTTGTTTATTCGTCATATACACTTGACATACATTGGGTAAACAGTGCAATGAAATGCTTACTTGCAGTTTCACCTCTCGACAATGCAACAACAATACGAAAAGTAAGTAAGCGAATAAAAGAGCAATACAAACATAAAAAGCTCAATGAATAAACATTTGATAAAAATATAAGAAAAATGAAATACAAGAAGGCACTCAAACAAATTTAAGTAGGTATTGTCACTGCATTGACTGCTGCTTGTGTTTGGCCAGGTAGCTTGCTATGGCACAACTCAGTGAATGTAAGGTCATCAGCGTACATAACAGGGTGGATTCTAGGGTGTTCGTGCATAGCACAAACAGTAGGGGAGAGAGCCCTCCACCCTGGGGAACTCCAGCTGGGACTGGCTGTGGGTTAGAAAGGCATGTTTTCCTCCTCACCCTTCACTTGCGGTTTTCTAGGTCGCTCTTGATAATAAGCCATTGTGAGCGGGACACCTCATGCTCTTGATAGTAAGCAATTGTGAGCGGGACACCTCATGCTCTTGATAGTAAACCATTGTGAGCGGGACACCTCATGCTCTTGATAGTAAACCATTGTGAGTGGGACACCTCATGCTCTTGATAGTAAACCATTGTGAGCGGGACACCTCATGCTCTTGATAGTAAACCATTGTGTCTGGGACACCTCATGCTCTGCTAGCCTGTTAGGGAGGCTGCGAATTTTTCAGCTTTTTGTTAAAAATCGCGCAACATTTCAGCGCCCTGCTACTCATGCCAGGAATATAGTATATGCATATGATTAGTATGTGTGGATAGAAAACACTCAGACGTTTCTAAAACTGGTTACATCACGACTGTGACTATAACAAAACGTGCGTTTCATCGAAAAGTGCAGGAAAATCTGATCACTGAAAATGGAAATAAATATCCATGCGCCACTTCCAGGAATTGTTAAAGGTGAACCGGATTAAATGAGGCCGAGGTTGCAGTACCTACAGCTTCCACACGATGTCTAGAGTCTTGTCATTTGCTTAGGTTTTGATTCTTGGTCAAACCGACCCAAGGGAACCGATTCCCTCCGGCCTCCAACAGGATGTTTTGGTTGAGATTTTTCCGGGCATTTTTTCCAGACGGACACCTATAGAATTTACATCGCCTCCTGATGAATTTTATCGCCTATTAACGTGTACTAATACCTAAAGTTGCATTACAAAAGTATTTCGAAGTGTTTTGTGAAAGTTTATCGTCGACTTTTTTAATTTTTAAAAATGACGTTGCGTTATCAAACTCAGTTTTTTCCTTGATTACACAGTCTTCATAGATCGATATCTAGGCTATATATGGACAGATTTAATCGAAAAAAGACCCAAATAAATGTTTATGGGACATCTAGGAGTGCCAAGAAAGAAGCTCGTCAAAGGTAATGAATGTTTTATATTTTATTTCTGCGTTTTGGGTAGCGCCGGCTACCGCAAAATCTGTCGTGTTAGGTGACGTTGCAGTATTTTGGGGGTACATGCTATCAGATAATAGCTTCTCATGCTTTCGCTGAAAAGCATTTTACAAATCTGACTTGGTGGATAGATTCACAACGAGTGTAGCTTTAATTCACTACCTTGAATGTGTATTTTAATGAAAGTTTAATGAAATTATGAGTTTTATCAAAAACTATAGGTGGCGCTCTGAAATCTGCTGAGTGTTGTTCCTGCATGGGAACAGCATTCTGCATCATCCTTAAGAAGCTAGACTGAGTAGGAGCTAGCCATGGTCTAGTGTCAAATGCTCTGGAAAAGTCTGTACAGGTTACATGAACATCCTGCTTTTGCACTTTGTTTGTTGTAAGGTTTGGTTCAGTTCGGTTCACCTTAGGTCAAAAGTTCAGGAGGATTTAATTGCCTAAGGTAAGTAACATTTGATGTATTTGTTTTGAAGATGCACTTCGATTCCAAAACCTGTGGTGTAAATTACTGCAATAACCACAGATGTTATAATCGTAGGTTTAAACAAACCCTTTGTGCACTCTATGCAGATTACCAATGTTTCAGTACTTGTTTCTCTGGCAGTGATTCAAGGTCTGGTGAAACATAGCACGAGGGGAATACTGACAGGGTAACCACTCATAGTGAATCACTGAGAATCACAACCTGTTTGTTCAGTCACAGAGCACAACTCAGGATTATAGTGAGGAACAACCTATCATCACCGCATGACGCTAGTGGTACATACATAGTATAAAATATAAATTAAATTATATTTTGGTGTGTTCTCTCTGTTGAGCTGTTATTTCAGTGAAAGTGTTATACTACATTTACTGCATAATTAAATACTCTGTAGTTTTAAGTGTCACTGAGCTCTTGACCACAGGATGTGGTTGCAGTGGGTCGTACTCAACTGAACACAAAATGGATCCAAACCTGTGAAATTCATTGTGCCACCAAAAACCATTGATTTTACTGTAGGCTTTTGTTGAGTGTAATGGATACAGAACTGGTTACTTATGCACGGTTACATGCACACAATAATAGGATTATTGTGAATAGTAAGATTAATATAATAACTTGTTTAAAATGCTTACATGCTTTGCAAGAATAATGATTTCCCTAATAGGGTCTTTCTATAAACTAGGGTACCAGTGAGCATTTATTGTAGTGGACTTTTTTTTCTGTGTAACAGTATTTTTTATTGGAATTTCACTATTTTCACCCATATTAAGAGATACAACAACAGAGACAAAGCAACAAAAAAAAACAGCACTCACTTACACATACCTACGTATATATATATACATATATACATGCATATACATATATATACATACATACATACACACACACACACACACACACACACACACACACACACACACACACACACACACACATACACACACATACACACATACACACATACATACATACATACATACATACATACATACATACATACATACATACATACATACATACATACATACATACATACATACATACACACACACACACCCATACATACATACATATATACATACATCATTTTCCTCTTCCCGCTTGGTGCTTCTCTCACCCCATCCCCAACATTGCGTCTCTCAATACATACATTTTAAATAAACTTACAAACAGAAATTAAACAAAAAAACTCAGTTTAAACCAAGAAGTTAGGTTCCACACATGGAACGTACAGTGTAGTTCTGAAATACATAGATCCCGCCATTCTAAGAGAATCCTTGCAGCATAATAGCTGATACCTTAGGTTCTAGGTCATTTAGATAAGGTTCCCATACTTTGTAGAACTGGTCTCTTTTAGAATGCAATGTACATGTCAGATATTCCAGAGACACCCATTCAAATAGTATCTTATGCGAATCTTTAATAGAAGGAACCTTATCACTAATCCACTGTAAAAGGATGTTTTTCCTCGCTGCGAAGGTAAGGATGTTGTAAAGCCTCCTCTTACCCACAGAAGTAACATGCCTACTAGGGAGACCTAACAGTAAAGAAACTGGGTCCAATTCTAGATCAACCCCTAGGATCTTTTCAATTTCTTGCAGAACACCAGACCAGTATCTTTCTATTTTGGTACATGACCATAAACAATGTGTTAGAGTGCCTGTATCAGTTTTGCATTTAAGACACTGAGGAGAGGAGGAAGTGGGGCTAAAAGCATGTCTGCGATTTGGGGATATATGCAATCTGTGTATTATTCTTAATTGGATTGCTCTAGTACGATTACATATAGATATTGTTTTTGCATATCTCCAAATGTCCTCCCACATCTCTTCGTCAATAGTAACAGACAATTCTTTCTCCCACACTTGTTTCACCCTCTGTGTGTTGACAGCAGAAAAGGACCTTAAAGTATCATAAAACAGACTTACAGACATTTTCCTTTGTGGGGAAAAAAAGCATTATTTCAATGATAGACACATCAGGGTTACCAATTAAGGTGGTGCTCTTCAGAATATAATGTCTTACTTGTAGGAAGCGGAAAAAGTCCTGCTTTGGGAGTCGATATTTCTCGACCATCTGCTCAAATGACAATAAAATCTTATCAGCAAATAAGTAATTTAGTCAACTTTTTTTATGTGAATACATTAAGATATAAAGGGGGGAGATAGATACATTCAACATAATTCACGAGTTGAATCAATACCTATGTTTAAACCCTTTCACATGCTTGGAGTCTTCACAGATTTGGCAAAAATTGTGTGACATAAAACACTACATTTATTTTCTTACATTCATGATACACTTGTTTGTTGTTAGATCATATATTAAGCATTTAATAATTGAATTACCCATTGACCTTGAACCTGTGACATTCCTGGATATTGCTGTTGGATTATTTTTTGTATGGCGATCTCCGAAGAGTACTGTAACCTTGTAACATTTCTTATCTCCATATCAGTACCCATTATGAGTTGGCTACAACCTAGCCTATGAATGAAAGTTTACAATGTAGGTGCACAGGTCGAGAAAAAATTAGAGTAATCAAGGTGACAGACAGTGACACATTCAATACCGCCTTGCACACTCTTATCTGCATCTAGCTGATCTAGGGTGTAATCATTAGTACATCAGTTGCAAACTAGAGTTTCAATTGGACAATTCAGGTATGTTTATCCCTGTTCCATTTGCTTCCGTTTAAGAAACATTTCCAACGGAATTGGCGGAATGAATACACCACTGATCACACGCAAACAGAGTTCACTTTCATAGCAGCCACATACAAACAGAATGATCAATTTGGTCGTTGTATAATTCCTTCTCGCATTTATGTGCTCTTCCTCTCACATTTTCCCTTCGCTTGTGGACTTCAGTGCACAACACATCAGCTGTCCGTGACATGGCTAAAAAGACTTTCCAAGCAAAACCTTCATATCATAACCACTAACTGCTACAAACAGCCTACATTGTTGTCGCCATATTAGCTAACGTCCTAGTCAACATAGCTACTAGAAGTAATGCATTATTAAACCTGCTACAATCATGCAGTACAGTGTACAGTCAGCAAGCAGTTTAGCAGTTACACCGGCAGGCCCCGGTGGCAATACATTTATAAAACCAAAAGCTTACCTTGACTTGGAAGAGTTCCAGTGTTGGATAGCCATAGCCAGCTAGCTAACATAGCATCCCTCTCAGTTTGAGCTGGTTATTTGAGTAGGCTAAACTAGCTAGCTGCATTCGCTAGCTAAGTGAAAGTGAAAAACAATACAACGAAACATAGCTCTCTCTCACTCTTGCTTTCTTGTTTCTCCTTCATTTTTAAATAAATACATTTGTTCAAACTGTTCAACTTTTGCCTTTCCCTCTCTTTGAGTCAACCTCTCACCACATTTTATGCACTGCAGGGCTGGCTAGCTGTAGTTTATGCTTTCCATATTAGATTCATTCTCTGACCTTTTGATTGGGCGGATAACATCTCAGTTCATGCTGCAAGAGCTCTGATAGGTTGGAGGACGTCCTCCGGAAGTTGTCATAATTACTGTGTAAGTCTATGGAAGGGGGTGAGAAGCATGAGCCTCCTAGGTTTTGTATTGAAGTCACTATACACAAAGGAGGACGGAAACTAGCTGTCCTCCAGCTACACCATGGTGCTACCCTGCAGAGTGCTGTTGAGGCTACTTTAGACCTTCACTGCAAAACAGTGTCTTTTAATCAATTATTTGGTGATATGAAATATTTAGTATAGTTTTATTTTTATGAAATTCACTGAGGAGGATGGTCCCCCCTTCCTTCTCCGAGGAGCCTTCACTGCTCCCTATGTTACAGTGTGAAAAGAGTTTTCATGCACCCACATATCCAAAATAATGTATGTGATTGCAAAAGCCAATGCTTCAAACAGAAAGTGTAAATTTAATATGATTAATAAAACAAAATGTGATACTGTCATTAACAGGGTCCTTCAATAATTACTCATAATAGTTGTTTGATATGCGTTTTATGTCTAGCTGTTTAGTTAATTGGGGACATTATCGCACAACATCAGCTGATTCAGGAAAGGATTTTCAGAATGATAAAGAGTTTGTGTGATACTGCACACGGTTTAACAACAGCTAAAGTGTGGGAATTAATGTTTATCTTGAGGATTGACAGAACATTTTGGTGTCTATGTTGTTAAGGTGGTCTAAATAATTAGCCTACTTCTTCAACAACATTATATCAAGATTCGATAAGATTGAGGGAAGATTATGGTCGTATGTTTTGATCGTTTGTTTTCCGAGTTAAAACGGAGCAACGTGAAAACAGCCATATTAAACCAAAAAACGACTTGATATTTCAATGTTAAAATGTGGTTATCCTTTCAAAGCAGGTCACCCTTCTAACTCCATTCTTCAAATCTATTAATCTACTATCTATTCATTAATTGATAATAGCTGTCCATACCTGCCACAGTGCCAAAATAAGATACGATTTCTCAATTTCTGCATACGATTTAGTGTATATTGACTTATTAATATATTGATATATCCTAGATACCTAGCTAACCATTGGTAATCTTACTGAATGATGCTATACAGCCAAAACAACAGTATCAATTGCTAGACTAGAGATATGCACTAGCTTTAGTTAGTCAGTGGTTGCACATCTAACTAGCTGGAATGAAGCAAGGGTGTGAACAGTAGACATGTAAATATATCCTTTCACTGTTTACAGCAGGTCTTCAGCTACCCAGACCTGTCTGATCAGCCTGGTAGGGTGCCGTGGGTGTGTCCAGTTCCCACCTGTGCAAATCTATGTGTGTATAGCAATAGAAGTAAATATCCAATGCCTCAAATGTCATGCTGTAGGCCCACCACACACCTGAAGGGTTGTGGGGTCCTGCCTAGAAACAACCCCTAGCCCTTACCCCTTACCCCTAGTGGAGATCTGAGATAATTGTACTGGTGTAAGCAATACTGCCAAAATTCCACCTTGCCTATCAGAGGGTTAGGTGGAGCTCTCAGCATGTCACCACCCATCAATCCCTCTCAGATCTCCACTCGTGTCTAGAATCTGGGCATTAGGGGGAAGGGGTTGTTTCTAGAAAGCCCATGAATATTATGGTAGCTCAGTCAGTCAGTCTGGCACTTTCAAAAAATGGGAATAGCTGTCAAATACTTGCTTCCTCTATCCTTGGGAGAATATCAATTACATTTCCTTGGTTTGTTGAATCCTCTTTCCTCATCTCCTTCTCAAAACCCATTGGATGAGAAGGTCAGAGGTCCCTCACCTCTCACCTTCTTATCCAATGGGCTTTGAGAAGGAGGCGAGGAGAGAGGAAGTGAGAAATGAAGGAAATGCAATTAACACTCTCTTCTTGTTTCCTCCATTCCTCACCTCCTCAAGGAGGAGAGGAGGGAAGGTTCCTCCCCTCAGGATCCAATGTACTTTCAAGGAGAGGCAAGGAGTGGAGGAAACAAGGACAGAGGAAGCAAGAAAGTGATGTCTAGTCACCTGGAATGCATTTCAATGAACATGTGTGCCTTCTTAAAAGTGAATTAGTGTAATTTCTTTCCTTCTTAATGTGTTTGAGCCAATCAGTTGTGTTCTGACATGGTAGGGGTGTCATACAGAAGATAGCCCTATTCGGTAAGAGACCAAGTCTATATTATGGAAAGAACAGCTCAAATAAGCAAAGAGAAATGACAGTCCATAATTACTTTACGACATGAAGGTCAGTCAATACGGAAAATGTCAAGAACTGTTGTAAAAACCTTCAAGCACTATGATGAAACTGGTTCTCATGAGGACCAGCCACAGGAATGGTAGACCCAGAGTTACCTCTGCTGCAAAGGACAAGTTTATTAGAGTTACCAGCCTCATTAGAGCTACCAGCCTCAGAAATTGCAGCCCAAATAAATGCTTCAAAGAGTGAAAATAACAGACACATCTCAACATTAACTGTTCAGAGGAGAATGTGTGAATCAGGCCTTCATGGTTGAATTTTTGCAAAGAAACCACTACTAAAGGACACCAATAATAAGAAGAGACTTGCTTGGGCCAAGAAACACGAGCAATGGACATTAGACTGGTGGAAATGTGTCCTTTGGTCTGGAGTCCGAATGGGAGATTTATGGTTGGCTATTTGACCAAGAAGAAGAGGGAATGAGTGCTGCATCAGATTACCTGGCCTCCACAATCCCCAGACCTCAACCAAATTGAGATGGTTCGAGAGTCGGACCGCAGAGTGATGGAAAAGCAGCCAACAAGTGCTCAGCATATGTGGGAACTCCTTCAAGACTGTTGGAAAAACATTCCAGGTGAAGCTGGTAGAGAGAATGTCAAGAGTATGCAAAGCTGTCATTAAGACAAAGGGTGGCTATTTGAAGAATCTCAAATATAAAATATATTTGGATTTGTTTAACACTTTTTTGGTTACTACATGATTCCATATGTGTTATTTCGTCATTTTGATGTCTTCACTATTATTCTACAATGTAGTAAATTGTCAAAATAAAAATAAACCTTGAATGAGTAAGTGTTCGAAAACTTTTGACAGGTAGTGTATATCACACCATTTTGACCCTGACCCCTTTATTTATAGAAGGACCCAATAATCTTGTTAGATACATCTGAAATCAGGCTAACTGATAGGACTTTGATGAATGCAGAAAATCGGCAATAAACATAAACGTTCTAACACAATGACCATGTTACTTTTGCAGGGATTATTTGATTCTGATTTCGGACATATAAAGTTTATGTGAAAACTATTTCTAAGATGCATAATTTTTCTGATCATTACAGCCTATTAAAAGTCAATTTATGCTTGATCCAGTAATGTGAGTCACACACTCCTTACAGAGGGTGTGACGCACCCTCCGGAGGCTTGCAGAGGCCAAATAAAGCTCCTTATGGTGATGCCATGCGCCTCCCATATTTTGTAACAATGCCGAGGGCTCCGCATTGCTCCGTATATGATTGGTTGACAGTCGGTGGGGGCGGTAAATCCTGTATAAACACAAACTCACTTCCTTGACAACAAACATAAAGAACAAATAAAAAACATCGTAATGATACCCCTTGTAGGGATTTCAAAGACACGAAAATGGGGTTGAACTGCTGGAAAGCGATCAGGGAGGTAATGGTGATAGATTCGGTAAAGAGGTCAGTGGAATTCAGGGAAGGGTTATAAGTACGCTGGATAAGCGCACATTCATCAAATCTGATCTAACAAAGTGGATATTTGTAAAATCCGTCATGATTGATGTATTGTAACAGGCCCACAATGTGGTTACTAAAACCCGATTTGGATATATTTTACAGTTCTTTCACTGCACAACATTTAGAAGTTGTCCCTTTTCAGCTTTAGAAAAAGTGCTGGCTGAATGCTAACTCCAGTTCATATAAGCTGGTAGCATAGCTAGCATACAGAAATAGGTGGTGGTAGTCAGTAGTTTTTAACTGTAATGCATTTGACTGATGACATGAACATGTATTAGGGTAGACATCCATTAAAGCATTATACTCAGATTTTTTACCTTAACATAGTGGGAAATACACATTAACAATAGCCTAAATGTAGGCACATTTTGCTGGGGGACAATGGGGAGATTCTGGATGGATTGAAGGTGGGAAAACGGTGCAGTCTTAACTCTTGTCATGCCTGCTCACGCTCTTCCCCCCAGGCCCTCGAGGGCGCCAGGCTCTCCATCATTACGCACACCTGCCTTTCCCTGTCTCGCGCATCAGTGTATTATTGGTCTCACCTGGACTCAATCACCTGTTTATTACCTCCCCTATATTTGTCAGTTCCTCAGCTCTGATCCCCGCTGCTGCATTGATTGCCGAATGTCGTTTTGCCCGTGTGCTGCGCTGTGCCTGTCTTGTTTCATGTCTGTTCTTTATTAAATGTTGACTTCCCGTGCTTGATTCTCATCTCTGGCGTCGGCCCTTACAGAATACAGCAGCCACCAATGTATCAGGGATGGGCTGGCTTTCTGGTTGGTATTGACGTCGGGTCTGGGGGCCGCCACCGATGAAACCAGGGGTGCCTTAGCCAGCTTGCCAGGCTCTCACGCCTCTGTCGGTTCATCGGGGTTTCACGCCTACCTGGCTTGTCCAGCGCCTGTGCCTCGGCCGGCCCGTCAGGCTTGCCCAGGTGGGACACCGGGTGGTGCCCCGGGAGGGGGGTACTGTCACGCCTGCTCTTGCTCTTCCCCCCTGGCGCTCGGGGGCACCAGGTTCCCCATCATTACGCACACATGCCTTTCCCTGTTATGCACATCAGCATATTATTGGACTCACCTGTTAATTACCTCCCCTATATTTGTCAGTTCCCCATCTCTGTTCCCCGCTGCTGCATTGATTGTCGAATGTCGTTGTTTTGCCCGTGTGCGGACGCTGTGCCTCTCTTGTTTCATGTCTGTTCTTCATTAACATCTCAGAAGAGGTAAGGTTGTATCTTTTCGTATAGCCAGTTGCTTATAATTAGCTGGATGGCTATAGCGATGAGTGGTGTGCTGCAGACCAATTTATTGGAATGTGCATGACAGCTCCCCGAAGTGTAATATGTATGAATGCTCTGACTTCTGTGGAGGCCGCATCACAGTAAGTGCTTTATTGCCACAGCAGATTTCGTATTGACGATGCAGAGTGTTTTATGCTTGATCCACATTGCGGTCTGGAGGTTGTGACGCAATTGCTGAGCCGGAGGCCAGCCTCCCAAATGTTGTAACAATGCGGAGGGCTCCGTATAGCTCTGCATTGACATCAAGTCAAACTTTATTTGTCACATGCGCAGAATACAAGTGTAGACCTTACCGTGAAATGCCTACTTACAAGCCCTTAACCAACAGTGCAGTTCAAGAAGAGTTAAGAGAATATTTACCAAATAAACTAAAGTAGAAAATAATAAAAAGTAACACAATAAAATAACAATAACGAGGCTATATACAGGGTACCGAGTTAATGTGCTGGGGTACAGGTTAGTCGACGTAATTTGTACATGTAGGTAAGGGAGAAGTGACCCTCTTCACGACTGTCTTGGTGTGTTTGGACCATGATAGCTTTTTGGTGATGAGGACAACAAGGAACTTGAAACTCTGGACCCGCTCCACTACAGCCCCGTTGATGAGAATGGGGGCTTGTTCGGCCCGCCAGCTCCTTTGTCTTGCTCACATTGAGGGAGAGGTTGTTGTCCTGGCACCACACTGCCGGTCTCTGACCTCCTCCCTATAGACTGTCTCATCATTGTCGTTGTGTCATCAGCAAACCAAATGATGATGTTGGAGTCGTGTTTGGTCACGCAGTTGTGGGTGAACAGGGAGTACAGGAGGGGACTAAGTACACACCCCTGAGGGGCCCCAGTGTTAAGGATCAGCGTGGCAGACGTTTTGTTGTCTACCCTTACCACCTGGGGGTGGCCCGTCAGGAAGTCCAGGATCCTGTTGCAGAAGGAGGTGTTTAGTCCTAGGGTCCTTAGCTTAGTGATGAGCTTTCATGGGCACTATGGTGTTGAATGCTGAGCTGTAGTCAATGAACAGCATTCTCACATAGGTGTTCCTTTTGTCCAGGTGGGAAAGGGCAGTGTGGAGTGCGATTGAGATTGCGTCATCTGTGGATCTGTTGGGGCGGTATGCGAATTGGAGTGGGTCTAGGGTATCCGGGAGGATGCTGTTGATGTGAGCCATGACCGGCCTTTCAAAACATTTCATGGCTACCGACGTGAGTGGTACTGGGCGGTAATCATTTAGGCAGGTTACCTTCGCTTCCTTGGGCAGAGGGACTATGGTGGTCTGCTTGAAACATGTTGGTATTACAGACTCGGTCAGGGAGAGGTTGAAAATGTCAGTGAAGACACTTGCCAGTTGATACCTCGAGACGTCTTTAATATTAGACATCTCGCACCAGCTGTTATTGACAAATAGGCACAAACACCCACCCCTTGTCTTACCAGACATAGCTTCTCTGTTTTGCCGGTGTATGGAAAATCCTGCCAGCTCTTTATTATCCATGTCGTTGTTCAGCCACGACTCGGTGAAACATAAGATATTACAGTTTTTGATGTCCAGGAAAATCATCAATTTTATTTTCCAACGTGATTGCACGTTGGCCAATAGAATGGATGGCAGTGGGAGTTTACTCGCTCGCCTACGAATTCTCAGCCTGACCTCCGCCCCCTTTTTCTCCATATTTTCTTTACCCAAATGACAGGGATTTGGGCCTGTTCCCAGGAAAGCAGTATATCCTTCTCGACGGACTCGTTAAAGGAAAAAGATTCTTCCAGTTCGAGGTGAGTAATCGCTGATGTCCAGAAGTTATTTATGGTCATAAAAGACGGTAGCGGCAAAATTATGTACAAAATAAGTTAAATAATAAGTTACTAACAAAATAGCACAGTTGGTTAGGAGCATGTAAAATGTCAGCCATCTTCTCTGGCGCCATTTTCTACAATGACATGATTGGTTCACGGTAAGTGGGGCTGGTAGGTCCTGTATAAACACAAACTCACTTCCTCGACAACTTCCTTCACAACAGCTCTGCTCCCCGAAGCTCAAAATGTATGACTTCCCTGACTTCTGCAGAGGCCTTATCCCCGTAAATGCTGTATGGCCAATGCAGATGCCAGATTGACCATGTAGAGCCTTTGGTGGCTTGCACTACTGGTGCTGATATACCACAGGAACACCGATTAAGCTGTTTACATGTCCTATTAATATGAAAGATTGCGTAGAAAACCATGTGTTTTTATCGGTGTATGCTTGCTTCGATTATGACCTTACTTCTATTAAGGTAAGAAGAGTAAGGTGTTTACATGACTATTGCCATATTCGGCCATAATCAGTTTATTATCTGATTATTAGTGTGCATGTAAACATAATGCTGTTACTGACATCAAAAAGCTGTATGCGTAGTGGGTATGATGTAAATGTGATGCAATCTCTGCAAGGTTTAACTGAGATGCAGGCTAGAGAAACTGTGCTTCAAACACATACTGTCACGAGTCCGACCGAGGGTGTTTCCCCTTCCCGGGCGGGTGGCGCTCGGCGGTCGTCGTCACCGGCCTATTAGCTGCCACTGATTGTTTTTCCTCCCCCTCCTTGTATGTTTAGTGGTAGCACCTGTTCATGTTTAATTAGTTTGTCTTTATTAGACAGCCGGCCCGCCTGGTTGTTGTGCGGGATTATTTCAATGTAACCTTCGGCTCTGTTGTAGAGGTACGTGTATGTGCCTGGTCGTGATTTTTTCCATTGTACATTTTGATTCCCTGTGGTTGGGAACGTAACTTTTGTGAGCACCCTGTGGTGCGTTGGTGCAATTAAAAGACGCACAGCATTGAACTCTGTCTCCTGCATTTGACTCCACACCCACGACACCCGGAGCATTACACACACACACAACACACACTGATTTGGTTGCTAGAGACGCAATCCAGTTGTACTGTATCTATGGACACGAACCAGTCGTTCAGTATAAATGTTCCATTGCCATACTGGCTGGCAATGTTCTTATCGCTTGCTAGCTAGCCAACTACAGCTAATTTACAGCCATGACAAAAAGTGCAGCCAGATTTACAGCAAAGTAGCTACATTTGCATTTGTTTAAGCTGTTTTCTAGTGACATTTATTTGGATACATCCATAACAATGAGCTAATGAGGCATTGAAAATGTGCTCACTCATCAGGAGACTGTTGTTCAGAGGAGCTAGCCAACAAAACAGCTAACACAACAGCTAACACAATCACTTCTATGGGACAGCTGGAGATCGAATTTGAATATTGAAACAATGTTGAAAAGTCAGAGACAGACAGCAAGTCTAAAAGAAATGTGAGATAATGTCTAGATGCTTTTTATAGTGGAGATCAAGTTTATAAAGTGCCTGACTGGGCTGATAAGACAATGGATTGTGCAGTCAGATGGAACAGAGTAAATAGGCATTTTAATGTCATAGATTTAGCAGGTGATAACTTGTGGAATAGACACGGTTTTCACCAATCATAATTCAGGATTAGGCCCACCCATTGTATAATCAACCATACATCTTTCAAATAGAATATAGCGAAGAAGATTTGAGAATAATGAGTTGGATTTAGCGAACGTTAGAAGCTCAGCTACAGCCGATGCCAGGACCAAGAGGGGAGATGACAAATAAGGTGCCTAGCTAAGTAAGTTATTTTTCCTGCAAGCCACCTAGCTAGCTAGCTAACTTTAATATATCTACTAAAACCCATATTGTGTATTGCTGGCTAACATACAGTACCAGTCAAAAGTTTGGACACACCTACTCATTCAAGAGGTTTTCTTTATTTGTACTATTTTCTGCATTGTAAAATAATAGTGAAGACATCGTAACAATGAAATAACAAATATGGAATCATGTAGTAACCAAAAAACTGTTAAACAAATCAAAATATATTTTTGATTCTTCAAAGTAGCCACCCTTTAAATTGATGACAGATTTGCAAACGCTTGGCATTCTCTCAACCAGCTTCACCTGGAATGCTTTTCCAACAGTCTTGAAGGAGTTCTCACATATGCTGAGCACTTGTTGGCTGCTTTTCCTGTGTGCAAAGCTGTCATCAAGGCAAAGGGTGGCTATTTTGAAGAATCTCAAACATAAAATATACTTTTTTGGTGTTTCATAGTTTTGATGTCTTCACTATTATTGTACAATGTAGAACATAGTAAAAATAAAGAAAACCCCTACAATGAATAGGTGTGTCCAAACTTTTGACTGGTACTGTACTACTGTGTTACAGTGGGGGGAAATCAAAGGGGGAAAAAATATGTTTGCTAACTTAGCAAGGTAGCTAGCTAGCAAGGTAGTAAAGTTAGCTTAACAACTACCGGTAGCCATATCTATGACAAAAAAATAGAAGAGGTTTTACAATCAGAGATCTTTTGTTTCTTGATTGTAAAATCTCTTATTTTTAGTTGTAGATATGGCTACTAAACAGCAAGCTACAATATTACAACCAGCCAACTAAAGCTAGGTTTACCAGCAAATGTTAGCAGATGACTGAAGTTGGCAAGCTAGTTAGCCTGGTGCCTGTTAACTTGTTATGCGCCACACCTTGCATTTGTAACTTGTTAGCAAACATGTAACATCAGCAAATGTAAATAACTTTACTTGCTAGCTAAGTAACTTAATTTACGAGAGTTGACATTGAAATGCATCCACAGTCATAATCATAATCAATCTCACAAAATTATAGGCATGACACAAAATATGATTCCTAACAGATGTAAATAACAAGTATTGTATATCCAGCAAGATAGCTAGCTAAGTTTATTAGCAAATAATGAGGAGAACCACTAATACAACAATTTGCTGTTGTAATTCTCTAAAACTGAAGCTGATTTTACTCAAAACATATTTGCCTTTGCATGCCTGATAGACATGGATGTAGGTAGATACTGTCTGCCTACCTATCTAGGTACATTTGTACGATCTGGTCACTGTGCAAAGGTTGAGGGTTATGCCATATTTCTTTCTATTAGACTATCTATTAGTCTAGATATGGTGGGAAATGTAATCTCTGTGCCTGTTCACATGTATGCATGTTCAACTAGTCTACCCTAATGTTGATACTGGCACAGTTCAACTGTCGTTCAAACTACAATAGAGTATAATTGATTACATTTACAATACCGGGTGCCTGGGCTTCTTCCTGGAGTGAATTCTAGATACAGAAACATAAATCCTTTACCTGTGTGTGTCATTGTCACAGAACTGTATCCCGTGATCTGTATCCCTCTCGAGGGATCATACATTATGCTGTATTTCAAGCAGATGACTCATGAGGAGCTGAATGGCAGTTTGATCATGACAACATTCCTCCCACAGTTTTCCATGTATTCCCTGAACTTTACTACACTGATCTTATTGTATTTGAGTACTGTATGTTTCTTTGTGAATGGCAATTTCATCAAGATCACAAGTTCTCTTAGCTACAGATTGTTACACCAGATAATGTGATTTAACCAAAGATTTTTGGTATCCATTACTGGAAGTTACAGGATAGTTACCATTTGGTGTAGCACAGAGAATTACCTACCTTCACAACCTTGGGCGGCCCGTCAGGAAGTCCAGGACCTAATTGCACGGGGCGGGGTTAAGACCCATGGCCTCAAGCTTAATGATGAGCTTTGAGGGTACTATGGTGTTGAATGCTGAGATATAGTCGGAACTAGAAGCGCAAGCATTTCGCTATGCTCGCAATAACAACTGCTAACCAGGTGTCTGTGACCAATAAAATGTGATTTGATTTGAGCCTTTAAGACTCTTCCTGGTACTGCACGTCTCCTGCAAAGACATGGTTGTGGTGTTAGCATTTTACTCTTTTTGTGGAAGGGACATAGAGCAACACACCTTTGTTGGTAAAGGTGTTAACCGAATGGGACGGCTAGCATATTGTTTAGGGACAATGAGGGGACATTGGGAGCTGCTTTTGAGAGGAAAGATGAGTCAACAAATTGAATGGGCTGGGGGGGCCAAAAAAGGTGTGAAACGTCTTAGGAGGGCAGTTCTTACACAACAATTGTTGTGTATGGGAGACTGAGGAGAATTGTCACCTCAATCGTTCTCATACAGAACAATACATTTACTGTCTAACCACAACACTGCACAACCAAAAAACCCTTCCTCATCTCAAAGTACTGTCTGTAAACTTCCCCCAGCCCATTGACTTTCACAGATCATTCTTGTCAATAGTAGCCCTTTGCAGGGGATTTTTGTAGGCATGTCTATGCATTATGTTTTAAGAATCTGCAGAGAGAAGAATGAGGTGGTTGTGTCTTGATTTTATAGATTTTAATGTCCCTTGCTGGTTTCTGTCCCACAATCTTGTTGTGCTCCATAACCGCAAGCTGTTTCTGCTCCCTCATGCTTGTGTACCCACAAATTCCACCCCTTTGAGGTATTTTTCAGCAGGGCACTGTGTAATGACTCCAGATAACCTGAGTTTTACAAAGACAAAAGGTAAAAGAGAAGAGGGGTAGACTAAATGAATGACATGTTCTGGAAGGTTCTCAGGCTACGTCTAACCATTTGTAACCAATATTCCCTCTAAACAGCTCTCCCTGGACTGAACTTCACTCAACTTTCTAGTTTTCCGCTTTAGTTAATACTATCAACATTTCCCTCTACTGTGTGAATTGTGATCGAATCAATGCAATACTAGTCACTTTCAATGCAACATAACAAAACAAACTATGCAAGATATTTTCTTGTAGGCAGAGCGCATTGGAGTAGGATTCAATTGCATTGACAGACATGACTCAGGCCCATACTCTACACAGACTGGTGCGCCATAACCAATCAGAGCCGCAGTATCCCTATATGTAAATAGACCATTGCCATATATGGATCTGTGCCATTCACTTTGAACTGGACTGTGTTTACAGCGTAAGTGGTCGCAAGTAGATGCGCTTATTTTGAGATCAAAGCAAGAGCTGCATGTAGCATTATTAGCCTAGTTATAGGTAAGTTCTAGTCAGCAATAGGGGATTGGTTTCTTCCTAAAAGAGCACAAAACATGTGCATTTCTAGCCGTCTTTGAAAAGCAAGTCAGTTAAAGAGCTTTTTTTTTCTGTAAGGGGCAGTGTTGTATTTTGAGACAGGCTTGAATAAGCTAAGTAGCCAATAGGCAGAAGGTAGGATAATTTGTCTGATTCTCTGTAATAATGGTATGGCAATAATAATGAATTGTATTTTGTAAATTGGTTTCTTGCATCAAATAACACAACATCTTCAGTCACCTCCCTGTCTGAAGGACAAGTGGATTAACAGGATAATGTCAATCCCTACATGTTTTTTTTTCAAAAGTCTCATGGAATGTAGGCCTAGATTGAACACCACACATTGGCTGCTACTGTAGGCTGAAAGACAGAACAGCTATTTCCATGTTTAAATGTTATGGGATGCATTTTTTCAATTGTCTTTCAATATTGTGTAGTTGTTTGTTAGCTAACTAGCCTCACTAAATTGGAAGCAAGATTGCTATTCAGCTGAGACTGTCTGAGAGCCAACTAACCAACCATTTATACACATTCATTATTGCTAACGTTACCAGCACACAAACAGAGTGAGTTAGCTATATCAACAATTCTATTTTTAGTAACAGTGTTTTCCAGACACGGGTGAATTAGATGTTTATCCAGATTGAACTACTCTTATTTGCTAACATTAGCTTGCTTATGTTAGCTAAAGGAAAAGAGAAATAGCAGACATAGAACAGATCTACCGATTCTTAGACTTGCTTTCAAGTAGAATGATAGATCAATACTCATATTTCTATGTGAATTTGGTCAGATCATCGTTAAATATTGCAACTTTAAATCAAATCAAATTGTATTGGTCACATACACATGGTTAGCAGATGTTATTGCGAGTGTAGCGAAATGCTTGTGCTTCTAGTTCCGACAGTGCAGCACTATCTAACATGTAATCTAACAATTCCATAACAACTTCCTAATATATACAAATCTAAGTAAGGGATGGATTAAGAATATATACATATAAATATAAGGATGAGCAATGACCGAGCGACATAGGCAAGATGCAATAGATGGTATAAAATACAGTCTATACATATGGGATGAGTAATGCAAGATATGTAAACATTATTAAAGTGGCATTAGTAAAGTGACTAATGATTCATTTATTAAAGTGGCCAATAATTTCAAGTCTGTATGTAAGCAGCAGCCTCTCTGTGTTCGTGATGGCTGTTTAACAGTCTGAGGGCCTTGAGATAGCTTCTATTTTTCAGTCTCTCTGTCCCAGCTTTGATGCACCTGTACTGACCTCACCTTCTGGATGGTAGCGGGGTGAACAGACAGTGGCTCGGGTGGTTGTTGTCTTTGATGATCTTTTTGGCCTTCCTGTGACATCGGGTGCTGTAGGTGTCCTGGAGTGCAAGTAGTTTGTCCCCGGTGATGCATTGTGCAGACTGCACCACCCTCTGGAGAGCCTTGCGGTTGTGGCCGGTGCTATTGAAACAGCCCGACAGGATGCTCTCAATTATGCATCTGTAAAAGTTTGTGAGGGTTTTAGGTGACAAGCCAAATTTCTTCAGCCTCCTGAGGTTGAAGAGGTCGCTGTTGCGCCTTCTTCACCACACTTTCTGTGTGGGTGGACCATTTCAGTTTGTCTGTGATGTGTATGCCGAGGAACTTAAAACTTTCCACCTTCTCCACTGCTGTCCCATCGATGTGGATAGGGGGGGGTTCTCCCTCTGCTGTTCATTGAAGTCCACGATTATCTCGTTTGTTGATGTTGAGTGAGAAGTTGCTTTCCTAACACCACACTCCAAGTGCCCTCACCATCTCCATGTAGGCTGTCTCATTGTTGTTGGTAATCAAGCCTACTACTGTTGTGTCGTCTGCAAACTTGATGATTGAGTTGGAGGCGTGCATGGTCACACAGTCATGGCTGAACAGGGAGTACAGGAGGGGGCTGAGCACACACCCTTGTGGGGCACCAGTGTTGAGGGTCAGTGAAGTGGAGATGTTGATACCTACCATCACCACCTGGGGGCGGCCCGTCAGGAAGTCCAGGACCCATTTTCACAGGGCGGGGTTGAGACCCAGGGCCTCAAGCTTCATGATGAGCTTGGAGGGTACTATGGTGTTGATGAATTGAAAACACATAAACACACGCACAAGTGAAAAAACACACACTAGATTAACCAGGACTCGTGAAGATGCCCTTTGTTCTGTGTTGGATCTTCTTTTATGTGTCTGAGCCATACGAATCTCATGCATGCACGGACACACACACACACACATCCCCTCTTGGGAGGTCATCTCCAGCTGCTGACGTGTCAAGAAGAAAGAAGAGAAGGAAAAAAACGATTTAATCTTGTGATTATCAAAGGGACGAGTGATGAGCTCAAAGAAACTACTCAACATTTCAAAAAATTCATTACATTTTCAAAAGGGGGGGGGGCATAAAGGGAAGACACTAAAGTTAAGTTCAACATGAGTCTCACATGAAGTATTTCAAAGCACTCAACAGAGGAAGAGATTTGACTGGGGTCTCTGACCACAGTATCCTAAACACGTTGCCTCTTGGCTTTAGCGCAGAGAGGTAAAAACAGACTGATTAGATACAGAAAGATTTTCACTGTGCATTTCAAGCTGTAGAGGCTGTCATTGAAAATCAGCCATCTCTAAAAGCCTATGACTGTGAAATAGCACCACTGTGCTATACCAATACACTACAAATGGCATGGTTTCTAGTAATCTCAAATTCAGTAAATTAGCATTTGAATTTCTAATCCTGTAGACATTCTCATTCTGTATTAGATAAAAATCCCATGTGCTATGAGTTCTTCCGCCTGAGGGGAAATTAAGGGAATATGCCATTGAGCCAGTATCCCTGTCAAAAGAGAAACACTGAAAGTGTTGTGGGATGACCTGAACAGATAATGGATTCTAATTAATTTGCTCTTCCTAGAGATTACACAGTGCTATGTCCTGTGTATACCACTGAATCCAGCAAGTGAAGAACTGAATAAGAAATAAAATAGTATTGTATATAAGTGCGCTATGCACTTGTTTGATTTATCATAGGGCTGATATAGTTGGGTCTTTAGTGATCCTTCAAGTAGTAGTCCACCACTTTGGATATTCCACTGAGTCAGTGGTGAAGAGGGTGGGATTCAGGGCCCAGTTTGGATCTCTACAAAGCTCAAATAGTCAGCTCGTCTGTTTTGGATAAAGACAATGGCTGTCTGCTGTTAGGCTGTGAAACTCAAGTTAATGTAAACTCTCACCAAGCAGCTGAACTTTAATAATACTTATCTGAAATATATTGTGGGGTCATCATGCTCGAATTCAGACACATGCTCAAGTGTGTGTGTGTGTGTGATAGAGAGGAGTTCAGATCGTTCTTCATTCATTTGACTCATCTTACAATTCTTACGCAAGTTTCAACCGAATGTTTACACCTCAGGCTGAATAAATACCTACCCACCGTACTGTCCTCTCAATAGTTTACCTTGCCACTAAGTGGATAAAAGGTTTTCTCTATACGAATACTGGAATTCACCCTGGACTGTGCACAGTCACATGGGGCTTAGTGTAGCAGCCACTGACTGGCTGAATACGGGATGTATAATTATCTCAGGCTGTTTTTGCCAAGCTAGGGAAGGTACCGTACTTTCCATGTCCTGCAGATGATCAGAGATAAGCGTGGCCGCCACACAGAGGAAGAGAGTCCTCTTTTACACACATACACAAATAGTCTTTTCAATTTTCACTTGAACCCAAATAGTCATTTTTGAGAATGTACTTACTGTATGACACTTACATAAATAAAGACATGTTAATGAAAGTTTGCACTAAAGATATTTCGCCACATTTTTCTTTGGTCAAACTTTCTATGAACTGCCTGTGATTAATTCCATTATGACTGCAATATGAGTGGTTCTAGTTGTAGAACAATGACAGGGGCTTACTAACTTATCATTAAAAAGAATGTGGTTTAATCAACAATGAAAGAAGATTCCAGAAACACATTTTTAAAAAGATGAAAAAAAGCTTTATACAGGCACAGCATTATGCACAATTTAAATCACAACCGTAAAACATTTCAGTGCAAAAAAAACTGAAAGAAATTTACATTTTGCTACAAATGTACTGGGTCCTGTGAGTCAGATAAATCAGTTTGTCAGACTGCGCTCAGTGCAAAAGGGTCCTGAACAGACAGAATTCTGGGACAGTAATCATAGTGCAAGAGGGACACACCTGCACTTCCTCCACCAAGATGACACTGGTTGAAATTCATGGCTCTTGCTAAGGACAACTTGGGAATGTTGCGGATCAAAATTAAGTTATTGTATGTGTCTGGGAAAAATGCTATTTCTATCTATGGTCTGGTCTCTACCCATTAAGAAGTATGGACAGTATGGACTATGCTGTCACTCAATGGATTGATATCTAGAGTACATGGAACCATTGGCTGACTGTCTGAGAAGTTTCCATATCAGTTTCAGAAGGTGAAAAATTCAGCTTTCAGTTGTTCTCTTGGAAAGCCACTAGACTCGACTACACCCGTCTGAGATACACAACTCTGAAATGAGGTCTTTGGTTTCATTTGACAACACCAAAAAAGAAAAGACAGTCATACAATATATAAAAGACATGGCCGAGCAGTACAATTTTGGTACAAAGAAGAACATGACGGAGTGATACGCTTCTCAATAAAAATTGGGTTTGCAGATAATTTCATCAACTAATACCTTACATTTTGTCTACATGATCGGCAAAATTCTAAAAGGCAGATGTTTGGCAATTAAAACGTCTAATGAGCTGTAAGTGCTGTTATTTTAAAGATATTTTATACCGTTAACATTTAATTACATGGATAACATTTATTGAACTGTGGGTGTGAAATGAATTTTCAAATCAAATACTGGCAGACTGACAAATATGAGGCAATGGAATCAAAAGGGTGGCCAAGGCAGTTGGACTGAACCACGCCTATACTGTACTATACAATAAGATCTAACCAGCAAAATTACAGTGTAATCAATCTTTGGCTCACACAAGAGGACACATAACATTTCCAACCAACCCATGGTGCACAATGTGGTAGCATGTAACATTCAAAGTAATCCTACTTCAATTTTTGTTTTTCCTTAAAGGCCCAATGCATCTGTTTTTATCTCAATATCAAATAATTTCTGGGTAACAATTAAGTAAGTGCCTTACTGTAATAGTTTTCCATTAAAACTGTAAAAAGGAAACAAAAATAGCTTTTTAGCAAAAACTATTTCTCTAGCAATAATTTTGTTAGGACTGTTGGAGTGGTCTGAGTATGTAATCTGAAAACTAACTGTTATTGGCAAAGAGGTTGGAACTCTTTGTTATTGGTATATATTAACTTATACTGCCTCAAATTCCTTCACACTTTTAAAGGGATAGTTTCATCAAAACACAGGAAAAACAGGATTTTGACTGCACTGGGCCTTAAAAAACCCATTCATACTACCACAGATCAGAAATACAACACATTTTCAAGAATTTGGATATAGATCCTTCAAGGTTGTTGGGTGGTTTTTATCCCTGTCTATCGATCTAAGTTCTCAAGCACTGCAAGTCATCCCATCCATTAAAACCTGTATTGAACCCATTGGCTCTCTCTGCCTGTTCCTCTGGCTAATGTTAGCTCATGGCTCTCCATTGACAAAGCCCTGCTCCCCTGGTGCTCAGAGTTTGGTTCTCTTCCAGCAAAGCTTCTATGAGCATTTAATGACCTGGCAGCGCTGTGAAGGACTTGGCCGGGCCAACATGAGTGTCAGCTGGGCTATGAAAGCCCCGACAACAGCCTGTCCAAGCTAAATGCTAAATGATAACAGCAATTATGTTTGACATCTGAAAAGGGGCAGGGTTAAACAAGTGAGACAACAGTAAAATAAGTTGTTTCAAGAACTTACATTATTTGCCATGATTCATGTACTTTAATTGAATTAAATATGATTATTTTAGGCATTGTATTTGCTATCAATGTTTTCAGCTGTTGTTCTTACAATTATTACTAACATCCTTGCTATTGTACTGAATATGTTTGGAAAGAAAATACATTTAAAAAATGGTGCTTACAAATAATTTAATATTTAATATTAAGATTTAAATGTCTGGGTCAATGGAACTGGCCGTGGAACTGGTTGCATCAAATTAGAATTGCAGATGATGTTTGGATGAGGAAAGGAAACAGTGAGAAACCATGAGAACCAGGAGGAACAGACACAGCGCAGACTCGACACATCTGACGTTGGGCAAACTCACAAACAAATTAAATACATAGGTGAAAAATAAATAGCTGCAACAAAAAGAAAACAGCTTAGTAAAAAAGCGAGAAACTGTACAAGGCACATTTACCTCCACAAAGCATTATCCACATGGCATTATCCCTGTGAGTGCTCTGCAACAGGACACTCCATCTTTGGTGGTTTGATTAGGCTCAGCGTTCCAAATCTGAGCAGGAAACATAGGTGCAAAATTCCAGTTGTTGTAGAATTCCCAAAGAAAGTATTCTCCAAAGCTGTACAAATTCCCTATTCCAACTTATCCTGGATCAGGGAATCTTGAGCCAATTCAAGGTTAAAAACTATCAAGACAAATTTGTATAGGTCCACATATGCAGGAAGATCCATACTGAAAATGTAGCATTTTATATCATCACATATGTACAGGGTCTTTTGACAGAATTCTCCCAGGTGCTACAGTATGTGTCTGCTGGGTGCTGCAGGAATGGGATTGAGGCTTCTGTCTACCCATCATCTTCTCTGCAGGATGATCTGTAATAGTCGTCCAATCAGGAGCCCCATCCACAGTAGGAAGGCGGGCTCTTGGTGCATCTCCTGCAGGTTTGCCTGGGCAACATGACCGTTTCTGCCAGCAAGGCGCTGTGGAGGACACAGCGAAAAGAGCCCTGTTACATACACATACTCCTGTATACATAACCACTGAACATATACACAAACATACAGGATAAAGCATTCAACATATTGCCATAACACATGGCGTAATAGTGCCATTCACCTGACAACCATAATGACCCGTGCTGTGTGTGGAACGCAGACACCAGAGGTTGGCTGACAATAATGGCTATGGACATGGCTGAATTCAACTGTGGTCAGTGTGCCAGTCCTTTCATGAGGGGTAACTTATCATCACACACATGCAGCCCTACAAACACAGGAGTCAGGCCAACACAACTTGTTCCTGACATCCTGGTCCACTTCAACCCAAACCCTTGGTCCCTCTCCAGGTGTTAGGACCAGTGGGTTCACTTCACACTCAGACAAGAGGCCCAGACAAATATATATACTGTTCTTACATGTGTTTGTGCTCCTGTGATACAGTACCATGATGTGTTTGTGCTCCTGTGATACAGTACCATGATGTGTTTGTGCTCCTGTGATACAGTACCATGATGTGTTTGTGCTCCTGTGATACAGTACCATGATGTGTTTGTGCTCCTGTGATACAGTACCATGATGTGTTTGTGCTCCTGTGATACAGTACCATGGAGTGTTTGTATATGAATGAGTTTGGTAATGATGTGTACACAGCATTGAATTAAAGAAGCACAATTGAGCATTAAAGTGTGGAACCAACAGGACCCTGAACAGCTTCAACCCCCATGCCATAAAACTGATAATTAACCAAATAGCTACATGGACTTTCTGCATTGACCCTTTTTGCACTAACTCTTTTGACTCATTGTGTATGCTACTGCCACTGCTTATTATCTATCCTGTTGCCTAGTCACTTTACCCCTACCTATATGTACATATCTACCTCAATTAACTCGTACCCCTGCACATCGACTCGGGACTGTTACCCCATGTCTATAGCCAAGTTATCATTACTCATTGTGCATTTATTCCTCGTATTATTTCTCTCTGCATTGTTGGGAAGGGCCCATAAGTATTTCACTGTTAGTCTACACCTGTTGTTTACCAAGCATGTGACAAATAAAATGTGATTTTATTTAAATGAGCAACCACTTTAACTGTATTTACCCTCTCAATTGAGGGTTAATGTTCTGCTTTTCTGATCTTTGTGTCAACATTGCTATGTTGGTCAGAGGCCCTGCAAACGACCACACTAGTCCTACAGCCTTGGGCTGAAGAGAACCCTAACATACCAGGTTTACGACATGAGTGATATCTCTTAATGAGCAATACAATGCAGCAGCAGTGTCATAAAGGCCATTCTATTAGGGCAGCTACTTCAGCTCCAATGGAAACGGCACTTCATGAACTAAACACAAATAGGGACATTTTTACTGTGAGGTGAATGGAGAGATTAGGGAAGAGATTGAGACATTCTATTTGGTCTTCAGTGGTGCACTTGGACATGGCCAGGTCATGGTATCCTAATAATGAGGGATGGATGGACTACTCCCCTCACAGACAATTACCTCTGCAGACTTGGCATAGTGGAGGTGAAAACAGGTGGCTGTCTTGGCCAGGCCAGCACTTTGGCCTGAGGCCACTAGTTTGGCAGGGCTTTTGTGATAAGCGCTGAGCATTTCCCCTGTTGCCCTTTGGCAGAGGGGACGGAGGAAGCGTGATTCATTTTACAAGTATAAAATGAAGAGAAAACACCAAGTCTGAGTTATACTTTTCCCTTAGTGCTTCGAGGTGAAAAAAACAACTGTTTCTTACAGGAACTGTGCTGAAGTATGACTTGGGCATCGCTCCATTAGTGAATCACTGCAGGTGTGTGGATTCAGAGCAGCTTGGCAGGTAACCATACCATGCAGACATTGTAAACCAGCCCTGTGCCTCAGGTATTCTGCTCTCAACAAAAGGATTTTAGGAACAAATGCAAGAGGAATATCAATGCTTGGTTTTACACTAAATGAGTTGTGCCAAGAACCACAGAAACCTGGAGTGACTGTGAATAGTGTCTGAGGAAACAGGTGATGAGGAAGTGAACTTAAATTGAGGTGCATTAACTCCTCTGTGAGATAGACTTAGAACAGGACTGGCAACATTGTAAGACCCCATTCTCCTTCAGGCCAAACATGATGAGTTCATTAGAGAATTGACAGATCGAAGGTTTGGCTAGATGTAAATGATGGTTCCGAAAGACTTAACAATACCTTAAAACAATCTGTTGAAAGGTTGTTTGATTAGAACATATCCTCATTCGAAGTTTAGGACTATTTAACAATATGTGAAACAAATACTGTATGTTCCTATGGTAAAGAGATTTTAAAGAATGAGATGGAAAGAAGAATGACTACTATACTTACTGTACACCCCACAAATTAAACGCATGCTGCCATTCCAGGCAGTGGTTTCAACAGTGTAAACACAGACTTGTATCCTGAGATTTGGCCATTGAGGCTGAGGGTAAAACCTCTCTGATGTGTATTATAGTATCATGACTACATGTTGCATTTTGTATGGCATTATATAGTACACACAGTATGTAATCACATGCCACTTCACACCCCGATGCATGCAACATGAGAGGGAGGCATAAGGCAAATCAACAGGTGAATGATCCCTTTAATAATATGTTATTAGCTGGGGGGAGGGTACAGTAGAAAACATATTCCAATATTACTTTCAAAGACTTTCAGCTATTTCACACATAGCTTAAATGGAGTTAGTGTGTATTGTACTTGTTATCTTTCCCTTTAAGAATCTTGTTTTTTCCCACTTAAAAGTTAGATCAATTTCTCTTTCCCTTTAAGAATAATGTTAATACCCAAATTCACTAAATACACACACTGAACGTTTTACAACGATAACCAGCAAATTGGTACAATGTTGCAAACCATTAACACTTAAACCATGTCTCAAGTATGATGGATCAGGGTCTGAGTATTCAGCTGTTTCTGTGCCCAAAATGTGTTGTGGCATGCCGGCATCACACACAGACTGACTAATCTCTCTCTGACAATTGATCTGGCGTGAGAGAACGCAGAGTGCAGCACCACATGCAAGCAAAACAAAGAAGCCATTACTTACAAGACCATAAGAACACTCAAAAACAATTCGACCAAATTGGGAGAGCAGACAGAATTTGGAATAGACAACATGAAATTAAAGTGACTCACTAATACGTTCACAGATGTCTGCCTGAGGAAAAACAACGTTGTCACTGAAACACTCAATGCTACTCAGCTTGTGCTTTTATTTGATCAAAACAAGGTATTACACAGCTGCTTAAAATAGTTTCCAAACAGACAAACTTCTCTCTCCCTCTTTCTACAAGAGAAAGACTGCTGGTCCTAAGCCAAAATAACCTTGCATCACATATAAGATGGGGTGTCACTACTTTCTAAGGGAAATCACTTAAAAAACAAACCCCATTTAAAAACAGAAGAGAAACTCAGCAAAGAAGTCAGCTGCCATGTAAATTGCTCAGATAATTTGAGTGGCAAAATGCAGACATTAGTTCTCTTAGAATACAACATGTTTCTGTGGCCAGACATCTGCTTTGCATTAGCAGGGTGCTTGTCCTTTTTGCTTCACGCTACTATCTGCCATATCTACCACTGGAGAGACGTCTCACCAGACCTGGGCTCAAATAGTACTTGGATTTCTTTCAAATACTTTAGCTGTACTTTATTGAGCAGGCCTGGTGCAATGGAACCAATGGAATAGTCCCATAAATGAAAACCCTGCACATCTGTCAGTCTGGGAAGGTTCAGTTAAACGCTCAGCGTATCAGAGGAGTGCCCTGAATTAAAAGCCTCCTTTTTCAGTCCACAGGACAGAGCACCTTCACATGCAAAGTTAACTTCACAGCATTGCCACCACTAAACACACACGCAAGCAACACCAGAACCAGATGAAGAGAGTATGGAGACACCCAAACCCACAACACACCCAAAGACTTAACAGTGGACCAACTTCACTTAAAAGTTCTTTCCAGTGCCTCTCACAAAGCATGACAACCGCTAGAGCCCTGGGTTCAAACTCACACTGGGAGAAAGAGCCGGTCAAAGAGCAGGTCCAGAGGGCCAGGCTGGGGCTGGACTGAGTGGGTCTCCATGGCGCTGGCTGAATGAGGCCTGTAAAGGCGGACCTGTGGATAATTAGAGACCACAGTGGGCTCTCAGAGCCTTAACCACAGGGTAGGAATAATGAAGCTGAGCAGTCACGTAGCCCTGCCATGCTGCAGCACAACCACTCCTCACTCACTAACCATCTGCCCAGTCACTATAACCCTTCCTCCTCTGAGCTCTCTAACCCCAAAACTTGATCTTGATTGCGCACTCAGACAGCCAGAGTATTTTCCATAATGGCTATTAGGCAGAGAAGGAGGGGTGTGTGTGTGTGTGTGTGTGTGTGTAATAGCAAAACAAAATCAGGTCATCCCGAGAATAATGTAGGTCACTGGTCAGTTGCTTGGGTGGCCAGAGGCCATAGAGACAATCCGAAGTGAGAACTGGGTAGTCTGACAAATGACAGGAGTTTTTTAAATTCACCTTAGGTGACACCTGAAAACACACAAACGCTTTGTTTACAAGGAAATAACATACTAGCCAGGAGACTACCGCTGATCCAGATACAAGCATTATTACAGTTATTGGCAGTTGAAAACATATACATAAAAGCCAGATGAAACACCTGAATTTGTCAGTAACACACAATGTAATAACCTGTATATAGAGTGCCTTTGGAAAATATTCAGACCCCTTGACTTTTCCATATTTTGTTACGTTACAGCCGTATTCCAAAATGGATTAAATAAATAAAAATCCTCAGCAATCTACACACAATACCCCATAACAACAAAGTGAAAACAGGTTTTTAGAAAACAGGTTTTTAGTGCCAAGCTTATTTACATAAGTATTCAGACCCTAAATTGAGGTCAGGTGCATCCTGTTTCCATTGATCATCCTTGAAATGTTTATACAACTTGATTAGAGTCCACCTGTGGTAAATTCAATTGATTGGACATGATTTGGAAAGGCACACACCCGTCTATATGAGGTCCCACAGTTGACAGTGCATGTCAGAGCAAAAAACCAAGCCACGAGGTCGAAGGAATTGCCCGTAGAGCTCCGTGACAGGATTGTGTCAAGGCACAGATCTGGGGAAGGGTACCAAAAAGATTCTGCAGCATTGAAGGTCACCAAGAACGCAGTGGCCTCCATCAATCTTAAATTGAAGAAGTTCGGAACCACCAAGACTCTTTCTAGAGCTGGCCACCCGGCCAAACTGAGCAATCAGGGGAGAAGGGCCTTGGTCAGGGAGGTGGCCAAGAACTCAATGGTCACTCTGACAGAGCTCTAGAGTTCCTCTATGGAGATGGGAGAACCTTCCAGAAGGACAACCATCTCTGCAGCACTCCACCATTCAGGCCTTAATGGTCGAGTGGCCAAAAGGCACCTAAAGACTCTCAGACCATGGGAAACGAGATTCTCCGGTCTGGGGAAACAAAGATTGAACTGGCACCATCCCTACGGTGAAACATGGTGGTGGCAGCATCATGCTGTGGGGATGTTTTTCAGAGGCAGGTACTGGGAGACTAGTCAGGGTGGAGGAAAAGATGAATGGAGCAAAGTACAGAGAGATCTTTATGACAACCTACTCCAGAGCGCTCAGGACCTCAGACTGGGGCAAAGATTCACCTTCCAACAGGACAACAACCCTAAGCACACAGCCAAGGCAATGCAGGAGTGGCTTCGGGACAAGTCTTTGAGTGTCCTTGAGTGGCCCAGCCAGAGCCCAGACCTGAACCCGATCGAAGATCTATGAAGACCTGAAAATAGTTGTGCAGCAATGCTCCCCATCCAACCTGACAGAGCTTGAGAGGATCTGCAGAGAACAATGGGAGAAAACTCCCCAAATAAAGGTGTGCCAAGCTTGTCGAGTCATACCCAAGAAGACTCGAGGCTGAAATCGATGCCAAAGGTGCTTCAAAAAAGTACTAAGTAAAGGGTCTGAACACTTACAGTGGGGCAAAAAAGTATTTAGTCAGCCACCAATTGTGCAAGTTCTCCCACTTAATAAGATGAGAGAGGCCTGTAATTTTCATCATAGGTACACTTCAACTATGACAGACAAAATTATGGTGGAAAATAAGTATTTGGTCACCTACAAGCAAGATTTCTGGATCTCACAGACCTGTAACTTCTTCTTTAAGAGGCTCCTCTGTCCTCCACTCATTACCTGTATTAATGGCACCTGTTTGAACTTGATATCAGTATAAAAGACCAGTCCACAACCTCAAACAGTCACACTCCAAACTCCATTATGGCCAAGACCAAAGAGCTGTCAAAGGACACCAGAAACAAAATTGTAGACCTGCACCAGGCTGGGAAGACTGAATCTGCAATAGGTCAGCAGCTTGGTTTGAAGAAATCAACTGTGGGAGCAATTATTAGGAAATGGAAGACATACAAGACCACTGATAATCTCCCTCGATCTGGGGCTCCACGCAAGTCTCACAATGGTCACAAGAACGGTGAGCAAAAATCCCAGAACCACACGGGGGGACCTAGTGAATGACCTGCAGAGAGCTGGGACCAAAGTAACAAAGCCTACCATCAGTAACACACTACGCCGCCAGGGACTCAAATCCTGCAGTGCCAGACGTGTCCCCCTGCTTAAGCCAGTACATGTCCAAGCCCATCTGAAGTTTGCTAGAGAGAATTTGGATGATCCAGAAGAAGATTGGGAGAATGGTCAGATGAAACCAAATGAGAACTTTTTGGTAAAAACTCAACTCGTCGTGTTTGGAGGACAAAGAATGCTGAGTTGCATCCAAAGAACACCATACCTACTGTGAAGCATGGGGGTGGAAACATCATGCTTTGGGGCTGTTTTTCTGCAAAGGGACCAGGACGACTGATCCGTGTAAAGGAAAGAATGAATGGGGCCATGTATCGTGAGATTTTGAGTGAAAACCTCCTTCCATCAGCAAGGGCATTGAAGATGAAACGTGGCTGGGTCTTTCAGCATGACAATGATCCCATACACACCGCCCGGGCAACAAAGGAGTGGCTTCGTAAGAAGCATTTCAAGGTCCTGGAGTGGCCTAGCCAGTCTCCAGATCTCAACCCCATAGAAAATCTTTGGAGGGAGTTAAAAGTCTGTGTTGCCCAGCAACAGCCCCAAAACATCACTGCTCTAGAGGAGATCTGCATGGAGGAATGGGCCAAAATACCAGCAACAGTGTGTGAAAACCTTGTGAAGACTTACAGAAAACGTTTGACCTCTGTCATTGGGTATATACAAAGGGTAAATAACAGAGTTTTGAGATACACTTTTGTTATTGACCAAATACTTATTTTCCACCATATTTTGCAAATAAATTCATTAAAAATCCTACAATGTGATTTTCTGGGAAAAAAAATCTCATTTTGTCTGTCATAGTTGAAGTGTACCTATGATGAAAATTACAGGCCTCTCATCTTTTTAAGTGGGAGAACCTGCACAATTGGTGGCTGACTAAATACTTTTTTGCCCCACTGTATGTAAATGTGATATTTCAGTTTTCGATTTTTCCAAAATTTGCTACAATTTCTAAAAACCTGTTTTTGCTTTGTCTTTATGCGGTATTGTGTGTAGATTGATTTAATAGTTTTTTCCCCTCATCAATTTTAGAATAAGGCTGTAACCTAACAAAATGTGGAAAAAGTCAAGGGGTTTGAATACTTTCCGAAGGCAGTGTAGTTATTTAATAGACATTTGAGACAGATAGGAGACATATGTCACCCGTTTCAGGAAACTAGGCCTGTCGCGGGTCACTACTTCACAGGAGAGCTCATTTGAACGTACAAAAAATGTTTTTAATCAAAATGCGTTTTTTGGCATAAATACCTTCTCGAACATGCGAACTTTCAAGTGCCTTAATATCAAACTTGTATGCCATCTGTAAATATGTAAGACATGGTTAAATTACAAGCTTAGTTGGTTTAGCCACAGAAAAAGCCAGCAACCATGATTGGCTGAGATAATGAGTGGGCTGGACATGCCGAGAGATGAATTTGGATTGGTCTGCCATATAGCACACTTCTGTCTATTTGAGCTGGTCAGTATGTCTAGCTAATCCTGTCTAATGCTGCATTTAAAAAGATATATTGCGTAGTAAAACTGCATAACCGGAATTCGAGTATGATAGCTAAGGAGATGGAGAAAACACCTGTCTTCGGATTACATCTTCAAACTAAGGGCAACCATGGCATCCGTGACATCTATGATGTCTATGGGTAAGATAGTCTAGCTAGCTACATTTTCAGATATAACACATTTCTAGTTTTGACATAAAGATTTTTCATTTCAAGTTAAAGTGTACTGTTAGCTAACATTGAACCTGGTTGGTTAGCTACCTGCAGATTCATGCAGTTTAGTAACATCATGATTTGGGATTATGGTTCGTTGTTTAGCAAGCTAGCTAGCTACATGTCTTAACAAAATATTCCACTATGAAAGTATACATTTCAATAGAATGTCATTGCAAGAACTGTTGATAGATGTTAATGTTATCTGGTAAATTCGCTCTGCTATCTACTCCGATTTCAGACCACAGTTAAGATAGTCTAGCGAGCTACATTTTCAGATATGACACATTTCTAATTTTGACAAAGTATTTTCATTTCAAGTTAAAGTGTACTGTTAGCTAGCTAACGTTACATGTATGACCTTATTATTCATACCTCAGAATAATTTTATTGGCTAGTTATAACCTAATGTTAGCTAGCTAACATTGAACCTGGTTAGTTAGTTACCTGCAGATTCATGCAGGGTAGTAACATCATGAGTTGGGATTATGGTTCATTGTTTAGTTAGCTAGCTATATGTCTTAACAAAAGACTCCACTATGCTAGTAGCCATGTCGGATGCGTTCATGAATTCAGTCTGGCCATTCTACACTCTTGTCTGAGTGTGCCAGAGCGCAGAATAACTGATGAATTACCGAACGCTAAAAACACATTGAATAATGCCGGTGTCAGTAAACGTCTGCAAAAAGCGTAATTAATTTGTTGACAGCAGCACAGTTAGTCACCAACGCTTTGGATAACATGAGAACAGCCTAACCAGCTCTGCGAGGGGGAGTAAAATGGTCAGAGTTTGGGTGGGGGCTAAAGCTTAAAGGGTGTGAATGATGCTGAATGGGTGTAGACAAAGAAGAGCTCTCCAGTAGATAACAAAATATTCTAACAGCATTTTCTTAAAAGTGAGATTTCAAGTTCATCAACTTTCAAAGCAGAATTACTTTCCCATTGTTCCTCAATTGCAGTGTATGATATACCATTTTGTAGCTGTGTCTCTGCTTTTATCCAAAGTAAAAAACACCATTTCAAATTTTGCTACATAAGACCGAATCAAGGCGGTCGGTCACATATGAGACAGCTCTAGATTCTAGACAGACAGTCTTGCAGAATTCCTCACTCTGATGTCAACCAAACACCTGAGATCAAAACACGGAACATTGAACACAACATGTTCTGCTTTTTATTGGGCTCATTGTTCTCAAAATACATACTAGCCAATACTAGCCTCTAGCCAATACAGTACCACACACACACACACAAACAAGCCCTGTTCTACAATGTGTGTTAAGTCTGAATCACAGCCTCATTTGTTGAAAGATGTATAAATATTTATACTTCTCCTCAGACATTGAGGCCTTTAGTAACACAACATTTACCTCATGGCAAATCCTCACACACTCATTTGAAAGAAATGTGTCTTCAGTTAATCTTTTTGGTTATATAGACAAACTGTCCGCCTTTATGGGTACCAAGCAGTGACTCTTGGGGATGGTGATGAGGAAAACACATCCTAACATTCTTCAGGTGCAAAGATACACAATGTCCACGACAAGAAAATCCCGGTGTTATGAGCTGGCAAGAAAAACGTATTTCATTTCAGCCAATTAAAGTCTGCTCAGATGGAGAGTGACAAGAAAGGAACATGGGAGAAAACTCTCCATAGAGTGTAAACAAAATATTTTCTCCAAAAATGAACACAACAAGCCTTGAGTATTAGTGTTCAAGTGTACGAGTTACACAATAAACCAGGAAACTGATAACCCAGGGTAATATGAATCACCAACTCACAGATATTGTTTAAGGTACAAAGACATGACATTATACTGTAGATGAACAGCTGGCTGATTAATCGCCATACTCATATACAAGCTACTGTACAATGTTGCAGTTGCACAGATTTCCCTTTATCTTGCCTTCTGCACTATGCACCACAATTGCAATGTGGCTATTGGATCTGTCCTGTATCTATTATAAATAATGTTATAAAAACAGAGAGCCCTCAGCACATAAGAAATTACAGCACAGAATGTGTCTATGCTAGGTCAAGGACACAAAGAAAGTATGGAAGTGTGAAATAATTTAGAATGAGCTGAGCACCTTATCAGCACCATTTGATACAGTGCAGTCCTTGATATGGTTTGTAAATAAGGTGATGCAACTTCCAGAAATGTACTGTGCAAGTAGCAAGAGAAGAAAAAAAACACATGGCAGCAAAGGCATTTTGTTCACCAGCGCTGCCATGATTTTGGCAGCAGCTCTGAGACAACACTTAAATTATTGACACTATCTAATGGGAAGATTAACTTTCCCCTGCGCTGCAGTGACACCTGTGATTATCAAGTCCCTGATATAATACTTTTTTGCAGTGCCTATGTAGCATATTTCTACCCCCTGGATATTGAAGCTACCCATTCCCTGAAGAGGGTCCTTTAATTAAATGCTAACACCCCCAAAATGTTGCATCTTCAGGATATAAGGGGCATTATCATCCTCATCATCACTTATCTTTGGCTCCTCCAACCCTGTATGTGTATATACAGTAGTAGGTTACAAGACTCAGTGCTGGTGTGGTGTACCTACTCACCCCATGTATGAAGAGATCGTTAAACTCATCACCAATGCGCTGAAGCTCCTGGCCAATCAGTGTCTCTGGCCACATGTCCCCTGCAGTTGGCGGTGGCCGTGGTCTATAGGGGTGGAGGGGGTTGGGCCACGCGTCTGGTGGACAAAGAGCAAGTGGCTGTCAGAACTCATTAGAACACAATCTAGTAACAAAGACCAAGCTACAGCATTACTAAGAAAAGGCCAGTATGACACTTCGCAGACATGCCAAGTGGTTCCTATAGTGTGGTTAAGTTGTCAATATGAATGTGTTCTGATCTCTTTCTATGACTCACAGGTGTCATGAAACATATGTCTAATATTTCTCATATCCCTCAGGGGCCCTGTAATATCAGTGGAACCATATGTTAATGTGGAACCACTTCACTTACTTTACTTTCCTGCAAGTGGCCTGGTATAATGTTTTTATATCAATTTCATTAAAGAGACATAACAATAACACAGCACAGAGACAATTCATGACATGCATCATGCATCACCACAACATTTCCCAAGATAAGTGTAGGACTGGTATTATGAAATGTGGCATTCTGTTATATTATGACAACCTTATGACTGAGTTATAAAGGATATTTGTTAAGAATTTGTCAAAATCAAAATGCCATTTAAGTCACCAAAGGCATTATGCCCCGAGAAGATATAAAACCACAGCTGTGGTGTTCTACATGTGCGCTAGGATCACTCATATCTGATAGTCAGAAAGTAATTTCTCCACAGCATCTGTCTCCCTCAGGCAATAACATACATATGGTAGAACTAAAACTGGAGAACATTTGTTAATCTCCACAAACATACTATTCAGACTTTATTTAAAGAACTGGATTTGAGTTGGAGCCAGTTCACTGACTTCCCAAGATCAGAGATAGAACAGTTGTTGTTCTCTACCCCATTAAGAGTAGCCTCTGGGATTAGAGATGTGGTGAAACACTACAGATAGAGATTTATCTGTCCCTTATATCAGCCGGCTCCTAAGGAGAATGAACGGAGAGGAATCCCTGTCTGCTGCTGACAAAAGACACAGAGGTCTATTTTGACTGGCCTATACTCAAACTCGCTACATGTGGCCTTTGCAACACTGAGCGCACATAAAAGGACACAAGTGAATCAGGCTGCTCAATCACATCTATTATGCACTGTGCCTGTTTGTCCCTGTGTATTTCCTTTAGCTTGTCTTCTATGGCCACTAGCTTTGTCAGGGAATGTTATTGAGGTTGAGTGTAAATCTGTGTGAACACGCACAGGTGCCTTTAACACAGATATGCACGCGCATGTTTTGCTATGACGTGTGCACACACACACACCCTGTCTGAGCCCAGGTGGATCCTTGGTGGCTTATGACACAACTCAGTAAACAGAGGACAGATACTGTTCTTTAGAAACTTCCTGTTGAGGTTGAATCCAACTGTTGGCTCATGGTCACGCAATTCTGTTGGCTGGACACATGCAGATGTGGTAAAGACTACGATACTGAAGTAAATAACAATATACATTACAACCCCCCCCCATATCAGTGAACACACTACAAAACCAATGGTCCTTAATACTTGGAATAGACAATGTCGTGAACTGGTGTGGGTTAAGAGTTCAAAACAAAGTGCACCTTCCGATTGACACAGGGGCATGGCACATATCATTATTTGCGCGTCAAGGATTTATCATGTACACCATGCCATGCAGCTGCCCAGCGCGGGCTGGATAGTGAGTAACAACATTTATTTGTGCGACACAAGCAAGGGTGTGCCTTACCATAATCTCGATTGGTCTCCTGTGCTTGAGACATGCGCTGCAGTGCGTGAGTCATGACTTGGCTAGATGGGCTCGGAGTCTGTGTCGATTTATCTTTCAATAGCGGGGAGCTTGGAATAGAATCGCTGTCGAACGAAAAATATCCACTGGATGACCTGGACAGTGTTCTGAACAACGGCGACCTCGACTGGAAACCAAGCAGACTATTCGGCATCATTATTCCTCCCCGTGACTGCTGCTCCCCTTCGCTGAACTGGGGATTGTCAGTCGGTTCGGCACCGGAGGCTGCTCCGCCACCGGGATTCAATTCTCCGTATTTCCCTCTCTCAATTAGGATGGTCGAGCCATTGGACTGATTTTGTCGTCTGTAGGATAGATCAAGTATCAGAGTTAGGCTGTTTTTATTATTTTGTCGGTGCAATGTCATTATTTGTTGGAGATTTGCTCTTGTGGACTCAAAGTCTAAACAGTCATACTTTATAGAATGTATAGGCTAATAAAACAGAGCGCGCATGACTAAATATCCCGCCGGGTCGAGTCAAGTTGTTGACTCCGCTGTTACTTCTTCCTCTCCACGTAGGCCTATATCCATTATTTGTTTGGACAGAAGTGCTGATTCCAGCATTTTTAGCAGGGGGAAACAGTTGGCATGAAGTTATGAGCCGTAGTAACTGCGTCACAGCCCCATCTCCAAGCCAAGTTAACTTCTTCTATCTGAAATGAAAGTTGTGAATAGCATATTGTTCATCCCCAAGACAAATCTAGTTATAGTCTTGTTTTCGAAATGAATCTGATCGTTACTTGGAAAAATGTATTGCATACTCGAATTGGTTCCGAATTACGCATGGAGGATCTCTTGCGCATGAAGGATCGCAGGCAGCGTACACTCTTTCTCTATTAGGCCTATAGTCTACCTGTCGGCTTTATAATACTATAATACTTCATAATACTTTCAGTAGCCTATTATATCATAAATACTTACTCATATCAAATAAATTCAGAGTTAAATCGAATGCCATATTTGAGAGACAACGAAAACGCAGTCAAACCGACGAACAATAGAGTCACGCAGTTTGTTGCTTGAGTGTCGGCAGACTCGGCACACATTCTACCAACATGTGTTGAAAGCAGACCTGATTGGATTAATGGCTCTTTGACTGACGGGCGAAAAAACGGCATCCAAAATCATAGGCTAGCGGCCAACTGGTCCATTATCGCCACCCACAGGTTGCAGTAGTAGCCTCTCTCTTTTTACTTTGTCTTGAAATTGGAAACACAATTCGGCCCCTCGCCTTCACTGAATCACCAGAGAACAGGAGCCCCATTGTCGAGCAATTTCAACAGGTAGCACATTAAATGCTGGATAGACTGAGAAGAGCGAAGATAGGTTAATGTGGAAAACAAAAGGAAACAAAACAATCAGGTGCCTGCTTTTCTCTCATTCCTATCCCCACAAAACGGCCCTATAGGCATATTATAGACACCATCGCTTTGGAACCAACAGGGCTACACAACATAGGCTAAATCCAGGCAGTCGTGGGAAAGAAAACGCATATATGGTATTTTTTTAAATTATATTCAATACCAATCCCACTAGGCACATACGTCAATTCAACGTCTATTCCACGTTGGTTCACTGTCATATCATTGAAATGATGTGGAAATAACGTTGTTCCAACCAGTGTGTGCCCAGTGGAAATGCGTAGGCTAGTGTTTCAAGCGTTACTATTATGGAAATAATAGGCTACTACAGATAATCAGGAACGACGGACATCTGTTAAAACATAATTCTCCCACGCTAAACCGTTGTGCAGACAACAGAGGGACTTCATCAAAAAAATAACTTTCTCCAATTAATGTTACATCGTGCGCGTCTAGGCGTGCGCCGTGAGCCGACTACAACACTTTTGTTTCATTAAATAAACACATGAATAGCCTATTTGATATGGTAGCCTACAAAATAAATGCATTTAGACTAGACAGCATAATGATCTAAAAACGAGTAATTCGGCCTATGGGGCTATGTTGGGTAGTGAAGTCTAAAGTTGGGAGAGCGGCGGTGCGATTTTCTGTTGTATTGTTTATTCTTAGTCTTCTGAAATTATAGCTATCAAAAACATCAAAGCATGCTATTTCCTTATGTTTATTTTGCACTCACCTGGACGAATCGGACATGTCCTAAACCGCTTCAGTAGCGCGACATAACAGTTGTTAATAACGGTAAAATATCTGAAAATCCGCTTTTGAACTTCTTACATACGCTCTAAACGCAAAAGTTTAGAGTCCAATGCCTTTTTAATCAGAAAACTACGATGTCAACATCGAAAGAATAGTGGTTCCGCCTTGTAAAAACAGATCCCCTACAAAATATACGTTGCTTGAAGGAGGGGGGAAAGCGTTCGACTCTTTTGTCTCCGGGGTGGATATCTCAGCTCAGCTGAGGATACTTCCTTGCTGTAGCAGTTCACTCGCGATTGATATAAAAAGTTGAAGCGTCTGGTCTGAGTCGAGAGTGGGATGACGCCTGTATGCCATCCTCCTCCTCTGACCCGCCTACTCTTGCACTGGGTGGGATCTAAGCCTCGTTTCAAAGCATCCCTTCAAGTGTCCAGATAAACCTCTCTCTCCCCCCTCTCTCTCTGTAGGCGAACCGTTTACAATACTGTAGTACTAGTACATCTACCTACCAAATTCAGAGGGGCAACTTCAGCTATCAAGATCCTATACCTAGCAACACTTAATTTGTGTCAGAGAAATTATGAGGAGGATATTTTTCTATTAAAATAACAACATCCAGTAGATGATAATACATTTCAGACAAACATTGTTTTATAGATGATCTACTTTAAGAAGAATTGGCTTTTTCTAGAGTAATTTAGTACACGTATTTGAGCCCCTAAAATAGTTATTGCATTGGTTCATCACGCTTTTGCCCACACATTCTCAGTTAGAAGAAAGGCTATATCAAAAGACATTGTTAAAAAGTCAGCTGCACCTTCTCACAATCATCCATTTGTTGATCATTTGCACAATATAACACTATTAAATAAATGGTTCGCAACCAATGATCAGTGAATTGAGGGATATAAAGTACTGCATTTCCCACATGTATTCTGTCACAAACCATTTCCTATGACTTTGCTCATATTAATAAAATATATTCTGAACATATCTTGTGTGTTTACAATTTTTGTATCTCGCTGAATCAAAAAACTGCCATAATGGCCTATTCAGTCTTGATGAGAGAAAGTGGCTGGCAGATAGATTCACAGTAAACGTGTGTTCCCCACTGGGCAGAGACGTCAATTCAATGTCTATTCCACATTGGTTTAGCGTAATTTTAGTGAAATTACGTGTAAACCTCTTTGATTCAACCAGTGTGTGCCCAGTGGGTCTCTGTATATACTGGAGATTGTATTTGTTGGGCGATTGCACATAGCTCACTGGTCCACTTTGTGAAGCTACCTCATGCTGTTAGCAGTGCAGTCCATGTGTCTACTGAGACAGTCTGCTTCCATACACCTATGGTCTGGTGCACTGTCTCAGGCCAAGGCTAGGTCTCAGCTCATGAGGGAAACTAGTAACAAATGTTACATTACATTAGTCTTAAGACTTGTTGTTAAAATGTAGTTCTGTTCCACTACTATCATGAATACATTTAATTTCAGAACTTTTTTTGTACAAACAAAATTAGCATATTCACTAAGCAACACTGAGTGTAGACAACAACTGGGCCTGTAGTCTGCAAACCTGGTACAGATTATGCAAAATACCACGGGCTCTGTTCTCATATCCACACTACGCGACTTAGAATGCATGCCCAATATGTTGCATTATTCTTAGTGGTATGCTAGTATGGACATTGGAACATAGCTCATGGCTTTTCACTGAGAACTATGTGATCAAGCAGTGAGCTGGTGTGAGCTGACACTCTGAGATCGGCCCCAGCATACTGCACAGTGGGGCTCATAACATGGAGGCTCTGATGGGGTACTCTGGTGGGGAATAGACGGCCCACTCAGCCCGAGGGTTGGCCACCCCAGCAATGGGGACCTAGATGCAATGGGGACCTGGGGCTCCCGAGTGGTGCAGCAGCGATCTAAGGCACTGCATCTCAGTGCTAGAGGCATCACTACAGACACCCTGGTTCGAATCCAGGCTGTATCACAACTGGCTGTGATTGGGAGTCCCATAGGGTGGCGCACAATTGGTCCAGCTTTGTCAGAGTTTGGCCGGTGTAGGCCATCATTGTAAATAAGAATTTGTTCCTAACTGACTTGCCAAGTTAAATTAAGGTTAAATAAAAAATGTATTAAAAAAAGATGCAGCAGGAGGGAACATTGAAGTCAGACACTATTTTCAGGGCCTCATATCCTTTAACTGATCTACACAGCTGCAACAGCTGGAGGACAAACACAACAGGAGTCAGAGACACAACATTTGCATAAATCAATGCAATCAATGAATGAGAATGTGAGAAAATGGTAATGAGGAAGACTGGTATGAATAGCCTTGTAAATGAGTCAATGGCTGAATTTTTGTTTTTTTATAACGGAGGTAATGTCTTGAAATGTTTAACATTGTTGGACAGGGTATAAACAAAGATAAACCTGGATTTCTGAATGAATTGGTCATAACATTTGATCTGATCTTCATCCAAGTCACAACAATAGGCAAACACAGTGTGCTTAAACTAATAACACAGAAATTATTGTATTTTTCTTGTCTATATTGAATACATAATTTAAAAATGCACAGTGTACGTTGAAAAAAGTATGTGAACCCCTGGGCTAATGTCTTCTCCAAAAGCTAAATGGAGTCAGGAGTCAGCTAACCTGGAGTCCAATCAATGAGACGAGATTGGAGATGCTGGTTAGAGCTGCCTTGTCCTATAAAAAACACTCACAAAATTTGGGCTTGCTATTCACAAGCATTGCCCGATGTGAAGCATGCCTCGAACAAAAGAGATCTCGGAAGACCTAAAATTAAGAATTGTTGACTTGCATAAAGCTGGAAAGGGTTAAAAAAGTATCTCTAAAAGCCTTGATGTACATCAGTCCACAGTAAAACAAATTGTCTATAACTTGAGAAAGTTCAGCACTGTTGCTACTTTCCCCAGGAGTGGCCGTCCTGCAAAGATGACTGCAAGAGCACAGCGCAGAATGCTCAATGAGGTTAAGAAGAATCCTAGAGTGTCAGCTAAAGACTTACAGAAATCTCTGGAACGTGCTAATATCTCTTGACGAGTCTACGATACGTAAAACACTAAACAAAAATGGTGTTCATGGGAGGACACCACGGAAGAAGCCACTGCTGTCCAAAAAAAACATTGCTGCAAGTTTGAAGTTTGCAAAAGGGCACCTGGATGTTCCACAGTGCTGCTGGTAAAATATTCTGTGGACAGATTAAACGAAAGTTGAGTTGTTTGGAAGGAACACACAACACTATGTGTGGAGGGAAAAAGGCACAGCACACCAGTATCAAAACCTCATCCCAACTGTAAAGTATGGTGGAGGGAGCATCATGGTTTGGAGCTGCTTTGCTGCCTCAGGGCCTGGACACCTTGCTATCATTGACGGAAAAATGAATTCCCAAGTTTATCAAGAAATTTTGCAGGAGAATGTAAGGCTATTTGTCTGTCAATTGAAGCTCAACAGAAGTTGTGTGACGCAACAGGACAACGACCCAAAACGCAGAACTAAATCAACAACAGAATGGCTTCAACAGAAGAAAATACGCCTTCTGGAGTGGCCCAGCCAGAGTCCTGACTTCAACCCAATTGAGATGCCGTGGCATGACCTCAAGAGAGCAGTTCACACCAGACATCCCAAGAATACTGCTGCTCTGAAACAGTTTGGTAAAGAGGAATGGTCCAAAATTCCTCCTGACCGTTGTGCAAGTCTGATCCGCAACTATACAGAAAACGTTTAGTTGACGTTATTGCTGCCAAAGTAGGGTCAACCAGTTATTGAATCCAGTGGTTCACTGTGAATGTTTACATGGTGTGTTCAATAAAGACATGAACACATAATTGTTTGTGTGTTATTAGTTTAAACAGACTGTTTGTCTATTGTTGTGACCTAGATGAAGATCAGATCAAATTTATGACCAATTTATGCAGAAATCCATGTATTTCCAAAGGGTTCACATACTTTTTCTTGCCACTGTATATTCCAGAGCCCATTATCCAGTGGTGTAAAGTACTTAAGTCATGTTTTGGGGTATCTTTACTGTACTATGTATATTTTTGACTACTTTTACATCACTACATTCCTAAAGAAAACAATGTACTTTTTACTCCATACATTTTCCCTAACACCTAAAAGTACTCGTTACATTTTGAATGCTTAGCAGAACTGGAAAATGGTCCAATTCGAACACTTATCAAGAGAACATGGTCATCCATATTGCCTCTGATCTGGCAGACTCACTAAATACAAATGCTTCTTTAGTAAATTATGTCTGAGTGTTGGAGTGTGCCCCCAGCTATCCGTAAATAAAAAGAACATTGTGCTGTCTGGTTTGCTTAATTTAAGACATTTTAAGTGATTCGTACTTTTACTTTTGATACTTAAATATATTTTAGCAACTATATTTACTTCTGATACTGAAGTATATTTAAAACCAAATACTTTTAGACTTTTACTCAAGTATTTTACTGGGTGACTTTTACTTGAGTCATTTTCTTTTAATGTATCTTAACTTTTACTCAAGTATGAGATTTGAGTACTTTTTCCACCACTGCCATTATCTTTACAAGGCTCAGACTGGCATCAGATTGAACTGCCTAAGAACGAAGTGTATTTGCAAGTTTGGGGGCTTTATGCACATTTGTAAAATATTTCAATGGGACTTAATAGTGCCGACTGACTTAGTGTTCCTAACTTTAACTGCAATAACAATCGGTCTAACTTTCTTGCTTTGACACACAAAATCTCTTGTTCTAAGAAAATGCTGGAACCAACACCCAATCTGAGATATTGACTGTGCAACTAAACAGGAAGGTAACTACACAGCAACAGGCAAACCTAATTATAGCAATAAAAATTGAGATGAGCTATTCTGACAAGTTTCAGTTGACACCAGGTCTCTCTGTCATAGGTGCAGGCAGCCTCCCTCATTAGCCAACCAGTTCCCCATGGCTGTTGTGTGGACAGTCATATTAATCATAAACTCAGGAGGGCCTAGGATGTAATTGTTCCCAATCAGTAGGAGGGTAAACTTAACAGCCATGGTTTCCATGGGAAAATAATTACCCGTGGATCATTCAGAAACTCATTAAAACTAATGGAGTGGAGAGGGTGAGTAATGGCAGCCAACCCCACAAATCACTGAGACAGCGTGAACAAATACATATTTCTTAAGACTAGAAAAATATGTTATTCCCTTACATGCTGTAATGAATTTATTGAATGTTTCTCAGCTAAATACTTAGTAAGAAATTCCGTTTATGAAGTGAGGCATTAACATAACTGTTTCAAAAAAGTATTAGCTCATAATATGCCTGACTAAATGTATATCCTTAATTCTGATTTCATTAAGTTTATCTAGTAACATGTCATTGTTCGTACAGGTCTCCAATTTTGTGGAGAATATTAATTTCATAAACTGAGATTGTTCCCTCAGATTCACAGTTTGTGTGGTGCCACCTTTAATGCCACCTAGTGGCTCCTAACCAGAAAAGCAATAGCACGTCATTTGACCTCATAATGTCAGCTATGAGGCAATCTAGCTACTGTGCAATCTAAACACTAAAAGTATTTACCTGTCCAACTGGTATTTGTTCCAGTACATTTTTTAATTTTATTTTTTAAATTTCACCCCTGGACAAGGGGAAGTTTATAGAGACTGTGTGGATACTGCACTACAACTTGGATATAATTGAGTTCTTAAAAGTAACTCACTGACTGAAAGAACAAAATAGACCAGGCCTGTGATAAAGTATTGCATTCAAACAATCCTTCTGTGTTTTATTTGGGTAGCCCCATCTTATCTGTGTTCTATTAGGCACTAAATGATGCTTGGGCATGTTTGACCTGGTGTCTGCACCTTTTTAAAGAGCCCTCCGCCCCTATAAAGGTTCTCAGGGTGTCAACCTGTCACTGGTTTTAACCTAATCCCTCTTCACTCCCTCTCTCTCTGAAGCCTCATTCCCTCCTTTCCTCCCTACTTGTCAAAGATGAAAGGAGAGCAGCACCCAGACAAACAGAGCGAGAAAGAGGAGCCAAAGGAAAGGTCACCGTCGCCACATCCACACAGCAGCAGACTGAAGGAGAAAGTCAGAGATAGAGGGATTGTTATCTGTAATGGACTATGTTCCAGCTAGTGAGCAGTGACTATAAGGTTAAGAATGTATGTGTGTGTTTGGTTTTACTCTCATTTCGTCAGTCCCCACAAGGAAAAAGGCTATTTCACGCTTTGGGTTTAGGTTCAAGATTAGGGTTACAATTAAGGTTAGTATTATGGTTAGAATTAGGGTTTAGGTTTAGGAGTTAGGTTTAGGGATTTGGGGTTAAAGTTAGGATTAGGATTAGGTTAAGGGTTAGGGGTTAGGGGTTAAGGAAAATAGGATTTGGAATGGGAATCAATTGTTTGGTCCCCACAATGATAGTAAAACAAAGGTGTGTGTGTGTGTATGTGTCTGTGTACGTGAGTGGGTGTTTGGGGTTATTGACGACTAGCTACTGACAGCTACAGCAGTAGCTGGCAGAGCCCAGGTTCCCATGCAGTGAACCATATCACTCCTCACGGCCCAATATTGACCAGTGTAATAAGAGAGCTCTGTTCACAATGGCACTGTGACTCTGAAGGGCTGGACTCATGTTGAGAAAATGTCATCTATGTGTTACAACTGTGCTTTGTCTCCTCAACAAACAACAGAAAAAACTCCCCCATGTCCCTGCTATATTCCTCAGGGACACATGCCCAATCACACACAGATTTTCTTAGTGAGCCTTAAGCAAGATCACATGGAGCCACCATGCTAACAAACTGTAATCAGATACAGTATGTCATGTCTGTGTCATTCATTTGTGTAATTAAATAACTACAATCACACTAACTCGCAGTCAATTATTTCAAAACAACAACAGACATCCTTAGACCATCTTCCTTCATTAACGTTCATTAGACAGTCATTGTAAAGTAGAGGAAGAGGGGGCTAGATTGGAGATTGTTTTTTAAATGACCTGACCTGTGTCTGTTTATACAATCAATTATACAATCATTAAATCAATTTGACTTTGCTTTTACCAATTTAACTACATAATAACATAATACAGGTGAATGCATTATCAGTGTGTGCATGCATTGAGTTACTAAACTTGTTTTGGCTGATTTCATTGTGCTACAGATGAAAAACAAAAAGCATTTTGGGACTTATTTTATTGACCTACTGATCAACATTTGCATAGGGGAAGCAATCTCTTATTTTATAAAAGTGTACGCTGTCTCATTTAGACCTAACGACGTCATTCACACACACTGAGAGCATTGAGTGAGAGAGACAGAAGAGGCGTGAGGCCTGAGGGAGATGAAGTGAATTAATCAAGTTCTTGTCAATGACTATGGTTTTTGGCGACAATCAGTTTTGAAATCAACATATTTTTGCGTTATAGTTTGCATATTATCACAAACAAAGTACTAGGAGAGTGAACTGATGTTAGCTTCAGCTGTAAGCTAGGACAGTTAGCCTACACAGCTGGATGCTAATGGTATCTTCTTGCATTGTAAAGTGTTCTAGCCTGTAAAATGGACAATGTTTTGCGAACAGTAATTAACATTTGCAACACTTCCACATGCCGTGTTGCATTAACTCCTGTGCAGCATGAGTGGAGAGCTAACCTGATCCAGCCCAGAGGCTCCCAGTGAGTGCAATGGTTCTTCTGACAGGCTAGAGCTAGCAATGAGTAAGTGGAGCAGGCACGGTGTGCTCGCGCTATAAGGAGACATAGACGGACTTAATCCTCTCTCAATCAGTAGATGACTGAGACATTTGACACAAGTACCGAAAGTAACAAAACATTTTGTACCAAACTATTTTTCATGTTCTAGTACCAATGTTTCAGTATGCTATGCAATACTAAACTTACGTGACCAGTCTGTCACACCCTGACCATAGTTTGCTTTGTATGTTTCTATGTTTTGGTTGGTCAGGGTGTGAGCTGGGTGGGCATTCTATGTTACATGTCTAGTTTGTCTAGTTCTATGTTTGGCCTGATATGGTTCTCAATCAGAGGCAGGTGTTCGTCATTATCTCTGATTGGGAACCATATTTAGGTAGCCTGTTTGGTGTTGGTTTTTGGTGGGTGATTGTCCTTAGTGTCCTTGTAACTGTCTAGTGTTAGTTTGCACCAGTTTAGGCTGTTTCGGTTTTCACATTACGTTTATTGTTTTTGTATTGATTCGTGTTTACTTTGTTTTTATTAAACATGAATCTCAATAGCCACGCCGCATTTTGGTCCGACTCTCCTTCACACCTAGAAAACCGTGACACAGTCACATTTTTTTCACTGGAACCCTATCGACCAATAAAAAATTGGTGTCACACTTCAAAGTCAAAGGGTCGCAAATGCGAGTGTTTTGGTCGCTGTCTCGAACCCTGCTCTCACTCAAGCAGACTGTTACTGTATGGTATCAAAACAAAATACAAAGACCATCAGGAACAGTCCCAATATTGAACTGACAAGAACAGCAACAGCAAGCAGCAGTGTGTGGGTGTGTGGGCACACATTAAGAGCAGGTGTGTGCATAGAGATCAATCTGGAGAGATGATCATCACGCACCCAGACTAGCGTATAGGAGCCTGTCTCTGTCCAGGCTCACACAGTACAGTCAGGTGGGCAGGGTGATTTGCATGGCCTGTTTCATACTGCCTGTGTGGTGATAAGCAAAGACAGTCACTCTTATCTGCTCTGTTTTTCAGTGACTCTCACTCTACCTTCAGAGGAACTCACCTTTGAGAGATGAGGAGATGAGGCTTAGATATGCAGGAAATGGAAGGTACAGCAGATCGGCTCATTACATAAAACAATATTTAAATATAGCTTACCTGACATGAGGAGTGTGGGAACCAAGCCTGTGTAAACATTTGAATACAGCCTACTACTATTCTGACCTCAATGTTTTTCTTGCTACTTACACTCTTCATACCACTTTGTTCTGGGTCTACCTCAATGATCTAGTTAATCACCGTTAAATAACTGTCTCCTCAGATATGACTGTACCCAGTGGGGGGGATTGAAATCAGATCAGATCAAATCAAATTGTATTTGTCACATGCGCCGAATACAACAGGTGCAGACCTTACAGTGAATTGCTTACTTACAAGCCCTTAACCAACAATGCAGTTTTAAGAAATTACCTAAAAAAAAGTAAAAGATAAGAATTACAAATAATTAAAGAGCAGCAGTAAATAGCAATAGCGGGGCTATATACAGGGGGTACTGGTACAGCGTCAATGTGCGGGGGCACCCTGTGTCGATGTAATTGAGGTAATATGTAAATGAATGAAGAGTTGATAAAGTGACTATGCATAGATAATAAAAGAGAGTCGCAGCAGCGTAGAGGGGGGGGGGGGCAATGCAAATAGCCATTTAATTAGATGTTCAGGAGTCTTATGGCTTGAGGGTAGAAGCTGTTGAGGAGCCTTTTTGTCTTAGACTTGGCGCTCTGGTACCGCTTGCCGTGCAGTAGCAGATAAAACAGTCTATAACTTGGGTGACTGGAGTCTCTGACAATTTTATGGGCTTTCCTCTGACACTGCCTATTATATAGGTCCTGGATGGCAGGAGGCTTGGCCCCAATGATGTACTGTGCCGTTCGCACTACCCTCTGTAGCGCCTTACGGTCAGATGCCGAGCAGTTGCCATACCAGGCGGTGATGCTCTCGATGGTGCAGCTGTAGAACCTTTTGAGAATCTGGGGACCCATAACAAATCTTTTCAATCAGGGAACTCCTTCAAGGCTGTTGGAAAATAATTCCAGGTGAAGCTGGTTGAGAGAATGCCAAGAGTGTGCAAAGCTGTCATCAAGGCAATGGGTGGCTACTTTGAAGAATATAAAACATAAAATATATTTCACACTTTCTTGGTTACCACATGATTCCATATGTGTTATTTGATAGTTGTGATGTCTTCACTATTATTCTACAATGTAGAAAATAGTAGAAATAAAGAAAAACCCTTGAATGAGGAGCGGTGTCCAAACTTTTGACTTGTACAGTATGTACTGAACTTGTCTGATGCTTTAAGCAGGCTGTTTGATTAAATAATTAAGACACAAAAATTACTCAAGAGGGAGCCAGAGATCAAGATAGCCTAACCAGAAGAAAAAAACCTATGCCCGACCCTCCACCCACTGCTGATAGTGGAAGTTGTTGGTGATAAGCTGGCTGCACCAGCGGTTGGCATCCTTTTCCATTTGGAGTGACAATTTATGTAAAAATATCTACCAGTTATGATGCCGGTTATGATTTCCATATGCACATTTCCAAAGAACAGTTTAATCTCATTTATTCTACTCTATCTCAACATAATTGTCTGTGGTTAACAGTGGCGCCACATTCACGCCACTGTGAATGTTGTGACCCACCCCCACCCCACACACACACACACACATTTTGAAATTGAATTTTTGTGCTCCCCAGTTTCATCATTGCGCTGTGATACAAAATAATGGCATTGTGTGCATTAGGTCCATGCGGATGCCTCAGAACGATCGGGCAGGCTGTTTAGCTGTTTCAGTCAGCTGGATTTAAGACCATGCAGATACCACAGAGCGGGTGGACAGGCTGTGTCACATATAGAACAATGAGACAGATATTTCACCAGATGTATTTATTGTTTTATTTAACTTTGCAAGTCAGTTAAGAATAAATTCTAATTTTCACTGACAGCCTAGGAACAGTGCCTTGGTTCAGAGGCAGAATGACAGATTTTTACCTTGTCAGCTCGGGGATTCAATCCTGCAACCTTCCGGTTACAAGTCCAATGCTCTAACCACTAGACTACCTGCCAACCCATGTATAAATGGGAAGCATCCGGTTGGTGTTTCCACTCACTACCAAATATGGTGGTGAGAGGAAGCCCAGTGGCCAGCAGTGGGAGAAGACGAAGCGAGATGTATTTTGATGGACATTCTGCTAAATTTCTCATCAATGAAACATTTGATCTCAATACAGTTTTCTGTTTACAAAACTACAATTGGTTCCGAAAAGAGTGAACTGAGTTTTGTAGACTTTACCCTTTGCCAAAGTTTTTAAAAATTGCGTTGTTTAGGAGTGCCTGCGCGAATTTAGTTATTGCACACTCGCACTTCACAGTAGGCGTTCCCTAATGGAAATATGCAAATGAGTTCTAGAACACGTAAATAAGATTTCACCAACTCGTGCTTAGCTCAAATCAAATCAAATCAAATGTATTTATATAGCCCTTCGTACATCAGCTGATATCTCAAAGTGCTGTACAGAAACCCAGCCTAAAACCCCAAACAGCAAGCAATGCAGGTGTAGAAGCACGGTGGCTAGGAAAAACTCCCTAGAAAGGCCAAAACCTAGGAAGAAACCTAGAGAGGAACCAGGCTATGAGGGGTGGCCAGTCCTCTTCTGGCTGTGCCGGGTGGAGATTATAACAGAACATGGCCAAGATGTTCAAATGTTCATAAATGACCAGCATGGTCAAATAATAATAATCACAGGCAGAACAGTTGAAACTGGAGCAGCAGCACGGCCAGGTGGACTGGGGACAGCAAGGAGTCATCATGCCAGGTAGTCCTGAGGCATGGTCCTAGGGCTCAGGTCCTCCAAGAGAGAGAGAAAGAGAGAATTAGAGAGCATACTTAAATTCACACAGGACACCGGATAAGACAGGGGCTCTGCCTACCTTCTTGCTTGTTCTTCCCACTATGGCTCATTTGTTCCCATTTGAAACAACAGGCTGTGTTCTGTCTTGGTTTAGTTATAAAAAATATTTTATATTGCTGCCTGCTCTCTGGTGTCGACCCTGTCCATCCTAAATCCAGCGAATGAAACTGCCAAAAGCTGTCTCCTCCCCTTCATCTACACTGATTGAAGTGGATTTAACAAGTGGCATCAATAAGGGATCATAGCTTTCAACTTGATTAACCTGGTCAGTCATGGAAAGCCAGCTAGGATTGTTGATTTATTTTTATATAAATATGTTATTTGGTGTCTCCTTGGGCAGTCCTAATAATTGCTTAATTTTCATGCAAGTAAAACTGGATCTGGGTTTTAAGGGTTAAGATAAAGTTTTCAACAGTTTAATATCAGTGTTTCATACTTTTTTGTGGATTATACCTTTGGATTTACTTTTTGATTGCAAGCCTTTCATATTTTTTTACCTTCATAATTGTTATACCTTTTTAGCATCAACATCAATTGGAATCTGTCCATGGCATACTTTTATGTCTGCTGAATACCAACTATCAATCACTTAGATCATGTATTTTTATGTGGAGATACCTCGCGAAGCAACTGCTCTCTACTCTATCCCTCTCGATTGCACATAGTCAGTTCAATCCGGCTAACATGGGACGTCCCTAACCCATTGAAGTTGAAATTTAAAATGGTTAAGGTAAGGGTTAAGGTTAGGGTTAGTTAAGGGTTAAGGTTGAAGGGGAATTTCACCCTGAGGGAATCTTGGCATGTTTTCATCATGTCCGAGGCATTTCTAGGACAGTGAGATGTATTTTATACATAATCACCTAGGTGGAAGGCAGGTCTGGGCTTTGTGGGTTGAATGATAAACCCTATGACAGCTTCCAGTGTATTGAATGGGGAGGGGGGCGAGATCTGAAAATAAATGTAGGCCTGCTTTGAGGCATTTTGTGAAGGCTCTATGTTATACTGATCAAACTATACTTTTTTGTGTGTGTAGATATTTTTGTATTTCATTTTACCAGGCAAGTCAGTTAAGAACAAATTCTTATTTTCAATGACGGCCTAGGAACAGTGGGTTAACTGCCTGTTCAGGGGCAGAAAGACAGATTTGTACCTTGTCAGCTCGGGGGTTTGAACTTGCAACCTTCCGGTTACTAGTCCAATGCTCTAACCACTAGGCTACCCTGCCTGGTTGTCCTTGTTCGATTGAGTCATTGGACGCCAAAAGTGTGGGAACCCATGATCTACTCATGGGTTCCCAAACAACTTTATGCAAGCAGAATACCACCCTGCATACCACAGCTGGCTTGCTTCTGAAGCTAAGCAGGGTTGGTCCTGATCAGTCCTTGGATGTGAGACCAGATGCTGCTGGAAATGGTGTTGGAGGTCCAGGAGGAGGCACTCTTTCCTCTGGTCTAAAAAGAAATACCCCAGGGCAGTGATTACCCTGTGTAGGGTACTGTAGATCATGAAGGAATGTCTAAGGCAAGATTTTTATTTATTTAATTCTCTTCACAATTATACGAGTGTCAAAGTTTTCCAATGTGTAATCTCTAATGAATGCAATAGGGAAGTGGTCACTGATATCATTTGCAACAACACCACGAGCCAAATACTTGTTGGCATGGTTAGTCAGGATAGGCTCAATCAATGAGGAGTTTGCTAGGTTTTTTGTACATTAATCTGAGTTGGTTTCATAATCAACTGAGTTAAGGCGAATGCAAGACAGATATTTTTTAACTGATCTGAGGCATGAGTAATCCAATCAAGATTTACTTCTCATTTCACAACCAGTTCAGATGCTAGAAATCATTTCAAATAATCACAAATAATACCAACAGCCAGACAAAGCAGTTTGGGGTAGACCACAGCAATAAATATATGCATATTTTGGCCATTTCTACAATTCACACATTTTGGGGACAGAGATGTTAAGATAGCATGATGCCATTAGAGTATTTTTCCCCCCATTATTTTACCAGGTAAGTTGACTGAGAACACATTCTCAGCAACAACCTGGGGAACAGTTACAGGAGGGGGTGAATGAGCCAATCATAAACTGGGGATTATTAGGTGACTGTGACAGTTTAGGGCCAGATTGGAAATTTAGCCAGGTAACCAGGGTTAACACCCCTACAATAAGTGCCATGGGATCTTTAATGACCTCAGAGAGTCAGGACACTGTTTAACATCCCACCTGAAAGACAGCACCATACACAGGGCAGTGTCCCAAATCACTGCGCTGGGGCATTGGGCTATTTAGACCAGAGGAAATAATGCCTCCTACTGGCCCTCCAACACCACTTCCAGCAGCATTTGGTCTCCCATCCAGGGACTGACCAGGACCAACCCTGCTTAGCTTCAGAAGCAAGCCAGCAGTGATATGCAGGGTGGTATGCTGCTGGCTTAAATAGGTCCACTGCCTCGGTTAAACAGGCCAGATCAAACTACTTCCTTAGCACTATGGCAGACTGTGTTAGTGATCTCTCTAAATTCTGGAAAAAGTTTAATTCACAGAAGCGGGGCAAATTGCTCTACTTCCCTGCCTAAACAAATAGCTTTAGACTCCTGCATCATTATTTAAAAAATGTCAGATTTGTGATGCTGTTAATCAGCATTTTATTTCAGCTGGCTTCCTTCTTGAAATAAATTGTGGTCATATTGGTCTTGACCAGTCAGTTGACGGTTCTTCCCACATACAGCCTCCAGTTGCCTCTATGGATGATCAGTCAACCTCACGTGCCTTTTGAAATGATGGTCAGGGTTTTTCTTTTTGGCAATTCACAGAAACAGACGTTCTTGCTGCCTCATTAGCTTTTGACACCAAGAAGTCAATAGGGGCTGACAACTTAGACCTGTCTTTGCTTATTAAATACAAAATGTGTGTTACTAAGCCAGAAATGAGGGTCACGCACATTTTTTATTTAACTTTAGTATCAGGAAATATTCCAAAAGTATGGAAAACAGCTTCTTTGATTTGTGAAAATACTAGAATCATTGGTCAACAAACAGTTACATTATTTTCTATCTTTAAATGGTATTCCTAGTAATAATCAATCCGGATTCAGACCTAAACATAGCACCAGTACGTCTATCATGCTTGTTGTATATTATATTAATAATTCCTTAGATTATAAAAGAATTGTGCTGCCATGTTTGTAGACTTTGAAGACTGATTTTTAAGCAGTGCTAAGTTCAAACAAAACAAAATGCATATTTTATAGGTCCCATACCCCAGATTTAGATTTACTAGTTTGAACGGTACACAAATTGAGCAAATTTCTCCCTACAAATACCTTGGTATCTAGCTTGACAAACTGTTATTTAAAAAAGATGTCACTGAGCTGGTGAAGAAGTTGAAGTTCAAGGTTGGTTTCTTTTACAGAAACAAAGCATGTCTGACTTTTGCTAATAGGAAGGAACTTGTCCAGGCCACTTTTATGTCTATTTTAGATTATGGGGATATTATCTATATGCATGCAGAATCTACACTTAAACCGCTAAATCCTCTGACAGTTTGGAGCTTGAGGTAGTCACTTCATACAAGTACTTGGAAGTATGGCTAGACGACACACGGTCCCCAAAGCACACTAATCCCTGGGTCGCTCTTTATGTAGCATTGTGTTGTCTCTCTTGTCATGATGTGTGATTTGTCCTATATTTTTATTTTATTTATTTTTATTTTTAATCCCAGCAGGAGGCCTTTTAAATTTTTTTAAATTTCACCTTTATTTACCCAGGTAGGCTAGTTGAGAACAAGTTCTCATTTACAACTGCGACCTGGCCAAGATAAAGCAAAGCAGTGCAACACAAACAACAACACAGAGTTATACATGGAATAAACAAACATACAGTCAATAATAAAATAGAAAAAAGTCTATTAACAGTGTGTGCAAATGAGGTAGGATAAGGGAGGTAAGGCAATAAATAGGCCAATGTGGCAAAATAATTATAATATAGCAATTAAACACTGGAGTAATAGATGTGCAGAAGATGAATGTGCAAGTAGAGATACTGGGGTGCAAAGGAGCAAAATAAATAAAATAAATAACAGTATGGGGATGAGGCAGTTGGATGGGCTGTTTACAGATAGGTTATCTGTGAGCTGCTCTGACAGCTGGTGCTTAAAGTTAGTGAGGAAGATATGAGTCTCCAGCTTCAGTGATTTTTGCAATTCGTTCCAGTCATTGGCAGCAGAGAACTGGAAGGAAAGGCATCCAAAGGAGGAATCTGCTTTGGGAGTAACCAGTGAAATATACCTGCTGGAGCGCGTGCTACGGATGGGTGCTGCTATGGTGACCAGTGAGCTGAGATAAGGCGGGACTTTACCTAGCAAAGACTTATAGATGACCTGGAGCGAATATGAAGCGAGGGCCAGCCAACGAGAGCATACAGGTCGCAGTGGTGGGTAATATATTGGGCTTTGGTGACAAAACAGATGGCACCGTGATAGACTGCCTCCAATTTGTTGAGTAGAGTGTTGGAGGCTATTTTGTAAATTACATCGCCGAAGTCAAGGATTGTTAGGATAGTCAGTTTTATGAGGGTATGTTTGGCAGCATGAGTGAAGGATGCTTTGTTGTGAAATAGGAAGCCAATTCTATATTTAATTTTGGATTGGAGATGCTTAATGTGAGTCTGGAAGGAGAGTTTACAGTCTAACCAGACACCTAGGTATTTGTAGTTGTCCACATATTCTAAGTCAGAACCGTCCAGAGTAGTGATGCTGGACGGGCGGGCAGGTGTGGGCAGCGATCGGTTGAAGAGCATGCATTTCATATTATTTCCTTGAAGCTATCTACTGTTTGTTTATGCATTTCTGTGAATTACTTAGTTAGTAAATAAATGATTTAAGATGTTGATGTATGGATGACTCATAGTGAAGACTGGGTTCGTGCAGATAACCAAGAATTTACGACGTTTGGAATGTGACTAACATGAGGTAAAGAAGAATTCATTAATCAGAAGACTATTGATCAGATATGAAAATATCTGAAAGTTATATTATGAAAATTATAACTTTAACTGTAAGGTCTACAGTTGTTTTCGGAGCATGTGACAAATAAAATTTGATTTGATTTAGAGCTCAGAGACAGGATTGTGTCGAGTCACAGATCTGGGGAAGGGTAACAAAACATTTCCCAAGATCCCCATGATCACAGTGGCGCCCATCATTTTAAATGGAAGAAGTTTGAACCACCAAGACTCTTTCTAGAGCTGTCCGCCCGGTCAAACTGACCAGTCGTGGGACCAGTCTCCTCTGTGGAGATGGGAGAACCTTCCAGAAGGACAACCCTCTCTGCAGCACTCCAACAATCAGGCCTTTATGATAGAGTGGCCAGACGGAAGCCACTTCTCAGTAAAAGGCACATGACAGTCTTCTTTGCCAAAAGGCATCTAAAGGCCTCTCAGGCCATGAGAAACAAGATTCTCTGGGCTGATGATACCAAGATTGAACTCTTTGGCCTGAATGTCAAGCATGGAGGAAACCTGGCATTATGTTGTGGGGGATGTTTTTCAGCGGCAGGGACTGGGAGACTAGTCAGGGTCGAGGGAAAGCTGAATGGAGCAAAGTACAGAGAGATCCTTTATGAAAACCTGTTCCAGAGCGCCCAGGACCCAGACTGGGGTGAAGGTTCACCTTCCAACAGGACAACAAGTACACAGCCAAGGCAACATAGGACTACCTTCGGGACAAGTCTGAATGTACAGTAATACAATGCAATATATTAGCAAAAATGTCTAAAACCCTATTTTTGCTTTGCCATTATGGGATATTGTGTGTAGATTGATGAAAAAACTATTTAATCTATTTTAGAATTAGGCTGTAACGTAACAAAATGTGGAAAAATTGAATGAGTCTGAATACTTTCCGAATGCACTGAATGTACTGTAGTCTATTCAATGCCACTCCAACATTAATCGTCCTAACATTTACAATTCCATTATTTTACTTTGAGATCTGTGTGTATTGTTGTGAATATTTAGATACTACTGCACTGTTGGAGCTCGGAACACAAGCATTTCGCTTCACCCACAATAACATCTGCTGCCGCCGACGGAGATGGCAGCATTGCTACTAGCTCTTAAGCAACTCTGCAGTATTTTGTTTGTTCATGTACTATTTTTTACATTATTAGCTCAGGAATTGTTTTGTGTCATTACATACTGGGAAGAACTATTGGATATTATAGCGGCTGTAACTCACCAGAATTTCCAGCCCTACAACCAGGATTATGACTTCCCTGGAGCGGATCCTTTGTTTGCTCTCCCTAGAGCAATCAAACTTATTCCAGAGGCTGACCCAAAACAACACCAGCGAAGGAGAGGTACTCGAGGTGGTCTTCTGGTCCGACTCAGGAAGCGTGCACAACACCCACCACTCCCGAGTAATTTACTCGCTAATGTCCAATCTCTGGATAATAAAATTGATGATCTCAAGGCAAGAGTTGCTTTTCAGAGGGACACCAGGGATTGGAATGTACTCTGCTTCACGGAAACATGGCTCTCTCTCTATATACTGTCTGACTCTGTAAAGCCAGTTCGGTTCTCAGTACATCCCACCGACAGGAACAAACATCTCTCCGGGAGGCAGAAGGATGGAGGTATATGTTTTATGATTAACGACTTATGGTGTAACTGTGATAACACACATAAACTCAAGTCCTTCTGTTCACCCGACCTAGAATATCTCATAATTAAATGCCGACCGTACTATCTGACAGAGACAAGGAAAACCAGCCACGTCGCGGACACCAACGTCTTGCTTCCAGACAGGCTGAACACCTTCTTCGCTCACTTTGAGGATAATACAGTCCCACCGACGCGGCCCGCTACCAAGGACTGTGGGCTCTCCTTCTACGTGGCCGATGTGAGTAATACATTTAAGCGTGATAACCCTCGCAAGGCTGCCGGCCCAGATGGTATACCTAGCCGTGTCCTCAGAGCATGCGCAGATCAGCTGACTGGTGTGTTCACAGATACATTCAATCTCTCCCTATCCCAGTCTGTTGTCCCCACATGCTTCAAGATGGTCACCATTGTCCCTGTATCTAAGAAAGCAAAGGTAATTGAACTAAATGACTATCGCCACGTACACTCACCTCTGTTATCATGAAGTGCTTTGAGAGACTAGCCAAGGATCATATCACCTCCAACTTACCTGCCTCCCTAGACCTTCTTCAATTTGCTCACCACCCCAATAGATCTACAGACGATGCAATCGCCACCACACTGCACACTGCCCAGTCCCATTTGGACAAGAGGCATACCTATGTTAGAATGCTGTTCATTGACTATAGCTGGAGGAAACAGCAGCAGGAGCACCCCCCTATCCACATTGATGGGACAGCTATCATTCAGAAGGCGAGGTCAGAACCCCTCCTGTCTCAGCCTCCAGTATTTATGCTGCAGTAGTTAATGTGTCGGGGGGCTAGGGTCAGTTTATTATATCTGGAGTACCTCTCCTGTCCTATTCGGTGTCCTGTGTGAATCTAAGTGTGCGTTCTCTAATTCTCTCTTTCTCTCTCTCTCTCTCTCTCTCTCTCTCTCTCTCGGAGGACCTGAGCCCTAGGACCATGCCCCAGGACTACCTGACATGATGACTCCTTGCTGTCCCCAGTCCACCTGACCGTGCCGCTGCTCCAGTTTCAACTGTTCTGCCTTATTATTATTCGACCATGCTGGTCATTTATGAACATTTGAACATCTTGGCCATGTTCTGTTATAATCTCCACCCGGCACAGCCAGAAGAGGACTGGCCACCCCACATAGCCTGGTTCCTCTCTAGGTTTCTTCCTAGGTTTTGGCCTTTCTAGGGAGTTTTTCCTAGCCACCGTGCTTCTACACCTGCATTGCTTGCTGTTTGGGGTTTTAGGCTGGGTTTCTGTACAGCACTTTGAGATATCAGCTGATGTACGAAGGGCTATATAAATACATTTGATTTGATTTGATTTGGTCAGTACAGGTGCATCAAAGCTGTGACCGAGAGACTGAAAAACAGCATCTATCTCAAGGCCATCAGACTGCTAAATAGCCATCACTAGCACATCAGGGGGGGCTGCCTTATAGACATAGATGAGGAATTACTGGCCACTTTTAATAATGGATCACTAGCCACTTTAATAATGTTCCGTATCTAGCATTACTCATCTCATATGTATAAACTGCACAGCACACTATTCTACAGTATCTTAGTCACTTTAAAATTGTGTTTTCATATTGCATCACCCATTTCATATGTATATACTGTATTGCATTCTATACTACACCACTGACTGTTAAACAGCCATGTCCAGCACATCAGAGGCTGCTGCCTATAGACATAGATTAGGAATCACTGGCCACTTTAAGGAAGTGAAACACTAGCCACTTTAATAATGTCTTCGTATCTTTCATTACTCATCTCATATGTGTAAACTGTACTATATACTATTCTACGGTATCTTAGTTACTTAATTGTTTGTAAATATTATGTGACCCATCTCATATGTATATATGGTACTCTATACTATGCCACTGTATCTTAGTCCAATGCAGCTCTAATATATATGTATATATATTCTTAATCCATTCCTTACTTAGATTTATTTTGTATTTTGGGTATATGTTGTGAAACTGTTAGATATTACTTGTTAGATATTACTGCACTGTCGGAACTAGAAGCACAAACATTTCTCTACACCCGCTAAACACGTGTATGGGACCAATACAATTTGATTTGATTTAAATATGTGTATGTGACAAATACAAATTTACTTGATTTGTTTGTTCTTATAGGTAGCCAGATTGTGATTACCACAAAACATTTTACCACACTGTCTTGTTACATTGGTGAGTAAAAACTAATGCTTCCTCATACCCTTTAACTTTTTTGTCTGAAAATAAAATATTAATTTGACTCAACTGCGTTACACACTCCAGTGAGCAGATGGCGATGTCGGGCTTTAAGGCAATGCTGCCAATGTGACGTATAATCTAGTGGACGCGACGCTTCTTACACACAGCAACAGTTAGACAGCCACCTCCGTAGCTTGCTAGCCAAACCGATACAGCTCGTTAGACGCTTTCGTGTATATTAGCCACTATGTTTTAAACCCATGTCTGTTGTCTAGTTAGTTATCCCATTTAATGTAATATTTACTGTGTTGTTATTGATAAACTAGCTGGCTGGTTAAATTAGCACTATCCTAGCAAGCAAGCTGACATCGCCGACCATGACCTCACTAAGCTACTCTCCAACTATTAAAGAAGAGGTCTGCTGGACGGAGAAGGAGGATGCTGTTCGAGTGAAAGAAGAAGAGAAAGAAGTTACAGTAAAAGAAGAGGGAGACGCGTTTAGAGTGAAAGTGGAGGAGGAAGTTACTGTGAAAGAAGAGGAGCAAGAGGAGGATGGAGTTGTCGGAGTGAAAGAAGAGAATAGGGAGATGACTGTCACATCGAAAAAGGAGGAGGAAGAGGAAACTGGATATCTGGGCTCGGTTTCCCAAAGTGGTCTTAAGGCATCCTATGGTTCTACTGATGAAGTTAGCCTTAAAATGCGTTTGGGAAAATCGGCCCAGATTAACACTAGTAAGTACTGTCTTAAAACAGAGGCACAGACTCTGCAGTTTGCTGAACTGACGTGTGGTGTTAAAGGGTACATCTGCAGTTGTTACATCCATATTTAGACTTGATAATTATTTATAGATAGCCATTTATTCTTGAAGAATATAACATATGCCCCATGGGCTTAGTTCAAAGTTTTGTCTTCGCTTGATTATTGTCCAGCTATGTGGTACTGCAAAGAAATACCTAGTTAAGTTGCAGCTGGCCAAGAACAGAGCTGCAGGTCTTGCTCTTAAATGTAATCAGAGGGCTAATATAAATGCTATGTATGCCAGTCTCTTGACTAAGAGTTGAGGAGTTGCAGTTTGGTTGGTTGATTGATTGTTTGTGTGTCTTTTTTAAAGGGGCAACCAAGGATTTAAAAAGCAACAAAATGGTATCCCTGAAAATTGGTTTGGTTAACATCTGAGGGATGGGAGCTGGAGAAATGTAACCACACTCAAATCCACAGAGAAAGCTATTGTAGAAACCTTAACCCAAAACCTAGCGACCTCGTCAAGAAGTAAGGACATCTTGGCGTAACGGTTAAAATGTGTTGTCTTGACTGTGGCTGGGCTCAGTTTTGAGTCTAGCTCAGAGCTCCCCCTGAATTCGCTACACTATGGTTACAAGTAGTCATCCACCGATATGACATTTTTGGCCAATACTGATATCCAATATTTTACTTGCCCAAAAAAACACGATACCAATAACCAATATTTAAAATTTTAGCTGCCTTTTAAGCATTTTGGTACAGTTAAATAGTTAAAACACACACATGGACGCAGCGGTCTAAGGCACTGCATCTCAGTGCAAGAGGTGTCACTACAGTCCCTGGTTCGAACCCAGGCTCTATGACATCCGGCCGTGATTGGGAGTCCCATAGGGCGGCGCACAATTGGCCCCATTATCAGTAAAACATCATCAAAACCTATTTCTTTGACTTACTTGCTGTGCTGTTTCATTGTTCAGTTGTTTCATTCTCAACCAAGATTTCTCATACTAGCTCTAGTTAGTTAGCTAACATCATCTAAAATAACCCTAATTTACAAGATTGTTCTTATTTGATTAATGGTGGTCGGACCCATCTATGTGAAGCTAGCCACAATAAATATTAGCCACAATAGTGGACTTTGCGTTTAGCCTTCAAAATAAAAGTATGTAATTGACAGTGACGCAAATTAATACAAATAGTAGAATTATGCCATAATTGCATAAGCAATGTTGGAGTGTTGTTATATAAAATCAACAAGACAATAATTTGTTAATTTGACAATCAGTTGAAATCACACGGGATGTATTATACTTTAGAATTGCGTTGGGGACATACTTATTTCACTGTATAGCCTTACCTATGGATTGTGGATCAATGACATGGGGTATCAGTCTACTCAGTGACACCCAGAGAACATTAGCGTTGTAGCTCTTATTGCGGGACTCTTAAACAATAGTAAATTGAGCCACATTTATTGTCAAATTATGTGTTTTGAACACTATTCTTGAGGAAAAACAATACTGTGTGGATGTTTTGGAGTCTGATAACTGAGGTGGACATTGGGAAAAAATATATTGTGTATTGAGTAGACTGATACCCCATTTCATTGATCCCCAATCCTTAGGTAAAGCTGTACAGTGTAATATAAATGTCACTACACACAATAGGCTGACTGGGGAGGTGATTTCACACAGTCACAGTGTAGCACAAGCTCAGAAGATAGATGGGGGGCAATCAATTCACATATGGTATCGAGGGCACAGCTGGGGGCAGAGGGAGGTCTTGCAAGTGGCAACCGTGAGAGACTTGTTTCTCGAAAGGTGAATTTTTAGAAGTGTGGCCGATTAATTAGGGCCGATTTCAAGTTTTCATAACAATCGGAAATTGGTATTTTTGGGCACCGATTTCCGATAATTAAAAAAATATATATATATTTTTTTTATACCTTTTATTTAACTAGGCAAGTCAGTTAAGAACACATTCTTATTTTCAATGACTGCCAAGGAACTGTGGGTTAACTGCCTTGTTCAGGGGCAGAACAACAGATTTTCACCTTGTCAGCTCAGGGGTTCCAATCTTGCAACCGCACAGTTAACTAGTCTAACGCTCTAACCATTGCACTCCACGAGTAGCCTGCCTGTTACGCAAATGCAGTAGAAGCCAAGGTAAATTGCTAGCTAGCATTAAACTTATCTTGTAAAAAACAAGCAATCATAATCACTAGTTATACCTACTAATCCAGTTTAGCAGGCAATATTAACCAGGTGAAATTGTGTAATTTCTCTTGCGTTCATTGCACGCAGAGTCAGGGTATATGCAACCGTTTGGGCCGCCTGGGTCATTGCAAACTAATTTGCCAGAATTTTACGTAATTATGACATACATTGAAGGTTGTGCAATGTAACAAGAATATTTAGACTTAGGGATGCCACCCGTTAGATAAAATACAGAACGGTTCCGTCTTTCACTGAAATAATAAACGTTTTGTTTTCTAAATGATCGTTTCCGGATTCTATCATATTAATGACCTAAGGCTCGTATTTCTGTGTGTTATTATGTTATAATTAAGTCTGATTTGATAGAGCAGTCTAACTGAGCAGCAGCAGGCCCGTAATCATTCATTCAAACAGCACTTTCATGCGTTTTGCCAGCAGCTCTTCGCAAGCACATCACTGTTTATGATTTCAAGCCTATCAGCCTAATGGCTGGTGTAACCAATGTGAAATGGTTAGCTAGTTAGCTGGGTGTGCGCTAATACTGTTTCAAATGTCACTCGCTTTTAGATTTGGAGTAGTTATTCCCCTTGCATGGCAAGGGCCGCGGCTTTTGTGGAGTGATGGGTAACGATGCTTCGAGTGTGGCTGTTGTCGATGTGTTCCTGGTTCGAGCCCAGGGGCGAGGAGGGGGACGGAAGCTATACTGTTACACTGTTAATACTATAGTGCCTATAAGAACATCCAATATTCAAAGGTATATGAAATACAAATGGTATAGAGAGAAATAGTCCTATAAATACTATATTAACTACAACCTAAAACCTCTTACCTTGGAATATTAAAGTCTCATGTTAAAAGGAACCACCAACTTTCATATGTTCTCATGTTCTGAGCAAGGAACTTAAACGTTAGCTTTTTTATATGGCACACATTTTTACATGGCACATATTACTTTCTTCTCCAACACTTTGTTTTTGCATTATTTAAACCAAATTGAACGCGTTTCATTATTTATTTGAGGCTAAATTGATTTGATTTATGTTTTATATTAAGTTAAAATAAGTGTTAATTCAGTATTGTTCTAATTGTCATTATTACAAATAAAAAATATATAAAAATCGGCCAATTAATCGGTATTGGCTTTTTTGGTACTCCAATAATCGGAATCGGTATCGGCGTTGAAAAATCATAATTGGTCGACCTCTAATACAGATTTGAATAGTAATACAGAACTCTGCAGGCTATCTTTGCAGTAGATTGCAACACCACCCCGTTTGGCAGTTCTATCTTGGCGGAAAATATTATAGTTCGCGATGGAGATTTCAGGGTTTTTGGTAGTTTTCCTAAGCCAGGATTCAGACACGGCTAAGACATCCGGGTTGGCAGAGTGTGCTAAAGCAGTGAGTAAAACAACCTTAGTGAGTAGGCTTCTTAATGTTAACATGCATGAAACCAAGGCTTTTACGGTTGCAGAAGAGAGCACCTGGGGAGTGGGAGTGGAGCTAGGCACTGCAGGACCTGGATTAACCTCTACATCACCAGAGGAACAGAGGAGAAGTAGGATAAGGGTACGGCTAAATGCTATACGAACTGGCCGTCTAGCACGTTTGGAACGGAGAGAAAAAGGAGCAGGTTTCTGGGCACGAAAGCATAGATTCAAGGCATAGTGTACAGACAAAGGGAAGGTAGGATGTGAGTACATTGGAGGTAAATCTAGGCATTGAGTAATGATGAGAGAGATATTTAAACCAGGTGAGGTCATCGCATATCTAGGAGGTGGGACAACATGGTTGGTTAAGGCATATTGAGCAGGGCTAGAGGCTCTACAGTGAAATAAGACAGTAATCACAAACCATTGATATTAGAGTGAGGCATGCATAGCCAAGTGAACATATGAGTCCAGTGAGTAGTTGGGCTGACTGTGGACACAGTGATTTAGACAGTTAGCAGGCCGATGCTAAGAGTTAGTAGGCCGGGGCTAAACAAGCTAGCAGTTAGCAGACTGGGACTGGCAAGATATCAGTTAGCAGGCAAGCTAGCAGTTAGCAGACCGGGACAGGCAAGCTAGGAGTTAGCAGACCGGGGCTAGAAAGTTAGCCTTTGGGGGATGTTGATAGACCAGTTGTGGAATTAATAGGGTTCCAAGTAGCTCTAGGCATCTAGCAGGTTAGCAGAATGGGCCTTCAGCGGGTGTCGGGCCTGTTGGAATCCTCGGGCAGATTATGTCGGTATTCCAGTCGTAGAGGATCGGCGGGGTTCCGTGCCCTGTACCGGCAGTAGAAGAGGTCCGGATATTGTAGCCCAGGAGTGGGCTTCGGTGGTAGCACAGGAGTCCTGACCGGGCTAGCTTCAGGCTAATTGGTGCTTGCTCCGGGATGGAAACGCTAGCCAGGAGTGGTCACTTGGGATTGCGGTTAGCTAGTTGCGAAGATCCAAATGAAAATGTCCAGAGTTTGCGTAGGAATCCGGGAATATGGAGAGAAATAGATCCGTTATGCTCTGGTTTGAGTCACGTTGTTTGAACTGGCGAGAGCTTTCCGAGCTAAAGGTTAGTTGATGACCGCTAGCAATGGATTGCTAACTGATAGCTGGTAGGTAATTAGCTGGCTAGCTTCATTTGAGGGATTCCAGATCCGAAGTAAATAGAAATACTTTAGAAAAAAGCAGATCTACCCCACATTTGGTGAGGCGTGTTGCAGGAGAGTATTTAGAAGTTAAGGTTTAAGAAAATATTTTTAAAAGATATGCGAAGAAAAAGATGTAAAAAGATATATACAAGGGACACGACAGGACAAAGACGTCTGACTGCTACTCCGTCTTGGAAGAGACGTATATGTCATATGTCGTGAAGCTAATAAGAGTGACGCTATTACTGTGTAACTCCGGTAGGGCAACATGTGTTCCGGTGCTCGTCTTGTTGGCGAAAGCCAACATCACCCATGACAGAGAATGGTTGATTGCAAAGGGCAATGTATTCCATTATCCTGACGTTAATGAATTCCATTATCCTGACGTTAATGTATTTCGCCTTTGAGTTGTCTCGCTGAAATGTTCTTACTCTTTCAAATGACTGCTCGACTTGTTGACTGCTGGATCCACACAGCAGACATTGTGGGCTAGGTTAGGAATGCTGTGTTGAACATGTAGCGCAACATTTTACGTGGCGTCATTACATTATTTACCTACGTTATATTTGATCCCCTGCTGATTTTGTACGTTTGCGCACTGACAAAGAAATGATCAGTCTATAATTTTAATGGTAGGTTTATTTGAACAGTGAGAGGCAGAATAACAACAAAAAAATCCATAAAAACGCATGTCAAAAATGTTATAAATTGATTTGCATTTTAATGAGGGAAATACTTTTTTCCCCTCACTGTATGCACGTCAGTTTTGCACATCGCATTAAACTACACATCGGGCCCATACAGATGTTGGTATTTTTAGCAAATATCAGCTGATTCTGATACGTTCACCGATATATCGTACATCCCTAGTGTCATGACGCTAGCCCTTTCAGTGAATTGACTAGCAGAGATGTAACCCCCCTGTTAGTTTTTATGACTTTACAACCACGTCGTAAATCCACTCAGTGCCTTCGGAAAATATTCAGACACCTTGACTTTTCCCACATTTTGTTACGTTACAACCTTATTCTAAAATTGCATAGGATTGGTTTTTATTTAATCAATCTTCACACAATACCCCATAATGACGAAGCGAAAACAGGTTTTTAGAAATGTTTGCACATTTATTAAAACATAAAAACAGATACCTTGTTTACAGAAGTATTCAGACCCTTTGCTATGAGATGTGAAATTGAGTTCAGGTGCATCCTGTTTCCATTGATCATCCTTAAGATGTTTCTACAACTTGATTGGAGTCCACTTGTGGTAAATTCAATTGATTGGACATGATTTGGAAAGGCACACACCTGTTTACATAACGTCCCACAGTTTACAGTGCATGTCAGAGCAAAAACCAAGGTCGAAGGAATTGTCCATAGAGCTCCAAGACAGGATTGTGTCAAGGCTCAGATCTGGGGAAGGGTAACAAAACATTTATGCAGCTTTGAAGGTCCTCAAGAACACAGTGGCCTCCATTCTTAAATTGAAGAAGTTTGGAACCACCAAGACTCTTCCTAGAGCTGGCCACCCGGCCAAACTGAGCAATTGGGGGAGAAGGGCCTTGGTCAGGGAGGTGACCAAGAACCCGATGGTCACTCTGACAAAGCTCCAGAGTTCCTCTGTGGAGATGGTAGAACCTTCCAGAAGGACAACAATCTCTGCAGCACTCCAACAATCAGGCCTTTATGGTAGAGTCGCCAGACGGAAGCCACTTCTCAGTAAAAGGCACATGCCAGCTTGCGTGAAGTTTGCCAAAAGGCACCTAAAGACTCTCAGACCATGAGAAACAGGATTGTCTGGTCTGATGAAACCAACTCTTTGGCCTGAATGCCAAGCGTCATATCTGGAGGAAACCTGGCACCATCCCTACGGTAAAGCAAGGTGGTGGTAGCATCATGCTATGGGGATTTTTTTCAGCAGCAGGGACTGGGAGACTACTCAGCATTGAGGCAAAGACTAACAGAGAAAACTACAGAGAGATCCTTGATGAAAACCTGCTCCAGAGCGCTCAGGACCTCAGGCTGGGGTGAAGGTTCACCTTCCAACAGAATAACAACCCTAAGCACCCAGCCAAGTCACTGCAGGAGTGGCTTCGGACAAGTCTCTGAATGTCCTTGAGTGGCCCAGCCAGAGCCCGGACTTAAACCCGATCGAACATCTCTGGAGAGACCTGGAAATAGCTGTGCAGCAACGCTTCCCATCCAACGTGACAGATCTTGAGAGGATCTGCAGAGAAGAATGGGAGGAACTCACCAAGTACTGGTGTGCCAAGCTTGTAGCGTCATACCCAAGAAAGTACTGAGTAAAGGGTCTGAATACTATTGAAGTTTTTTTATTTTTCATAAATTAGCAAACATTTCTGAACCTGTTTTTGCTTTGTCATTATGGGGTATTGTGTGTAGATTGATGAGAAAAAATAACTTAATACATTTTAGAATAACATGGAAAAAGTCAAGGGAGCTGAATACTTTCTGAAGGCATTGTATATACAAAAGTATGTGGACACCTTCAAATTAGTTGATGTGGCTATTTCAGCTATACCTGTTGTTGACAGGTGTATACAATAGAGCACACAGCCATGCAATCTCCATAGACAAACATTGCCAGTAGAATGGCCTTATTGAAGAGCTCAGCAACTTTCAACGTGGCACTGTCATAGGAGGCCGCCTTTACAGCAAGTCAGTTTGTCAAATCTCTTTCCTGCTCGAGCTGACCCGGTCAACTGTAAGTGCTGTTATTGTGAAGTGGAAATGTATAGGAGCACCATGGCTCTGCCGCGATGTGGTAGGCTACACAAGCTCATAGAACGGGACCACCGAGTACTGGAGTGTGTAGCTCGTAAAAATAGTCTGTCTTCGTCTGCTACACTCTCTACCGAGTTCCAGACTGTCTCTGGAAGCAACGTTAGCACAATAACTGTTTGTCGGGAGCTTCATGAAATGGGTTTCCATGGCCGAGCAGCCACACACAGGCCTAAGATCACCATGCACAATGCCAAGCGTCGGCTGGAGTGGTGTAAAGCTCGCCTCCAATGGACTCTGGAGCAGTGGAAACACATTCTCTGGAGTGATGAATCACGCTTCACCATCTGGCAGTCCGACGGACAAATCTGGATTTGAGAACGCTACCTGCCCAAATGCATAGTGCCAACTGTAAAGTTTTGTGGAGGAGGAATAGTAGGGTTGTTTTTCATGGTTCTGACTAAGCCCTTTAATTCAGGTGAAGGGAAATCTTAATGCTACGATTCTATGCTTCCAACTTTGGGGCAACAGTTTGGGGAAGGCCCTTACCTGTTTCAGCATGACTATGCCTCCATGCACAGAGCGAGGTCTATACATAAATAGTTTGTTGAGATCGGTGTGGAAGAACTTGACTGGCCTGCACAGAGCCCTGACCTCAACCCCATCAAACACCTTTGCGATGAATTGGAACGCCGACTGCGAGCCATGCCTAATCGCCCAACCTCCGTAATGCGCTTGTGGCTGAATGGAAGTAAGTCCCCGCAGCCATGTTCCAACATCTAGTGGAAAGCCTTCCTAGAAGAGTGGAGGCTGTTATACCAATAAAGAGGGGACCGTCTTCATATTAATGCCCATGATTTTGGAATGAGATGTTCGACGAGGCCCAGATGGCATCCCTAGCCGCATCCTCAGAGCAGTCTCTGATCAGCTGGCAGGAGTGTTTACGGACATTCAATCTCTCCCTATCCCAGTCTCTTGTCCCAACTTGCTTCAAGATGTCCGCTATTGTTACTGTGTCCAAGAAAGCAAAATGAACTTCCCTAAATGACTATCGCCTGTAGCACTCACTTCTGTCATCATGAAGTGCTTTGAGAAGCTAGTTAAGTTCCTCGGCGTATACATCGCTGACAATCTGAATACTAAATGCCCGCTTGGAGCTAGGAACACCCGCAAAGAAATCTGCTAAATATGTGTATGCGAGGCAATAAAATTTGATTTGACGAGCAGGTGTCCATATACTTTTGGTCATATATTGTAGATGTCCAAGCCTACCTCTTTCAGGTAATACATTCAATGCATTATTAGCCTTATATTTAGCTCGTTAATAATGGATTATGCATAATAAGCTTCTAACTTATAGCCTCTGCCTCTTGTGCAATACGCACTCACCTGCCTCCTTAAATAAAGTTAAGTTGGAGTCCCATGCAGGAAAAGCTAGACTAGAATAGCTTGCTGGACTGTTTTTATTTTTGAATTTCTTATACAAATAGACTATTCGAAGAGGGACGCTAGCTCTTGTTTTCTGAATGTTAAATACAGCAGCCAATAGAACTCACTGGTAGTTTGAAATAAGAGCGAATGCGCGATTGCAGTAGGCTAAAACAGTTATTTATTCAGATCCATAACCATTTGATCTTCATGAAGAGTTGTGAAAGTCTTCTGCATCTAATTCTAATCCTATATTATTCAAGGATGTCATTAGAATGATGAAGATTAGTACAACACAACTTATTTAATTTAACTGTTTACAGCAAAGAAGGAATGAAGCAACAATAGAGAGAAAGAGATAGGCTAATAACATTAGCGGAAACATTATGAAAGGTATATGTGTCAGCCTACTAATTATACAAATAGGCCCTGTTATATTTCAAAATTACATTTGTTAGCTTATACTTGTAACTTTGTAGGCAGCATGTGCTGCACCAGAATCATATGTTCTCTTCCCTGCTTTATCATGGTTTGAAAGATGTATAGTTGAAGTCGGAAGTTTACATACACTTAGGTTGGAGTCATTAAAACTAGTTTTTCAACCACTCCACAAATTTATTGTTAACAAATTATAGTTTTGTGAAGTTGGTTAGGACATCTACTTTGTGCATGACACAAGTAATTTTTCCAACAATTGTTTACGGACATATAATTTCACTTCTAATTCACTATCACAGTTGCAATGGGTCAGAAAATGGCATTTTAATGGCATAGAAGCTTCTGATAGGCTAATTGATATAATTTGAGTCAATTGGAGGTGTACCTGTGGATGTGTTTTAAGGCCTACCTTCAAACTCAGTGCCTCTTTGCTTGACATCATGGGAAAATCTAAAGAAATCAGCCAAAACCTCAGAAAAACAATTGTAGACCTCCACAAGTCTGCTTCATCCTTGGGAGCAATTTCCAAACGCCTGAAGGTACCACATTCATCTGTACGAACAATAGTACAGATGAACACCATGGGACCACGCAGCCGTCATACCGCTCAGGAAGGAGACGCGTTCTGTCTCCTGGAGATGAACGTACTTTGGTGCAAAAAGTGTAAATCAATCCCAGAAGAACAGCAAAGCACCTTGTGAAGATGCTGGAGGAAACAGGTACAAAGTATCTATATCCACAGTAAAACGAGTCCTATATCGACATAACCTGAAAGGCCACTCCTCCAAACCCGCCAAAAAAGCCAGACTACAGTTTGCAACTGCACATGGGGACAAAGATCGTACTTTTTGTAGAAAAGTAATCTGGTCTGATGATACAAAAATAGAACTGTTTGGCCATAATAACCATCGTTATACTTGGAGGAAAAAGGGGGAGGCTTGCAAGCCGAAGAACACCATCCCAACCGTGAAGCACGGGGGTGGCAGCATCATGATGTGGGGGTGCTTTGCTGCAGGAGGGACTGGTGCACTTCACAAAATAGATGGCATCATGAGGAAGTAAAATTATGTGGCTATATTGAAGCAACATCTCAAGACATCAGTTAGGAAGTTAAATCTTGGTCACAAATGGGTCTTCCAAATGTACAATGACCGTAAGCATACTTCCAAAGTTGTGGCAAAATGGCTTAAGGACAACAAAGTGAAGGTATTGGAGTGGCCATCACAAAGCCCTGACGTCAATCTCATAGAACATTTGTGGGCAGAACTGAAAAAGTGTGTGCGAGCAAGGAGGCCTACAAACCTGACTCAGTTACACCAGCTCTGTCAGGAGGAATGGGCCAAAATTCACCCAACTTATTGTGGGAAGCTTGTGGAAGGCTACCCGAAACGTTTGACCCAAGTTAAACAAGTAAAAGGCAATGCTACCAAATAGTAATTGAGTGTATGTAAACTTCTGTCCCACTTGGAATGTGAAGAAAGAAATAAAAGCTGAAATAAATCATTATCTCTACTATTATTCTCACATTTCACATTCTTAAAATAAAGTGGTGATCCTAAATGACCTAAGACAGGGAATTTTTACTATGATTAAATGTCAGGAATTGTAAAAAACTGAGTTTAAATATATTTGGCTAAGGTGTATGTAAACTTCTGACTTCAACTGTATGTAATTCCAGTTTGTATAATACAGTACAGTAATGCAGTTCACACTAAAAAATTATCCTACTGGAGCTAGTTTCAAATCAAACCAAATTTTAATTGTCACATGCGTCAAATACAACTGGTGTAGACTTTATCGTGAAATGCTTACTTACAAGCCCTTAATCAGTTCAATAAATAGTTAAGAAAATATTTACCTAAGAGAGCATATAGCTATCTACATCTATGGGCTTTTATGTTTTTCTGTCGTGCATAATGTGCAGTAGGCTATATAATTGGCTACAGTATATGTATTGGATAAGGCACAATCATTTGGGATTTTTTTGGGCTTGGGCTCATTAAATGTCTAATGTAGGGCTCATATTTAATGTATAGCTCTCATCAAATCCAGACAGGCCTATTTATGTGCTTTTGAATGACACTTATAGTTTTGGCGGGAAATATCGGGTTACCCAGGAGAACATTTATTTATTCTCTGGGAAAATATTCAACCCTAGTTAAGCAATAACTCAAGGAGGGGGTGTGGTATATGGCAAGTATACCATGGGTAAGGGCTGTTCTTACGCATGACGTGATGCGGAGCGCCTAGATATAGCCCTTAGCCGCGGTATATTGACCATATACTATAAACCCCAGAGAGCAGTAAAAATAAATGTTTTGTCAGCCAATCAGCATTCAGGGCTCGAACCCCCAGTTTATAATGTATTTTATTTCTTTAAGTTCACATGTGGAACTGCATGAAATGTGTATTTACTTTTGTTTCTAATCATTTAGAAAACTTTGAGCAAAAACAGTTTTTAGCAAATTTAAAAAACGAAATATTCCATTTACACAAGTATTCAGACCCTTTACTCAGTACTTTGTTGAAACACCTTTGGCAGTGATTACAGTCTCGTGTCTTCTTGGGTGTAACACTACAAGTTTGGCACACCTGTATTTGGGGAGTTTCTCCCATTCTTCTCTGCAGACCCTCTCAAGCTCTGTCAGGTTTTATGGGGAGCGTTGCTCCACAGCTATTTTCAGGTCTCTCCAGAGATGTTAGATTAGTTTTAAAGTCCAAATATGGATGTACCAAGCCTGGCTCATGCAGCCCGTGGCAACCTGATGATGCCGAGTCACGTCATAAACAAGTACGTGGTGGAAAACAACAGACGTTTGCCATCTGTGCCCATTCAGCAGCCTAGATATACCAGGTTATTACTTCTACACAAACACTTTTTGGGGTTCTCATAGGTTTACAATTGTTGTTTTGATTATTTCTTGAACTGCCGCTACGATAATATTTGGTTGTGATAGTTGCAAAATACCTATTTTTGGATGCAGCACTTGTTAGCTTGAATGCTAACGCTCATTGACAGGCTCGTAGCAAAGCTAGCCAAAGAGCATTTTACTGGTTGAAGTGTTTAAGTATAAAGCAGTTGCGATGATGACACAAAATTAAGCAGGACATTCAAACAAACCTTACAATTGTAATCCAAAAGTGGTGTGAAATGCACTCAAACAACATTTTTTCGCTGGCATCCTAAGAGGACTCCCATGAGTTTTTCCCCATGGTGGGGAAATTGTGAATAGCAACACAGCTTAATGTGAGTTTTCTTGAGTAGCACTCCCGATCTTGTACTGGTAATGTGCAGTAATTTACGGAATACATAGAAAAAACCCACACTGAACAAAAATATAAACACAACATGTAAAGTGTTGGTCTCATGTTTCATGAGCGAAGTAATAGATCCCTGAAATTTCCATACGGACAAAAAGCGTATTTCGCAAATTGTGTGCACAAATTTATTTACATCCCTGTTAGAGCATTTATCCTTTGCCAAGGTAACCCATCCATCTGACAGGTGTATCATATCACGGTCGCCAGGTGTACGGTGTTTCCTCCGACACATTGGTGCGGCTGGCTTCTGGGTTAAGTGGGCATTGTGTCAAGAAGCAGTGCGGCTTGGCTGGGTTGTGTTTAGGAGGACTCACGGCTCTCAACCTTCGCCTCTCCCAAGTCGGTACGGGAGTTGCGGCGATGGAACAAGACTGTAACTACCAATTGGATACCATGAAATTGGGGAGAAAAAGGGGTTTTATTTGTATACAAATATATATACACACACACACAGTGGGGCAAAAAAGTATTTAGTCAGCCACCAATTGTGCAAGTTCTCCCACTTAAAAAGATGAGAGAGGCCTGTAATTTTCATTACAGGTACACTTCAACTATAAAAAAAATCCAGAAAATCACATTGTAGGATTTTTTATGAATTTATTTGCAAATTATGGTGGAAAATAAGTATTTGGTCAATAACAAAAGTTTATCTCAATACTTTGTTATATACCCTTTGTTGGCAATGACAAAGGTCAAACGTTTTCTGTAAGTCTTCACAAGGTTTTCACACACTGTTGCTGGTATTTTGGCCCATTCCTCCATGCAGATCTCCTCTAGAGCAGTGATGTTTTGGGGCTGTTGCTGGGCAACTCGGACTTTCAACTCCCTCCAAAGATTTCTATGGTGTTGAGATCTGGAGACTGGCTAAGCCACTCCTGGACCTTGAAATGCTTCTTACGAAGCTACTCCTTCGTTGCCCGGGCGGTGTGTTTGGGATCATTGTCATGCTGAAAAACCAGCCACGTTTCATTTTCAATGCCCTTGCTGATGGAAGGAGGTTTTCACTCAAAATCTCACGATACATGGCCCCATTCATTCTTTCCTTTACACGGATCAGTCGTCCTGGTCCCTTTGCAGAAAAACAGCCCCAAAGCATGATGTTTCCACCCCCATGCTTCACAGTAGGTATGGTGTTCTTTGGATACATCTCAGCATTCTTTGTCCTCCAAACACAACAAGTTTTTACCAAAAAGTTATATTTTGGTTTCATCTGACCATATGACATTCTCCCAATCTTCTTCTGGATCATCCAAATGCTCTCTAGCAAACTTCAGACGGGCCTGGACATGTACTGGCTTAAGCAGGGAGACACGTCTGGCACTGCAGGATTTGAGTCCCTGGCGGTGTAGTGTGTTACTGATGGTAGGCTTTGTTACTTTGGTCCCAGCTTTCTGCAGGTCATTCACTAGGTCCCCCCGTGTGGTTCTGGGATTTTTGCTCACCGTTCTTGTGATCATTTTGACCCCACAGGGTGAGATCTTGCGTGGAGCCCCAGATCGAGGGAGATTATCAGTGGTCTTGTATATCTTCCATTTCCTAATAATTGCTCCCACAGTTGATTTCTTCAAACCAAGCTGCTTACCTATTGCAGATTCAGTCTTCCCAGCCTGGTGCAGGTCTACAATTTTGTTTCTGGTGTCCTTTGACAGCTCTTTGGTCTTGGCCAGAGTGGAGTTTGGAGTGTGACTGAGGTTGTGGACAGTTGTCTTTTTATACTGATAACAAGTTCAAACAGGTGCCATTAATACAGGTAACGAGTGGAGGACAGAGAAGCCTCTTAAAGAAGAAGTTACAGGTCTGTGAGAGCCAGAAGTCTTGCTTCTTTGTAGGTGACCAAATACTTATTTTCCACCATAATTTGCAAATAAATTCATAAAAAATCCTACAATGTGATTTTCTGGATTTTTTTTTTTCATTTTGTCTGTCATAGTTGAAGTGTACCTATGATGAAAATTACAGGCCTCTCTCATCTTTTTAAGTGGGATAACTTGCACAATTGGTGGCTGACTAAATACTTTTTTGCCCCACTGTATACTGCTCAAAAAAATAAAGGGAACACTTTAAACAACACAATGTAACTCCAAGTCTATCATACTTCTGTGAAATCAAACTGTCCACTTAGGAAGCAGCACTGATTGACAATAAATGTCACATGCTATTGTGCAAATGAAATAGACAACAGGTGGAAATTATAGGCAATTAGCAAGACACCCCCAATAAAGGAGTGGTTCTGCAGGTGGTGACCACAGACCACTTCTCAGTTCCTATGCTTCCTGACTGATGTTCTGGTCACTTTTGAATGCTGGCGGTGCTTTCACTCTAGTGGTAGCATGAGACGGAGTCTACAACCCACACAAGTGGCTCAGGTAGTGCAGCTCATCCAGGGTGGCACATCAATGCGAGCTGTGGCAAGAAGGTTTGCTGTGTCTGTCAGCGTAGTGTCCAGAGCATGGAGGCGCTACCAGCAGACAGGCCAGTACATCAGGAGACGTGGAGGAGGCCGTAGGAGGGCAACAACCCAGCACCAGGACCGCTACCTCCGCCTTTGTGCAAGGAGGAGCAGGAGGAGCACTGCCAGAGCCCTGCAAAATGACCTCCAGCAGGCCACAAATGTGCATGTGTCTGCTCAAACTGTCAGAAACGGACTCCATGAGGGTGGTATGAGGGCCCGACGTCCACAGGTGGGGGTTGTGCTTACAGCCCAACACCGTGCAGGACGTTTTTCATTTGCCAGAGAACACCAAGATTGGCAAATTCGCCACTGGCGCCCTGTGCTCTTCACAGATGAAAGCAGGTACACACTGAGCACATGTGACAGACGTAACAGAGTCTGGAGACGCCGTGGAGAACGTTCTGCTGCCTGCAACATCCTCCAGCATGACCGGTTTGGCGGTGGGTCAGTCATGGTGTGGGGTGTCATTTCTTTGGGGGGCCGCACAGCCCTCTATGTGCTCGCCAGAGGTAGCCTGACTGCCATTAGGTACCGCGATGAGATCCTCAGACCCCTTGTGAGACCATGTGCTGGTGCGGGTTGGCCCTGGGTTCCTCCTAATGCAAGACAATGCTAGACCTCATGTGGCTGGAGTGTGTCAGCAGTTCCTGCAAGAGGAAGGCATTGATGCTATGGACTGGCCTGCCCGTTCCCCAGACCTGAATCCAATTGAGCACATCTGGGACATCATGTCTCGCTCCATCCACCAACACCACGTTGCACCACAGACTGTCCAGGAGTTGGCGGATGCTTTAGTCCAGGTCTGGGAGGAGATCCCTCAGGAGACCATCCGCCACCTCATCAGGAGCATGCCCAGGCGTTGTAGGGAGGTCATACAGACACGTGGAGGCCACACACACTACTGAGCCTAATTTTGACTTGTTTTAAGGTTATTACATCAAAGTTGGATCAGCCTGTAGTGTGGTTTTCCACTTTAGTTGTGAGTGTGACTCCAAATCCAGACCTCCATGGGTTGATAAATTTGATTTCCATTGATCATTTTTGTGTGATTTTGTTGTCAGCACATTCAACTATGTAAAGAAAAAAGTATTTAATAAGAATATTTCATTCATTCAGATCTAGTATGTGTTATTTTAGTGTTCCCTTAATTTTTTTGAGCAGTGTAAATATATTACTAATAAAAAGACACATGATCATTACACAGGTACATCTTGTGCTGGGGACAATAAAAGGCCACTCTAAATTGTGCAGTTTTGTCTCACAGCACAATGCCACAGATGTCTCAAGTTTTGAGGGAGTGTGCAATTGGCATGCTGACTGCAGGAATGTCCACCAGAGCTGTTGCCTGAGAATTGAATGTTCATTACTCTAACATAAGCCATCGCAACGTCATTTTAGAGAATTTGGCAATAGGTCCAACCGGCCTCACACTGCAGACCACGTGTATGGCATCTTGTGGGCGAGTGATTTGCTGATGTCAACGTTGTGAACAGAGTGACCCATGGTGGGGTTATGGTAAGGGCAGGCATAAGCTATGGACATCAAATACATTTGCATTTTATCGATGGCCATTGGAATGCACAGAGATACTGTGACGAGATCCTGAGGCCTATTGTGGTGCATTTTATCTGCCTCCATCACCTCATGATTCAGCATGATAATGCACGGCCCAATGTTGAAAGGATCTGTACACAATTCCTGGAAGCTGAACATTTTCTAGTTCTTCCATGCCCTGCATACTTACCAGACATGTCACCTGATGAGCATGTTAGCGATGCTCTGGATCAACGTGTACAACCGCATGTTCCAGTTCCCGCCAATATCCAGCAACTTCGCACAGCAATTGAAGAGGAGTGGGACAACATTCCACAGACCACAATCAACAGCCTGATCAACTCTATGTGAAGGAGATGTTGCACTGCATGAGGCAAATGGTGGTCACACCAGATACTGCCCCTTTTAAAAAATATATAAATTAGCAGTCAAAAATTTGAACACATCTACTCATTCAAGGGTTTTTCTTTATTTTTTGCTATTTTCTACATTGTAGAATTATAGTGGAGACATCACAACTATGAAATAACACATATGGAATCATGTTGTAACCAAAAAAGTGTTCATCAAATCAAAATATATTTGAGATTCTTCAAAGTAGCCACCCTTTGCCTTGATGACGGCTTTGCACACTCTGGCATTCTCTCAATCAGCTTCATGAGGAATGCTTTTCCAACATACTTGAAGAAGTTCCCACATACTGAGCACTTGTTGGCTGCTTTTCCTTTGCTCTGTGCTCCAACTCACCCCAAACCATCTCAATTGGGTTTCGGTCAGGTGATTGTGGAGGCCAGGTCACTCTCCTTGGTCAAATGAGTCCCACAAACCAGATGGGATGTCCTATTGCTGCAGAATGCTGTGGTAGCCATGCTGGTTAAGTGTGCCTTGAATTCTAAATCACAGACAGTGTCACCAGCAAAATCACACCTCCTCCTTCAAGGTGGGAACCACACATGCGCCGATCATCTGTTCACCTACTCTGTGTCGCACAAAGACACGGCAGTTGGATCCAAAAATCTAATTTGGACTCATCAGACCAAAACACAGATTTCCAACCGGTCTAATGTCCATTGCTTGTGTTTCTTGGCCCAAGCAAATCTCTTCTTATTATTGGTGTCCTTTAGTAGTGGTTTCTTTGCAGCAATTCAACCATGAAGGCCTGATTCACGTAGTCTCCTCTGAACAGTTGTTGAGATGTGTCTGTTACTTGAACTCTGAAGCATTTATTTGGGCTGCAATCAACTCTAATGAACGTATCCTCTGCAGTAGAGGTAACTGGGTCTTCCTTTCCTGTGGCGGTCCTCATGAGAGCCAGTTTCATCATAGCACTTGATGGTTTTTGCAACTGCACTTGAAGAAACTTCTTGAAATGTTCTTGATTACTTGAAGACATGAAGGTCAGTTAATGATGGACTGTCGTTTCTCTTTGCTTATCTGAGCTGTTCTTGCCATAATATGGACTTGGTCTCATCTTTATACCACCCCTACCTTGTCACAACACAACCGATTGGCTAAAACGCATTAAGAAGGAAAGAAATTCCACAAAGGAACTTTTAACAAGGCACACCGGTCAATTGAAATGCATTCCTGGTGACTACCTCATGAAGCTGGTTGAGAGAATACCAAGAGTGTGCAAAGCTGTCATCAAAGCCTAGGGTGGCTACATTGAAGAATCTCAAATATATTTTGATTTAACACTTTTTTTTTTGATTACTACATGATTTCACATGTGTTGTTTCATAGTTTTGATATCTTCACTATTATTCTACAATGTAGAAAATATTTAAAATAAAGATGAACCCTTTAATGAGTAGGTGTGTCCAAACTTTTGACTGGTACTATATATGTGACTAACAGATGCATATCTGTATTCCCAGTCATGTGAAATCCATAGATTAGGGCCTAATGAATTTATTTCAGTTCACTGATTTCCTTATATGAACTGTAACTATGTAAAAATGTTTAAATTGTTGCATGTTGCAGTTATATTTTTGTTCTGTATAAAATCTTAGCTCACCATTTTTGCTCCATGCAGATCTACTGCATCCGTAACTAGCGGTTTCTGCATTAGCATGGAGCTAACATTAGCGTGCACACCGCCCTCATGTGGCAAATTTGAGCAAACCTAGAAGGGAGCCTGCCTATATTGGTGACCAAAAGTCATCTGGCACAGAACAAAGGGTTTCAGAAAGTCTCATTTATTTCTAGCCTAGAATAATCCACTTTACCACTAATGTGAAAAAATATAAAATATGATTGTTGTTGTCACTTGACTGTCTTTAAGACAATTGACAAATACATTTGTAAAAGCATTTATACTTCATTAGACAGTCATGGGCATCACCTTTTAGCTGAAATAAACAGAAGATTTCTGCTGTTGTGGGCCTTTAACCATCTGTCTGACTTTGTTGTTCACACAGGAGAGAGACTTGACTATCGTGGATCCTCTGTAGAGCCTCAACAATATCATGACGCTGACGAGGCAGAGAAGAGTCTCTCCACATCAGAACACCTCAAGAAAAACCAGCGGAAACCCACAGGGAAGAAATCTCACCGATGCTCCGACTGTGGGAAGAGTTACTCAAGATCAGATTCACTAAAGGTACACCAGAGAATTCACAATGGAGAGAAACCTTATACCTGTGATCAATGTGGGAAGAGTTTTGTTACATCTAGCCGTCTGACTATACACCAGAGAACACATACAGGAGAGAAGCCATATAGCTGTGATCAATGTGAGAAGAGTTTTGTTAGGTCTAGCCATCTGACTATACACCAGAGAACACACACAGGAGAGAAATCTTACCATTGCTCTGACTGTGGAAAGAGTTACTCAAGATCAGATTCACTAAAAGTACACCAGAGAATTCACACTGGAGAGAAACCTTTTATCTGTTATCAGTGTGGGAAGAGTTTTAATGGTCCAAGCAGCATGAAAACACACCAGGGAATTCAGGCTGGAGAGAAACCTCATTGCTGCTTTGACTGCGGGAGGAGATTCACCCCTTCAGAGGACCTTAAAAAACGTCAGAGAATTCATACAGGAGTGAAACCTTATAACTGTTATCAATGTGGGAAGAGTTTTACTGAATCTAGGCAGCTGACAATACATCAGAGAGCACACACAGGAGAGAAACCTTACCCCTGCCCTAACTGTGGAAAGAGTTTTGTTTCTTCAGTACATTTAAAATCACACCAGAGAACACACACTGGAGAGAAGCCTTATAGCTGTAATCAATGTGGGAAGAGTTTTACTCACTCAAGCTGCCTGATGGTACATCGGAGAACACACACAGGAGAGAAACCTTATAGCTGTAACCAATGTGGGAAGAGCTTTGTTACATCTAGCCGTCTGACTATACACCAGAGAACACACACAGGAGAGAAGCCTTATAGCTGTGATCAATGTGGGAATAGTTTTACTACATCTAGCCATCTGACTATGCACCAGAGAACACACACAGGAGAGAAGCCTTATAGCTGTGATCAATGTGGGAAGAGTTTTACTACATCTAGCCATCTGACTATGCACCAGCGGACACACACAGGAGAGAACCCTTATAGCTGTAATCAATGTGGGAAGAGATACACTGGTAGAAAATCTCTGATTAAACATCAGAAAATACATATATGAGGACATTGTACCATGATTTCAATTAAATAATGTCACAATGTAGAATGTTTTTAACATTGTAGTAGGAGTATTTTAATGTCACAATGTATAACCCTAAACGTTTGCCCCCCCATTCTATTGATATTAGCCTCATAAGGGCAAAAAACAGGCTCTGAATTGAAAGAGCACTATTTATGTGATTAACAAAGAAAGTGTTGCGTTACACTTACCGTGTTGGGACCCACTTGAAAAAAAATGCAACACCTCAAAATGTAGCTAGATGTTTTCTACAAATTGTCCTCTAACCAGTGATGTAAACATTATTCCCAGATTCCATGTGGTTTTTGAGCTGTTAGTTTTAACAGGACATTTAACCTCATCTCCCCCTCTCGTGCAACTGATTTCAATGTGATATCTATATGAGTGATGACATAAGTGTTGCATATCTCTTAATTTCTGCGACCCCTAAATTTAAACGCATTACTCCAAAATGTTGCGGACTGAAATTCCACAAAGAACTTTTAACAAGGCACACCTGTTAATTGAAATGCATTCCAGGTGAAGCTGGTTGAGAGAATGCAAAGCTGTCATCAAGGCAAAGGGTGGCTACTTTGAAGAAATTCAAATATAAAATATGTTTTCTATATGTGTTATTTCATAGTTGTGATGTCTTTACTATTATTCTCCAATGTATAAAATAGTAAAAACAAAGAAGAACCCTTGAATGAGTAGGTGTGTCCAAACTTTTGACTGGTATTGTACGTTCACTTTTGGTTGACAGTGAAAGTTGAAAATACACATGTTTCAGTTTGTTATTTCAATGACTTGATAACAACTTAATTTCAAAATACTTGCAGCTTATACACATGGACAGAATATTAAAAAATTGGTCTTAATACAATTGTTAACAATCGTACATCACTCTAGTATTTATACACACTATTTATTTACAACATTCAAGTGCTAATTGTATTTATTCCTCGTCTGAAGAAGCGTGACTCAAATCACCTACTCATGTCAAACATCCAGCGTGGCAAAATATATATATTTCGTATTATTCCATGCCTCACCATTAAGGGAATTATTGCCAATACCTATTAACAAAGGGGTGTACATTTGGTTTTGATATGTCATATTTACATTTCATGTAACATTTGGTCATCTTAATTATTCATGCACCAACTTTTTACAAGTATTTTGTTTACAAACAATGGAGTAAAACAAACTTATATTTTGGGTTGGACATTGCATCCTATTCTTATTATTTTAGCTAATGGCATTTCCTGCTCGTTAGTCTTTCAGTTTTTATCGTTATTCTTTAGTTTTTTTTATCCTCTTATGTTTGTTGTGTAGTAAATATTTCAGTTCTTTTTTTATTTTTCTATGAAGTGCATTGTGTTGCATCCATGTCTGAAATGTGCTATATAAATAAAGCATAAGTTAATTTTAACATATTGCTAAACAAATGGAACCAATGACCAACTTCACCCAATCCAGTGCATGTTTGTTGAAAAGGAAAAATGTTGAAATCAATAATGCGTCAAAGGACCCAACTACTAAAAACTGAAAGAAACAAATGGATCAAACAGATCAATCCCACTTTTCAAGCCTGCTGAAGGCATGGTAAACACCACCCCGGGCTCTACCAGGGGCACACTTGAGGTGGTCTCCCACAGCTCTGCATACTGTATGTGGCAGTAGGTAGTACCAATGCCTGACCTAGCGCCTGAAGACAAAATTCAGACACCGATTCCAAATGATGGTCATTAAATGATTCCATTATTTTCAATACATGAAGTAATAGCTTCAAAATAGATGTCTACCATCTCTATAATGAATAGGCTGATCAAAATATAGCATAGTCATTTCGAGTTTCAATAATAATAAATCAGTTATTTATTGCTTTTCTTATGTGCCAAAAGTGACAAAACAGTGTGAGCCAGCAATCTTTCTTTACATTGAGCATCACCCCTTACCTGCGATATCGTGATTTGTCAAAATGATCAGTGATGCAAAATCTGCATACCTGAACAAAGTTCCTCGTTAGTCGTTGCACAGTCTTGACAGCATAGAGATAGGCCTCAACTTTATGTGTCATTGTGGCATCCGTGACCGCATGGGCTGCGCCATTGAGGCTTACAACCCATAGGAATCCCCACCCAGTTGACAACTCTGACTATTTTAAAATGGTGGAAGCCCTCAATGTCTCTGCCCCATGCTAAAATGGCCATTTGGCCACTAGAGGCCTCTATCATTCTCTATGGTTGACAGATGCTGCTACTGTATAATTTATGTTACCTGCATCTGTCCCTGAGTTTTCTCTCATGGACAGAGTACAGCTGACAAATTACACAAATTCTGGGTTAACCTAGATTAGTTCATGAGAAATTACACATTCCATAAACCATGGTTCATGAACAGAAATTTGCATTTTTGGCAACCGGAGGGGAATGAGTGCCAATTTCCTGGTTCGATTTGTGTTTAATGAGGATGAGGGGGTGTTTATGTCTGGCAGCTCTCGTCAAACATGAGGTCTGGGCCATGTTGACATTGATGTGCTATTGGCACACAGAAGCCTTGGGCCTCTTTCTCTGTTCCCACTCTCTTCCTCAAATGCAAAACTGGTAACCTGGGAAAAAGGTCTGAACAGAAATGTATCACCGGGGCATTAAGTTTCTTATCGAGGACCATCCTCCCCAAATGCTCTTTATGGTAAGTATAGGAGTATCACAGGACCATCAGAGATGATTTAACATCAGATTGGATGTCTGACCTTGTTAGCAACCTTGCTTGGAGCAATCTGAAACCTATTCCTGTCAAATAACAACACAAGACTTACAATAAGAACCGCATGGGAAGACTGCATAACAATGCTCAAGTTTTAGCCCAATTATACTAACCGAGTAATTAAAAATCCACCACAACTGTGGTTTCTGTATGTGCTTGAATGTATTACTGCATGCATGGTTAATGAATACCACGGTAAAAAAAAAATTGGTTTTTGGATTACGAGTGTTTTCCAAGTAGTCTTGTTATCAAAGATATTAGATGTAACCATAGATCTTGTGGCAATGCTGAGACGCTTAAGCAGTGTTGGAATGTCAACATTTCCAACGCTAGGCTCATTGAATAGAGAGCAGGTATGACATTAGTATACTTCTGCTACATTATCGATCATAGTCTGCTGCTGGAAAAACTTGTATGTTATGGCTTTACACCCCCTGCTATAATGTGGATAAAGAGTTAGTTGTCTAACAGAACACAGAGGGTGTTCTTTGATGGAAGCCTCTCAAACATAATCCAGATAGAATTCCCCAGGATAGCTTTTTAGGCTCCTTGCTTTTTTCAATCTTTACTAACGACATGCCACTGACTTTGAGTAAAGCCAGAGTGTCTATGTATGAGGATGACTCAACACTATACACGTTAGCTACTACACCGACTGAAATGAGTGCAACACTTAAAGAGTTGCAGTTAGTTTCAGAGTGGGTGGGAAGGAATAAGTTGGCCCTAAATATTTCTAAAACTAAAAGCATTGTTTTTGGGACAAATCATTCACTAAACCTCAACTAAATCTGGTAATAAATAATGTGGAAATTGAGCAAGTTGAGATGACTAAACTGCTTGGAGTTACCCTGGATTGTAAACTGTCATGGTCAAAACATATTGATACAACAGTAGCTAAGATGGCGAGAAGTATGTCTATAATAAAGCACTGCTCTGCCTTCTTAACACTATCAACAAGGCAGGTCCTACAGGCCCTAGTTTTGTTGCACCTGGACTACTGTTGAGTCGTATGGTCCGGTGAGACAAAAAATCATCACTACTTTTAATTTCTGAGAGGTATTGACATGTTAAATGCACCGAGCTGTCTGTCTAAACTACTGGCACACAGCTCGGACACCCATGCATACCCCACAAGACATGCCACAGGAGGCCTCTTTACAGTCCCCAAGTCCAGAACAGACTATGGGAGGCGCACAGTACTACTTAGAGCCATGACTACACGGAACTCTATTCCACATCAAGTATCTGATGCAAGCAGTAAAATTTGATTTTAAAAAACGGATTAAAAAAACACCTGATACAGCGGGGACTGTGAAGCAACACAAACATAGACACATGCATACACACACACACACATACACATTATACACACACACAAACATGGATTTAGAACTGCAGATATGTGGTGGAGTAGGGGCCTGAGGGCACACAGTGTGTTGTGAAATCTGTGAAACACTGAAATATTTTTTAAATTTGTATAAACTGCCTTAATTTTACTGGACCCCAGGAAGAGTACAGCTAATTGGGATCCATAATAAATATAATACAACGAGAGGAAATCATAGGATGCCTCCTTTCTGTCTCCAAGTGCGTGACATTTACAAAAGGCTACTACTTTGCATCCACACACTGTCATCTGACTGACTTGAGAGTTTTACACAATGTTCTAGCACTAAAACCAACCGTGTGTTTGAGTAGTTCACATAGAACCAGAAGCATCACACAAAGACAAAAATATATCACCTTGAAAATGTATTCTGAAGGTAAATGTTATGTATCAAATCAATGCTACAAAGTATTGAATCAATGCTACTTTCTAATAACTAATTAGGTTCATGCAGGTGACTGACTGATCGTCTATGGAGGAATCCATAGATTCTTGGCAGTATGCCCAGAATATTGCTATGGGAACAACCGAGGTATCTCAGTTTCAAGGTCTCAACTTGGAGACAGAGAGCCTCGTGAGGTATTGGTCAGTCACATGTGCACGCCACTTGTAGTGATTAATTCACTATGTTAAATCATGCAAATATAACTTGTCGGTGTATAGCCGTATATAAGACAACTGCTGGGACTGCCCCAGAAGAGTGTTTGATAGACCTGTACAGTGTGTATGTCAGTGATTCTACCTGTGGAGCATCCCAGTGAAGGTCTGCGAGGGAACACTGGTGGCACATTCCATGTGAAGGCGTGCAAGGGAAATTCCTGTCTGACCAAAGATGACGTGGACCTGCCCGCTCAGACTTTTACTGTGAGCTGCCCCGGGAAGTGGCTAGAGTGAGGGCAGGAGAGGCCACACTGACAATTGTCAGTAAACATTTATATGAAAAGTGTCTTCGCGGTCTGAGAACCATTGATAATAGCACATGGTGTTATTTAGGCATTTATGAGAAGTGTATATGTGGTCAGGGAACCACTGCGAATAGCATAAGGTGCACTATAGCATTTATGACAATATAAACTATTGATACTATGATGCTGAGGGACTATAGATGCTGTAGGGACCATATATGCTATACCTATAGTGACTATGGATGCTATTGGGATTATTGATGCTCAGGGACCATTAATACTGTAGAAACTATGGAGACTAGAGGAACAGCAGAAGATATACACTGCTCCAAAAAATAAAGGGAACACTTAAACAACACAATGTAACTCCAAGTCAATCACACTTCTGTGAAATCAAACTGTCCACTTAGGAAGCAACACTGATTGACAATAAATTTCACATGCTGTTGTGCAAATGGAATAGACAACAGGTGGAAATTATAGGCAATTAGCAAGACACTCCCAATAAAGGAGTGGTTCTGCAGGTGTGGATCACAGACCACTTCTCAGTTCCTATGCTTCCTGGCTGATGTTTTGGTCACTTTTGAATGCTGGCGGTGCTTTCACTCTAGTGATAGCATGAGTCTACAACCCACACAAGTGGCTCAGGTAGTGTAGCTCATCCAGGATGGCACATCAATGCGAGCTGTGGCAAGAAGGCTTGCTGTGTCTGTCAGCGTAGTGTCCAGAGCATGGAGGCGCTACCAGGAGACAGGCCAGTACATCAGGAGACGTGGAGGAGGCCGTAGGAGGGCAACAACCCAGCAGCAGGACCACTACCTCCGCCTTTGTGCAAGGAGGAGCACTGCCAGAGCCCTGCAAAATGACCTCCAGCAGGCCACAAATGTGCATGTGTCTGCTCAAACGGTCAGAAACAGTCTCCATGAGGGTGGTATGAGGGCCCGACGTCCACAGGTGAGGGTTGTGCTTACAGCCCAACACCGTGCAGGACGTTTGGCATTTGCCAGAGAACACCAAGATTGGCAAATTCGCCACTGGTGCCCTGTGCTCTTCACAGATGAAAGCAGGTTCACACTGAGCACGTGACAGACGTGACAGAGTCTGGAGACACAGTGGAGAACGTTCTGCTGCCTGCAACATCCTCTAGCATGACCGGTTTTGCGGTGGGTCAGTCATGGTGTGGGTGGCATTTTTTGGGGGGGCCGCACAGCCCTCCATGTGCTGGCCAGAGGTAGCCTGACTGCCATTAGGTACCGAGATGAGATCCTCAGACCCCTTGTGAGACCATATGCTGGTGCGGTTGGCTCTGGGTTCCTCCTAATGCAAGACAATGCTAGACCTCATGTGGCTGGAGTGTGTCAGCAGTTCCTGCAAGAGGAAGGCATTGATGCTATGGACTGGCCCGCCCGTTCCCCAAACCTGAATCCAATTGAGCACATCTGGGACATCATGTCTCGCTCCATCCACCAACGCCACGTTGCTGTCCACAGACTGTCTAGGAGTTGGCGGATGCTTTAGTCCAGGTCTGGGAGGAGATCCCTCAGGAGACCATCCGCCACCTCATCAGGAGCATGCCCAGGCGTTGTAGGGAGGTCATACAGGCACGTGGAGGCCACACACACTACTGAGCCTCATTTTGACTTGTTTTAAGGACATTACATCAAAGTTGGATCAGCCTGAAGTGTGGTTTTCCACTTTAATTTTGAGTGTGACTCCAAATCCAGACCTCCATGGGTTGATAAATCTGATTTCCATTGATCATTTTTGTGTGATTTTGTTGTCAGCACATTCAACTATGTAAAGAAAAAAGTATTTAATAAGAATATTTAATTCATTCAGATCTAGTATGTGTTATTTTAGTGTTCCCTTAATTTTTTTGAGCAGTGTATATGTATGCATAGGTAATGACGAGTGATGCGGGAGATTACTGAGTGTGTTTGGGAACAGTACTTAAGTGAATATGGATGAGTATATTGTGTGCTTGACTAATTAACTGAACAGGGTTTAAGCCCCGGTGTGAATGTGGGTTGACGTGTTTTTTTTCTAAAGAGTTGCACAAAGGGTTTGAGAATGGGAAAGGGAAATAGTAAGAGTAGGATGGAGGATATGTGCTGGGAACCAAAAGTGTCGTGTTGTGTAACGGCAAAATCATTTGGTAGGGTACTGAACCAAACAGAGGACTAGACAGAATGGACAGATGGACATTTCCCTGTTGATGGGACACGAAGCACAGAAAGACTGGAGTTTGTGAGAGGCCAACTTGAAAGTAAAGAAAGGAAACAGTAGAAGGTTAAAGTGAAGCGGGACGATTCCAGAAAGTGGGAGAAAGAAGCAGAAAATGCAGAGGATAAGACTGTAAGAGGACTGATGGTAAAGCAAGTGGAACCGGAGAAGAAAGAGAAAGATGGCAAGAAAAAAAGGAAAGAAAAAGAAGAAGCCTGGCTGGCCATTCTCTGTCGGGAACCCTTGCATGGGGCCCCCCTTGTATCCCCCTCTGCCAAATCCTCCACCAGCACACAGAGTTGTGGCCTCCCACCCCCTCCTAACCCGGTTGGGCATGTGCCAGGTGGAGGAGCTGTGGGATTAGGAGCTGTTGGAGGGGCTGCAGGTGCTAAAGACACAAAGCTAACGGCAAAAACAAGGACCAAAGCGAACGAGCCGAGCGGTACAGAGGAGAGAGAGAGAGGAGCTAGAAGAGCTCAGGAAAGAACTGGAGAAATGTAAGAGAAAGGAGGAAAGTAGGGAAACAGGAAGCAAATTAAGGAGAGCAAACAGGAGGAAGGAAGAAGAAAGTAGCCAAGATGATAAAGATAAAAGGAGCAGCAGTGAGGACAGCAATGAAGGCCAAGGAAAGACAGTTGAAGGAAAATGAAACGAAGGACGGAAAGACACTGAAGAAGGCACAGCTGATGTACTACTCTGGAGGAGGAAGAGGACACCAGGAAAATGGTGGCAACCAAGGAAACGGAGGAGGTAGAGAGGTAGAGGCCAAGGGGCCCCTGCTGGAGCTGACATAGGGAGAGACTGGAGCTGCTACAACTGTGGGAAGGTAGGGCATCTTTCTCCCAGTAGGAGAAGTCCAAAGAGAGTGGCCGTCCCCACCTGCAGGTGTGCAGGTGAACAAACCATTTGGAAAAGGAGGTGGACGAGGGAGCTACCAACCATAGGATGAGGCGGAAACAGAAGAAGAAACGAATTAAGAAAACAATGATGAACAACCAGAAGAATCCTGTCAAATGCTAAAATGTACCACCTTGTCAACCCAAAACCCCATTAATGATATCTTCGGTAATAAACATAAATTCCATTCTTGGTGGACGCAGGGGCCACGGTCCCAGTGTTTAAAATGTCTGCCCTGTCTGTCTTCCCCTCAAAGAAAACAATGTACACAGTGAGAGCTTCTGGGCAAATGGAGACACCGATTCTTGTACTCCTCCCTATGCCCAGTAAATTTATTAGGAAGAGATTTTATGTGTAAAATGAATTTATCTGTTGCCTGTACTGAAGGAGCACTGTCATTGGGATGGATAGAAAATGGAATCTTCCCATGCCTGATTAATTGTTACTATGCTTGGCACCTGAATGATCTCCATATTGAGGGACAGTTGAGATAGCAATCCCTCTCTCCCCGTTGCATGGTAACTGGGAAGTGTCTGAATACCTACATTGTACTGCTGCTGTTCCCTCATGCGAAGAGGATCCAGAATACCAACAGAGATGATCAAAACAAAAAGAGAAAATCGAGATAACCATGAATGGGATATACAGGAGAAGACTTTGTTGCAGCTGGAGTGTTGTTGATGGATACTCAGATGAGTTTGTATGAAGTCCCTGGCTCTGTTTCCCATTGTAGCTTATCAAAAACTCCAGAAAAACAATGGAAAGATGTGGGTATTTGGATGAAGAAAGTGATGGAAGCAACTGATTGGGTGGCCTGGGAAGGGGAATGACAGTGGTCAGCTTCTACAGCAACTTTCTATTCCCCATACTGGGCTGCTGCAATGACCAAGAAAATAACCAATTCCCGTTGAAACCATGCCTGTGGTATTACAAGATAATTCACATATTGATTTGCTAAAAGATATCCCTGAAGGACATTGGGCTAAATCAAAGCCCGACATTGGATGCATGAAAGGAGCTTCACCAGTTGTGGCAATTCCAAAAAGCATCCACAAAGCTCAGTACCCTCTTAGCAAGGAAGCCGAAAAGGGTATCATTCCCATTCATAGTGTGTTAGTTGAAAGAGGCACTCTGGTTCCCTCCCCGAATTCACCTTGTAACACAGGTTCAGTATGTTTATGATTTGTTGGTTTGCTCAAAATCTTCAAAGAAAGATTAGAGGCAATTTAAGCTTTGCCTAAACCTGTTACCAAGCAGTACATGATATCTTTGTTGGGTGTGGCTGGTTAATGTCAACCATGGTTGAAAGACTGAGATAGTTCAACTGCTGCAGGATGGTATTTATGGGAGAAAGATGGATGTGAAGTTGTGGTCTGGACGGATGAGACTGAGGTGGCATTTTGGCAGATGCTGATATTGTGGCTCTCTCCCCCCTTACCATCCATGTGCCCCATGCTGTGCACACAACTATTACACAGGCAAGAACGGCTCATTTGACGCCTGCCAGACTGCTAGATTATCAGAACATTCTTTTGACAATGTCTCATTTTACTCTGAAACGATGTTCAATTCTTAACCTCCTCAACTCTTCTCCCTACAGCAGATGCTGGTGAAGATCTTGACTGTGACATAGCTATTGAAATTGAATGTAGCCCTAGATTGGATTTGAGAGGCACCCCGTTAGATAATCCAGACTTAGTTTTTTTGTAGATGGGTCTGCCCAGGGAAATTAAAAAGGGGATCAATTAGTTGGTTTTGCTATTATGACTGTTTTGGAAACTGTGGAGAGTGATCTACTCCCTTCACACTTATCAGCCCAGGTGGCAGAACTTTTTGGCCTGACTAGAGCTTGTATTTTGGGAAAGGACAGCTCTGTTAACATTTACATTGAAGCAGGTATGCGTTGTGCATGATTTTGGAACATCGTGGAAGAATAGAGGGTTTTTGACCTTGTCTGGAAAACAGATTGCGCACACTAACCTTGTTTCGTCTCTGTTACAGGCTATCCAGCTGCCCTCGTCTGTTTCTATAATCAAGTGTCAAGCACATTCTTTCTCTAATGACAACATCTCTCTGGGGAACACTAAAGCTGACCGTGCAGCTATATTGTCTGCTTCCTCTTCTGTTTCCCCCCTTCCTACAGATGGCAGCAGTTCCAGCCCCCACCAACCCTTTCTCTGTTGATGACGTGGTTGCTTTGCAGGCAACGGCTGATGAGTCAGAGAGACACAAGTGGGTTGGGTACTGTCGTAAAGACGCATCGGGTGTATGGCTGGATGAGAGGAGCAGACCGTTGTACTTTCCATTTCCTTGCCAAGTTGTCACATGGTCAGGATCATGTGTCCAAAGGAGGGATAGTGGATCTTGTAAGTAAATATTGGTGTACAGTAGGTTTTATTGGTGTACAGTAGGTTTTACTGTGTTTGCAGAAAATATCTCCAAGAACTGTTTGATTTGCATGACTAATAATATTGGATGTGGCATTTCAGTATTCCCCATGTCCCATCCAAGGACTGAATGACCATTTGAGCAATTATTGATGTACTGCATTGAGTTGACCCCTTGTGAGGGGAACAAGTATTGTTTGGTGATTGTTGACATGTTTTCTAAACGGATTGAAGCTTTTGACAAAGAACATCTTGTCCCTGCAAGGAATGGAGGAAGACATGGTTGATTATTGTGTCACCCTTAAATAATGCAGAAAACATCATGGGGTCAGGGTCAAGTCCATTTGTATATTCAGATTGACCCCTATGGAAACTCCCACAAGTGGTAACCTGCTCCTACCTTAATTGGCCCCAACCCACACACCCAACACTCTTTTTGTCCAGATGTAAGATTAGCAACCATTTCTGCTCTAGAGAGGAACAGATTTTCCTCATGGTTATGAGGGCAATGATCATCTACTTCTGTGCCACTACTCCGGACCTGCGTTGGCCCAGGACTTATCTCATCCTCTGTCAGGTTTCCAACAATAGGAAAACCTGCTGTTTTTATTAGCACTCCTGTGCTAACACAGAGGAGGGCCACACTGCACCACTTGAACTAGCGAAGCCTCATTTCTCCTGGATCAGGAACTCGTCTGCAGAGCAACACGTGGATCCAGGTGTCTCTCTCAGCAACCTTCACCACAGTAGAAGTGGTCAGAAGAACTTGGAACTTGGACCCCTCTTCCAACTCTTTCTCCTGAAGTTTTTGACCACTACGTAATCACCATGTCTCAAACAGTGCTCAGCTCCACCTGCCAAGTTCAGCAAAGACGCCTTCACTCGAGGAAAGAGAGTCTTGAAAACACTTAACTTCTTGGTGATGGGGCAGTATTTTCACGTCTGGATGAAATGCATGCCCAAATTCAACTGCCTGCTACTCATCCCCGAAGATAAGATATGCATATTATTAGTAGATTTGGATGGAAAACACTCTGAAGTTTCTAAAACTGTTTGAATAATGTCTGTGAGTATAACAGAACTTATTTAGCAGGCGAAACCCCAAGGACAAACCATTCAGATTTTTGTTGTGTCACTCTCTTTTCAATGGGTGTCAACAGTCTTTAGAAATTGGTTGAGGTTTTTCCTTTGTGTAATGAAGAAGTAGCCCTGTTCAGAACGAGGGTAACTTGTAAGTGTACTGTTAGATAGAGGCGCGTGACCAGAAAGCTAGCTACAGTTTGTTTTCCTCCTGTAATGAACACAGATCATCCCGTCTTCAATTTTACCGATTATTTACGTTAAAAAATACCTAAAGTTGTATTACTAAAGTAGTTTGAAATGTTTTGGCAAAGTTTACAGGTAACTTTTGAGATATTTTGTAGTCACGTTGCGCAAGTTGGAACCGGTGTTTTTCTGGATCAAACACGCCAAATAAATGGACATTTTGGATATATATCGATGGAATTAATTGAACATAATGACCATTTGTGATGTTTATGGGACATATTGGAGTGCCAACAAAATAAACTCGTCAAAGGTAAGGCATGAATTATATTTTTATTTCTGCGTTTTGTGTTGCGCCTGCAGGGTTGAAATATGCTTGGCGTGCTATCCTCAGATAATAGCATCTTTAGCTTTCACCAAAAAGCCTTTTTGAAATCTGACATGTTGGCTGGATTCACAACAAGTGTAGCTTTAATTTGCTATCTTGCATGTGTGATTTAATGAAAGTTTGATTTTTATAGTAATTTATTTTAATTTGGCGCTCTGTATTTTCCCTGGCTTTTGGCCAGGTGGGACGCTAGTGTCCCACATATCCCAGAGAGGTTAACCACATAGGCCCACCATCGTTTGCTAGGCAGGAGAATACTTTACTCCCACCCATGTCAGTCGGTGCAGAACAGATGTCGCTGCAACCCGATGGTGGTAAGAACTATGTAAACAATGGTTAAACATTGAGAGATTTAGTCAATCCTAAATTTGCAGATCCCGTGTGTATGTGGGTGCAATTCAGATTGTAAAACCCAGAGTGAACGGCTTGTAAGATTGGACTGTCTGGTGCAACGTATTGATTTCACTTACTTTAATATAACCTCCTTTGATAGAAACTATAATCTAATGCTTACATAAACATTTTACAATAATTATCACAGTGATAAAATAAGGGAATGTGAGGGAAATGTTATGTTTAATAATCAAATCAATGCTGCAAAGTATCAAATCAATGCTACTTTCTAATAACTAATTACAAAGGTTCATGCAGGTGACTGACTGATCGTCTATGGAGGAATCCTCACTATCACTGTTCATCAATTTGGCAGTATGCCCAGAATATTGCTATGGGACCAACCAAGGTATTTCAGTTTCAAGATCTCAACTTGGAGACAGAGAGCCTCGTGAGGTATTGGTCAGTCACATGTGCAAGCCACCAGGAGTGATTAATGAATTATGCTAAATCATGCAAATACAGTGGGGTAAAAAGGTATTTAGTCAGCCACCAATTGTGCAAGTTCTCCCACTTAAAAATATGTAATTTTCATCATTGGTACACTTCAACTATGACAGACAAAATGAGGGAAAAAAATCCAGAAAATCACATTGTAGGATTTTTAATTATTTTATTTGCAAATTATGGTGGAAAATAAGTATTTTTCCTATTTTGTTGATTTTTTTAGAAACATTTTATCATTTGATTTACACAACATGCCTACCACTTTGAAGATGCAAAATATTTTTATTTTGAAAAACAACAAATAAGACAACAAAAACAGAAAACTTGAGCGTGCATAACTATTCACCCCCAAAGTCAATACTTTGTAGAGCCACCTTTTGCAGCAATTATAGCTGCAAGTCTCTTGGGGTAAGTCTCGATAAGCTTGGCACATCTAGCCACTGGGATTTTTGCCCATTCTTCAAGGCAAGCTCCTTGATGTTGGTTGGGTTCCGCTGGTGTACAGCAATCTTTAAGTCATACTACAGATTCTCAGTTGGTTTGAGGTCTGGGCTTTGACTAGGCCATTCCAAGACATTTAAATGTTTCCCCTTAAACCACTCAAGTGTTGCTTTAGCAGTATGCTTAGGGTCATTGACCTGCTGGAAGGTGAACCTCCGTCCCAGTCTCAAATCTCTGGAAGACTGAAACAGGTTTCCCTGAAGAATTTCCCTGTATTTAGCGCCATCCATCATTCCTTTAATTCTGACCAGTTTCCCGGTCCCAGTCGATGAGAAACATCTCCACAGCATGATGCTGTCACCACCATGCTTCACTGTGGGGATGACGTTCTCGGTGAGGAGAGGTGTTTCGTTTGCACCAGACATAGTGTTTTTCTTGATGGCCACAAAGCAAAATTTTAGTCTCATTTGACCAGAGGACCTTCTTCCATATGTTTAGGGAGTCTCCAATGTGCCTTTTGGTGAACACCAAACATTATTGCTTATTGTTTCTTTAATCATTGGCTTTTTTTCTGGCCACTCTTCCGTAAAGCCCAGCTCTGTGGAGTGTACGGCTTAAAGTGGTCCTATGGGCAGATACTCCAATCTCCGCAGGGGAGCTTTGTAGCTCCTTCAGGGTTATCTTTGGTCTCTTTGTTGCCTCTCTGATTAATTCCCTCCTTGCCTGGTCTGTGAGTTTTGGTGGGCAGCCCTCTCTTGGCAGGTTTGTTGTAGTGCCATTCTCTTTCCATTTTTTTTATAATGGATTTAAATGGTACTCCGTGGGATGTTCAAAGTTTTGGATATTTTTTTATAACCCAACCCTGATCTGTACTTCTCCAGAACTTTGTCCCTGACCTGTTTGAAGAGCTCCTTGGTCTTCATGGTGCCGCTTGCTTGGTGGTGCCCCTTGCTTAGTAGTGTTGCAGACTCTGGGCCTTTTCAGAACAGGTGTGTATATATATTGAGATCATGTGACACTTAGATTGCACACAGGTGGACTTTATTTAACTAATTATGTGACTTCTGAAGGTAATTGGATGCACCAGATCTTATTTGGGGGCTTCATAGCAAAGGGGGTGAATACATATGCATGCACCACTTTTCTGTTTTTTATTTTGTTTAATTTTTTGAAACAAGTTTTTTTTTCCATTTCACTTCACCAATTTGGACTTTATTTATAATGGACTATGTCCGTTACATGAAATTCAATTAAAAATCCATTTAAATTACAGGTTGTAATGCAACAAAATAGGACAAATGCCAAGGTGGATGAATACTTTTTGCATGGCACTGTATGGTTTCATACTAAATGTTAAGAGACAGAGGAGTGAAACACTGGTTTCACACATACCTTCATTAGCAAGGTCTGGTCTTCGACTGGGCACACTTGAACTAGAACAAACTGCTCTAGAGTTACTATGGAAACAAAAAAAAGCAATGAGGTTAAACAAACAGTGCTATTACCCAGCCAGGCAGTGGGTCCCAAATGTTCAGACTCAATGCAGTGACAGTCACACTGAATCACATTTAATGGAAACTTCATGAAATAATGGGTTCTCTTTTACACTTCGTAGTGTTGCCTTAATGTAATACAAAACAGGATACCATATGCACGTGATTAATTATAGTCATTAAATAGAGTAATCAACAAGTATGAATTGATTGACTAAATAAATCCTAACAATAAACACAATAAAGAAAGTATCTGAATATGCATCTTGTGTAAATGACATAGAACTTAAATATTGTGATATGCATTCCTGAATCACTGTTAAGAATCACAGATCCTCAACTTCTAAGAAGTATGAGGCAATTGGCCAATTGTGGTGGCGACACCTACAACCACACTCACTATAGTAGAGGATCTCATCACATTTGGTCATAGTGATACTAGGCATAACCACTAACCCACTCACACTGGGCTATGTGCTATTGCACAAAACTACTATGCAACTACAGTGCAATTGAGGGAACTTTTTTCAAATCCTGTTAAAACTCTTTTTGGCAAAGGCATTAAATTGCTAAGGCATAAATATGTAATATTTCAACAAAACCCTTTCACACCGATGGTGCCTCAATGTATCAGTCAGCCCCCAGACCTCTCTTATTTTTCAAACATCAGAGACTTTTGTGTTCTTTATTGCCTTAGGGCTGGTTAAGGTTGTAAGACTGCCTGTGTGTGTTTGTCAGTGGTGTAAAGTATTTAAGTCGTTTTTGGGGGGTATCTGTTCTTTACTTGACTATTTATATATTTTTGACTTTTACTTCACTACATTCCTAAAGAAAATATTGTACTTTTTACTTCATACATTTTCCCTGACAACCAAAAGTACTTGTTACATTTTGAAGGCTTAGCAGGACAGGAAAATTGTCAAATTCACACACTTATCAAAAGAACACATGGTCATCCCATACTGCCTTTGGTCTGGTGCACTCACTAAACAAAAACTTCATCTTTTGTAAATAATAGTGTTAGAGTGTGTCCCTGGCTATTTTAAAAACAAGAAAATGGTGCTGTCTGCTTTGCTTAATAGAAGGAATTTTAAATGATTTATACTTTTACTTTTGATACTTAAGTATATTTTTAGCAATTACATTTACTTTGGAAACTTAAGTATATTTAAAACCAAATACTTTTAGACTTAAGTTGTATTTTAATGGCTGACTGCAAAACTATACAAGTCAGCTACTACAGGGAGGGAAATCACTTAACGAAGTGGGCAGCAAGGAATAAGTTAGGACTAAATATTTCAAAAATCTAAAGCATTGTATTTGGGACAAATCCTTCACTAAACCATAGACCTCAACTCAATATTGTATTAAATCATGTGGAAATTGAGCAAGTTGAGGTGACTAAAATTGTTTGGAGTAACCCTGGATTGGAAACTGTCATGGTCAGAACATGTACAACAGTAGCTAAGATGGGGAGAAGTCTGTCCATAATAAAGTGCTACTCTACCATCTTAACAACACTATCATCAAGGCAGGTGCTACAGGCGCTAGTTTTGTCACACCTGGACTACTGTTCAGTCGTGGTCACGTGCCAAAAGAAGGAAATTTACAATTGGCTCAGAACAGGGCAGCACGGCTGGCCCTTAAAGGTACACTGACAGCTAACGTTAATAATATGCATGTCAATCTCTCATGGCTCCAAGTGGAAGAGAGACTGACTTCATCACTACCTGTTATTGTAAGAAGTGTTGACAGGCTGAATGCACCGAGGTGTCTGTTTACACTACTAGCACACAGCTCGTACACCCATACATACCCCACAAGACATGGCACCAGAGGTCTCTTCACAATCCCCAAGTCAAGAAGAGACTATGAGAGTCGCACAGTACTGCACAGAGCCATGGCCACATGGAACTCTATTTCACATCAGGGTAACTGATGCAAGCAGTAGAATCAGATTTTTTATTTTTTATTTAACAGATACAAATACAGTGCCTTGCGAAAGTATTTGGCCCCCTTGAACTTTGCGACCTTTTGCCACATTTCAGGCTTCAAACATAAAGATATAAAACTGTATTTTTTTGTGAAGAATCAACAACAAGTGGGACACAATCATGAAGTGGAACGACATTTATTGGATATTTCAAACTTTTTTAACAAATCAAAATCTGAAAAATTGGGCGTGCAAAATTATTCAGCCCCTTTACTTTCAGTGCAGCAAACTCTCTCCAGAAGTTCAGTGAGGATCTCTGAATGATCCAATGTTGACCTAAATGACTAATGATGATAAATACAATCCACCTGTGTGTAATCAAGTCTCCGTATAAATGCACCTGCACTGTGATAGTCTCAGAGGTCCGTTAAAAGCGCAGAGAGCATCATGAAGAACAAGGAACACACCAGGCAGGTCCGAGATACTGTTGTGAAGAAGTTTAAAGCCGGATTTGGATACAAAAAGATTTCCCAAGCTTTAAACATCCCAAGGAGCACTGTGCAAGCGATAATATTGAAATGGAAGGAGTATCAGACCACTGCAAATCTACCAAGACCTGGCCGTCCCTCTAAACTTTCAGCTCATACAAGGAGAAGACTGATCAGAGATGCAGCCAAGAGGCCCATGATCACTCTGGATGAACTGCAGAGATCTACAGCTGAGGTGGGAGACTCTGTCCATAGGACAACAATCAGTCGTATATTGCACAAATCTGGCCTTTATGGAAGAGTGGCAAGAAGAAAGCCATTTCTTAAACATATCCATAAACAGTGTCATTTAAAGTTTGCCACAAGCCACCTGGGAGACACACCAAACATGTGGAAGAAGGTGCTCTGGTCAGATGAAATCAAAATTGAACTTTTTGGCAACAATGCAAAACGTTATGTTTGGCGTAAAAGCAACACAGCTCATCACCCTGAATACACCATCCCCACTGTCAAACATGGTGGTGGCAGCATCATGGTTTGGGCCTGCTTTTCTTCAGCAGGGACAGGCAAGTTGGTTAAAATTGATGGGAAGATGGATGGAGCCAAGTACAGGACCATTCTGGAAGAAAACCTGATTGAGTCTGCAAAAGACCTGAGACTGGGACGGAGATTTGTCTTCCAACAAGACAATGATCCAAAACATAAAGCAAAATCTACAATGGAATGGTTCAAAAATAAACATATCCAGGTGTTAGAATGGCCAAGTCAAAGTCCAGACCTGAATCCAATCGAGAATCTGTGGAAAGAACTGAAAACTGCTGTTCACAAATGCTCTCCATCCAACCTCACTGAGCTCGAGCTGTTTTGCAAGGAGGAATGGGAAACAATTTCAGTCTCTCGATGTGCAAAACTGATAGAGACATACCCCAAGCGACTTACAGCTGTAATCGCAGCAAAAGGTGGCGCTACAAAGTATTAACTTAAGGGGGCTGAATCATTTTGCACGCCCAATTTTTCAGTTTTTGATTTGTTAAAAAAGTTTGAAATATCCAATAAATGTCGTTCCACTTCATGATTGTGTCCCACTTGTTGTTGATTCTTCACAAAAAAATACAGTTTTATATCTTTATGTTTGAAGCCTGAAATGTGGCAAAAGGTCGCAAAGTTCAAGGGGGCCGAATACTTTCGCAAGGCACTGTACATATTCTGGGACAGGCACAGACACGCATACACATGATAAGACATGCACTCTAAACACATGTACAAATCCATTTTGTATTGAAGATATGTGATAGTGGAGTAGTGGCATGAGGGAACACACTAAATGTATTGGGTATACTGTTATGAAATGTAATGTTATTTTAAATTGTACATAACTGCTTTAATGTTGCTGGACCCCTGGAAGAGTAGCTGTTGCCTTGGCAGCAGCTAATGGGGATCCTTAATAAATATAAATACAAATACTTGAGTAACTTTTCATTAAGGTATCTATACTTTTACTCAAGTATGACAAATTCATACTTTTTCCACCACATGGGTGTGTGTGTGTGTGTGTGTGTGTGTGTGTGTGATGAAAGTGAGTGAATGGAAAGGTTATTGTCTTATAAGAGACAGGGGGGTCTTTACATAGGTAACACGTTACTGTAGGTGTCCTTATTCATGCATTCATAAAGCCGTTATAAAAGCTATATAACACATTACAACATTTGTTGTAGTTTTAATTAGTTATGAGCATACGATTTTATAAAACTAGTTATAGATGACTTCATTTGACCTCATCAAGCCATGAGGTCAAAGGAATTGTCTGTAGAGCTACGAGGCAGAATTGTGTCAAGGCACAGATCTGGGGAAGGGAACCAAAACATTTCTGCAGCATTGAAGGTCCCCAAGAACACAGTGGACTCCATCATTCTTAAATGGAAGAAGTTTGGAACCACCAAGACTCTTCCTAGAGATGGCCACCCGGCCAGACGGGGAAATCCGGGGAGAAGGGTCTTGGTCAGGGAGGTGACCAAGACCCCAATGGTCGCTCTGACAGAACTCCAGAGTTCGTCTGTGGAGATGGGAGAATCTTCCAGAAGGACAACCAGCTCTGCAGCACACCAACAATCAGACCTTTATGGTAGAGTGACCAGACGGAAGCCACTCCTCAGTAAATGGTACATGACAAAATTGAACTATTTGGCATGAATGCCAAGCGTCACGTCTGGAGGAAACCTGGCACCATCCCTACGGTGAAGCATGGTGGTTGCAGCATCATGCTGTGGGGACTAGGAGACTAGTCAGGATCGAGGCAAAGATGAATGGAGCAAAGTACAGAGAGATCCTTGATGAAGACCTACTCCAGAACTCTCAGGACCTCAGACTGGGGCGAAAGTTCACCTTCCAACAGGACAACGACCCTAAGCACACAGCCAAGACAACGCAGGAGTGGCTTCAGCACAAGTCTCTGAATGTCCTTGAATGGCCCAGCCAGAGCCCGGACATCTCTGGAGAGACCTGAAAATAGCTTTGCAGCAATGCTCTCCATCCAACCTGACCGAGCTTGAGAGGATATGCAAAGAAGAATGGGAGAAACTACCCACATACAGTATTTTGTGTAGATGAGGGGAAAAAAGTATTTAATAAATGTTATAACAAAGCTGTAGCCTAACAAAATGTGGAAAACGTCAAGCGGTCTGAGTACTTTTCGAAGGCACTGGAACATGATTATGACGCCCATCATTCCATTCACTATAATAATGTGATATAGAGTTTGGTAAATGATCCAAGCCCTGTTATAACATCTGGTATGTAGACTTATGTAGCATGTAGTAACCGATAAGGTTCTGATGAGTAGTTGAATGATGTGTTAAAGTAACTGTCCAGTGAAAGATCACTTTTAAACGTTTATATTCTGTTAATTTATACCCAAATACTCGTATTTGTGGCCAAAGCATAAATTAGGTCTGTGGTCTTGCGAGTGTTGACCTGATTAAAGACTCAAAAACCCCACCTCAAACTTGGATCTCGAACAGACCATTTAAAAAAATGCTATTTCCTCATAGAACATGATGTCATGTTGACTCATTGGCTGAGCTGGCTAATTAGCGGTCGATTTGCATGAGTATATTTAATGACTGGTGACTATTTAATGACCCACACCATTCTGTAGTTTGAGTACGCCCACACCATTCAAACAAAAGAAAATCGTTTTTTTGTAACATACATAGTTACAAACATTTGGAATGAAAACTATTTAACTTATATTGTAATTAATTATAGGTCATACAGTTGAAGTCGGAAGTCTACATACACCTTTGCCAAATACATTTAAGCTCAGTTTTTCACAATTCCTGACATTTAATCATAGTAAAAATTATCAGAGTAAAAATTCCCAGGTCAGTTAGGATCACCACTTTACTTTAAGAATGTGACATGTCACAATAATAGTAGAGAGAATGATTTATTTCAGCTTTTAATTCTTGCATCACATTGCCAGTGGGTCAGAAGTTTACATACACTCAATTAATATTTGGTAGCATTGACTTTAAATTGTTTAACTTGGGTCAAAAGTTTCGGGTAGCCTTCCACAAGCTTCCCACAATAAGTTGGGTGAATTCCTCCTGATAAAGCAGTGGAAACTGAGTCAGGTTTGTAGGCTTCCTTGCTCACACAAGCTTTTTCAGTTCTGCCCACAAATGTTCTGTAGGATTAAGGTCAGGGCTTTGTGATGGCCACTCCAATACCTTGACTTTTGTTGTCCTTAAGCCATTTTGCCACAACTTTGGAAGTATGCTTGGGTTCATTGTCCATTTGGAAGACCCATTTGCAACCAAGCTTTAACTTCCTGACGTCTTGAGATGTTGCTTCAATATATCCACAACATTTTCCTGCCTCATGATGCCATCTATTTTGTGAAGTGAACCAGTCCCTCCTGCAGTAAAGCACCCCCACAACATGATGCTGCCACCCCGTGCTTCATGGTTGGGATGGTGTTCTTCCTTCCTGAGCGATATGACGGCTGCGTGGTCCCATGGTGTTTATACTTGCGTTTGTACAGATGAACGTGGTACCTTCAGGCATTTGGAAATTGCTCCCAAGGATGTTCCAGAATTGTGGATGTCTACAATTGTTTTTCTGAGGTCTTGGCTGATTTCTTTTGATTTTCCCATGATGTCAAGCAAAGAGACAATGAGTTTGAAGTTAGGTCTTGAAATACATCCACAGGTACACCTCCAATTGACTCAAATTATGTCAATTAGCCTATCAGAAGCATCTAAAGCCATGATATCATTTTCTGGAATTTTCCAAGCTGTTTAAAGGCACAGTCAACTTTGTATGTAAACTTCTGACCCACTGTAATTGTGATACAATTAATTATTGTCACGGATGTCATTTGGAGATAGAGAGGAGGACCAAACCCAGGCTACCTAAGTATGATTCTCAATCAGAGACAACTAACAACACCTGCCTCTGATTGAGAATCATACTCAGGTAGCCTGGGTTTCACTTTTGGTTTGTGGGTGTTTGTTTCCGTGTGAGTGTTTTGGCCACACGGTACTGTTTCGGTTTTGTAAATTCGCGTTGTTATTTTCTGCTTAGTGTTCTGAGTTTGAATTAAAAATCAGTGCGGGCTATTCCACACTTACCACGCTGCGCTTTGGTCCCCCTCTCTATCTCCAGATGACATCCGTTACAGAAACACCCACCACAAAAGGACAGAGCAGCGTGGTAACGGGCAGCAGAAGCAGCGATCGCAGGACTCCTGGACTTGGGAGGAGATTCTGGACGGCAAGGGACCATGGGCACAGGCTGGAGAATATCGCCACCCCAAGGCAGAGCTGGAGGCAGCGAAAGCCGAGAGGCGGTGGTATGAGGAGGCAGCATGGCGGCGCGGCTGGAAGCCCGAGAGGCAGCCCCAAAAATGTCTTGGAGGGGGCACACGGGGAGTGTGGCGAAGGCAGGTAGGAGACCTGCGCCAACTTCCCGTGCATACCGGAGAGAGAGAGGGACCGGGCAGGCACCGTGTTATGCGGTGGAGCACGCGGTACATTCCAGGTCCTCGTATCGGCCGGGCTAGAGTGGGCACCGAGCCAGGTGCTATGTAGCCGGCTCTACGCATCTGGTCTCCAGTGCGTCTCCTCGGGCCGGTGTACATGGCACCAGCCTTACGCATGTGTCCCCGTTTTGCCAGCACAGCCCAGTGTGGGCTATTCCACCTCGCCGCATTGGCTTGGCTACGGGGAGCATTCAACCAGGTAAGGTTGGGCAGGCTCGGTGCTCAAGAACTCCAGTGCGCCTTCATGGTTCGGTCTGTCCGGTGCCACCTCCACCTCCACGTACCAGCCCTCCGGTGGCAGCCCCCCGCACCAGGCTGTCTCTCAGTCTTCTCCCTACAGGTGCTCCCGCCTGTCCAGTGCTGTCAGAGCCTTCCTCCTCTGCAGCGCTGCCAGAGTCTCCCGTCTGTCCTGAGCTGCCAGAGTCTCCCGTCTGTCCTGAGCTGCCAGAGTCTCTCGTCTGTCCTGAGCTGCCAGAGTCTCCCGTCTGTCCTGAGCTGCCACAGTCTCCCGTCTGTCCTGAGCTGCCAGAGTCTCCCGGCTGTCCTGAGCTGCCACAGTCTCCCGTCTGTCCTGAGCTGCCAGAGTCTCCCGTCTGTCCTGAGCTCCCATCTGTCCTGAGCTGCCAGAGTCTCCCGTCTGTCACGCCGGCGATGCCGGACCCATGGCTAGGGTCCTCAGTCGGAGGTCGCGGTGAGGTTACTGTCAGAGGTCGGGGGGGGGTACTGTCACGTTCTTACCTTAGTTCCTTTGTTTTGTCTTTGTTTATATGGTCAGAGCGTGATTTGGGGTGGGCAGTCTGTTTTTCTATGTTGGTTTTTGAGTTCGGCCTAGTATGGTTCTCAATCAGAGGCAGCTGTCAATTGTTGTCCCTGATTTCAGAGGCAGCTGTCAATTGTTGTCCCTGATTGAGAATCATAGTTAGGTAGCCTGGGTTTCAGTTTTGGGTTGTGGGTGTTTGTCTTCCGTGTCAGTGTTTGTCGCCACACGGGACTGTTTCGTTCATTTCATGTTTATTGTTTTGTATTTCGTAGTGTTCAGTTTATGTTTTAAAATAAACATTATGGACACTTACCATGCTGCGTTTTGGTCCTCCGATCCTTCTCGCTTCTCCTCCTCAGAAGAGGAGGACGAGGTTTGTTACAATTCTAAGTTAAATAATTTGTCTGCAAACAATTACTTGTGTCATGCACAAAGTAGATATCCTAACCGACCTGCCAAAACTATAGTTTGTTAACAGGAAATTTGTAGCGTGGTTGAAAAATGAGTTTTAATGACTCCAACCTTCTGACTTCAACTTCAACTGTAAACTTCCGACTTCAACTGTATTTCCTATAAATCTGGAAACACTGGACAGTTACAAACTTAAAAGGGGCTCTATATACAGTGCCTTGCGAAAGTATTCGGCCCCCTTGAACTTTGCGACCTTTTGCCACATTTCAGGCTTCAAACATAAAGATATAAAACTGTACTTTTTTGTGAAGAATCAACAACAAGTGGGACACAATCATGAAGTGGAACGACATTTATTGGATATTTCAAACTTTTTTAACAAATCAAAAACTGAAAAATTGGGCGTGCAAAATTATTCAGCCCCCTTAAGTTAATACTTTGTTAATACAGTGCAGCAAACTCTCTCCAGATGTTCAGTGAGGATCTCTGAATGATCCAATGTTGACCTAAATGACTAATGATGATAAATACAATCCACCTGTGTGTAATCAAGTCTCCGTATAAATGCACCTGCACTGTGATAGTCTCAGAGGTCCGTTAATAGCGCAGAGAGCATCATGAAGAACAAGGAACACACCAGGCAGGTCCGAGATACTGTTGTGAAGAAGTTTAAAGCCGGATTTGGATACAAAAAGATTTCCCAAGCTTTAAACATCCCAAGGAGCACTGTGCAAGCGATAATATTGAAATGGAAGGAGTATCAGACCACTGCAAATCTACCAAGACCTGGCCGTCCCTCTAAACTTTCAGCTCATACAAGGAGAAGACTGATCAGAGATGCAGCCAAGAGGCCCATGATCACTCTGGATGAACTGCAGAGATCTACAGCTGAGGTGGGAGACTCTGTCCATAGGACAACAATCAGTCGTATATTGCACAAATCTGGCCTTTGTGGAAGAGTGGCAAGAAGAAAGCCATTTCTTAAAGATATCCATAAAAAGTGTTGTTTAAAGTTTGCCACAAGCCACCTGGGAGACACACCAAACATGTGGAAGAAGGTGCTCTGGTCAGATGAAACCAAAATGGAACTTTTTGGCAACAATGCAAAACGTTATGTTTGGCGTAAAAGCAACACAGCTCATCACCCTGAACACACCATCCCCACTGTCAAACATGGTGGTGGCAGCATCATGGTTTGGGCCTGCTTTTCTTCAGCAGGGACAGGGAAGATGGTTAAAATGGATGGGAAGATGGATGGAGCCAAATACAGGACCATTCTGGAAGAAAACCTGATGGAGTCTGCAAAAGACCTGAGACTGGGACGGAGATTTGTCTTCCAACAAGACAATGATCCAAAACATAAAGCAAAATCTACAATGGAATGGTTCAAAAATAAACATATCCAGGTGTTAGAATGGCCAAGTCAAAGTCCAGACCTGAATCCAATCGAGAATCTGTGGAAAGAACTGAAAACTGCTGTTCACAAATGCTCTCCATCCAACCTCACTGAGCTCGAGCTGTTTTGCAAGGAGGAATGGGAAAAATTTCAGTCTCTCGATGTGCAAACTGATAGAGACATACCCCAAGCGACTTACAGCTGTAATCGCAGCAAAAGGTGGCGCTACAAAGTATTAACTTAAGGGGGCTGAATAATTTTGCACGCCCAATTTTTCAGTTTTTGATTTGTTAAAAAAGTTTGAAATATCCAATAAATGTCGTTCCACTTCATGATTGTGTCCCACTTGTTGTTGATTCTTCACAAAAAAGTACAGTTTTATATCTTTATGTTTGAAGCCTGAAATGTGGCAAAAGGTCGCAAAGTTCAAGGGGGCCAAATACTTTCGCAAGGCACTGTAAACCACCGCCCCTTTTGAAAACCAGGCTAATTGCAACAACACTTGCATGCATTCAAACAACTCTCCACATCTCCCACATCCCCTTCTCCGCAACCTCTGTGGATACTAGCTCTTGAGTCTTTTACCTTTGGTTTTGTCCACCAGCTTCAAACAGCTAAAAATATGATAATTGTGGTTATTTTAAATGTATTTCACAGCGATTTAGATGGTACAATGATTCTCTACACTCTACATTGCTTTTTTGTCACTGAAATTGAGCGAACAGTGTAGAATTTTAGCAGCCATGAAATGGCAGAGTGTTTTCTACATGTACGTTCACCCCAGTCTGCCAGTCTGAGTGAATCTGATCGAAGAGAGGGAGGGTGCGTCCTTCCAATTTGACAACAAGGAAAAAAATATTGTGAAACACTATTATTCCACTATCACTGTAGATCTATTAGGGACATTTTCTGAAATTACATTGCAAAACTAGATGGTAATTTTCCATAAACAAAAATGTGTGACAGCTCTTTGAAAGTATTTTTGTGGCAGTGGATAGGATAGCTTGAACATGTGAAAGTTGGTTTGGTGTCTCGAGCTTGAACGGTTCAAGAGTTACTGTTGGGGAGTTATTTTATGCAAATGTTTTAAATGTTTTATGTCACATGCATAAGAACAGTGACATGCCTTTCTGACAAGCTCCAAACCCAACAATGCAGTAATCAATATCAATGTAGCTCTAAAAATACACAAGGTAGATCAAAAACACATAAGAAATAAAATTGAGAAGTAAGAAGCTATATACAGGGTCAGTTCCAATACCACATTTACCATGAGCAGGAATACTTGAGTGATAGAGGTAGATATGTATAGGGCTAAGGTGACTAGGCATCAGGATGTATGATAAACAGAGTAGCAGCAGTGTATATGATGATTTTATCTGAGTGAGTATGTAGAGTCAGTATAAATGGGTGTGCATGTTATGTGTGTGTTATTGTGCCAGTGTGCATAGAGACAGTGCTAACTTAAAAAATAAATACAAGTGTCAACTCAGATTCTGTTAGCTACATAGCAGTCTCATGGGTAGAAGGTGTTCAGGAGCCTGTTGGTGTCAGACTATAAATTAATTTTAAGCACTGATATAGAGGTCCTGGATGGCAGGGAGCTCGGCCCCAGTGATGTTCTCGTCTGTCCGCACCACACTCTGTAGCACCATGTGATCGAGGACAGTGCTGTTGCCATATAAAGCAGTGATGTAGCCAGTCAAGATGCTCTAAATGTTGCAGCTGTAGAACTTTTAAGGATTTGAGGCGATGTTGCATACCCTCACCACCTGGGGTTGGCCCGTCAGGATTTCCAGGATCCAGTTGCAGAGGGAGGTGTTCAGTCTCAGGGTCCTAAACCTGGGTGATGAGCTTGGAGAGGGCAATGGTGTTGAACACTGAGCTGTAGTCAGCATTCTCGCATGTGTATTCCTCTTTTCTAGGTGGGTGAGTGGAGTGTGGAATGCAATTAAGATTGCGTCGTCTATGGATCTGTTGGGGCGGTATGCAAATTGTTGACATGTGCCAGGGGTGGCAGGTAGCCTAGTGGTTAAAGCGTTGGGCCAGTAACCAAAAGGTTGTTGGATCAGGGATTTGATCCAGCAAGGTAAAAAACTGTAATTCTGCCCCTGAACAAGGCAGTTAACCCACTGTTCCCTGGTAGGCTGTCATTGTAAATAAGAATTTGTTCTTAACTGACTTTGCCTAGTTAAATAAAAAATAAAAATATATATAATAAAATAACCAGCCTTTCAAAGCACTTCAACCAGGTATGCGCCCAGGTAGGATGCCATGTGGCGCTCCTTGAAGGGGGGTACTGTCACACCCTGATCTGTTTCACCTGTCGTTGTGATTGTCTCCACCCCGCTCCAGGTGTCACCCATCTTCCCCTGTGTATTTATACCTGTATTCTCTGTCTGTCTGTTGCCCGTTCATCTTGTTTGTCAAGTCAACCAGCATTTTTGTTCTCAGCTCCTGCTTTTCCCAGCCTCTCTTTTTCTCACCCTCCTGGTTTTGAGCCTTGCCTGTCCTGACTCTGAGCCCACCTGCCTGACCACTCTGCCTGCCCCTGACCCTGAGCCTGCCTGCCGACCTGCACCTTTGCCCCACCTCTGGATTATTGAGCTCTGCCTACCCTGACCCTGAGCCTGCCTGCTGACCTGCACCTTTGCCCCACCTCTGGATTATTGAGCTCTGCCTACCTTGACCCTGAACCTGCCTGCCGTCCGGTACCGTTGCCCCACCTCTGGTTTACTGACCACTGCCTACCTTGACCTGTCTATTGCCTGCCGTCCGGTACCATTGCCCCACCTCTGGTTTACTGACCACTGCCTACCTTGACCTGTCTATTGCCTGCCCCTGTTGGATTATTAAACCATTGTTAATTCGATGTTGTCTGCACCTGGGTTTTACCTTCCTACCTGATAGGCGACCTCACCGCAGAGTTACTGGGTCAGAGGGTTAGAGAGCTAACACTTAGGGAGAAATCCCGACCATACTGCAGACCCAATCTGGTGAGATTTGTATCGAAACAAAACTTAAAACCAAAACAATAACAGCTATACACTTCTTCATATTATACTTAAATCTCACCCAATGGGTGGCAGGTAGCCTAGTGGTTAGAGAGTTTGGCTAGTAACTGAAATGTTGCTAGATCGAATCCCCGAGCTGACAAGGTAAAAATCTGTCGTTCTGCCCCTGAACAAGGCGGTTAATCTCTCTTGGGTAGGGGGCAGTATTTTGATGTCTGGATGAAAAGCGTGCCCAAAGTAAACTGCCTGTTACTCAGGCCAAGAAGCTAAGATATGCATATAATTGGTAGATTTGTATAGAAAACACTCTAAAGTTTCTAAAACTGTTAAAATTATGTCTGAGTATAACAGAACTGATATGGCAGGCAAAACCCCGAGGACAAACCAACCCCCCCAAAAATAAATTCAGCCTATCCACAATTTTCAATGGCTACAACTTTTATTATAAGGTCAAGTGCAGTTCCTAGCGCTTCCACTGGATGTCAACAGTCTTTAGAAAGAGTTTCAGGCTGGTTTTTGGAAAAATGAGCCAGAAATTTGTCCGTCTTAAATTGTATTGTATTGTTTATTTACGTATTAGGGTACCTAAGGTTTGATTATAAATGTTGTTTGACTTGTTCGTAAAAGTTTATTAGTAACGTTTTGGATTCATTTGGTATGCATTTTGATGGAGGGAAACTGGGTTGATTATTGACTGAAGCGCGCCAGCTAAACTGAGTTTTTATGGATATAAAGAAGGACATTATCGAACAAAATTACAAGTGTTGATGTAACTGGGACCTTTTGGAGTGCCAACAGAAGAAGATCATCAAAGGTAAAGCATTTTTTATATCGCTATTTCTGACTTTCATGTCGCACCTGCCTGGTTGAAATATGTTTTTCATGTGTTTGTATGCGGGGCGCTGTCCTCAGATAATCGCATGGTTTGCCATCGCCATAAAGCCTTTTTGAAATCTGACACAGCGGCTGGATTAAGTTAACCTCTCTGGGATAGCGTCCCACCTGGTCGAAAGCCAGGGAAAATGCAGAGCGCCAAATTCAAATAAATTACTATAAAAATCGAACTTTCATTAAATCACACATGCAAGATAGCAAATTAAAGCTACACCTGTTGTGAATCCAGCCAACATGTCAGATTTCAAAAAGGCTTTTCAGCGAAAGCAAACGATGCTATTATCTGAGGATAGCACTTCCGTAAACAAAGAGAGAAACCATATTTCAACCCTGCAGGCGCGACTCAAAACGCAGAAATAGAAATATAATTCATGCCTTACCTTTGACGGGTTTCTTTTGTTGGCACTCCAATATGTCCCATAAACATCACAAATGGTCCTTTTGTTCGATTAATTCCGTCGATATATATCCAAAATGTCCATTCATTTGGCGCGTTTGATCCAGAACACTGGTTCCAACTTGCTCAACGTGACTACAAAATATCTCAAAAGTTACCTGTAAACTTTGCCAAAACATTTCAAACTACTTTTGTAATACAACTTTAGGTTGTTTTTAACGTAAATAATCTATAAAATTGAAGACGGGATGATCTGTGTTCAATACAGGAAGAAAACAAACTGAAGTATGCTTTCTGGTCACGCGCCTCTATCTCAAATCAAATCAAATCACATTTATTTATATAGCCCTTCGTCCATCAGCTGATATCTCATAGTGCTGTACAGAAACCCAGCCTAAAACCCCAAACAGCAAGCAATGCAGGTGTAGAAGCACGGTGGCTAGGAAAAACTCCCTAGATAGGCCAAAACCTAGGAAGAAACCTAGAGAGGAACCAGGCTATGAGGGGTGGCCAGTCCTCTTCTGGCTGTGCCGGGTGGAGATTATAACAGAACATGGCCAAGATGTTCAAATGTTCATAAATGACCAGCATGGTCAAATAATAATAATCACAGGCAGAACAGTTGAAACTGGAACAGCAGCACTGCCAGGTGGACTGGTGACAGCAAGGAGTCATCATGCCAGGTAGTCCTGAGGCATGGTCCTAGGCCTCAGGTCCTCTGAGAAAGAAAGAGAGAAAGAGAGAATTAGAGAGAGCATACTTAAATTCACACAGGAAACCAGATAAAACAGGAGAAGTACTCCAGATATAACAAACTGACCCTAGCCCCCCGACACATAAACTACTGCAGCATAAATACTGGAGGCTGAGACAGGAGGGGTCAGGAGACACTGTGGCCTCATCCGATGATACCCCCGGACAGGGCCAAACAGGAAGGATATAACCCCACCCACTTTGCCAAAGCACAGCCCCCACACCACTAGAGGGATATCTTCAACCACCAGCTTACCCTCCTGAGACAAGGCCGAGTATAGCCCACAAAGATCTCCGCCACGGCACAACCCAGGGAGGGGCGCCAACCCTATCTAACAGTATCTAACAGTACACTTCAAGTGACCCTCGTTCCAGATGGCCATACTTCTTCATTACACAAAGGAATAACCTCAACCAATTTCTAAAGACTGTTGACATCCAGTGGAAGCGATAAGATCTGCAAGAAGGTCCCTTAGAAATCTGGATTCCCAATGAAAACCCATTGAAAAGAGAGTGACCTCAACAACAACAAAAAATTGAATGGTTTGTCCTCTGGGTTTTGCCTGCTAAATACGTTTTGTTATACTCACAGACATGATTCAAACAGTTTTAGAAACGTCAGAGTGTTTTCTATCCCAATCTACTAATAATATGCATATCTTATCTTCTGGGGATGAGTAGCAGGTAGTTGAATTTGGGCATGCATTTCATCCGGACTTGAAAATACTGCCCCCTGTCACCAAGAAGTTAAGCTTTATTTTGATGTATTACACTTGTGATTTTATGAAAGTTAAATATTTATAATACTGTCATTTGAATTTCTAAATAAACAGAGTAAAACTCACAGATGACTAGTAAAGCTCAAACCAAGTTTATTCACCCACTAGGTCACATAGCTGCATAAGACAAAAACATGTTTCCACCAGCACAAGTCTTTATACCCCCCTTTAGACGGAGTCTCCTCTTTTTCTCTAAACATTACATCTTTGTTGCTAGGCAGGAAGTTAAGTGATGTGGGTAGTAAACTGTTCCTTCTCCCTTCATGTGACCTGACCTGACCTCGGCCCACATTCCTCACTAATCCACAGCTATCCACCCTTATCAGTGACCGCAACCATGTGATTGGCTTTTCCTTTAGTAACATTCTAAGCCCCTGGCTCATATCCAGAGATTGAGATTCAGATCAACTTTATTATCTCACCAGGGGGAAATTAATTTGGTCATGTGCTTAAAAATACAGTACATAAAACATGAAAACCCAGAAACTACACAAATTCATTCAAAGTGCTATAGCTACACATTTAAAGTGAAAGTACAATATGCTGTATACTCCATTGACCCCACCATATACATTCCTCCTACATATAACCATTCACTTTTGGGGAAGCAAGTATTTCAAACTAGAACCCAACAGTTGTAAAGTATTTCAGAAGTACATTTCCTTGGAAAGATAACTGCCCCATGCTTCTCCGGACATACATAGCCTACTCTATTTAATTGAGACCACACACGCTCCTGATCACGCAGGTATGGCTTCTGAACTGGAAGCAGCAAGAATAATGACAGTGACACTTGCTACATTTTGCACAGGCCTATAGGATATAGCCTACCATTTAAGAGGATGATTTACAGGCAGAGACACATAAATGGGTAATCAATACTTCAACGCTTCAAAGCGCAACGCTCGCTCAACATACTACCCTAACCTATTTGCACGTTGTGCCTTTGTCTTTTAATGATGATTACATTTTTTGATTGCACTTCGACTCTTTGTGCAATCAAAAAAATGTAATCATCATTAAATGTTGAACGAGCGTTGCGCCTTTTCATTTTCAATAAGTGTTATGTGCCTCTGCCTGCAAACCATCCTCCACTTTGATTGCAGTTAAGCTCCTTCTTTCCAGTATCAATAGCCTATTTATTTACAGACACTGTAGCAAACTACAGTCTAATCATATTTGAGTTAACTGCAACTGTATACAGCCTACTCTATTTCAATAAGACCAGACATTTTTTATTTAACTAGGCAAGTCAGTTAAGAACAAATTCTTATTTACAATGACGGTCTACCACAGCCTAACCCGAACGATGCTGGGCCAATTGTGCATCACCCTATGGTACTCCCAATCATGACAGGATGTGATACAGCCTAGATTTGAACCGGGTACTGAAGTGACGCCTCTTGCACGGAGATGCAGTGTCTTAGACCACCGTGCCACTCAGGAGATGTAGTATGTGCACTTGAACTCTCACGCCAAACTAGAAGAGGTAGGCTACTGGTTGAAGCTGCCAATTCTGAGAGTGAATAATACGAATAATGCGACAACACAAATATTTTCACCCCAAAGTCGTCTGTCTGACCGACCGCACCACAAGTATCTCTGTCGGGACTGCAGGTCCTGCAGGCATCCCGCGGGAATGCAGCCCTCTAGAGCACAGTCAGTACACAACACTGCTAATCATGTCTTAGCAGGATTAGATGGTGACAGGTGTCCCAGCAGGGTCCGACAGCCAGGGAAGACCAGCCTACGGATCTCAGGTGAATGTTGCAGTATATAAACAATATCAGTGAATGATACAAAGTTTCATCTTGAATTGATAGATACACCTACAGTAGCTACAGGACAGCAGTTTAAGCTTAATGCTACAGTTTGGGATCTGGGAATAATAGTAATTTCAATTATTGAACCATTGATTCTATTCTTTCATAATATAATGTATAAATGTACACCAAGGTAATTCTTTGTCAGGCCTCATCTTAGGAGGATCAGATGTTGACAGGGGTCTCAGCAGGGCCAGGCAGCCAGGGAAGACCAGTCTGTGACGGAGTTGACGTGAATATCTAGGAATACAACACTTTATCCTTTCTGTGCAGCAAACATTGGACAGGCCAGATGCTATTTTAAGGCAGTCTGATAAACCTCAAGTTGATTTCCAAACTGTATCAAGGGTTGAGAAAGGCTTTTCCCGATGACACAAAACATGTCAAACAAACATTTCAGGAAGATCTGGTAGAAGCTATTGATGATGATGAATGGATACAGATATATTTGAATGCCCAGTCACGTTCATATCATCTCAGACATAAATTACTGCAGTTTAAGTCCATCCATAGAACGTACTATATGCCAATGAAACTGAACATCATGCACTCAGAAATTGTATTATGGAGATGCAAAGAGGACATATCTGCATATGTTGTGGTCTTGTGAAGGCTGGCTGAATTCTGGCAAAGAGTATGTTCTTTTATGTCATGTCTACAGATTCTCCCTTCTCCCTGTTTTTGTTTGCTTGGAACTTATTGATACTGGAGACTTATCTGAAGAAACGGTGTAACCAAGCATTTATAGCGGCTAAGACATGGATTGCCATTCATTGGAACGTTGGTTATCCTCCCACAATGTCAAGTCATGTATCACTAGCATTGATTTATTATCAGATTAAAGGGTATACTGGGCAACTTTCATAAGGTCTGGATGCCTTATACAGAATACAGTATGACTAAGGGAGTTTGTATTGAAACCATGCCCATGTCAGGGGAGATATCTATTGAGGAAATCCCTAGCTGCTGGGCTGCTCAGTCCTGGCCCTGGGGATCTGCCGTCCTGTTGGTTGTCTCTCTGACGTAACACACCCAAAACCAATAACTTAATGTTTCATTAAGATCCTAAAGCTTAGTGGAGTGTGTTGGGGCGCTGCAGAGTGGTGGACCACTAGGGATAGGATGGTGCGATAGGATGGTGCTATTTTGTGTGCAAGTAAAATGCCTATGAGATTAATTATATGTAGAATTTCCTGTTTCTGTGTATTAATGTATGTTAAGAGTTTTTTTTATTTTTATGTTTACCTTTCCCTTGGGAATTAAAAAAAACTGAAGGTGGGAACTGGAAAGGAAATTGTGTTGGGAGAGAGTTGAGTTATTGATTAGACTGGTGGGGGTCATGCATGCAGGTGGCTCGGCCTTGCTGGTCAGTCTGGCTGAAATTTGATATTGAAAATGTCTTAATAAAGACAATCAAAAGTTGTTCATTTGTTAGGCTGTTAGTTAAAGGTGCAACACAATATGTATTATTGAATTAACTTTGATCTAGCTCAGCCTTATTAATCGCTGAAACATATTTAATAACGATCTCTTACCTAGCTTTGACTGTGGGCATTTTTGCTTACTTTTTGTTCTAAATAGAGACGCCATATTTGATTGTGTAAAAGTGCAGGAAATTAGCTTTAGATGCCCCAAAAAATTCTGGGGGAGGACCCCCAGATCCTCCACCAGGTTATGTCCCCCCACACTTCTGTGCACAATGCCAACCGTCGGCCGGAATGGTGTAAATGGTGTAGAGCAGTGGAAACACGTTCTCCTGAGTGATGAATCACGCTTCACAATCTGCCAGTCTGATGGGTGAAGATGTCTTTGGCGTATGCCAGGAGAACGCTAGCTGCCCCAATGCATAGTGCCAACTGTAAAGATGAATGGTCTTGGGCTGTTTTTCATGGTTCGGGCAAGGCCCCTTAGTTCCAGTGAAGGGAAATCTTAACGCTATAGCATACAATGACATTCTAGACGATTCTGTGCTTCCAACATTGCGGCAACAGTTTGGGGAAGGTCCTTTCCTGTGCACAAAGCGAGGTCCATACAGAAATGGTTTGTCAAGATCATTGTGGAATAACTTGACTGTCCTGCACAGTGCCCTGACCTCAACTCCATGGAACACCATTGGGATGAATTGGAACAACGACTGCGAGCCAGACCTAATCGCCTACCATCAGTGCTCGACCTCACTAATGCTGTTGTGGCTGAACGGAAGCAAGTCCTCGCAGTAATGTTCCAACATCTAGTTGAAAGCCTTCGAAGAAGAGTGGAGGCTGTTATAACAGCAAAGGGTGGACCAACTCCATATTAATGCCCATGATTTTGGAATGAGATGGTCAACGAACAGGTGTCCACATACTTTTGGTCATGTATGGGCATTAATATGGAGAAACAATGGCAGACTCTGTGAGCTCTATCAACATGTTTGTCTAGAAGCCATGGTTAGCATTTAAAACATTTCACATCAAAAGTGTGATGAACAACAAAACAACGTAATATGGTACTTGACATTTCAGATAAGGGGTGTGGAAAATATTGAAGAGAACTTTGACCTGCTTTTGGTTTTCCTACATGTCACATGACGATGTTGTCACCTACAAACGTGACAAATACATCAGTTACACTTCAGAGCTGGGATTCGATTCTCCATTATAAAACCCTAACAGAGAGAAGAACACACAGAAACCTGTCATCTACTGGTATTAAGACACACCTAATTTGCATACAGTAGTGATGGGCTTCACATTCCTATGTACAGTATGTAAAGGAAATGAGTTGTCAGGAACCCTGGTCATAAAATGCCACAGATTATGTTTAAAAAGAAATCCAGTCCAGCACTAGAACACCTGATTCAGCAAATCATGGTACAGGGACCAGCAGGGTCGTTGACTAATATGTTGACCAAATTAAATAATAGATCAACATTACAACCTTGAATATTTTGACTTTTGAGAAATGAGACTCAAACAATGTTCACAGTTAATTAAAAAATCACAACAGCTTCACTTCTGAAAGCAGTGAAATGAGCAGGTAAATGTCAGACGATGTCACTACAAAGTGCGGTCTGTGTAGGATCAGACACTCAAGAGATGCGAGCACTCCCACATGACAAGGTGCAGTGTTGTGGTTTCCCAAGGTGCCCTTACATCACCTCAACGAGAAACACTCAAACCTATTCATCACATTATTAGAGACTTGATACAATGAAACCACCCTCTACGACTGCAGTACTGCATCGTCCAAGAACCCTCGGCACTCCTTCATGGACCAGATCCACAACAAGACAATGGGCCTGGGTCTTTAAATGAGTATTGGGGAGTAGTGGTATTTAAGATAAGATTGGAATAATGCACGTCACATACACGTCTACAAGTGGTTGAGAGCTTCAAGTTCCTCAGTGTCCACATCACTAAGGACCTACCATGGTCCAAACACACTAACACAGTTGTGAAGAGGGCACGACAACGCCTCTTCCCCCTCAGGAGGCTGAAAAGATGTGTCAGGGGCTCTTAGATCCTCAAAAAGTTATTCAGCTCCACCATTGAGAGCATCTTGATTGGCTGCATCACCGCTTGGTATGGCTACTGCTTTGCATCCGACCGCAAGGTGCTACAGAGGGCAGTGCGTGTGGCCCAGTACATCACCGGGGCCGAGCTCCCTGCCTTCCAGGACCTCTATACCAGGCGGTGTCTAAGGAAGGCCCTAAAAATGTGATCACTGCTAACGCACAGCAAGTGATAGCAGAGCACCAAGTCTAGGACCAACAGGCTCCTGAACAGCTTCTACCTCCAAACCATAAGACTGCTGAACAGTTAATCAAATAGCTACCTGTACTATTTGCATTTTGGCTCTATGAACACTCACTGGACTCTACCCACACAGTCACACATACTACACTGACACTCCAACACACACACACACACACACACACTCTTCACATATGCTGCTGCTACTCTGTTTATTATCTATCCTGATTGCCTAGTCACTTTTACCTCGACCTACATCTACATATTACATCAAATAGCTCGTACCCCTGCACATTGACTCTGTACCAGTACTCTTTGTATATAGCCTCGTTGTTGTTATTTTACTGTGTAACTATTCCTATTTGTTTTGCTAATATTATTGTACTTTATAATATTTTTTTCTTTATAGTACTTTATAATATTATAATATTTTTGTACTTTTTAACTCTGCATTGTTGGGAAAGGCCTTGTGAATAAGCATAACAAATAAAATTTGATTTGATTTGATAATGCATCATCATAATAGTAAGACTGCCATCTAGTGGCATCAGATGCTCTTTTCACCACGAAGTCAGTCATATCTCAAAACCATCAATCAGTATGTGAGGGGAAATTTTTTTTAAGAATAGTGTTTCGGTTTATATAGCCCAGTGTATGGTCCTGAGAGTGGAGGCAGTTTTAAGTGGTGTTTGATGATGGTCTCCTCTGATATTGGTGTGTCTAGAGGTAGTGTTAAAGAAATGCTCCGGAACTTTGGCGACTACTAAGTATTTTTTAAACCTCCCACTTTGGGCTGTATGTGTCAATGTGTAGTTCATATATGCATAATGTTTGAGCAGAATTACTGTCTTTCCTCAATTAGCCACAAAATCCCTAGTTTGAAAGTGACTGTTTCTCTGGAAGCTGTGCTGCAAGATTTTTTTCCCACATAGGCCAGCCCCCTAGCAATTCCTGTTCAACCAATGAGCTTCAGCCCCTTGCCATTTCAGTGACGGCTAGCAAGAAGCACATGATGCACCCCCAGCAGAGCAAGAGGGAGAGAGAGCAATGACGTGGTGCACATATCTGCACATATGTGGGGCGGCAGGGTAGCCTAGTGGTTAGAGCGTTGGACTAGTAACCGGAAGGTTGCAAGTTCAAACCCCCGAGCTGACAAAGTACAAATCTGTCGTTCTGCCCCTGATCAGGCAATTAACCCACTGTTCCTAGTCTGTCATTGAAAATAAGAATTTGTTCTTAACTGACTTGCCTGGTTAAATAAATATGTGATGGAATACACCATTCTTGGGGACCACTTTTGGCTCAAAAGTACCAGAGGATCTCTTTAACAGTATCTGGTGGTGAAGGTGAGAGCCAGAGCTGCAGCCAGGTGAGGCATCAGTCTGTGGTACTGGGTCTGGTGCTCAATGATCTTCAACTCTTCCTTGTCCTTCTGCCCAAACTGAATGACGACTGGAAGGAGAGAGGAGAGCGGAAGAGAGTGAGGAGCGAGTAGAGCATGAAAGAGGCTTACATTTGTTGTGTGTGCATGTTTTGTCCTGTGAGTATGCATTTGCTGATGTGGTGGAACATTAGTTTTGTGGAGTGTATGTTGAGTGGTGAGATGTGGTCATCGCCACACACATGCCTTGATGTGCACCTGTTGCTCTGGAAGCACTACAAAGCTTATCTCTGACTACTGCATATCTAAAACAGCACAGGTGTCTCAGAGGGGAGAGTGGGGGAGGGTTTGGGTAGACAAAGGCGATGGATGGTTTACAGGGTACATGAAGATATTGCCGTCTCAAAAGGAGGCACTGTTATCATTCATCTTCTGATTTCTAGACTGAAGGGCAAAATATACTAACTTTGATGACATAAGCTAACCAACCAAGATACTGTAACGTTCATGTGATGTGACACTCAAATGTTTAAATTTAAATTGAACCTTTATCTTTACAGGTTTTTCTCATTGAGATAACATCTCTTTTCCAAGAGAGACCTGGTCCAATAGCAGCAGGTGGAACAATGTTTCAGACAAAACAACTTACATACACTAACACAACATTAAACAAAACTACAAACACACATACAGTACAACAATTACATATTACTTTAAAAACACAGAAGTCTTGACTAAAAACAGCTGTCCTAAAGACAATTCATCTCTTCTATGATTATTATATCGATCAAGTGTTTAAACTCCACCAACGAAACTAGATCATCACATTTTTTAATATTCAGGAGAGAATTCCAGAACCACGGAGCTAAGTAACTAAAACTATTTCCTCCATTGACCTGTTCTAATTTTTGGTACTACTGTGACTACTGCAAATGATGTACTTCAGATGTATTGTTTAAGTTGTACACCCTAACTGTACGATTGACAGTCCAATGTTACTGCTAAGATGTGTTAACCAGAAAGATCACACAGATGTTTCTACTATGTCAAGGATTGTCCCCAATCTGCTTTGACACGATGCCAGACCACAGAAAAGAACACACCTGGGTGTTAACACAGAGGGGAAGTCCTCACACAGACGACATCCCCACAACCTATCTTCCAAGTACAGTAGTCTCGACTCTGAAGACAAAGCTAACAGTGGTTATACAATGTACTGTTCAAACACAGCTACAGTGCCTTCAGAAACTATTCATACCCCTTGACTTATTTTGTTGTGTTACAGCCTGAATTCAAAATTGGGTAGCATTTTCCTGGAGTAAAATGACCAAATCGCCCTCTAGTGGCCTCATGGCTGAATTGCTTTAATATTTGTCTTAATTTCATAATTATTCATTAATTAACACAAAGAAAATTTTAATTCCAGAAATCCAGTGTTTGTATGCCAAACGGTTTTGTTATATTTCAGTCTTATGTGATGAATATAGTGTAAAATTGGGACGCAAACTCGAAATTGAATACATTTCAACTCTATATCTGACATGGGATAGGTGTCTTCTTTTTTAAGCCCATACCCATGTGTGTGAGGTGTATACTTTTGTTTCAAATAGATTTGTTTGACTACCAAGAAACATTGTGTGACCCTGATTTAGTCCACTGCAGTAAAAGGTTCAATCTTTTTTTCCCCACACCCATCTACACACCATACCCCATATTGACAAAGTGAAAAGATGTTTTTAGACATTTTTGCTAATTTATTGAAAATTGAATACAGAAATATCTCATTTACATAAGTATTCACAATCACAACTAAGTGTCAATACTTTGTAGAAGCACCTTTGGCAGAGACTACAGCTGCAAGACTTTCTGGGTAAGTCTCTAAGTGTGACATTAGTGCTAGTACGAACTCGGACCCAGCTGCAGAGAAACACAGCAGGCAGAGGTAAGGGTAAATCCAGAATATTTACTTAAGGTCATCTTCATCGCAAAACAACAACGCAAGGGCACACGAGAACACTGACCAAAACTTGAGACCTGAGCAATTTGCCCAGTCCACAGAGGAACCTAAATTGTCATCCAGCAGGTGATCCCAATAAGCCCAATCAGGGCCACCTCGATACTAGAAGTAACCCAACGGTGCTCTCCAGTGGCAACCGCAGGTAGTACACTCCAGGGAGAAAACCTGACCTAATATTTTTGAGAATTCTTCAAGCTCTGTCAAATTGGTTGTTGACCATTGCTAGACAACCAACCACTTTAAGTTCTTGAAGGTTTTACTATGGTTGTGCATTGGTGGGGTGGGGGTTCTTGATTTTGTTGTGGGTTCTTTGTCATGGTGCCAGATGGAAAGCCTGATACCACAGTTAGGTACAGAACAGAACATTTGTCACAAAACAGGAAATGTGTCCTCCATGTGCAGTAGCCTGTATCTACTGATTGCCTCCCTCCCTCCTTCTTTCTTTCTTTCTTTCTTTCTTTCTTTCTTTCTTTCTTTCTTTCTTTCTTTCTTTCTTTCTTTCTTTCTTTCTTTCTTTCTTTCTTTCTTTCTTTCTTTCTTTCTTTCTTTCTTTCTTTCTCTCTCTATCTCTACATGGGGGTTATTCTGGGGATACCAACCACAGAGAGAACCCTCCCCTTCCCCTCCACCCACGCATTTGCCTCCATATTGGGAACTTCAGCAGAACACACGCAACCCACATGTGAGGATGCACAAAAACACAACAACAGATACAGAAAAAAGAGACTCAATAGGGCTGTCAAAAGAACTCTGTTTTCTGAGGTGAACAAAATAATGCTTCATACCAGCTGTTGTTTTCTTTCCATTTTGAGCAGTTAATGCTTTTGTTGACATTCTAAACATATTACACCTAAAAGGAATTAAATGGAGTTGGGTCAGCTCTGAATTTAAATATAGTCATCTACATACATAATGTATTACATACAGTACATTATGCGATGATCTGGTTTGGAGCTAACCTATCACTTCTATTGGCCTTATGGAAACATTCCACATAATGAACATAGCTTCAAATCAACTATTGTGCTTGAGCAGGGAGTACAAAAGGCTACCTCTAAAATGACTGTCAGAACCTTTTACTTTTCAGTTGGAAATACAACTGAGAAAATGATATATTCCAATATCAATCACATTTAATGCATATGTATATGCATACAGTACCAGTCAAAAGATTGGACACACCAACCCATTCAAGGGTTTTTCTTTTTAAAATTTTTAAAATTAAAAATAAACAAAAACCCTGGAATGAGTAGTTGTGTCCAAACTTTTGACTGGTACTGTATATAAACTCAGCAAAAAAAGAAACGTCCTCTCACTGTCAACTGCGTTTATCTTCAGCAAACTTAACATGTGTAAATATTTGTATGAACAAAACAAGATTCAAAAACTTATAAATAAACTGAACAAGTTCCACAGACATGTGACTAACAGAAATGGAAAAATGTGTCCCTGAACAAAGGGGGGATCAAAATCAGAAGTAACAGTCAGTATCTGGTGTGGTCACCAGCTGCATTAAATACTGCAGAGCATCTCCTCCTCATGGACTGCACCAGATTTGCCAGTTCTTGCTGTGAGATGTTACCCCACTCTTCCACCAAGGCACCTGAAAGTTCCCGGACATTTCTGGGGGGAATGGCCCTAGCCCTTACCCTCCAATCCAATAGGTCCCAGACATACTCAATGGGATTGAGATCTGGGCTCTTCGGTGGCCATGACAGAACACTGACATTCCTGTTTTGCAGGAAATCACTCACATAACGAGCAGTATGGCAGGTGGCATTGACATGCTGTAGGGTCATGTCAGGATGAGCCTGCAAGAAGGGTACCACATGAAGGAGGAGGATGTCTTCCCTGTAACGCACAGCGTTGAGATTGCCTGCAATGACGACAAGCTCAGTCCGATGATGCTGTGACACACCGCCCCAGACCATGACAGACCCTCCACCTCAAAATCGATCCTGCTCCAGAGTACAGGCCTTGGTGTAACGCTCCTTCCTTAGACGATAAACGCAAATCCGACCATCACCCCTGGTGAGACAAAACCGCGACTCGTCAGTGAAGAGCACTTTTTGCCAGTCCTGTCTGGTCCAGCAACGGTGGGTTTGTGCCCATAGGATACGTTGTTGCCGGTGATGTCTGGTGAGGACCTGCCTTACAACAGGCCTACACGCCCTCAGTCCAGCCTCTCTCAGACTATTGCGGACAGTCTGAGCACTGATGGAGGGATTGTGCGTTCCTGGTGTAACTCAGGCAGTTGTTGTTGCCATCCTGTACCTGTCCTGCAGGTGTGATGTTAGGATGTACTGATCCTGTGCAGGTGTTGTTACACGTGGTCTGTCACTGCGAGGATGATCAGCTGTCCATCATGTCTCCCTGTAGCGCTGTCTTAGGCGTGTCACAGTACGGACATTGCAATTTATTTCCCTGGCCATATCTGCAGTCCTCATGCCTCCTTGCAGCATGCCCAAGGCACTTTCACGCAGATGAGCAGGGACCCTGGGCATCTTTCTTTTGGTGTTTTTCAGAGTCAGTAGAAAGGCCTCTTCAGTGTCCTAAGTTTTCATAACTGTGACCTTAATTGCCTACCGTCTGTAAGCTGTTAGTGTCTTAACGACCGTTCCACGGGTGCATGTTCATTAATTGTTTATGGTTCATTGAACAAGCATGGGAAACAGTTTAAACCCTTTACAATGAAGATCTGTGAAGTTATTTGGATTTTTACAAATTATCTTTGAAAGACAAAAAGGGATGTTTCTTTTTTTGCTCAGTTTATTTAGGGAGTAGATCAGCTTTAATATTGCAAATACAGTAGATTGTGGCTTCTATCAATGTAATTGTATGCATAATTTCCAATCCCCATATGTATTTTGGGATAAATATATATATATTATTTTATACATATATTTGTTAAATATATTTTCCTTCTTTATGATTTTCTCCTAACCCTTACACCCCTCCCCTAATTGGAATAAACTAATGGACAACAATATTTAGGCTTCTACTTCCAGTTCATACATACACTATATACATTTTAGGGACACAATATATTTGGTTTGTTTCTAGATTCCGTTTAATTACTTAAAAATCATACAAAGTGATTTTCTGGATTTTTGTTTTAGATTCCGTCTCTCACAGTTGAAGTGTACCTATGATAAAAATTACAGACCTCTACATGCTTTGTAATTCGGAAAACCTGCAAAATCGGCAGTGCATCAAAAACTTGTTCTCCCCACTGTATATATATTTTTCTAGTATCAAATCAAATCAAATCAAATTTTATTTGTCACATACACATGGTTAGCAGATGTTAATGCGAGTGTAGCGAAATGCTTGTGCTTCTAGTTCCGACAATGCAGTAATAACGAGCAAGTAATCTAACTAACAATTCCAAAAAAAACTACTGTCATACACAGTGTAAGGGGATAAAGAATATGTACATAAGGATATATGAATGAGTGATGGTACAGAGCAGCATAGGCAAGATACAGTAGATGATATCGAGTACAGTATATACATATGAGATAAGTATGTAAACCAAGTGGCATAGTTAAAGTGGCTAGTGATACATGTATTACATAAGGATGCAGTCGATGATATAGAGTACAGTATCAACGTATGCATATGAGATGAACAATGTAGGGTAAGTAACATTATATAAGGTAGCATTGTTTAAAGTGGCTAGTGATATATTTACATCATTTCCCATCGATTCCCATGATTAAAGTGGCTGGAGTAGAGTCAGTGTCATTGACAGTGTGTTGGCAGTAGCCACTCAATGTTAGTGGTGGCTGTTTAACAGTCTGATGGCCTTGAGATAGAAGCTGTTTTTCAGTCTCTCGGTCCCAGCTTTGATGCACCTGTACTGACCTCGCCTTCTGGATGGCAGCGGGGTGAACAGGCAGTGGCTCGGGTGGTTGATGTCCTTGATGATCTTTATGGCCTTCCTGTAGCATCGGGTGGTGTAGGTGTCCTGGAGGGCAGGTAGTTTGCCCCCGGTGATGCGTTGTGCAGACCTCACTACCCTCTGGAGAGCCTTACGGTTGAGGGCGGTGCAGTTGCCATACCAGGCGGTGATACAGCCCGCCAGGATGCTCTCGATTGTGCATCTGTAGAAGTTTGTGAGTGCTTTTGGTGACAAGCCGAATTTCTTCAGCCTCCTGAGGTTGAAGAGGCGCTGCTGCGCCTTCCTCACGATGCTGTCTGTGTGAGTGGACCAATTCAGTTTGTCTGTGATGTGTATGCCGAGGAACTTAAAACTTGCTACCCTCTCCACTACTGTTCCATCGATGTGGATGGGGGTGTTCCCTCTGCTGTTTCCTGAAGTCCACAATCATCTCCTTAGTTTTGTTGACGTTGAGTGTGAGGTTATTTTCCTGACACCACACTCCGAGGGCCCTCACCTCCTCCCTGTAGGCCGTCTCGTCGTTGTTGGTAATCAAGCCTACCACTGTTGTGTCGTCCGCAAACTTGATGATTGAGTTGGAGGCGTGCATGGCCACGTAGTCGTGGGTGAACAGGGAGTACAGGAGAGGGCTCAGAACGCACCCTTGTGGGGCCCCAGTGTTGAGGATCAGCGGGGAGGAGATGTTGTTGCCTACCCTCACCACCTGGGGGCGGCCCGTCAGGAAGTCCAGTACCCAGTTGCACAGGGCGGGGTCGAGACCCAGGGTCTCGAGCTTGATGACGAGGTTGGAGGGTACTATGGTGTTGAATGCCGAGCTGTAGTCGATGAACAGCATTCTCACATAGGTATTCCTCTTGTCCAGATGGGTTAGGGCAGTGTGCAGTGTGGTTGAGATTGCATCGTCTGTGGACCTATTTGGGCGGTAAGCAAATTGGAGTGGGTCAAGGGTGTCAGGTAGGGTGGAGGTGATATGGTCCTTGACTAGTCTCTCAAAGCACTTCATGATGACGGATGTGAGTGCTACGGGCGGTAGTCGTTTAGCTCAGTTACCTTAGCTTTCTTGGGAACAGGAACAATGGTGGCCCTCTTGAAGCATGTGGGAACAGCAGACTGGTATAGGGATTGATTGAATATGTCCGTAAACACACCGGCCAGCTGGTCTGCGCATGCTCTGAGGGCGCGGCTGGGGATGCCGTCTGGGCCTGCAGCCTTGCGAGGGTTAACACGTTTAAATGTCTTACTCACTTCGGCTGCAGTGAAGGAGAGACCGCATGTTTCCGTTGCAGGCCGTGTCAGTGGCACTGTATTGTCCTCAAAGCGGGCAAAAAGTTATTTAGTCTGCCTGGGAGCAAGACATCCTGGTCCGTGACTGGGCTGGGTTTCTTCCTGTAGTCCGTGATTGACTGTAGACCCTGCCACATACCTCTTGTGTCTGAGCCGTTGAATTGAGATTCTACTTTGTCTCTGTACTGGCGCTTAGCTTGTTTGATAGCCTTGCGGAGGGAATAGCTGCACTGTTTGTATTCAGCCATGTTACCAGACACCTTGCCCTGATTAAAAGCAGTGGTTCGTGCCTTCAGTTTCACACGAATGCTGCCATCAATCCACGGTTTCTGGTTAGGGAATGTTTTAATCGTTGCTATGGGAACGACATCTTCAACGCACGTTCTAATGAACTCGCACACCGTATCAGCGTATTCGTCAATGTTGTTGTCTGACGCAATACGAAACATCTCCCAGTCCACGTGATGGAAGCAGTCTTGGAGTGTGGAGTCAGCTTGGTCGGACCAGCGTTGGACAGACCTCAGCGTGGGAGCTTCTTGTTTTAGTTTCTGTCTGTAGGCAGGGATCAACAAAATGGAGTCGTGGTCAGCTTTTCCGAAAGGGGGCGGGGCAGGGCCTTATATGCGTCGCGGAAGTTAGAGTAACAATGATCCAGGGTCTTTCCACCCCTGGTTGCGCAATCGATATGCTGATAAAATTTAGGGAGTCTTGTTTTCAGATTAGCCTTGTTAAAATCCCCAGCTACAATGAATGCAGCCTCCGGATAAATCGTTTCCAGTTTGCAGAGAGTTAAATAAAGTTCGTTCAGAGCCATCGATGTGTCTGCTTGGGGGGGATATATACGGCTGTGATTATAATCGAAGAGAATTCTCTTGGTAGATAATGCGGTCTACATTTGATTGTGAGGAATTCTAAATCAGGTGAACAGAAGGATTTGAGTTCCTGTATGTTTCTTTCATCACACCATGTCACGTTGGCCATAAGACATACGCCCCCGCCCCTCTTCTTACCAGAAAGATGTTTGTTTCTGTCGGGCGATGCGTGGAGAAACCCGCTGGCTGCACCGCTTCGGATAGCGTCTCTCCAGTGAGCCATGTTTCCGTGAAGCAGAGAACGTTACAGTCTCTGATGTCCCTCTGGAATGCTACCCTTGCTCGGATTTCATCAACCTTGTTGTCAAGAGACTGGACATTGGCAAGAAGAATGCTAGGGAGTGGTGCACGATGTGCCCGTCTCCGGAGTCTGACCAGAAGACCGCTTCGTTTCCCTCTTTTTCTGAGTCGTTTTTTTTTTTTGGTCGCTGCATGTGATCCGCTCGGTTACACTGGTTGTAAGGCAGAACACAGGATCCGCGTCGCGAAAAACATATTCTTGGTCGTACTGATGGTGAGTTGACGCTGATCTTATATTCAGTAGTTCTTGTCGGCTGTATGTAAAGAAACCTAAGATGACCTGGGGTACTAGTGTAAGAAATAACACGTAAAAAAACAAAAAACTGCATAGTTTCCTAGGAACGCGAAGCGAGGCGGCCATCTCTGTCGGCGCCGGAAGTACGACAGTTGATAGTCAGATTGGATATTGTATGCATTTCAATCCAATGGTCTTATTGCGTGTAACCTGTCACATTGTTGGCAAGCATGGCCATTACGACAAAAGCCAGTGCCAACGTCAAAAGGCATTCTTACTAGGACTATGAACATGATCATTATAGTTCACCTCATGTGGCATGTAATTCATGGAACTACACTGTGTGGCACATATGATCCTGGAGTAAAATTCCGCTACTCTGAACTGAATGCTTAATATCATAAAATACAGACAAGGAGGCTGATATCAATCATTGAACCAACTTGAATTAACATACTTAAGTGCAGTGGTATAAAAACAAGGATTACAAGATGTGTATAAAGAATCCAACATGAAGTATATCATGTCTACTCTATATCATGTCACACTTTCACAAAAATGCCCTTGAACGGTTGCAGTGTAAGACAGTCAAGTGGAGTAACAAGTGTCACACCACCAAATTCCTCATTGTCTATGTCAGTTTAGCTACTGCATACCAGCCCTCCTGCCTGTTGGGGTTGAACTTTCCTAATCTGTCAGTGTTTCCCTTGCATCCTGTCTCAGTTCAGTCAGTGATTATCCTGTCTGCTATCTACTTGCAGTACAGGTCATACTTCAGTTTAGCCCCCAGCTTAGTCCCTGCCAGGTGCTTCTCAAATGCTGTGTCCATCTCCTGGCTTTGGGCTGGGCTGAAATGGTTCTTCCAGTCTCCTACTTCACCTGGGGAGGAAATACCCATTAAACACACATGAGCAAGACTAAAACATGTGTAGAGCAAGTACATGACATAAGTTATCTTTTGATTACAGTTATTCATAGATTACAGTTGACCTAGTCTTTTAGGTAGTGTGAGGTAACCAACATATTATAAAATAGAACTTTGATTGATAATAAGATTACCTCAACCTCACACCTACAGTGGGGCAAAAAAGTATTTAGTCAGCCACCAATTGTGCAAGTTCTCCCACTTAAAAAGATGAGAGAGGCCTGTAATTTTCATCATAGGTACACTTCAACTATGACAGACGAAATAAGAAAAAAAAATCAAGAAAATCACATTATAGGATTTTTTATGAATTTATTTGCAAATTGTGGTGGAAAATAAGTACTTGGTCAATAACAAAAGTTTATCTCAATACTTTGTTATACACCCTTTGTTGGCAATGACAGAGGTCAAACGTTTTCTGTAAGTCTTCACAAGGTTTTCACACACTGTTGCTGGTATTTTGGCCCATTCCTCCATGCAGATCTCCTCTAGAGCAATGATGTTTTGGGGCTATTGCTGGGCAACGCAGACTTTCAACTCCCTCCAAAGATTTTCTATGGGGTTGAGATCTCGAGACTGGCTAGGCCACTCCAGGACCTTGAAATGCTTCTTACGAAGCCACTCCTTCATTGCCCGGGCGGTGTGTTTGGGATCATTGTCATGCTGAAAGACCCAGCCACGTTTCATCTTCAATGCCCTTGCTGATGGAAGGAGGTTTCACTCAAAATCTCACGATACATGGCCCCATTCATTCTTTCCTTTACACGGATCAGTCGTCCTGGTCCCTTTGCAGAAAAACAGCCCCAAAGCATGATGTTTCCACCCCCATGCTTCACAGTAGGTATGGTGTTCTTTGGATGCAACTCAGCATTCTTTGTCCTCCAAACACAACGAGTTGAGTTTTTACCAAAAAGTTATATTTTGGTTTGATCTGACCATATGACATTCTCCCAATCTTCTTCTGGATCATCCAAATGCTCTCTAGCAAACTTCAGACGGGCCTGGACATGTACTGACTTAAGCAGGGGGACACGTCTGGCACTGCAGGATTTGAGTCCCTGGCGGCGTAGTGTGTTACTGATGGTAGGCTTTGTTACTTTGGTCCCAGCTTTCTGCAGGTCATTCACTAGGTCCTCCCGTGTGGTTCTGGGATTTTTGCTCACCGTTCTTGTGATCATTTTGACCCCACGGGGTGAGATCTTGCGTGGAGCCCCAGATCGAGGGAGAGTATCAGTGGTCTTGTATGTCTTCCATTTCCTAATAATTGCTCCCACAGTTGATTCCTTCAAACCAAGCTGCTTACCTATTGCAGATTCAGTCTTCCCAGCCTGGTGCAGGTCTACAATTTTGTTTCTGGTGTCCTTTGACAGTTCTTTGGTCTTGGCCATAGTGGAGTTTGGAGTGTGACTGTTTGAGGTTGTGGACAGGTGTCTTTTATACTGATAACAAGTTCAAACAGGTGCCATTAATACAGGAAACGAGTGGAGGACAGAGGAGCCTCTTAAAGAAGAAGTTACAGGTCTGTGAGAGCCAGAAATCTTGCTTGTTTGTAGGTGACCAAATACTTATTTTCCACCATAATTTGCAAATAAATTCATAAAAAATCCTACAATGTGATTTTCCGGGTTTTTTCCTCATTTTGTCTGTCATAGTTGAAGTGTACCTATGATGAAAATTACAGGCCTCTCTCATCTTTTTAAGTGGGAGAACTTGCACAATTGGTGGCTGACTAAATACTTTTTTGCCCCACTGTAAGACATGCAGCATACCGTAGTGAATGTGCATGGCGAGTATGAAACATACAGTATAATAACACAAATGTCACCGAGAAATCCCAGTCCATCAAGTTTATTGTTGGTGGTGTGATAATCATGTATGAAACTAACTAAACAAGTGTGCAACAGCCTTTTAGGATTGTGTATGGAGTGTGCGCTGCTATTATCCATTGTGACCAGTGGACAAAGCTGACATATGATTGCATTATATAACTGGCAGTCAATTAGATTAGCAAGTGGGATTGTTTTATATTTTTATATTTACACATTTGCGATCTCAATTAATCCTAATACACAATGGATAATATTATAATTGGTTACAAAAAATAACTGTATTTGTATCCCTTAATAAGTTTCAGTGAGCTCAATGTCACATATGCTGTAGAGGGCCATATATGACCCTTGGCCTGCTATACATGCGCGAATTTCACTTATAAGCTGTTAAACTACCGGCCTAATGTTAAAAGACACGCCCAGCATGTTAAGGTTGTGTCAGGTCATGTAGAAAAAGAGAGAGAGAGATGTTCTCCTATGCTACCTATATCATACCTCAGCAGAGTGACACAACACAAGTCAATGAATGACAGACTATACTGCACTGTATTTAGGGGTAAGAGTCATGGTTTGTTAGGCAGACAGACAGCAATTGATTCATGCATTCAACTTACAGGAGGTTACCAAAGGTTATTAGCTTTCCCTCCCTGAAAAGGACAAGGGTTGTTTTTGGAGGAACATGAGACCTGAGACATGAGTCTGTATTTAAAGTTGACAGACATCGTATCAAGTGTATGTTTGTCTCACCATAATGCCACATTTTCTGTATCAGGTAGGTGGGATTAAACAAACACAGTCACTCTGGAACAAAGCTCTCTCTCTCTCTCTCTCTCTCTCTCTCTCTCTCTCTTTCTCTCTCAAAAAACACACACCTTTCCTGAACAAGACGTTGCCCATCTGGCCGTGTGAGTCATTGGAGCTCTCCTTCATAGCGTTGAAGGTGCTCTCCTCTGAGATGGCCTGGATCTGAGGATCACTGAGACTGAAACCAAAGAACTCAGAGACCCTTCGCACACCTTCACTCAGGTCCTGGGTGGGTCACAATTAACAATAAAGAATGTAAATGACAAAAAGCAAAACCTATCAAAAATATGGTCTGTATCCAAAACACAAGGAATGTTTGATACCTGTTTTAACTCCTCAAAGGTGACTATTATCACGTTAGGGTCATCCATTCTCCTCTCCCAGCCAAGTACATGGTCGAAATATGAACCCCAGGGAACTAGGAATAGGCACAAACTATTCTAATGAGGATTTGTAATGTATAGATACATCTCTTACTGTAATACCAATGACTCAAGTTGTATTTTTAGATAAAGCAAACCCCAAAATATAAACCCAATGTTCATAAGGGCTCTTTACTTTAGGTACCTTTTCCACTCATAAACTCTGAGAAGAAGCGGTCCCAAGACTCGGCAGTGGGTAGAAATGGGTTTTTGTTGGAGAAGTGATAGAAGGAAACCACTGTGTCTTTCGGGTTCCTGAATATCACCAGCATCTGATTTTGATCAACAGAAGACCATAACATAATAATAATAACTGATCCAGGCAGTCTGGTCTCATAAACTAGACGCAACGTAGTGAACAAACATCACTCAAATATGGTTGATATGTTATGTTTGGTGTGGTTACATAACACAAAGGTTAATATATATATTTTTATATATATACTGTATATATAAAACATTTTAAGGGGTAGATCAGCTTTTATATTGCAGATAGATTGTAGCTTCCATCAATGTAATTGTCTGCATAATTTCCAATCCCCAAAATATTTTTTTGTAAATATATATACTACCGTTCAAAAGTTTGGGGTCACTTAGAAATGTCCTTGTTTTTGAAAGAAAAGTACATTTTTTGGCCATTAAAATAGCATCAAATTCATCAGAAATACAGTGTAGACATTGTTAATGTTGTAAATGACTACTGTAGCTGGAAACGGCAGATTTTTATGGAATATCTATATAGGCGTACAGAGGCCCATTATCAGCAAACCATCACTCCTGTGTTCCAATGGCACGTTATGTTAGCTAATCCAAGTTTATAATTTTAAAAGGCGAATTGATCATTAGAAAACACTTTTGCAATTATGTTAGCACAGCTGGAAACTGTTGTTCTGATTAAAAAAGCAATACAACGGGCCTTCTTTAGACTAGTTGAGTATCTTGAGCATCAGCATTTGTGGGTTCGATTACAGGCTCAAAATGGCCAGAAACAAAGACCTTTCTTCTGAAACTCGTCAGTCTATTCTTGCTCTGAGAAACGATGGCTATTACATGCGAGAAATTGACTGGCGGTTGGATTGGGGATTGAATCCGGAGGATAGGCTGGCCGACGACCCATTGAAAGTGCAGAACGCCTTCCAGAGCTGAGACGAGAACTGAGGACCGCGGTCGGAGACAATGTCCTCTGGGAGTCCATGGATCTGGAAGATGTGCTGCACCATGAGCTGAGCCGTCTCCTTGGCCGAGGGTAGTTTGGGGAGAGGGATGAAATGGAGAACCGATCCACTACCGTCAGAAAGACGGTGTTGCCATCAGACGGAGGGAGCCCAGTGACAAAGTCCAGAGAGATATGGGACCAGGGATGAGGGACAGGTAGTGGCTGAAGGAAGCCAGAAGTAGCTTGCCGTGGAGTCTTGTTCTGAGCACACACAGTGCACGTGGCAACAAAGGCAGAGACGTCAGGAACCATTGTGGGCCACCAAAAATGTTGACAGAGGAAGGCTAGGGTTTGACCAGAACCTGGATGACAGGTCAGCCTGGAGGAATGAGCCCATTCCAGGACCCGGGACCGGACTGAGTTCGGGGCAAACAACTGGTCAGCCAGGCCCCCTTCAGGTTCAGGCTGGGAGCGTTGGGCCTTGCGAACCAGGGTTTCAATACCACAACCCACTGAAGCCGCAAGGCATATGAGGTAGGAAGAATGGTTTCTTAGACCGAGGGTGTGGCAGAGGAATTGTATAGGCGGGAGAGGGTGTCAGGACTCATATTTTTGGACCCTGGGCGGTAGGAAAGGGTGAAGTTCAATCTTGTAAATAACAAAGCCCACCGGGCCTGCCTGGAGTTAAGGCGCTTGGCTGTACGGAGATATTCAAATTATTTATGGCCGGTCCAAACAAAAAAAGGCTGTTCTGCTCCTTCCAGCCAGTGCCTACACTCTTACAGCACCATCCTGACAGCCAGAAGTTCTTGGTTGCCTACTTCGTAGTTCCTTTCTGCTGGATTGAGACAATGGAACAGGAGGGCACAGGGATGGAGCTGGTCCTGGGCAGATCGCTAGGACAGGACTGCACCCACTCCAACATCAGAAGCATCAACCTCTACCACAAATTGACGACACAGGTCCGGATGGACGAGGATGGGTGCTGTGGTGAACCGATGCTTCAGGTCCACAATGGCTCTGTCAACATCTGGAGACCATGTGAAAGGTACTTTGGGAGAGGTGAGTGCAGAGAGGGGGGCCGCCAGGGTGCTGTAGCTCCGAATGAAACGGCGGTAGAAGTTGGCGAACCCCAAGAAACGTTGTAACTGCACCCTGGCCGTAGGTTGAGGCCAATCTACCACCGCTTTCACCTTTTCAGGATCCATTTGGACATTTCCATCCGGGGTCTTGATGCAACTTTGATCGGAACAAAGAGAGTTGGGGTTCGAAAATGAGGAAGCACTGGAAAAGGAATACCAAGCAGGTACCAGGATCACCTGCATAACGCTCCGGAGGAGGTGAGCAGGGTTCTCGGGGAGCCGGGGTAGGTTGAACCAATCCACAATTAGTAGAAAGGTTACTGGGTGGTTGGGAGGTCTCAGATGTGGCGTGCCTATGAGCTACTTCACGGATTTGCTCCATTATCGCCTTAAACCCTTGGTCGTGGCGTTCCATCAGGGAACGAAGCCCTTCCAAAAGGTGCTGAAGTAGCTCCTCATGCCTCCCAATGGTGGCTCCCTGTAGTGAGACAAGATGATGGAGCTGGTCCAAGTCTGCTGGGTCTGTCATGGCCAGTTCGTACTATAAGGGCACAAGGCGAGACTCAAATGCAGACACAGGAGGCAGATGGTTGAGCTCCGATATTTATTACGGCAAAAGGGGTAGGCAAAAGGCAGGTCGGGTACAGGTGAGAGTTCATAAACCAGGTCAGAGTCCAAACAGTACCAGGCAATAGGCAGGCTTGAGGTCTGGGGCAGGCAGAGTGGTCAGGCAGGTTGGGCTCAGAGTCAGGACAGGCAAGGGTCAAAACCAGGAGAGAGAGAAAAGAGAGACTGGGAAAGCAGGAGCTGAGAAACAAGAACGCTGGTTGACTTGACAAACAAGACGAACTGGCACAGAGAGACAGGAAACACAGGGATAAATACACCAGGGAAAATAAGCAACACCTTCTATTTTCCAAATATTTTTAACTGTGCTGTTTCACAAAAGTTCTGAGCGTATTTTATTTTATAGAATATTACTTAAGGAAAAACCAAAAGGAAGGTGGTTGGATGGGTGAGCATATAACGCGAACATTTAGAAATCCAAAGGTGGCATGTTACTACTTTTTAGCTACTTTGCAACTACTTAGCATGTTAGCTACACCTTCACCTAACCACAACCTTAACTCTTTAACCTAACTTCTAACCCTAACCTTAACCCTAACCTAAACCCCTTACCCCTAGCCTAGCTAAAGTTAGTTAGCCAACTAGCTACTTATCTAACATTAGCCACAACAGATTGTAATTCGTAACATATCATACCAGTTATATTTAAAAAAGATTTGAGTGGAGTGTGATTGTCTGCTGAATAGTGTCCTGTGTGTGTATGTTTTGTGCTTTGCTCTGTCTACCATGTTCTCTGTACAGTTTGTTCTTTGCAGTGTATATACAGTGGGGCTAGAAAGTATTTAGTCAGCCACCAATTGTGCAAGTTCTCCCACTTAAAAAGATGAGAGAGGCCTGTAATTTTCATCATAGGTACACTTCAACTATGACAGACAAAATGAGGAAAAAATCCAGAAAATCACATTGTAGGATTTTTAATGAATTTATTTGCAAATTATGGTGGAAAATAAGTATTTGGTCACCTACAAACAAGCAAGATTTCTGGCTCTCACAGACCTGTAACTACTTCTTTAAGAGGCTCCTCTGTCCTCCACTCGTTTCCTGTATTAATAGCACCTGTTTGAACTTGTTATCAGTATAAAAGACACCTGTCCACAACCTCAAACAGCCACACTCCAAACTCCACTATGGCCAAGACCAAAGAGCTGTCAAAGGACACCAGAAACAAAATTGTAGACCTGCACCAGGCTGGGAAGACTGAATCTGCAAAAGGTAAGCAGCTTGGTTTGAACAAATCAACTGTGGGAGCAATTATTAGGAAATGGAAGACATACAAGACCACTGATAATCTCCCTCGATCTGGGGCTCCACGCAAGATCTCACCCCGTGGGGTCAAAATGATCACAAGAACGGTGAGCAAAAATCCCAGAACCACACGTGTGGACCTAGTGAATGACCTGCAGAGAGCTGGGACCAAAGTAACAAAGCCTACCATCAGTAACACACTACGCCGCCAGGGACTCAAATCCTGCAGTGCCAGACGTGTCCCCCTGCTTAAGCCAGTACATGTCCAGGCCCGTCTGAAGTTTGCTAGAGAGCATTTGGATGATCCAGAAGAAGATTGGGAGAATGTCATATGGTCAGATCAAACCAAAATAGAACTTTTTGGTAAAAACTCAACTCATCGTGTTTGGAGGACAAAGAATGCTGAGTTGCATCCAAAGAACACCATACCTACTGTGAAGCATGGTGGTGGAAACATCATGCTTTGGGGCTGTTTTTCTGCAAAGGGACCAGGATGACTGATCCGTGTAAAGGAAAGAATGAATGGGGCCATATATCGTGGGATTTTGAGTGAAAACCTCCTTCCATCAGCAAGGGCATTGAAGATGAAACGTGGCTGGGTCTTTCAGCATGACAATGATCCCAAACACACCGCCCGGGCAACAAAGGAGTGGCTTCGTAAGAAGCATTTCAAGGTCCTGGAGTGGCCTAGCCAGTCTCCAGATCTCAACCCCATAGAAAATCTTTGGAGGGAGTTGAAAGTCTGCGTTGCCCAGCAACAGCCCCAAAACATCACTGCTCTAGAGGAGATCTGCATGGAGGAATGGGCCAAAATACCAGCAACAGTGTGTGAAAACCTTGTGAAGACTTACAGAAAACGTTTGACCTCTGTCATTGCCAACAAAGGGTATATAACAAAGTATTGAGATAAACGTTTTTTATTGACCAAATACTTATTTTCCACCATAATCTGCAAATAAATTCATTAAAAATCCTACAATGTGATTTTCTGGATTTTGTTTTCTCATTTTGTCCGTCATAGTTGAAGTGTACCTATGATGAAAATTACAGGCCTCTCTCATCTTTTTAGTGGGAGAACTTGCACAATTGGTGGCTGACTATATACTTTTTTGCCCCACTGTATCTATGTCTGTGTGGTACTCTGTCTGAAGAGAAACACTAGCTCTGACACTGCACAGGAAAAGCTTTCACAATTACATAACAAGGGAATTGCAAGTTGTTGTTTGGAGGAAGTCGTGGTAGAATTTCATATCACTCATATCAAAAGAGGAAGTTCTGTGGGCCCAAAGCATAAAAACACTGCTGGAAAAATAAACATGGTAATCGTGAGTTCCATCACAACAACACTTAGATACCTGGTTGAAAGTACATACCTTTGTTTTCTTTGTGGTGAAGGATGCAGGAATGTTATCTGGGTGCATGTGTGTCCCTAGAAATCTGGGGGACGGGGCTTTGTGAATAACCTGCAAGTTAGACAAGGCATCCATTTAACGCTACATGAGCCATGGTATGCTGTTGCTCTTACGGTCATATGCTGAACAGACACTGTGCATACAGGCATGTTATGTTGTTTTAGGCATAGGGGATCACAGGGAACCAATGTAAGAACAGTTACACACTCTTCAATCCTGACACAGCTGGCCATACAAACCACTGTTATAATATAGCATCTCACTATATCCTCCATGTTAATTGCATTCGGTGTGAGAATCATGGGTGTATACTGTAGATAGACCACTCTTGTTGGATGAAGTTTAAGGTCTAGCTATGCTAACATTTCCACACACAAGGGCTCATGAGGACATGTTTGTAATTCACTAACATTCACTAATGGGCCTTACTGGATCACAGCATGATTGCAACACATGCATCTAATTCTTGTGACTAGTTACAGAACAGTAAAATGACATTACTGTTTGCCTGTGTAACAGATGGGGGATCTGTGAAACTCACTCCTCAGCCTGAAGTGTCTCCACTTGCGCTGGTGAAGAGAAAGCTTTTCGGTGGTGCGACTGGGTAAGATGCTTCAGGGGTGCAATCAGATGTGTTTGCGAGGCAGAGGTCCTGGGTTGGAGCCTCTGTATGAGCCGAATCATTAGGAAGCAGTACTTGCTAAGCAAGCAGCGTGACGTCCTTTACACCTGACTGTATAGATATTCTCTCTGTTTGTGACATAAGTAGGATAGAGAACAGTGTCCTGACCTGACATTGTGTCATGAAAACCTCCTTTATGGACCTAAAGTGGGCTAAAAACTTCCCAATATAACCACAGCACCTCTTTATGCTACAGGGAATGTGTGAATGTGTGAAACATACAACCCCACACAACACATACACAGCATTTCCAATTATTACACACAAAGCACATTACATTATTTACATATTTGATTTATTTGAGGCAGACAAACCTGCAGTGTTGCTAAAACTACAGGGGAGTCAAGCAGTATAACACACCTGCTGCATTTCTGGCCCAAAGAACTCCATCAATGGAGGGGTTTGGGACTCTGCTTTCTCACCAGTTGCTGCTGCTAGTATTTTACGAAGCACCGCCACCATCCAATTAAAACCTGCCAGAGACAGTGAGCATTCAGGTCCATTAACATTTGAGCATAAGAGAAGGTTTTTCAATTTACACAGAGGGATCAGGAATAGAAAGGGTTAGTGTCCTTTGATATTCTTAAAAATGTTTCCCCACGTTTCACAATTAGGCAAGAGTGTTATTAAGTTATTATCCCCAAATATTTGTCACGTGAGTGGCAATCCGCTAAGGAGCAGTTTCCCAAAGACAGATGTCTTGACAGAAGTCTTGTCTTGGTATAAAAAACATTCTCAATTGAGAATCTCCATTAAAAGTTCATTTTAGTCCAGAACTAGGCTTATTCTGGGTCTGGAAAACTAGCCCTTAGTGCTTTGTAATATCCATAAAATGGTTTCATGGACTGTGAAAGATACAGCTAAAAAGAAACAGGGTTAACATCAATGAGGCCGTTTAAGGTTAAAAGGGGAGACAAGGTAAAGGGTGGGACACACCTTCAAAATCAGGGTTTGAAATATACTCAGAGTGCTCTTTGCACTTTCTAAATTGTCCTTTACAATTTGCATTGTCCTTACAAGATACTTTGAATGGTAGGCTATGTATGCTTTGAACTGTGTACTGAAGATTTCAAAAGGACCAAACTAAAAGATATACCTTTTTTTTTACACCAAATTAACAATGTATAAGGCAGGCAGAGCCACAGGAGGTAGTGGTGCTTGGTGTAGCACCCCCTGTGGTGAAATTGTGAAATGGCACCACTCCCTGCAGAAGAGGTGTAACAATTTGTGTTGTTGCAATGAAAACGACAAAACTATTTTTCCTTTGCACTATTGCTATAAATTATACTAGGATTGGGGTAAGGGAGAGACAAAAAACATGGGATATTTATATAGGGACCTCATTCTTAGGGGTGCTCCCGAGTGGTGCAGCAATCTAAGGCGCTGCATCTCAGTGCTAGAGGCATCACTAAAGACCCTGGTTTGATTCCAGGATGTATCATAACTGGCCATGATTGGGAGTCCCATAGGGCAGCACACAATTGGCCCAGCGTCGTCCAGGTTATGGTCATTGTAAATAAGAATTTGTTCTTAACTCACTTGCCTAGTTAAATAAAGGTTAAATAATATAACATCTCTGCATGGAAAGCTCTCAGCTCTGTTTTGTAAGTGGTGCGTTCATGATCTTATCTATTCAGTTGTGGGGGTTTGGAGTCGGAAACATGCTCTTCTGTACAACAGACAGTTCAGTTTGAGTTGAGTCGGGTCTCTCTCTCCCTCTCTGTTCCTCTCTCATCTTTTGCTCCCTCTTCTTTCCTCTCCCCCTTGTGGTGGATATTAAGTGATCTGGAGCATGCTCACAATAGTTTTCCACTTATATTTTCTATAAGTTTACAATTCTAAACTTGGCTAAAATGGGAACAACATTTTAAAAAAGGAGGATGAATTGCACAGGTGTCCATTTGTGCTCAGTTTGAATTGTAACAATCTTGTTTTTACTAATTTAGGCACAAAACCCATCTAATTTTCTCTCTCTCTCTCACACACAGACCCATTGTAATAATGCACTACAAAGACATGTACGGTCTGTTCACAACGGTTTATTTTGTTTTGCAAACAGTCATGAGGTAAATTAACTTAGGCGGTAGTGAATGCTGTAACCGAATATTGTCCTATGATTAGGCTACTCGTCACATTAGGAATCGTATACTATTGTTAGCCTGCAAGCGCTTTATTATAAAGGTGCTTTTTTAAAAGATGATTTGGAGATAAAGTTCGGGAAGGAAGGTCTCTTCTACCACATAAAATATGCATCCAAGCCAAGCTGAAATCTTATCAGAAACATGTTGGGTCTCTTTCACAGCTTTCTATTTCCTTACAACCAGTCAAATTGATGTACATTTTTAATTTTGCACAGAAAATCTTTCCCATCATTTGTTTTGTCATTCCATTTTCTCCCAGGTCCCTAAACGTCTTTGCTCCGCGCAAGAAGCAGACATGACAGAGAAAACTTTACCAATGTCAACTAGACTGAAGTATTCATTCTATAATTTATGACATTCTTTATTTAGTCTAGGGCAACATTTAATATTTATTTTATTTTACTAGGCAAGTCAGTTAAGAACAAATTCTTATTTTCAATGACAGCCTAGAAACAGTGGGTTAACTGCCTGTTCAGGGGCAGAACGACAGATTTTGTACCTTGTCAGCTCGGGGACTTGCAACCTTTCGGTTGCTAGTCCAACGCTCTAACCACTAGGCCACGCTGCCGCCCCGATAACAGAAGAGAAGCTGCGTGTATATGTCTTATATACAAGTTGACTAACAAATAGCCTACCGAAATGTTGGAAATTATGAGCAGAAACATGTCAAATGTAGTCCATTTTTCTTTTTGCATCCCCTGTCAAAAAATAATGCCGCCATCTCTGACTGTAGCCTACAGGGTTAGGGTCAGGTGCGGACTTAAGATTTTCACTTCATCAGTTGCGTATGAGTTATTAGCAATTGCGGGCTGTTGAACAAACAGCTGACCCACGCACCACTAGTGTGTGTGTTATTTTGTCACGTCACTACGTGTACCTGTGAGTGTGTGTGCAATGTGCATTTGTGTGTTTGTAATACACATTGAGTCTGTATATGTGGGTATATACCAGTATGTGTGTTACGGTTAAATTAAAGATATATAATACATATAATACATATGCCTGGACTTGAGCAGGCATATGAACCCAATGAATATATACTGAACAAAAATACTGCATGAACTCAACATGCAACAATTTCAATAATTTTACTGAGTTTCAGTAAAATCAGTCAACAGAAATAAATTCATTAGGCCCTGATCCATGGATTTCACATGACTGGGCAGGGGTGCAGCCATGGGTGGGCATGGGAGGGCATAGGCCCACCCACTTGGGAGAAAGGGCCAGACAATCAGAATTAGTTTTCCCCCCCACAAAAGTGTCCACCGAAACGATCCCACAGGTGAAGAAGTCAGATGTGGAGGTCCTGGGCTGGCATGGTTACATGTGGTCGGCGGTTGTGAGGCCGATTATACATACCGTTAAATTCTCTAGAACAACATTGGAGGCAGATTATGGTAGAGAAATTAACATTAAATTCTCTGGCAACAACCCTGGTGTACATTCCTGCAGTCAGCATGCCAATTGCACGCTCCCTCAAAATGTGATACATATTTGGCATTGTGTTGTGTGACAAAATGGCATATTTTAGAGTGACCTTTTATTGCATCCAGCATAATGTGCACCTGTATAATGATCATGCTTAACACTTTTTTGGTTACTACACGATTCCATGTGTTATTTCATAGTTTTGATGTCTTCACTATTATTCTACAATTTAGAAAATAGTTCAAATAAGAAAGACCCTTGAATGTATGACATTTTAGGGAGGACCCAGATGCAGACAGTGTCAAAGTAACAAAAGTGTATTACTAGAACAGGGGCAGGCAAAACGACAAGTCAAGGGCAGACAGAGGTCAGTACTCCAGATCAGAGTCAAAAGGTACAGAACGGCAGGCGATCTCAGGGGCAGGCAGAGGTCAATAATCCAGGGCGGTGGGACAAGGTACAGAACTGCAGGCAGGCTCAGGGCAGGCAGAATGGTCAAACCGTGAAAACTAGAAAACAGGAACTATAGAAAAAGACAGGAGCAAGGGCAAAACCGCTGGTAGGCTTGACAGACAAAACAAACTGGCAACAGACAAACAGAGAACAGAGGAATAAATACACTGGGGATAATGGGGAAGATGGGCGACACCTGGAGGAGGGTGGAGGCAAGCACAAAGGCAGGTGAAACAGATCAGGGTGTGACAGAATGAGGAGGTGTGTCCAAACTTTTGACTGGTACTGTAGACCTTCTCCCTGTGCACGCCCTCCATGAATATTGCAACACCAACGTTTGATTGAACATTAGTTTTGTGAGATACGTAATTATAGTAATGTTTGTTTGTCTGTGAGAGAAATCTGATATTGCTGCTAACAACTGAAGTTTGTCTTGAAGGACAGATGTGTGGAGCTCTTAGACCCTAAGATGTTGCATGGAAATGATGTAAGCCTATGGAGATTGTGCTATTCTTGTGGCGCTGAAACTAAAATAAATTGTTGAATCGCTTCATTTGTCTGTCCTTGATGCAAAGAACCTGTGCTTAGTTTAGTCCCAAGGACCTCACCTTGTGTATAAAAAGGTGGCGTATTGTACAGGAATAGATATTTGTGTAAATATCCCACGTTAGATTGGGAGTAGCGTGATTCAAGTGTGGGCTTTGCCTGTGCCTCTCAAGGACTTTCACATTCGTATTCTGAAGCCATTCCAGTGTTGCTTTGGCTGTATGCTTGGGGTTATTGTTCTGTTGGAATGTAAATCTTTGCCCCAGTCTAAGGTTGTTTGCCCTCTGCAGCAGGTTTTCATCAAGGATCTGCCTATATTTGACTCTATTAATTGTTCCCTCTATCCTTACTCATCTCCCAGTCTCTGCTGCTGAAAAGCATCCCCATTGCATGGTGCTACCACCACCATGCTTCACGGTAGGGATGGTGTTAGACAGGTGATGAGCTGTGCCGGGTTTTCTCCAGACATAGTGCTTTGCATTCAGGCCAAAGAGTTCAATTTGTCTCATCAGACCACATCATCTTTTGCCTTATGATCTCAGAGTTTTTCACTTGACTTTTTTCAAACACCAAGCGTGCTGTCATGTGCCTTTTTCTCAGGGGTGGCTTCGGTCTGGCCACTCTCCCATAAAGCCCAGGTTGGTGAAGTGCTCTAGACACTGTTGTCCTTCTGGCAGGTTCTCCCATCTCAGCCAAGGAACTCTGTAGTTCTGTCAGAGTGGTCATTGGGTTCTTGGTCACCTCCCGGTGCCTGACTAAGGTCCTTCTTGCCCAGTTGCTCAGCTTGGTCAGACGGCCAACTCTAGGCAGTGTCTAGGTAGTTCCATATTTTTTCCATATTCCAATGATGGAGACAACTGTGCTCTTGGAAACTTTCATCGCTCTAGAAATTGTTTTATACCTTTCCCTCAAGGATCCAAAAGTATTGGGAAGTGACAATTTTTGTTTTGTTATTGCTCTGTGCTCCACCACGCCAGAGCAGAAACTATACAATGAAGTTCAAGGAACTGTCCTTAGATCTCTGAGAAATAATTATATCTCAGAGATCTATGGACAGTTCCTTGGACTTCGTGGTATAGTTTCTGCTCTTACATGCACTGTCAACTGTGGGGCCTTATATAGATAGGTATGTTTCTTTCTGAATCATGTCCAAACAATTGGATTGGCCACACGTAGACT